>NC_134844.1:74622409-75281993 GCF_965363235.1 Mytilus galloprovincialis
AGAATCATGGCGAAAAACATAAACTGTTGTTTTGCATTCATGTGGATTATTTTATTTGGACAAGATAATTTACTATTTGGAACATACTTAGATCGAAAGACAAAGACAAATTTTTAGGTTTTTTTCTGTCTTTCTAACACAAATTATATAATCAAAAGTTCTCAAACTACCACAATTTGTAAAAAAAACACAAAAACGACATCCGTTTTAGCTTTCAACATCCACGAATCACTACGAGGTTCCTAATCGTGACATATCAAAATGATATACTATAAATTTTATGCGATTATAACTGTTATTTACTTCCATGAAGGGTCGACCATTCAATACAAATGGAACTTCCCTAATCTTATTAGCATTGAATCTTAGCTCATTTTCTTATGCTTGGTCGCTGCTTGGCAGCTTACGAGAGTTTGGTTTGTTAAAGAAAACTCAGCTGCAGAAGACTGCGTAACAGGAGCATATTATGCACAATATAAGTAACAATATAGTTCATAAGACAAACAGTATACATTTTTAATAATACATCTTCAGAAATTAATCTGTGTGTATTACAGCTTTAAATTACACAAGCATCTTCTCTACCTTTAGTATAAAAATTGACAGCTTAGACAGCACATTTCTATTACAATATTTAAGCATGCCAAGTACTTTTTTTTATTTGGATATTTTTTAAAATATCGAGGTATGCACGTCCGCCTTGAATCATCAATTTCACAATAAATACATTTTCATATATAGTGGTATACATACCCAAAACTAGCGTTACAAAGAGGACAAATTATCTCATTTCGTGGTACATTTCTCTATCTTGCTGTTTCGATGAGAAACTTTAATACCCTTAATTTACATGTATTTACTCCATGACCCCGCCTTAATTTAAACAGATATGGTTCTAAGCAAACCTCTTCTTTAAAGTGTAAATACCCGCCCCCTTTTGAAGAGTTGTTTATATCAGACAAACATCAAAGTACTGTAGTACTGAACACCGGATGACCGCAAGATCTAGTGGGTGGTCACAATTAACATGTCTAAACCTGAAGGGGAGGTTAGTGTATTTTTTTGTTTATTCTGAGAAAAGTTCGTGCGTGGATGATAGATAAATGACAGGGAATTCAATCTCATCTTGTTAACTATTATATTACAGTGATACAAATCAGTATATTTTGGTTTGTTATCAGATGAGGGTAGTAATGCCCTTCACCATCAGGTTCAAACGTTCATATTTTTTACATCGTTAGCGTCATATTGGTTGAAATGTTACCGTGATTCATAAAAATATCCTCATTGTGATTCGTCAGCGGCTTCAAATTATTATCGTCAACATTTTATCGTCATGCACCAATAATGACCGTTAACGTCATTCGGCAAGAATAATCACAAATAGGCGACAGCAAAACATCGGAATGCCCTCACTGTCATCCGATAAAAGAAAGAGCGAGTGCGGAATTAAATTTTAATTAGACTGTCCGTCCACACAAAAAAACATTTTAAAATTCAGTTTCTTTATTCTGACACTGAAATTTTAGTTATTGACCAAACAAGTCGATTTATAAGATTTAATCTGCACTGGTCGGATGACCCTATTCAAACCAACAGACGTGGAAGTTCGGATTAAAGGGTCATCCCGATTTGATTTGCCAATAACTGCTTTAACACATGACGTCATCAATTTACGTCAATATTTTGGAAATATGCGGACGATATTCCGCAATCCACGGCTCCTAGGAAACTTTCCTGTAAGGCAAAGAAAGGGGAAATACGTTTTTATGTAGTTAAAGATTGATAAGTATTAACATTAAATCATTACTATTTCGTTATATTTAGGCTTTTTATTACATGATTTGGAGAATTGGAATTCGATGTTTAAAAGTGGTGTTAAAACGCCAACATTCAATCAATCATTTCTTGGACATAAATTAGGCCGATAGTTTTTTTGTGTGAAAAAGTTTATAAAGAATAGAGAAAAATGCATTAAAAATGTAGAACATGGAATTGGAAACTGAACTGGAGGACCCTCATTCAAACTATTTCGTACATTATGTGTTTAGGCTTTTGAAAAAGTACAGATAATGCCCTAGAATGTTAGATAGCATATTCAATTTGTCCATTATTGAAGAAATTATATTGAGCTTTCTGATATTATAAAGCACACTGTTTCTATTTTGCATCAGTCAACGTTGTGGAATATGGAAGTAAATGAAATAACAATTAATATGTTGTTTTTGTCTAGGATACAATAGATAGTATCTATGAAATTCTAACAATATCAAATGACGATTTTGATACAAATATGTTCGGAAATTCATAATGTGACAATTATAGTTTATTTATGAGTTCAATACAGAATATATTGCCCAAAGAAGTATATCAACCTCGGACTTCGTCCTCAGTCAATGTACTTCTTTTTGGACAATTTGTCCTTACATTATTAATTCGTATATTTTAATAAATTTTATTCGTTTAGGAATAGTCATATGTTTAACTATATTTTGAAAGGTAGAGAGAAACGGAGGATAGGAAAAAGCATATTGCACGGTTAATTTTAGAATATCTTAAATCCGATATACTTTGTGACGTCATTTAATGAATTTCTGGATATTGTTAAACGAATTGCCTTTTGATTTTTGATTTTCCTTTTTGAATTTTCCTCGGAGTTCAGTATTTTTGTGTTTTTACTTTTTGATCGATTATTTGACGAAAAAAAATTTCAAATACATAAGATGTCAAACAAACAAACAAAAATGAAATAACAACTAACATTTTTTTATTGTCAAGGAGACAACATGATATCTATAAAACTCCTACAAAATCAAATGACGATTTTGATACAAATATGGTCGGAAATTATTAATATAACAAATATAGCCTTTGTATGAGTCAATACAGGATATATCTATCCAAAGAAGTATATCGATCTCGCACTTCGTCCTCAGTCAACATACTTCTTTCTGGTTAATATATCTTTGTATCGACCTCATTCGAAGGCTGAATTTGTATAGTATCGACCTTAAACACAAGCTATAATTGTATGATATTTTAGAAACATATCAACTGATTGACGCACTGGGATAACACATATATGTACATGCATTGAATGACTTGTTTACTTTCAATTTATCTATTTTTTGTACATGCATATCTAATTACTTGTTTCTTATTTCTTTACACTTTTTACCTGCAGTTGTAACACATTTTTGTTTGATTGTTGTGTGTTTTATGTTTAATATAATGGCATAAGTGGAATTGATTTTGAAAGTATTTTGGTTTTTCTATTTCATCATTTCTAATTATGGTTGACCAATTTATTGATTGTCAAAATAATTATGTCACCTGAATTTTCGTTTTAATTGTTACTTAATATATAAATATAGATAGATGTTGGCATAAATTGAAAACGTAAACAGCAATGCTGTCTGCTCTTTAAACTAGCGAATGATCGATCAAACTTTGTTAAATACCATTTTCTGAATATGACATGATTCATACAAACTTATGTGTATTTTATTTGTAAGAAAATATAGGTTACAAAGAATCATGGCGAAAAATATAAACTGTTGTTTTGCATTTATGTGGATTATTTTATTTGGACAAGGTAAGTTACTATTTGGAACACACTCAGATTGAAAAACAAAGACACATTAGATTTCTTTTTCTGTTTTCTAACACAAAAGATATAATATAAAGTTCTCAAATATAACAAAAACATAAATGCGATATCAGTATTAGATTTCAACATACAAAACGAAATAGTCCAGAATACACAATAGTGTCGCGATAAATTGCTAAATAAATTCATTTAATGTAAAATACCGTCATGTATCAAATAGTATTTTTTTTTGACACCGTTAAGGTCAAACTGGTTACAATTTTACCGAGAATCATCAAAACCAGTCGATTTGTTTAATCGTCTAAATGAAAATGTATATTTTATCGTCATGAACCAAAAATAACTATGGACGTCATCGGCAAAAAATGTCACCATTATTCGCCATGATGGTACCCCCGTCACTACCTATAATATATATTATATTAATATATTACAGTTGCTTGTACAATGTTGTATATACAATTTTCATCCATTTGTATAGCATTCTATTCTACTATTTTAATTATAGTGAAGTGCATGGTGGACACTCTTCTATAATAATTATTTTTTTCTGATAGATTTGATTTTAGTAGGCTTTTCTCTTGAACTGAATTTTAATGTGCGTATTGTTATGCGTTTACTTTACTACATTGGTTAGAGGTATAGGGGGAGGGTTGAGATCTCACAAACATGTTTAACCCCGCCGCATTTTTGCGCCTGTCCCAAGTCAGGAGCCTCTGGCCTTTGTTAGTCTTGCATTATTTTAATTTTAGTTTCTTGTGTACAATTTGGAAATTAGTATGGCGTTCATTATCACTGGACTAGTATATATTTGTTTAGGGGCCAGCTGAAGGACGCCTCCGGGTGCGGGAATTTCTCGCTACATTGAAGACCTGTTGGTGACCCTCTGCTGTTGTTTTTTTATTTGGGCGGGTTGTTGTCTCTTTGACACATTCCCCATTTCCATTCTTCTCAATTTTATTCATCTTTACTGTTGCAGAGATAACGGTCTTTGAGAAAGAGCGTAGACCAAACACTATGCATAGGAGATTGCAAGTTATTGAGATATTCCTCCGCATGCATTAACACACTTTTTTTCTGTACGTGTTCAGAGATATATATTTCTAACAACAAAACATTTTCATATTATTGATGTATGTTCTTTAAAAATATCCATTGAACAAATGAATTTATAACAAGCGATGATGAATGTTATTTTGCTCTCCATAATGTATGGGTATTTACCATGTACAATCCCACCACGAAAATTAAGTGAATGAAGTTACAATTTAATTAAATTGTCCGTTCTCTAAACTAAACATTTAAGAAAATCAGTTTCTTAATTCTGACACTTTAATTGGAGTTATTGACCAAGCAAGTCGCTTTCTATGAATTAATCTGCACTGATCAGGTGTTTTAATTTGACCTGAACGACGTAGGAGTTCGGTTTACATGCCTCAGACCACAAATAATTCCCTTTGTTCGCGGTTTTTAGTTCCCAATTAGTATATGGGGTATTTCCTCCTTAGTAATATGTCTACTGTTGTTTTTTTATTTTTATTTTTACTATTCAAGTAGTCCTGATCAGTTGCATATATATTGAAATAAAATAAAACATGGGGGGAAAGTAATTTTTGAAAGTGAAAGAAGTGATTTGGCCGAAATGAAAGTAGGGTAAACATTAACTTTCATTATTAATTCAAGATTCAAATCGTAGCATTGGCATGTTAATAGGGCTCTTAAAAGCACTGATGAGTTGCCCTGGGACAAGCATATTTTATTAGACTATTAATGGTCAATAAGCAGTTCAACTTATTTCATGATTGAAACGGTGCAATTTGACATTAACCAAACAAAGCATTGTTGATATGTAAAGTCAATGCACTATTATTGTCTATGACGACTCTAGTTCTATACTTATCAAAGAGTTATATAACATTGTATTTGTTAATAATTAAGGTGGATCCCTACAGATAAAGCAATGTTTTTTTTCCCCATTGAATTTGTCTTATGAAATTTGAGTTAAAAGAAATATGTCACCAGACTCGTTTCCATGGTAACGGTCACCAAAGTTGGTACATCACGTGTATGCATAAATACATACCTGATGTAGAAACTCTGGATTTTGTTCAAGCCTTTGAAAGTATTTTGAAAGGTTTGTTCTTCATTTTATTACAAAATTATTTTTTTAAATGTAAATCTAACACAAATAATTGCAGTTTTATTCATTTCCATTGATTTCGGCTCCAATTTTATCAACACTGCTCCACAAAAAAAACACAGATTTTGTTAAAATTTCTATTTTTCTTAAAATTCCAAAAAAATGGTCCAATGAATATTTTTTTTAAATTTGACACAAGATGGTCATAACAATGAGCTTTAAAAAGAAAAAAAAGAAAAATATGGGTCACCAGACTATTTTTTGCCCGAAAAACGTTTTTGTGACCCCTAACGAACAGTGATCAACAGCAATTTTTTGTATATCTTTCATCATCGGTGATCAAAGTGTGACATATGTTGTCATATCCTTTGTTAAACTAACACAGAATAATAAAGTTTCACAAGGCAATCAAATGAAAAAAATTTTGGTTTCTATGAACAACGGTCATAATGGCAACAGGACATGAAGTTGGAAAATTCAAGTTTTTGCATTGTTCTGATGTGCAAGAGTTACAACCTAACAGACAATAGCAGATCAAATACCATGATTTCAATGCAACAACACATGGCTTCCATGTAAATGTAAACAAATATGATGATACATTGTAATGCAGCTTATATTAGCATTACTGTGGTCTTAAATGAGCAAAATAAATTACTCAGAAGTTAGCGAAAATCACCAAATATTTTTTTTTTAAATTATCGACTCATAGGTAACAGGAAAACATAAAAATGATGAAATTATTACTTGTTCAAAGGTTTTTCAACTTTCTTTATTTTGAATGCCTCAATAATCAAGCAAACATATAACTGTTATATTTAAAAATATGTAAATAATTTACTCCAGACCTCTGATTCAGTCAAGTACTGATTGATAGTCATAGCATAATTAGAGTTCACTTTGTTCTCAGTTAAAATTGTCAATCCTTCCATATTGAATAGTACATTTTGCTCTCATTCAATTATATCATATTACTATTAGTGGCAATTCTTTTCTTTTAAAATCTTTGTTTTCTGGATATCAGTTTGCCTCTCTTATTTCTTATTCATACTTTCCCAAATTTTCGGCGTAACTTTTCATGGGGAACATTATGATGCTGCATTAACCTGAAAGTTTAATTTATTTATTTGTAATGCAAAGTTGTAATGTATACTAATAAACTACTAAAACTATATAATTGTCGAGATTACCGCGGGATTACGACGTTCCTAAGTTTGTAGATCTTTGTACATTACCATTGGCGACGTTGGCGACTTCAGTGACGTCGCCGTGGCTCTTTGAGTTGTTATTAAAAGTTATGGCTGAACAGACGTATTTGTTTATATTAGCGAAAATATCCTACTTTTAACCTCCACATTTATGGTACCGTGACCAAAGGATTTAAGCAAGCTCAAATCGATAAGATCCGGGAACAGAAGTGCTGTTACAAAACTTTTTCGGAAGATAGATGCAGCGAAGCAAGACACAGATTTCGATCCAGAAGAATTGACAGCAACATTTGAAAACCTTCTTCAGAAGCAAAAAATACTGAACAATTTGAACGAGCAGATACTCAACCTAGCGGAAGCAGAAGATATTGAAAGTGAAATTATAGATTCAGATGAGTATTGCATAACGTTAGAAACCAAAATCAGACACATTAGAAATTTTGTTAGATATACTCATACCACACCAAAGACACGTCAGAGTGAAACTTCATCCCAGATATTAAATGTTGACTCTCAACAGTTCGTCTCAGCAAACCTCACAGAAAACTCATGCACGCAGTCGTCACAAAATCCGTTCTCTCAAGCTAGTAACCCAGTGAGTACTAATATAAATTCGTATACATCCGCAAGCAGTCAGAATCACTACTTACCAAAACTCTCACTTCCAATATTCACAGGGAATATATTAGAGTGGCAAAATTTCTGGGATTCGTATGAATGCGCCATACATTTAAACCCTTCATTGACCGATGTCCATAAATTTAATTACCTCAAAGCGCAGTTACAAAATGAAGCTTTACGCACCATAGCTGGTTTTGCGCTCACCAATGCAAACTATGCGGACGCCATTATTCTATTAAAGGAAAGATTCGGACAAACACACAAAATCACGCAAGCATACATACAAGCATTATTAGACATTACGTCACCACGAAATCATCTTATTAGTTTGAGACAATTCTATGATCAAATGGAATCTTTGGGCCAGTCACAAGACTCGTATGGAACATTACTTGTACCAATTTTTTTGAAAAAATTACCGAGAGAAATTAAAAAAAAACTTGCCCGTGAACATGGAACAGAACACTGGTCATTACGAGACCTCCGGAAAAGTATTTGCAATGAAATTAACATAATTGATGCGGGACAATTTACCAAGTACATCATCTTTCTTTACCGGAACTAAATCAACAAAACCCCGCCAAAATCAAGCTCTAAATACAAGAAATATACGCCAGAATTTAGACACTAAACCTTGTGTATTCTGCCGCGATGTACACGCACCAGCGCATTGCGCGAACATATCGGATCCAGCAGCACACATGAACATTGTAAAACGGGAGAAATTGTGTTTCAACTGCCTTGGAACACATCGTATACATGAATGTAAGTCAAAACACTTATGCCGAAATTGCAACAAAAGACATCACACAAGTATGTGTACTGTACGCCAATTTAACAACAAGAACTACGATAATGACAGAAGTAGACAAAGCGTGCAAAATACAAATTACAGCCAACAGCATATGAATTTTCATGGTAACAATGGACAAGCTATTCAGACATCTGTACATTTGGTAAATGACACGAATCAGAAGGAGGAGGACACGTCAATTTTATATTCATCGTCAGTCGAGGTACGTACAAATGTTCTTTTAAAAACTGCAGTAGCACCTGTATGGTCAGACCACTCATGTAGAGACACCCATATACTTTTTGACGAGGGAGCACAGAGATCATTTGTGACTGAAGTTTTAGCAAGAAAACTTAATTTACAGTCAGAGGGATCTGAAAATCTACAGTTATCATCATTTGGAGATAGAAACAAAAACGTAAGACATTTAGATAAATCGACAGTGTCCGTAGAAACAGATGCAGGACAGAAAATACCGATAAACGTTCTAATTGTACCAATGATTGCCGTACCTTTACAGAACAATATTCGCCACATCAACAGAGGACTGAATTATATGATCATACGGGGGAATGGTCCAACCGCCGTGAGGTCAAAGTTAGGTTTTTTACTTTCCGGTCCAGTAAGCGACAAGAGGGATAACTCATTGATGGGTACTAGCATTTTTAATATTCTTATTTCTCATAAAACGGAAGAGCATGATATAGAAACATTTTGGAGATTGGAATCTATTGGTATTAACTCAAAGGAAACAGACGAAGACGATACGGATTTTTTGGAAACATATCAAGACACTTCGATTGAACTCAGAGGTAATAAATACTTTGCAAAGTTGCCATGGAAACAGGAACATGACGAACTACCATCAAACTATACAGTCACAAGAAGAAGAACAAAGAACGTTATTAAGAAACTTAGTCAAGATCCTGAACTACTAAAGAAGTATGGAGATATAATCGCCGAACAGGAACGCAGAGGATTTGTTGAGACAGTAGATGAAAAAGAACAAAAAGGCGGGAAAATTCATCACATCCCACACCACCCTATACACAAGGAATCTAGCACAACGAATACTATACGAATAGTATACGACTGCAGTTGTCGTCAACCACCAAGTCATCCAAGTCTAAATGATTGTCTTATGGACACACCACCAAAATTAAATGATTTGACAAAACTCCTAGTACAGTTTAGAGCCAACCAGTTTGCTACATGTACTGATATTGAGAAAGCTTTCTTACATGTTGGATTTAGCGAAGAAGATAGAGATGTTACCCGATTTTTATGGCTTAGTGACCCTACAAATCCAGGAAGTCAGCTGAAAACTTATAGGTTCAAAGCAGTGTTATTTAGAGCGACGTCTTCGCCCTTTATACTCAACGCCACAATACAGAAACATTTGAAACAATTCGGAAACAGTGAAACAGCTAAAATTCTAGAAAGAGATATTTACGTTGATAACATATTGTCTAGTATGAACAAAGAGAAAGATTTACTTACGTATTTCAAAGAAGCAAGAAGCTTGATGGCTTGAGCTGGATTCAACTTAAGATCATGGAGTTCAAACAGTGCTAAATTACTAGAATTAGCTAAAGAAGAAAACGTCCTAGATACGGATAAGTATACCAAAATACTTGGAATGTTGTGGAACAGTCGTAGCGACGAGATTTTGTACCCTAAGCGTGATATTCCTACACCAGAACTACTTCAACATGTTACTAAACGAGAAGTTTTGAAATATTCTTCAAAGATTTATGATCCACTAGGCTTACTTAGTCCGGTTACAATTAGAGCGAAAATCCTGATACAAGAGTTATGGAAACGTGGATTAGATTGGGACGAACTAATACCAGATAATTTAAAGACTACGTGGATAGATTTTACCAAAGATTTGGAAAAGGCAATACAATTCACTATTCCTCGATATTATTTTAGCAAGCCATCAACATCAACAGAATTAGTACTTCATGTATTTACAGACGCAAGTCCAAAGGCGTACGGAGCAGTGCTCAGCTTATTTGAGTAACGAAAACGAAACAACTTTAGTAATGGCGAAAACCAGAGTAGCACCAGTTAAATGCTTAACCCTCCCATAACTTGAACTTATGGCAGCAATCATCGGCGCACGACTAGCTGCACATCTTCATTCAACACTTAATTATCCAAAAATTGTATTTTGGTCAGATAGCAGAATCGTTCTTCATTGGCTAACATCTACGAAGACTTTGAAACGTTTTATAGCTAATCGAGTGAAGAAAATAACAGAATTGAAGCATCCATACAAATGGCGGTATTGCCCTACTGATAACAGCCCGGCAGATCTTCTTACAAGAGGACTTACAATTGAACAATTTGACCAGAGTATACTTTGGCGGAAAGGACCACATTGGTTAACAGATAGTACAAAATGGCCAGAACTAAATAGTGCAACAAACACCGTTTTGACGTCACTGGTAGATGACAGAGAAAATGAAGAGGAATTGGACAACTTGAATATGACGCACCAAAATAGTCTAAGCAGTATAAAAAACATATTGGATATTTCGAACTATGGATCTTACATGAAGTTATTACGTATTACCGCGTATGTCATCCGTTTTATACGCAACTGTAGACGGGATAGGATTTCCAGAAAAGGCGGACCACTGGAGGTCAATGAATTCAAACAGCAGTAAATACTTGGATTCTAGATTGTCAAGAGTCTACGTATACAGATGAAATATCATACCTGAGAGGAGCACAACACAGAAACACAAATAAAGTACCCAGAGTCCGACAATTGGGACTTTTCTTAGACGAAACCGGTCTTATTAGATGTAACGGGAGAATACACAACGCACCAATACCAGAATCAGCGAAATTTCCGTACCTTATACCGGCAAATCATCCGTTAACTAGACTAATTGTATTGGACGCACACGAAAAATTACTGCATAGTAGAATGAATGCTACAGTCACCTATAGTAGACAAACGTTTTGGATACCAACTATTCGACAGTATGCAAAGAAATTACTCCACAAATGCGTTATTTGCCGCAAAGTGAATGGACAATCGTACGTTGCACCAGACCCACCACCTTTACCGAAAATCAGATTACAGGAAGCACCCCCCTTTACAGTCACAGGAGTGGACTTTACAGGAGCATTACTTGTAAGAGACGAAAATAGAATTTTAACAAAAGCGTATATATGCCTGTTTACCTGTGCTTCTACCAGAGCCGTTCATCTAGAGGTGGTACTGAACCTAACCGAACATTCGTTTGTTCAAGCTTTTAGGCGTTTCGTAAGCCGCAAATCAATACCTAAGACACTTATATCAGATAATGCAACTACTTTCATCGCAGGAGCAGAGGAACTAAAAAGATTATGTGAATCGGCAACACTAAAAGAAACGTTGTCTACACGAGGAATAGAATGGAAATTCATACCAAAACGCGCACCGTGGTATGGTGGATTCTGGGAGAGACTTATTGCGCTTACAAAGACAAGCTTGAAAAAGACACTTGGACGAACTCAAGTTAGTATGGAAACTCTACAGACTGTCGTGACAGAAATAGAAAGAATTTTAAATGACAGGCCAATTACATATTTTTCATCAGATATCAGAGATAGCGAGACGTTAACCCCAGCTCATCTTTTGTATGGTAGAAGAATATCAACGCTGCCATATCCGCAAATAGACATAGAGGAGTTCAACGATCCAACCTATATAGAACTCAACAAATGTGCACAAAGACAAACTTTATTAATACAACACTTCTGGACCAGATGGAAGTCCGAATACTTAACTTCATTGCGTGAATTTCACAAAACTTTAGGAAAAAACAAACAATCTATTCAAATTGGAGACATAGTTCAAATACATAATGAATCGCCTAGAGTCAATTGGAAACTAGGTATAGTTAATGATATGAAATGTCAGTCTGCACATGTTTTGATTAATTAGATAAACTTTAAACCATTTAGACTTGAGTTCATAATTTTATTTGGAATATACAATTGATTTTTTTCAATTTATATTTATATAAAATGATTGGGAATTCATGTATACTTTTTTTTCTTATAGATCACATACTCATATTTATTTCTTATAAGGTGGAATGAGGGTGGGTGCCCTCCCCTTCTTTATTTGCCTTCATGCATTATCCGGCATTCTACACATCATTCTAGGTCTTTTTAAATGATTTAATATGTAAGGTATCAGACCACTTGGTCTCTAATCACATGCAAAAGATTACTTTATATGAAAATTCTGATTATAAAATAAAGAAAACTAATATTTTGAGTTTGTAAAACATTATTTTTATGAATGAATCATTGTGACTGCATTTGTTTACTTTTTCAATCCTTATTTTATTTATTGTTATATAATTGCTACCAAATAAGTTTTTTCAAAATAATCCTCCCCTTTTGGATGCAAAAATAAAAAGCCCCTTATGTAAAGATGTCTTTGTGTTCATTGCAAAAATTATACATTTTTGGCCAAATTCAAGTCCAGCTTCATACAAAATTTGGGCAGCACTTCCCCTTAAAATAAAGCTTTTTACCCTCAAACCACATCAACCCCAGACCATAATAGAGGGGAATTGAAGTCAGAAAAAGAGAGGTGTGGGGCAGGTTTATTTATTCCACACATGAAACCATACACCTTTTCCACCCAGTAAAATGTGTAAAGAGAATGTATAATAAAGAGAAAATTGAACTCTCTTACCATGTGCAGCTTTTGAATTGATAACAAATTCACCAGTTCCATTTCTTTTTCTCGTTTCTACACTGTTACACCTGTATGACATGCAGGTTACATGCACTGCAGCTACAACGATATGGTATGTACACTCTGAGTATGAACAAAATGCTCCACGGCCTCCACCTACTGGTCCAAGCCTTGAAGGTCGTATTTCCGTTCACAGACAGTATCCGCAGGGGACAGTTTTACATCTTAACGAACATATTCTGCGCTAGTAGGTGATCAGCTAGAGCTAGCCGTCGACCTTCTTTCCAGGTTCCGTCAAACGAAAGATCACTGTCTGTGATCGGACGCCGAATTTCTCCAACATACCCACCCAAAACTTCTTTGAATTCACCTGTCTTACTTTCATAGTTTCAACCAGTAACATACATTTGCCATTCTGCAACAAAACTAGCTTCAACCTAATAAAAAAAAGTGGAAACAAATATATATAAATGAAAGTGCATGCAGTGTTCAAATACTATAGCTACATGTAAAACATATTACATTTAAAATTAACTGGAAACTCAGGCTGTTAACAATGAAATTTGTAATAATAATATGTATAAAGGCTTTCAAAACTAAAAAAAAGGTTTCATTAAATTTGTTGAAATTATACACAGACAGTATCCGCAGGGAACAGTTTTACATCTTAACGAACATCTTTTGCGCTAGTAGGTGATCAGCTAGAGCTAGCCGTCGACCTTCTTTCCAGGTTTCGTCAAACGAAAGATCACTGTCTGTGATCGGACGCCGAATTTCTCCAACATACCCACCCAAAACTTAAAATTTATGAACACGAAATCCAATAAAATCTCCGGGTGGGAAGAAGATTTTGACCCCAGAGGATTTTTCAAATATGAATGTAAGTGTGCATTAAAATTCTTTATTGAACAGCTGGTGACTAATTTGGCCTTCACAAATAGTTTTTATGAACATCCATACATTTTACTTGTTTGATAGGCTATTTTTTTTTTACTGTCTGTATTTTCCGTATGTATAGAAATGTTTGTAGTATGAAAATAAAAAGATGTGGTATAATTGTCAATAAGACAACTCTCCACAGAAGACCATATGACACTGAAATTAACAGCTATATGTCACCGTACAGTCAAATGTTTATAAACGCCCTCAGTCGCAGCGGGTGATATAAAAAATCAACGTTTTAATACTGAAATTGTACATACCCGACCAATGCCCGACTATCACTTCGACCTCTATACGATCAAGCCGATCTGGTCTGGCAGAGATAAGTCTGATATCGAGTATAGTTGATTTGGTCTAGTTAGTCGAGTAAAGATCGTGAATTGGTCGGAATCATCGAAAATGTATTCAATTAGTGGTCGGGTTGGAATCGTGATGGATTCATCAAGCAGTTGTGAATGGTCGAGTTAAGTTCGTTTACAGTCGGATAGCAGTCGGGTATAAGTCGTAAACAGGCCAGATCAAGAATTTTGTTATGCTTGGTCGTAGAAATTTGGACAATTGGGACTTGCGTTGATCTGATCGACAGTATGAACCTAGCTTAAATTGACGTTAAGTATCTTTTTTTTCTAGGATACTCCGATTTGCAATTATTTTTTACAAAAAACATCATATATGGTCAAGATTATCTGTACGTCCAGTTCCGATCCGTCCAAACATTAACGGATGTTACAGTCAACAAATTGATTGTTCAAAAAAACAATTCAGCAACTTTTGCTGACATCTTTGAAACAAATTTTAACAGCATTATGTGGAAAGATAGTAAAATGCAACAACGATTCTGTGTAGAAACATGGAGTGGGGTATGTGCCAATGTTACGGATATGCATATATCCAAAGACAACGTTAACTGTGAAGATACTGGCACATATAGAGGAATTTTAGAACTCTCAGATGGATCAAATATAACAGAACTGGCGCAGTTGGAGGTAAAAGGTACGTGTGTACGAATTTTAAGAATCAAATTTTAATGTAAGTGAATAATCTTTTAAGATTACAGAAGAACTTTATACACTTATAATTTTTTCATCCCGGATCGCCATTTTGTCTTTCATTTATATGATCTATAACAGTCTTAAACGAGTGTCATATCGAACAAATATTGGAGATCCTTTCAGTACTAATGCAAATCTTATTTTCGAACAAAAACGTGTTATCATTCCGAGTAACTAGGTGAATTAAAATCCAACACATATAATTGTTAACAGTAAACCTTATCTAAATTAACGTCCTACAATCTATAATCGATGCATACGTTTGAATTGTTAGACATTTGTTATGATTGGGCTTTTATAGCTCTATGTGGTATCGACTTTGCTCATTGCTGAAGGCAAAACGATTCATTATATGTTCTAACTTTTATTACATTTGAATGTAGATGTCTTATTTGCAATCATCATATTTAATTATTAGCATTGCCTTATCTTTGATGTTCAGGATTTTTAAATGTTTTTTTGTTTAGTTGTGCCTGATAGAATAGAACCAATAGAATTGGTTAGCGGTCAGAATGATTCTTTGCCATTTCGTGTGCATTCTAAACTCGTCCTCCTGTGTACTGGCAGTGTAGGAGATCCACCAACGGACATCCACTGGTGTATCAAACGTTCAACGGAGGGATTTTCAAAACTGTATGATATCCAAGAAGATATCAGCAATGGAATACCGTATCTGGTTGGTTGCCAGTATATCCAGACATCAAACATCACATATGTAGTTTCAAACAAGGACAGCCACACTCTTCTTAGATGCTATGCAGGAGATTCTCACCAATGTAATAACAATCTAATACCGTATGAGGAGTTCTTAGTTAAAAAAGGTATGATTTTACTGTTTTTTAAAAACAGTTTGAAAGATACGAAGCACTACAAAAAACAATAATTAAAAAACTGATAGACATCACTCCAACACAATTTGGGATGAACTCATGTGATCTAGACCAGTCGACAATTTATGTTCCTAACATGACACCCTTTCAACCCAGTATACACCCGCTGATAAGTCTCCTTTAGGGATGTCACAATCGAAGGAAAAGAAGTCGAAATTACAGTTAAGACTTTTGAAACTTATTAGTGGTCACAGATATTTCATAACGGTCAATATATTAGTTGGCTCCGTAATCTGTCTGAATTGGGGACCGTTAATTTTACTAATAGGACGCCTTGAAATAAGCACGAATAAACATACATTTACTGTTGTATCTGTAATATATATGATGTATACAAATTACGGCATTCTTTTGTCTTTTCTTTAAAGTAAAATGATTTTATATGTTTTTATCTGTTTTACACAATTGAATAACGTTTTGTTTGATCTGTTTTAGATTCTACCAATGCTGGAAACAATATTGGTATGATAAACTTATATTTTTTACAGTTTTCATTTCTTGTTAAATTGTCTGGGTTGTACCGTTTGGTGGATACCTAAATGTGTACCGAAACACAAATTGAACTGGGGTGCTCGGGATGGTTTAATAGGGCCTGTTTCACATATGATACCCGTCATGTTGCTTATATGAGTATATACCCGGTGATGATTTAATTCTGTAGATCATATTCAAGGAAAAGAAGACGGCGGATTTTCTACGTCCTCACTCAGCCTTTTGTTCATCACAATCGTCAGTGTTTGAAAATTAGAGGCTGTACTTGCTGTGTTTCATTAGCTTGTAATTGACGCCGACAACATATTTCTTTTTTTTTTAATATGATACAATTTGTCAGTTGTTTTATTGATGTATTGTGAATTTGTATTCTAGTATAATACATTCGATCCTACAACTAATGATTGTCACCTACATTGTTAAAACTAGTACTGAAAATACATTTTACACTTCAAGACCGCGACAACACAGAAAATACAAGAACCGTAAGACACACACATAAAAGTGTAGGCGTGTACATGGTAAAGGCCTTTTCTAATTGACCTGAGCATGCAAGCAATGTCAATCTACTAGGATTAGAAAAAGATAACAATTGGTGTATAACAAAGAATATTAGTGTAGTATTTGAGGTTTTTCTTTTTTTATCTCGTTTTCATATCTTCTAACAATAATGGTTTAGGTGAAATATTTTGTATATTTTCTATTCTTTTGTTTTATAGATACCACCTGAAATATGGTACAAAAATGAAAAATCGAACACGATATTATCATAATGCTTTACTTGTATTATGAATCCTTGTATTGATTTTAGCTAAGCACTTACACAGTTATTTCAGTCATCCACTATCATATACACTTCTAATGTACCTGTATTTATTTACATACATGCATATCTTTTATTTCAGAGTTTGCACCCTTAACATTTGTTATGTGCATATTCGGCATGAACTTGCTGAAACAACTTTAAAGAATCCAGCTCGTTGTGTCGTGTACATGCCATTTATTGTGTTGGTAGCAACAGACATGAATTAAGACAGTTATAATGCAAATTGTCTTTAAAGACTGCATAAGTAAAAGTAACAATTGACGCTAAAGAACATTTAACATTTTGTTAAAATGTATTGAATTATTATTAATATGTATTGTGGATTAACAAGTACTAATTTTACCACTGGTATGTTATATACTAACATTAACGAAGATAAGGCACCGGTACTTTGTGTATCTCTAACAAATGTAAAATTCAAAATCAAATTGTTATCGTACATTAAAATTATGTATTGCTATTATTATAATTGCTTATATCAATTTGCAACTTTCCTTATCAGATCCCTATAAACTCGTAGTCCCATATTTTGGCAATAAAAACGTATGTGTAAAGGTTTATGACATTGCACTGTCATGTTTCCTTTTCATTAAAAAAAAAGATGTAGTTTGATTGTCAATGAGACAACTCTTCACAAGAGAAAAAATGACACAGACATTAACAATTATAGGTCACCGTACGTACGACCTTCAAATATGAGTCAAGTCAATGTGTACTCTGCTCACTGACTCATTGCGAATACGCATTCCGATATCTAAATAACTTTCAGAGTTGGTAAGTTATGCATTTTGCTGGTATCTATATACATGCAGCTAAATGCAATAAAGGGAGAGTTCCAGATCTAATAACTTGCCTCGCATTTACACATCTTTTTAGCTAACCTAGCCCAAAGAGCCAAGTAATCTTTCTTATCGTCCGTCTTCGTTTATTGACTGTAACACAAATCGTGTCCTCTGAATCTACGGGGCAAAATTCAAAACAAAGTTGGACGCAATACTTATTAGGGTTTCTAATTTTTTTTTACATACTGCCTTGATTTCCCCGTTTTTATACTAAAATGGCCAGCATTGCAAAAAAAAAAAAAAATATAAGGGTAAAATGATTGCTTTCTTCTATTATTTAAAAAAAAAAGTTAAATTACAGAAACATAACTGTTTATAATGTTGATCTCCCTACCAATTGGCCATACACGTCAATCTATCAGTGGTCTTTTTATTTGAAATATTGCCATTCATTTTTATTTCAAATGTAACCATTTTTTTCATATTTACCTATTATCTTTAAAACTATAATCATCATCATGATCATAGATAAAAACTTTACATTTAAACATTGATCAGCAAGATAAGTTCTATAATTAAGTCAAGCATCGTCAAAACTGTCAGTCGACTCAGTTTTAAGGTTATTGCCCTTTGATGACGTTTTTTATTATTCATTTGTATTTGCCTTGTTTGGCTTGGATTCCTGGTGATGGACAAGGCCATTAGTTATTTCTAATTGGTCTAAATAGATGTTCGAACACCGTATGAGCTAAGGCGTTGGGGTGCTGGGATAGGCTTTGTCAACGTTTTATTGAAATATTTTGGGAGCAGCTAGGGACGTTTGTAGGTATTAGGGAGTGCAATGCCATTGGAATTGTTTGGGTATAAAGCTCATCATAATAGAGAAAAAGCTCATCATATTAGAGACAAGTCTTATCATAATAGAAAAAAAACTCATCATATTAAAGAAAAAGCACATCAAAATAGAGAAACAGCTGATTATGACAGAGAAAAGCTCATCATAATAGAGAAAAGTCTCATCATAATAGAGAAAAGTATCGTCTCATTACAATAGAGAAAACCTCATCATAATAAAGAAAAAGCCCATCATAATAGAGGAAAAGCTCGTCATAATAGAGAAAAATCTCATCATAATAGAGAAAAGTCTCATTATAATAAAGAAAAACTCATCATAATAAAGAAAAAGACCATCATAATAGAGAAAATGCTCATTATAATAGAGAAAATTATCATCATAATAGAGAAAAGCCTTATCATAATAGAGACTATCTCATCATAATAAAGAAAAACCTCATCATAGTAAGGAATGAAGTACTATACGGCAGTTACGGCGTTTCAAAGCAACTTGTTTAGCAGTTGAAATTATATATCATTTACCTTTTTTTGTTAAAGTTAAACCCTGACGGATTGAAATGCTAACGTAAACTACATAAGGTAATACAATAAATGGAAACAAATATGCTATACATTGCCAAATTGTAGCTTTACTATAAGTAACTTATAAATCTATTTTATTTTTCCAACTTATATTTTTTATATTTGTTGAGTTCTGAAATGAATACTTTTTCAACAAAAAATTTAAGAATACACAACCCGTTTCTGTAAACGATACCAACTACAAATAAAAATTAAAAAAAATAATGTTTACACATTTATATTTTACCTGAGTCTAAATATAAATTCAAAGCTCAAACCTTACAATCATATCCTACCTCATGACCTTTCAAATTATGTTACACAATCATAATATCATATCTCAGTAATGTGTTACTGATACATGTATGATTTTTATTTCAAATTATAGTTTTTGTAATATTTGTCTCTCAAATTGATCAACATCGAGCATCATCATGAAGGTACTACGTAATTCCACCTCCAAACCGTAAACAAAAGAACGATGTGCATAGAAGTAAATTATTTTAAGATAATGAATACACTTAGGTACATTCATTAATATGTTTTCAAATAGAGATGACTCGTATGGATATTGATACTGTGTGTATGTTATTTCTTAAATGATCAACTCAGGGAACGACCGTTCAACTTCAAGATCAAAAAGGGGGAAAGAGGGGGGGGGGATTAATTATCATGAATTTGTGCATGAAAAAACTATTTTGAACCTGAATTTGCTGAAACAAATGGGGTCAAGCAGACAACAAAAAAATATCTGAATCCAGATTTTCAAAAAACCTTCATTACAATGTTAAATTTTGAAGAAAAAAAATAATTCGATTGAACACGTCGAAAAACAAAAAGAAAGTGTTTTCTGACTTAGGTAAACAAAAAAACTTCTCTTTTGAAATTAAATGGTTGCTCCATAACTAATTCCACCTTTTTATAAACAATGGTTACCTGTTTAACCAGAGCTGTTAAACTGCATCTACTGATATATCGATACACAATGTATCAATTATTTTTTGTATAAACACCATTTATACATGATAAAACCACACTATGTCATCCACCTTTAGTTATTGTCTCTAGTTATAATAGTCAAATTGTCTCAATTGTCTGTTATCTAACTACTATAGTATAGAAAGTCCAGAGTGCAGGTGTACCACTCAAAATAATGTTTACTTTAAATAGTGACAATTTGATATTGAATGCGGTAGATAAAGGCAACAGTAGTATAACGCTGTTTTAAACTCAAAAATTTATGGACAAAAAATCAAAACCGGGGTAACAAACATAAACCGAAGAAAGACGCATTAAATATAAGAGGAGAGCGACACAACATTCAAATGTAACACACACAGAAACGGACTAAGCATTAGACAAAATCCGATGAGAATACCAAACATAACATCAAAACCAAATACATGAATTTGGGATAGAAATACCGTGACACATCTTATAGTAATGTGAATTTACACTCAAATATAAGAGAAAATAAACGACACAACGGAAACAAAACGTTAAAACGTAACACACACAGAAACGAACTATATAAATATATATAAGTGCCTATAATTTTGTGTTGGTCTTTGTAATGTATCCGGGTTTAGTTTTCTGTAATTAATTAGTACTTATGTTTTATCATGTATATCTTTTATATTCATTTGATAAAATTCACTATTTTCAATAGCATAAATTGTTCTAAATAATAAGGATGTTCTTATCCCAAGTAGTAAACCCTAGACGTATTTGGCATAACCTTTTTGAACTTTTGATCTTCAAGGCTATACAACTTTGTACTTTTATTGACTTTCGAACTTTCATATCTGGGCGGATGGGGTCAAGCAGACGACAAAAAAATATCTGAATCCAGATTTTCAAAAAACCTTCAATACAATGTTAAATTTTGAAAAAAAATAATTCGATTGAACACGTCGAAAAACAAAAAAAAAAACTATTTTCTGACTCAAGTATTACAATGTAATTAATTACAGAAAACTAAACCCGGATACAATACAAAGACCAACACAAAATTATAGGCACTTACATATATTTATATATATCTATATAGTTCGTTTCTGTGTCATTTTGTTTATATAAATATATATATTTATATATATAGCACAAACAACATTTTCCAAAAGACCAAAAAAGTGAAAAAGTATATTTAAACAAAACGCATTTGACTAACAGGTCGAACAACTGATGTTCTTTAACCCTGCTGACTGCCATTGGCGATTGCCAAATAAAATTGATCACAAGATGTAATAAAATGGATCTTAATATAAATTTAATACTAAACAGAAAAACAAAAAAATTGTTAACTTGTGGCCACGATGTTATGCCACAAACATTAGGTGTCAATATTTCTTTAGTACACCATATCCGGATTTCGACAATAAATGTCTCTTCAGTGATGTTAGGGATCGAAACGGTATTTGGAAGGCCATAAAAAAGTACCCTCATTTTTAGAAAAAGTACCCTCAATTTTAGATCAACTCTTGAATTTTAAGAGTCAAATTAGGATGAACGGATCATATAAACCGGAGGGAAAATATGATACATGCCCAAACAAAAAATATAAACGAGTCTAAATTGAAAACTACGTTCAAACCTATGATTGCGTTGGATAAAAACCGCAATTGTTATACGTGTGCATGTCAAACAAATTTCGTTGTAGAAGGGTATAAAAACAGCACAAACAACATTTTCCAAAAGACCAAAAAAGTGAAAAAAGTATATTTAAACAAAACGCATTTGACTAACAGGTCAAACAACTGATGTTCTTTAACCCTGCTGACTGCCATTGGCGATTGCCAAATAAAATTGATCACAAGATGTAATAAAATGGATCTTAATATAGATTTAATACTAAACAGAAAAACAAAAAAAATGTTAACTTGTGGCCACGATGTTATGCCACAAACATTAGGTGTCAATATTTCTTTAGTACACCATATCCGGATTTCGACAATAAATGTCTCTTCAGTGATGTTAGGGATCGAAACGGTATTTGGAAGGCCATAAAAAAAGTACCCTCATTTTTAGAAAAAGTACCCTCAATTTTAGATCAACTCTTGAATTTTAAGAGTCAAATTAGGATGAACGGATCATATAAACCGGAGGGAAAATATGATACATGCCCAAACAAAAAATATAAACGAGTCTAAATTGAAAACTACGTTCAAACCTATGATTGCGTTGGATAAAAACCGCAATTTTTATACGTGTGCATGTCAAACAAATTTCGTTGTAGAAGGGTATAAAAACAGCACAAACAACATTTTCCAAAAGACCAAAAAAGTGCAAAAGTATATTTAAACAAAACGCATTTGACTAACAGGTCGAACAACTGATGTTCTTTAACCCTGCTGACTGCCATGCTACTGTGATATCGTGACACCAAATCGCCTGCACTGCAGCCGTCCCGCTAGACCATACGAACACCTGGCGGGCTCTCAAAAAAGAGCATTCGGTGGCCATATGTTACATTTCCACGTCAGTTTTAATCTAGCGGCGTACTACAGTACATGATATATAAGGCATGAAGATGTTATTGTTACAGATCAGCTAAATTATCTATAGTAAAGGATCCTACAAATTAATGTAAGATACAGTCACAGAAAATAAGTACGTCTGAGTCAGTGACAACCCTACAACAGATGTATCCATCGGATCGCCATCAATGATGGTGATACATGGCTGTGTACATAATGTATATACAACTCGTCTAAACATCAACCCAACAATGTTAGATCTGTAAATTTGCTTTCGCAAATATATATATATATATAATATGAGAAAGGCGCTACCTTAAATGCCAGCTTTATACTAAGGCAATGTCCTATGTATTGATGGTTGTTTGTTGTTTAACATCCAGTGACAAATATTTCATGCATGTTCAGAACGAATGTCGAAGGCTACATTAACGTATTGTTTATGTCTAAAAGAAAGTTCAGATGGAAAATGTTTAGGGAACAAACATAGAACTTGAAAAGGCATGAGGGGTTATGGTATTTTTCCTGAAAAAAATTCTGATTCCAAAATTGATGAATAAAAATTCTGTTCAAGCATAGGACAAAACAAATATTTTGAATCCAGATCTTTACCAAAAATGATTTTATCTTTCAGGTATGCAAAATAAATTTAACTTTTATATATCTAAAAACATGAAAACTTCCCAAACCGCACATATGTCAGTCTGTACACAGTATTTTTTTAGGTGATAATTATTATTAAGGCCATATTTGCCAATTTGACTGTTATGATAAACCTTAATACTAGTGTTAAATTTTGACTGAATAATTTTAATTGATATCGCTGAAAGGTTTCGGTAATAAAAATCTGACTCGAATAAAAACCATTTGTATTTCTGATCATCTCAATTTTGTGAGTTCTACATAAATATCATGTACTATTAAATTCAGAGTCGGTTTTATGGTTTTATGTCATTTCTTGCATATATTTGTTTTTGTTTATACATGTACATGATGTAGCTTACTTTTCAAGTTCTTATATGACAGCAAAATAAAATTGAGAATGGAAATGGGAAATATAAGCATGTCAAAAATTTTCTTTCCAGTAATGCTTAATCATGTCATATTTGTTTTCAAGAAGACACATTTGGTTTTAGACAATAACTTGAGTATAAGATAATGGATCTCCATGAAATTTCACTAGGAGGTTCAATACACAAAAGGGGATTAGAATTGATTTTGGGGTTATGGTACAACATTATTGGGGGTATTTTTTTTTTATTTTGGGTTTTTCTTCCAAAAAATACCTTATTTACATTGATTATACTTATCTAGTATATATATAGATGCAACAAATACTGATTTGGCAGGAGATGTACTTAAAATAGGGTGTTTTAAGTATTTTATCTGTAATTTGTGTATTTTCCCTATGATATGTACTTCTTGATAATGTCTCTGTGAGTATCAAGATAAAGAAAATATATTTGGTAAGTATATATTCACAATTGACATGCGCCAGTGCGAGGCAAAAGGATCTTCTTTCCCTTTAATTCCAAATATTGCACAAGATTTTTTTTTCTCACAAAAACACATGAGTGGTAAATAAAACACTTGTCATTGTTTGACGTTTTCAGCAATAAAAATTTAGTTTAGCCTGTTTAAATGTTTCACTGATTGTATGAAAATTATAACAGAAAATGTACAAAACTCTTGATAAAGTTGCATTATCTGCAGATTTATTGATAACTTTCCTCAAGATATATTCACAAGGACATAGAACCAACATATTGCATTGAAATTGAAAGGGGGGTTCCAGGAGTCAGAACCCCCCTTTTTTGGCCAATCAATGCATTTGAATGGGGACATATAGTAGTTGGACCCCCTCCCTCCTTTGTCCTGTGTTGGGAACCCCCTTTTTAAAAATGGCTGGATCCGCCCCTGTATTGTCCATGCTATTCTGATCTGAGTTTTTATTCATACATACATGTATACTGGCATGGCTGGTGCTGTTTCAAGTTGTCTTCTTTTTCTGTTTCTTCAGAAGTATTTGTTTAACCTGTTCGGTCACTATAAAGTGTTACAATTCTTATTTAGACGCAACACATAAATAGTGACCAAAAAGGTACTGCTTTCACATGAGAGAAGCTACACAAAAAATAAATGTACACATTTTCAATATTTTTGTAGGACTTTTTATCATATGAAATTAAGAAGATATGTAGTTAGAGGCTTATGCTGAATAGAAATATGTGGATTCACCTTATATCTGTTTTCAAATTAGTCCATATTGAAGTTTAAAGGATCAAAAATTAAAATATGTTTGATTTCAACTGACATAAAAAATTTGGTGTTTTTTATATGCTTAATATACATCTGTGGTCCTATCAGGCTATGCATGGCAAACATTTTATTGCCTTTAGTTTTGTACTCTTTTTTTTTTTGTCATTAAAATAAATTTGTAGTTCTGTTGTGCAGTTGCTAACATGAAAATACCCAAATTGCACCTAAATTGTCACCAACTTTTTTTTTTATGTACCAGACAAAAGTTTATTCTTTGCTTATTTTGTAGACTCTCCTTGTTTACAATATAGTTACACCAATTTAATTTTGAGTCCATGTAGATTCATTGAAAAATAGGTTTGAAATTACATCCAAACAATTCATCATGATGATACTGTAATGAGGTCATTTCCCAAATTCCATACATCTTTACATGTATGGTTAATTTCAAATCCTTAAAACTGGGATACAAACAGATTTTGTCTTATTTCTTCAAATATTTTGAACAATTTGACATTATTCCATGCTTTAACTATTACTTTTTGAAGAAAAGGATGCTGGTAACAAATTTAATTTGCTCATTATCAAAAGATGATAATAAGAGAACTCCACATGGTGAAAGAAAACTTGCAAGATTTTTGAAATTTATTTTTACTAAAAAGGTGCAATTTGGTTTCTGAGTACAATTTTGGTACTGTGATGTTATATAACCATAAGTGTGTATTGCTAAATATAAATATAGGTTGAAATATAATGAAAACCTGATAGTGATATAGTGATATTAAAAGTACTTGGTAGAGTGAATTTTTTTATCTGACAGGTTTAAACTGGTGCATAAAATATGCAGGTGACTAGTCTGCTGCAGCTAGATGTACCCCACACACTTCCAAGTAACATACCCTGTATATACAAATCAAAGTCATGGTATTCTCATTAGTTATCATGGTATTCTCATTGTTTTTCATAACTCCATCTTCCATAAAATCCAATTTTGGACAATATGGGAGCATACCAAATATACAGTAGTCAGTTCTAAATGTACTACTCAGACTCAAGTCTCCTTTTATGATTAAACTAAGAGAGAGAAAACAAAACAGTTTCCATCTCCTGGGATTGTATAAGGTGTGACATACATTTTGTAATCAATTAAAAGATTTGTTGAGAGTTTGCCAAAGGAAGTACAGAATAAGAAGATTGTGAATTATTTGAATATTCTTTTATGTTAAAAACTTTTATTAAATTTTAAATTAGTCTGTGGGCTACCAAAGGATCAAGAGGGGAGACGGTCCCCCCTTTTCATGGGAAAAAGTTGTTGACTCTATAGGGAATCACTGAAGGCAGTGAAGCATGACTAGACGCCCCGTCAGCAGGCCCTCCTTGTGAAAAATGCTGGATTCGTCATTGACTACATAAATAACAGTGATCACATTCAACAGTATACTTATCATTTTTCCTTGATGTGGGGAATAATGTGGCAGATGAACAAAAGTATTCAACCAGTGCACCGGAGTTTACCCCGCATGCGGCATGGCCATAACAAAAAATCCGAAATGTATTGCCTGCAGAAGTTTTTTCTGTGTTCCCATGCCTGGACGGAACTTTTACGTTAAATATGTAATCGTTTACTATGATTTTGTTACTTTTAAATGAAGTACCTGTGATTATTTAGGTAATTTGTTTTGACCTCACTGATAATGGAATGTTGAAGCAGACGAAACATGGCGTCAGATGTTGTTGTCCTAACTTCGGTAATTTCCGTGGTACAATAAAATTTAAATAAGCCACACAAGTTACCAAAATTTCTGAATTCTTGTTTTATCAAACAAATAAAAAATAATGTCGTAGTTAACATTGAAATTATTCCGATCTGTTCCGTTTAGTCAAGATCGCGTTAAAACGTTAAATTTGGCCGCCATTAAAAAAAAAATAATCGTACGAGATTTTACGAGAGTGACGAAACTTTTCAGATGGGTCGTCTAGCAAGAGTTATCGTTCTATGTCCCAAAACGATGCTTCTACCATAAGTGCCAGCATAGCTGGCATATAATATAACAATGACCATATTCATGACTTAATACAAGACATGTTTAAAGAAAAAAATGGTGGGTTGAGCCTGGTTTTGTGGCATGCCAAACCTTGCAATTTGATTAATAGCTAACAAAAGGCATCAGGTTTTAAATTCAATACGTCAGAAACGCGCCTCGTCTACACAAGACTCATCAGTGACGCCCAGATATGAAAGTTCGAAAGTCAATAAAAGTACAAAGTTGTATAGCCTTGAAGATCAAAAGTTCAAAAAGGTTATGCCAAATACGGCTAGGGTTTACTACTTGGGATAAGAACATCCTTATTATTTAGAACAATTTATGCTATTGAAAATAGTGAATTTTATCAAATGAATATAAAAGATATACATGATAAAACATAAGTATTAATTAATTACAGAAAACTAAACCCGGATACATTACAAAGACCAACACAAAACATAGACACACCGGACATAGTCAATTCCTCAACGCAAAAAGTGAAACAAGTGACGTCACAAACTAAGGGACGAAAAGCCACAAAAATTAATAGGGGATAGGTCAGATTAAACAAATAAAAAAGGCAGTACTGAATAGAGTGAAAAACAAAAAGACAGGAAAGAGATTACAATTAAAACAAAAATGTGTCCTCAGTACACGAATGCCCCACTGGCACTATCATTTTCCATGATCAGTGGACCTTAAAATTGGGGTATAAACTCTAATTTGGCATTAAAATTAGAAAGATCATATCATAGGGAACATGTGTTGATTGGACCTCAACTTCATCAAAAACTACCTTGACAAAAAACTTTAACCTGGAGCGGGACAGACGGACGGACGGACAGACGGACGGACGGACGGATGACCGGACAAACAGACGAACGGACGCACAGACCAGAAAACATAATGCCCCTCTACTATCGTATGTGGGGCATAAAAAGGAGAAGGAATCGGACAAAAATCATATAAAAATAGGGAGATTGATTACTAAAAAGCATGAGAGATTTGTCATTTTGGAAGGGATATGTATACAGATATAAGAAGACTTTCCGCTATATAGATGACGTTCTTTCACTAAACAATTCAAAATTTGGTGACTATGTGGAACGCATCTATCCCATCGAATTGGAGATAAAGGATACTACAGATACAGTTAAGTCAGCTTCATATCTTGACTTACATCTAGAAATTGACAATGAGGGTCGGTTGAAGACAAAACTTTACGACAAAAGAGATGATTTCAGCTTTCCAATTGTGAACTTTCCATTTCTAAGTAGCAACATTCCAGCAGCACCTGCATACGGGGTATATATCTCTCAATTGATACGATATTCCCGTGCTTGCATTTCCTATCATGATTTTCTCGATAGAGGGTTACTGCTCACAAGGAAGCTATTAAATCAAGAGTTCCAAATGGTGAAGTTGAAATCATCCCTTCGTAAATTTTACGGACGCCATCACGAGTTGTTTGACCGTTATGGAATAACCATTTCACAAATGATATCGGATATGTTCCTTACGTCGTAACTACAATCCCCTTCCCTTTCATGAATTTGACCTACCGAATTAGACTATTTACCGGATTTGTAATCATATAAGCAACACGACGGGTGCCGCATGTGGAGCAGGATCTGCTTACCCTTCCGGAGCACCTGAGATCACCCCTAGTTTTTGGTGGGGTTCGTGTTGTTTATTCTTTAGTTTTCTATGTTGTGTCATGTGTACTATTGTTTTTCTGTTTGTCTTTTTCATTTTTAGCCATGGCGTTGTCAGTTTGTTTTAGATTTATGAGTTTGACTGTCCCTTTGGTATCTTTCGTCTCTCTTTCAATGAGACAACTCTCCATCCAAGTTACAATTTGTAAAAGTAAACCATGCAGGCCATTATAGGTCAAAGTACGATCTTCAACACGGAACCTTTGCTTACACTAAGCAGTAAGCTATAAAGGGCCCCAAAAATGACTAGTGTTAAGCCTTTCAAATGAAAAACAAATGGTATAATCTATATTAAACAATAATGTGTCTAAAGTACACGGATGCCCCAATCGCACTATCATTTTCCATGTTCAATAGACCGTAAAAATGGGTAAAAAATATAATAAGGCATTAAAATTAGAAAGATCATATCAAAGGGAACATTTGTTTCAAGTTGATTGGACTTCAACTTCATCAAAAACTACCTTGACCAAAAACTGTAAAACCTGAAACTCACACTCTCATTTTCTATGTTCAGTGGACCGCGAAATTGGGGTCCAAAGTTTAATTTGTCTTTAAAATTAGAAAGATCATATCATAAGGAACATATGTACTAAGTTTCAAAATGATTGGACTTCAGCTTCATCAAAAACTACCTTGACCAAAAACTTTAACATGAAGCGGGACAGACGGACTAACGGACGGACGAACGGACGCACATACCAGAAAACATAATGCCTCTCTTCTATCGTAGGTGGGGCATAAAAATACAGGACACATCTTTCATCCTAGCATCCCCCTTACAAATCAAATGGTAGCTCACGAAAATGCTATAGTCAAAAGCTCCGTTGAAAAGTTGTACTAACACAAGAAAACACTACAGTTTAAATCCCCACAAATGTCAATGTCCATCATAAGTCATGAAAATCGTTGATGGTTTCCTCGGTCTATGTACACAATTAACATTATGTTTCTACTCCCTCAGAGAAAACTAGGATAGTTGAAATAAACGTAAATACAGGACAGGCGTTTTCAGTAAAAAAAAAGGTCAGGATGAGCAACTTCGCAAACATAAAGCAGGGTGACAATTTATGTAAAACTAGTCTGGTTAAACTAATAAAAAAAAGGCAGGACCGATTACAGTGAGAGAAACAAGAAAGGACAACGATTACCATGATTACAAGTAAAAACAAATGCAGGACATTTTTTTTCAATCAGATGTGATATCAACTAAAGTTGACTATAGCATGTAAGGGATCTACCTCTTGATTTGTAGGGGTAGGATGAAACAAAGTTTTACCAGTGTTGTCAAGACAAACATTGTTTTCTTTTTACTGGTTATTCGGATAATCTTTCTATCGATTAACTATTTAACTGGTAGTTAAGTTGGCGTTTGCAGGTGTTATCTATAGTACCAAACACATGCACGTATTTATACGATAGATTAAAGTTTATCCTTGGGCTATATGGCTAGGCTTTAAGTATTATAATCACTATCACTAATATGATTCTACCGTATATACTTTAAGGTTTGTATGAACTTCATAGTCAGAAGAGGAATATTTCTAGACAGGGTGGTCGATTTAACAATGTCTAAAATCGTTGCCAGAGTCTCAGAAAATGATATGGAGTGTTTCAATGTGACACTATGGAACGCCAACACTGTCTTGTTATGACCATGTTCATTATATGATGTGCACTTATCATTATATGATGTGCAAAAACCTTTATATGATGTGCAAATATCCTTGTTTGAAGTGCAAATATCCTTACATGATATGCACACATCATTATATGATGTGCAAACATACTTATATGATGTGCAGATATACTTATATGGTGTGCAAATATACGTATATGGTGTGCAAATATACTTATATGATGTGCAAACATTCTTATATGATGTGCAAACATTAATATTTGATATGAAAATGTACTTATATTATGTGCTAAGATCCTCATATGTTGTGCAAATATACGTTTATGATGTGCAAATATCCTTATATGATGTGTACATATTATTATATGATTTGTTCATATCATTATATGATGTGTACATATCATTATATGATGTGCAGTTTCCCTTATATTACGTACAAACATCTTTATATGATGTGGTTGTGTCATTATATTATGTGCTTGTAATCTTATATGATGTGGTTAGGTTTACTTCATAATATGATGTCGAAACGTCATTATATGATGTGCTTTCATCGTCGTTATGGTCAATTAACATGATTACGATTATAATGATTTCTGTCTACGTCATAATTGATTCCGTTCTGCTTCTGTAAACTTTTAAACCAGCTCAAATATGAGTATATCACTAGCGAAAGTGCAATTTATAGGGGAAATGAGACAATGCAATTTAACAAAATCATCGTTTCAAACATTTCGGTGGAAGATTAAGATCAGTTAATACAGGAGCTAGATGAAGACATTCCCGGCTGTGGAGAAAAGATTAAACAAATGTTGGTGCTCTTTATAGCTTGCTATTCGGTTTAAACTTAGGCTCCGTGTTGAAGGTCGTGCTTTGACCTATAATTGTTTCCTCTTACAAATTATGACTTGGATGGAGAGTTGTCTCAGTGGCTCTCATACCACATCCTCTTATTTCTATTCATTGCAAAAGACACAATTGAAATCAGTCAGTTTCAAAAATATTTCATAACAATAGCTACAAAATTATCTACTCATGCATAATATGGCGAGATGATTTATAAAATGTTATTGAATAATATTAATCTGTAAATGGTAAGATGGATAATGTAGTATTGAATATGTACAATGATATTTAATCAAGTATATCATATAATCTATGCTACTAAAGGAAGAGACCGATTTCATTGAACAGCAGCTCCTCTAAAACTATACAAAGTCGGAAATATTTGTGATATGACGTAATCATGTAGTGTTTTTTACTTCTTTAATTTGTCTATGAACCAATCTTTTTTCCTCAAAAAACGCCAATTATGTGATAAAATACCCAATTTCGGAGACCGCAAGCTTAGTCGACGTGGTGCCCGCGAAATGCGAAATAGCTATGTTGGGTAATTATTAAAAAAAAAGAGGATGTGGTATGATTGCCTCTGAAACAACTCTCAACAACAGACCAAATGACACAGAAATTAACAACTTTAGGTCACCGTACGGTCTTCAACAATGAGCACATATTTGCATAAACAGATTGTTTATTTACAACTTATTTTAATGGATATTTTTTAATTGTACATAAAACTCTGCAACTTGAGTATGTCAACAGATTTGGAGTTGCGACAACGATTTCTGAGATACAAGGGGTTGATTCCTGATGTAGTGTTTTTTTCGTCCGATTAGATCGGATTTTCCCATATGTCAACGGATTTTACGTAGGTGATACAGTTATTGAGTTAAAAGGCTAGAGGGAAAACACTGAAAATCACACTTTGCCACACTTTTTCCAATTTAGGGTATTTAATATTTTTATTTTCCAACCGAGATAAATGAGGTGACGCCCGTCTTTTGCATTTTGTTCCTCTTTTTCGTCTTTTAAAAAAACCCAGAATAAAAAGCATTAACCTTGTCATTACTGTGTCATCACTCTTTGATTCACCACTCGCTGGCATTTCCGTGTATCATCGGTATAGCGGATAAAGGTACTATAACCAAGCGGTCGTCATCGATTTTTTCTTCTGACACGGTACGGAAATCTTTGTTTTGTTTGCATAATATCAATGTGTACTTCAATTAAAACATAATTGTTGTTTTAAGAAATTATTTGGTCGTATGTTCACTGTGTCTAAACCACACCGGCAAAATTTGTTCGGACTCGATGGTATCTAACATCCGGCACAATGACGGAACATTAATAGACAGAAGAAAGCTAGGTTTCTCCTTATTTTTTTAATTTTTTTATGATATTGAAGAATATATATACATATACAACTATTTTCTATTGTGAGATGCAATATTTTCTACAACCGTTCTATATTAACGGAGAAATAAGTCAAAATGCATGTCAAAATGACGAATTGAGTGAACCTTGCCTCGAAATTGTTTAATTTCTCGTTAAATTGTTCACATTGTACGGAAAGAAAGGTACGGGAAGATAGATATTGACACGGAGATTGCAAATTTAGTTATAATGAGCATCTCCATAATTGTATCTTTGTGTATGGAACGAAAGAAATGGGTCATGTCAAAATGGAACTGGCCGGTTTCGTCAATGTATACAACCCGGTTTCGTCATAGATTTCAAAATGCATAACCCGGTTTGGTCAAATAAAAAAAATCATAATCGCATTACATTATAATTGATTATTTAACTTCAGCGTTCAAAAGGAGTTTTGTGGGTCGTTGGAAAACAAGTTCGTTCACCGGACAACGTCTTATTATTTATATGAGTCTCAGATTCAAATAAATAATAAGCAAAAACTTGAATTCCTACTCTTATAGAACACAAATATTTTAATTTACTTTGCATTCCGAAATTTTTTAACAGCATATTGAGATTAAAGCTCTCTAAATATGCGTTTTCTATATGAGTTATGGGAAAATATGTTGAACATGTTTAAACTTGAAATTAAAGTTTACGGTCTTAAAAATCGAAACACACAATTGATATGTGATTTTCTCGCACAAAAGGATGGACACCTTTATAAGTAATCTAATCATTCTATGTATGTAATCTTTTCTACAATCGTTAAAAATAAACGTTGATAATAAGACAACTGTATATGCATGCATAATCGACATAGAAAATGAATGTAGGATTACAACTACCATGCATTAAAATATTTTTTTTTATCCCTTATTGTAACTATACTGCTATGTCCAAATTAGTATAATAGTCTCAGGTCATCGACAAAATTCAATAATAATTATTTTGTTAACATTACTAAAAAAAAAACGAGTCTGTACTGTCGCCGTTGTGTTATGATGATCGTACACTGACGTTGGTCAATATATTTTGACAATATATACGGACAGACGGATTCAGTTTATTTCAAAGTGGACGTAATTCGAACAACTTTTACATACCGCCGAGCGTAGCGAGTCGAACACTATTATTTTTTGCTTTACAAAATCGTTAAATACAGGAATCAATATAGTTTTGGCAACCAAAGGTGGGGTCGGGGCGTGCAACCTATACGTCATCTAGATTCGCCACTTATCTTATAAAGTGTATACCGAATTAAAATATTGTAAGAAATGAGAAAACAGGGACACCCGGGAAATCGGATTATGTGAGTTGGATTATGTTTATTATAATAAATGCCGAATATCAAGTTCTTTTTATCGATTTCTATACATTTTTTTTCAAATATATATAAAAGTTATATAGCAAAAATGATAAGGCAGACAAATATACAAATAAATCGACTTGACCGATATCCTAATAAAACTTATTGACCTTTAATTACGAGTTTTTTTTTCATTTCTTTGCGTTTTTACACGCCCGTCCCAATTTTGACAGGACGTATTATTGTATACACCCGTCTGTCCGTCCGTCCGTCCTTCCATCCGTCCGTTCCTCCATCTATCAGTCATTCGGTCCGTCCGTCTGTCCGTCTATCTATCCGTCTGTCCAGCATAAACATGTCGCACCGTAACTTCAGGACAGCTTATCTTAATAAAAAAACAACAGATTATTTAAAAATGTCTATCAACATGAAAAGTTCATACAAATTCCAAGCGACAACAACCCGACCATAGAGCAGAAAACAGCCGAAGGCCACAATGGGTCTTCAATGAAGCGAGAAACTCTCGCATTCGGTGGCGTCCTTTAGCTGGCCCCTTAATAAATATTTATACTAGTTCAGTGATAGTGGACTTCATAGTAAACTGCGAATACATGTATATTTATTATATTTAAGGGATAATTTTAACTATGATACAAGTTTTGGCACACATCGCGCATTTACAGTACTATACAGGCTCTGTCATCGGACGAGTTAAGGTTTTTTCATCATTTTTTATTATTTGTACTTTTGTTGTACTGTTTGTGTCAGCGACAACACTTTGACTCAGTCCATTCCCGAATCACACGCTTGTAATTCCATGGTTGTCTTTGGTTGCTTTATACCATACGCGTTTTGAACATAAAATAGGCAGGTTGTTTTCTTGTTTGAATTGTTTTACATTTATGATTTAGGGCCCTGTTATAGCTTGCTTTCATGCAGTTTGTGTGTTTTTCTCATTGTTTAAGGCATACGCTGACCTAAACTTGATTAATTCAACATAATTTTTGTGTCTAAAAGAAAGTTGTCTCATTGTCAATGTCTATGGGATAAGTGGTTACCGTCACTTCTTCTTAATAAGACCTAGATATAAATGACGGTCGTGTTTTGCAAACCAACTTTTATTCACATTGAAAATACAAAACTGTCTGATATTGTTTTCGAAAGTTATCTTGAAGTTTCAATTGAATTTGAACTGTACAAAAAATGAATTTGAACTGTAAAAATAATGTGAAAAACATGCCTACCAGAAACGGGGAGAAAGTTACAAATCTCACTGCTATGTTATGGATGCTTAAGTGTGAAAACTCTCTTTAGTGCGCAAGTAACACAGTATATATAGTACCAGAAAATCTGGCAGGACTGAATGCATGATTAATTTGTGCAGAACAGTATAGACTATAGTCGGTTTGGGACTGTTCGTCAATGATTGAATGCATAAATGTATTGACGCAACGTCAGATATTGCTACCATTTAGTGTAACAGAAAAATGACGTTAAATTGAAAACGCACACTATCTAATTCTTCCTGCTTTCCTTTTTTGGTAAATGCAAAGTATAACACACAAATGTAAATGCCGTGAGAAATTAATCCAATATGATTTTATAATTAACATAGGAAATGCAATTTTACTGCTAGTAATTATGTGTTTTTTGAGGAATATTGATGCATTATATATTAATCAACCCGAGTATGATTTTATTCAAGCAGCAACATACAATAGCTTATACATGTAGTTATGATACTGAAGTTTTCTTACTTTTTGATCGTCTTATAGATGTGTATTTTTGTAATGTGTGCATCATTTCGTTTTGTTGAAAGCAGGACATATATAATTAGTGGAGGAAGGAACAAGCGAATGCAGTTTATGCCGTCCCTTTAGCTAGCATAACGCTTCTGGCGACGTCAAATTATGATAACGGACAAACTTGCAAGACATTTTCATTAATCCGTATTTTTTATCAAGAACCCTGTAATGTTAATGCTTTTTGGTGTACTAACTTCAACTTTAAAAGTACTTTTTATTGGTATGGTTATCAAAGCCGAAAAATAATCTTCACGAAATCAAATCTCTGTTTTTTTGGCCGTAAAAGTTTTGTGAAGGCATGAAAGTTTAACTCGGACATTTCCACAAGACATTGCAAATCTATTGTTTTGAATTGAATATGTAGCTCAATTTATTTTTCAATTCGAATTTTGGAAGATTACACTTAGTACAAAACGATCGTGCTTACAATTTAATGAATTTTCTGTCAAAATTTTATTTTTGAACTGAAATTTTTGAAGTTTCCAAATGAAATTTCCGATGGGACATTTCCGTACATCATATTCTTTTGAAAATATGTATGCAAATTTTAAATGGAGACAGCCATGTTAACCAATACTGAAATATATCACGTCATAGAATGTTCATGCAAAATTTCTAAGAGTTGCGTGAACATTTCGCGATTTGTGCGAGTTTTATGTCCCGAGTTTGCATGTTACTTGTTACATGGGACAACGTTAAGTAAACGTTTTTTTGGATAATCTGTGTCTTCCTAAGCCTATGAATATTATATTTTTATTCTTTCTCTATCATAATGTGAAAATGTAAGAACCAATCTTTATTTTCATGTATAATTTGAAATATTTATTTCAGCATTTCTAATAAAATTTTCCGGTCAAATATTTACTTAACGCTATTGTTCGTGGTAGTAGCAATATCTAACGTTGCGTCATTAATAATTGATAGTAAATATTGTAAACTAAGTGTATTTAATATAGTATAGTAAATTAAAATTATGGCACAATCAAAACACATCCTTTTATTTTTCATCTTTACATACTAATATTATAAACAAAGAAAATATAATAATGTTACAAAATAGTTAGTTACCAGTGTTTGCTATTCAGTATTTATATTCCATTTAAAATTAGTTTGAAGTTAAGTGAAATAAGGGATACGCCTTTCATTAGGAAAATGTGTATTATCATAATTAACTATGTCCAAAAGTGCCCGTTTAAAATAAATTTTAACACGCCAAGTTTACTTTACAATAAATATATATTTAAATTCTCGAAAGACAATGTTCAGATCTGTGCCAAAGTTTCTTTTCATAAATTGTTTGTTAAAAAAAAAACAAAAAAAAAACCGGGTGATATATATAGACGAAACCGGGTGATTGTGTAGTAACAACATTGACGAAACCGGTTTATTTTAATTTGACATGACCCATTTCTTTCGTTCCATACACAGAAATACAATTATTGAGATGCTCATAATAACTAAATTTGCAATCTCCGTATCAATATCTATCTTCCCGTACCTTTCTTTCCGTACAATGTGAACAATTTAACGAGAAATTAAACAATTTCGAGGCAAGGTTCACTCAATTCGTCATTTTGACATGCATTTTGACTTATTTCTTCGTTAATATAGAACGGTTGTAGAAAATATTGCATATCACAATAGAAAATAGTTGTATATGTATATATATTCTTCGATATCATAAAACAAATAAGAAAATAAGGAGAAACCTAGCTTTCTTCTGTCTATTAATGTTCCGTCATTGTGCCGGATGTTAGATACCATCGAGTCCGAACAAATTTTGCCGGTGTGGTTTAGACACAGTGATGTTGTTAATTAGATAAGTCTTACTATTTTCCCAGAATCAAGAAGGATAACTAAAAATATGTACAAATACCTGTCAAAGAAGTTGGCACTCGTCTCATTCGATATAATTCTATATTCATTGCAACTCTTTTTAAAAAAAATAGAAGGCCACTGTTTGTGCGTAATAAGTATAGCTGTTTCAATAACTGGCATTGAAATCTTTTATACATATGTTATGTTTCGATAATTTATTCCGACAAGAAGTGTTGTGTACGGTGTATAGCTGACACATAAATTTTAATCATTCTGTACGGTACATAGGTAAATGAATGTACGGTATATAGTTTTTCACGCTTCAAAGTACCTATAAAGCTATATCGGCTTTACCGATGATACACGGTGGTAATTATAACTCGGACTACTTTGCAATTGCTTGCTTGTGACAATGGTGTTCGACAAGGTGAACACTTATCACTTTTACTATTTAATTTACTTTTGATTGACTAAAATAATTTAATAGTGACTAAAAATATTACCGGACTTAACAGAACTATACCAGAAGATCTGGAAAGAGAATTAGAAATATATCTGAAGTGTCTTGTTATATATTGTTTGCAGATGACACGGTTTTGTTGGCTGCAACAGCACATAACCTGCAAACGCAACTCAATGCTTTCCATGATTATTGTAAGGCTTGGAATTTGAAAGTAAAGTTGAAAAAAATTAAATCTTAGTGGATACTTTGGACGGAAGCTAAAAAATCTCCGATTTTCTTACATTATTACAAGTGGATTATCGGATTTATCCAATCGTGATAGTTAAATTATAAATTTTAAAGTCCAAGCCTTGGCAAGGACTTTAAAATTCTGAATTTAACTATCGAGATGGATACATCCGATTATCCACGCGTAACTATGTAATAATCTGTTTCTCTGATGATTAAAATATAATTTTTCCTTTTTTCTAAAACAAAATCCCCTTCGAGTGCCTTTTACTTTCCACGGAGTTGTCAAATCATTCACACCTGGGCCGCGTTCAACATCGTAACTACTACATAGTGCTACGTAGTTGCTACGATTTTGAACTCAACCCAGTTAGAACATTCAGCTGAGAAAGGTTATCACCCTTTGACTCAGCCAATTATCTTCTGAGATCACCAGCGACCACACGTTGATTAAATTTCTGTTATACAATTGCTTATCCAAAATTCGACAAAAGCTATTATTTACAATTTAAAAAAAAACAACAGGAATTTGAGGATTACTTTAATATTTTGAACTTTAAACACATGAAACATTCTCGTCAATTTCGAATGATTAATAACAAATTGCCTATAGAAACAGGAAGCCGGCAAAATGTATTAAGATAAAACCATGTTTGCCATCAACGTTACAATCGACAAATTGGAGACGAATATCACTATAAAAACGTAAAGAGTAGTTTTTATTAATTTTATACAACGACATGCTACAGTACAGTTAAATTCTTTGAACTTATGTCGAGTACTCGAAACCCAGTCCTAAAGAAGCTTTGTTCATTTATAATAAAACAAATATATATAAACACTTGCGTTTGCCCTCCAGTTTGCTTAGTAATTTTGAAAACACTCTCTCTTGTTTTGTATATATTGTAAATAGTTATTATTGTTATCTCTGTACACTGATGTCATACATTGACTCTGTGAGAATGAATATATAGATTTAGAGGCCATAAGTATACCGGTATGGATGACTGATTGACTGTTATTTAGCGCCACTTTCAACACTTTGATGCTATTTCGAGGCGGTGAGTATAAATTGCACAATGTCCTGTTTTTCTCTGGCTGTTTATGACGTCTTTACACTAAATCCATTGGATGTTGGATGTGTACGGATTGATTGTTTAGTCTCAGATGCCTGATTTTTTTATATGTTGTTTGTGGCTTTGAACTGGCTGTCAGATAACTGCGAGTACTCTCAGATCTGTTAATTGCGTCTTTTTGTGTCGGGAAGTATAAGAACCCGGCCACGTCCACTTGTAGTTTTGTCCATCTGATGAGTTTACCTTTTTCAACTGATTTGTATAGTTCGTTCTTATGTTGTACTATTATACCACTGTCCCAGGTTAGGGGAGGGTTGGGATCCAGCTAACATGTTTAACCCCGTCACATTATTTATGTATGTGCCTGTCCCAAGTCAGGAGCCTGCAATTCAGTGGTTGTCGTTTGTTTATGTGTTACATATGTGTTTTTCGTTCATTTTTCTACTTAAATAAGGCTGTTAGTTTTCTCGTTTGAAGTGTTTTATATTGTCTTATCGGGGACTTGTATAGCTGACTGTGCGGTATGGGCTTTGCTCATTGTTGAAGGCTGTACGGTGACCCATTATAGTACCATTATAGTCATTTTGGTCTTTTGTGGATAGTTGTTAATGTCATTTTGGTCTTTTGTGAATAGTTGTTAGTGTCATTTTGGTCTTTTGTGGAAAGTTGTTAATGTCATTTTGGTCTTTTGTGAATAGTTGTTAATGTCATTTTGGTCTTTTGTGGATAGTTGTCTCATTGGCAATCATACCACATCTTCTTTTTTTATATAACATTGGTGGAGAAAACAGAAGTGCCCAGAGAGACCCCCGAGCTTCGTTTGGAAAACAGACAATTCTGGTCAATTAAGATTGGAGTCTTATAAAAAAGAAGATGTGGTATGACTGCCAATGAGACAAATCTCCACCAGAGGTCTAAAGGAGATATGGAATGAACCTGAACTCGGTGCATCACATTTGCGCGCAGCTTTTTATTATGTTTTTGTGCATATATTTTACAGTTTCAACTATAGATGATTATGGGTGGATTCTTGACGTCCAGCGGCAGATTGATATATGCATATTCGTACAAGAACATGTTAATGTGATATGAATATTAACCTTGCTTAGTACTAGACCGACACCCTGAGCCGGATTTTTAACATGCTAGTTTAAAAGGTAACATTCCTAAGGAAGACATGTCACCTTTCCCGGACACATTATTCTGATTCCAAGCCGACCAGCTTTTGCTCTCAATCCTTAATCCCATGTGCTAAGCAGGGAAGTAGCATGCAAATATGAATTTTAAAGTCATTGGTTTTGACTCGGCCAGGGTTTGAACCCACGACCTCCCTCACTCAAGGCAAACATGCTACCACGAAAAGCACCACCACTAGACATGCAGTAACCCGCTTCGGGGGAAGCCGCTCATTGACTAGTATACACCTGTAACTCTATGAAACTGGGCGAAATGATTTTTTTGTGAGTGGTTTTTTTAGGGGGAGAGCAAGTTTTTTGGTAAATGTTTGATTTTAAATTCTTGAAAGAGATCTATTTCAGAAGGGAAGCGAAATAGTTTGTTTCCATTTAAATGGGGGGGGGGGGGAATAAATCAATGATTAAATTGAAAAAAAAAATAAACCTTGTTATTTTTATAAATGTCGAACAAGGAAATACACGTGCTCCTTCCCACTCTAGAGTCGGTGTCTAATACATTTATTTATTAATTTATAATGTACAGATCATCTGTTTAAGCTTTGAATACAAGGATCTGACAACACTTCGTTTTACTTTCTGTCGGTATGTATGTTGGTCTTTGTTGTTGTAGCAGATCAGTGTTTCTGTTGTTTCCCTCTAACAGTTGATGTGTTTACCTCGATTTTTGTTTGGCCCCAAAATGAGTCTTCGATATGACTATTGAACAGCAGTATACTTTCGTTAACACTTCATAAACATAATTAGAATTAACGCTCATCATTTTTCGAGCTACGAAGTGAATTAAAAATGGCCTTCTGTCATCTTAAAAACTTACTGCACCCCATGTTTTTTTTTATTATCATTAATTTGTAGGGGGTCTTCTTTATGTTTGGCAAAGGCGTTTTCTGTTACAGTTTTGATTGCGTAATCTGTTCTATCAATTGAAAAAGAATCCAGTAAAGTTGTAATTGTATGATATTGTGTTATTTCTATATATATACATGTACTCAAACCGAGATAACGAATTCGCATTATTTTAATCCAAATATGTGTCCTCTGAAAAATGAAAAATTACAGACACAAAGGTATTTTTCAATTACAATGTCTTCGTTGATTTAATAACAGCTCTAGCTAGTTAGCCCTAAAGACAAGTACTTGTGTTTAGAATCACCAAAAAATATATACCATATAATATATAACAAATACATCGCTTCCTTGCATAATATACTGCTTATTAGTTACATCTAAAAAAAAAAAAACGACATTGCCGTCCGCAAGGTCATGGGTTCATTCCCACTTCACATTTAACCTTCACATTTATTGCTTTCGTCTGGGTAAATAAGTTGTTTTTACATTTTGTTTTTCAATAATCAGAATGTTACATACTCCCATACGCTACTACTCTGATAGGCCGACACGAGAACGTTTTCTTTCTATTGGATTATTACAAATGATAATTAAATTTAAGGTGCTTTTTCTGTTCCATTACAATAGCACGACTGTATATGGTAACAACTATTGTAGCCAAAAACTTGGCTCAAAGTACATAGATTTTGTTTTCATCTTTATAAAATTTAAAACAGAAAACAATATCTAGCTACTGAAATCATATTCTTTTGGTCGGGTTGTTGTCTCTTTGACACATTCCCAATTTCCATTCTCAATTTTATTACATTGAAATGAGACCAGCAATTTTTAAAAACTTAAATTTTATTATTTTCCTTTGCAACATCAATGTATATGTAAATAGGTTCATTTCTATTATCGTTTTTTTTTCCACTGTGGTCATGTTTGCTTTTTTTAGTTTCACCTATGTTTCGTTACACATCTCAGGGAGCAAAGTCGGTATTACTAGTAGTCAATCTATTATATTTACGACACAGAAACGTAAAAAGAAAACAGAGTTCTGTTGACATAGCGCAGATTGGTGAAGAGGTCAGAGACACAGTGAAACTATCCGACTCACGCACATAGTAATCAATTCGTACAAATATGTACTATGAACTGCAAATAATTACAAAAAGGCACAGACGAATGTTGCCCTAATTCTTGAAAAAGTCGATCCAATCATTTCTCCTCACGTTTTAATTAATTGAAAATATAAGACGTGATCTTAGTTCAAATGATTCATTAATCAGTAGTTTAAGACGTGAACCAGAGCTACTAATATAGAAGAAAATATTATTTCTTTGTTGAAATTGGTACTGAATTGACTGAGTAGTGCGTAGATGATATAAAAAAGACAAAAAAAGACAAAAATACCAGGCCCCATCCCGAAAGAAAAAAAAAGAATGACAAAAAAGATTAAAAAAAGGACGAAAGACGGAATATCAAACATGATAACAATATTACAACTTTAGACTCAATGTGGCTAAATTTGTTGAAAAAGGAAAATATTTCAAGGAGACACAAAACACGAAATAAATATAACTGATATTTTGAAGTTTAAGAAAAATAAGGTCAATTTCCTTGAACATGTACTGAGGGGGCATTGAAATAAATAAGTTGAAGATCATACAGCTTAAGACAACAGTGTAAACGATACCTGAAAAAAAAACATTTCAATATCAAACTAAAACCTAAAACCTGAACAACACTAACCTCATTTATGAACATTGATGCCTTTGCTTCATTTGTTGTGTCTGTCTTTTGTCTCATTTGACGAACAAGTCATACCAGTGTTGATGTCACATAGCTGTCAAATTTTCATTATCCAGTCAGGAATGCATTTAAAGAGAGATAATACTTGTATGATGAATAGTCATAATGTGATATTTACATTGTACCGGTACCATGCAAGTCAGATGAAAAATAATTACATCTATTTGAAAGAATTAAGTATAGATGATTTAAATGTTTATCTTCAAATCAAATAAATGAACAGTGTGTGTGTATGTATATTTTTTTTAATAAAAGAGTAAACTAGAAAATAAGCTTAAACATTTTAAAAACATAAGATTCAAGTTAAGTGTAAACATTCATTCCAAATCTTACAGGTACCTGTAGGTTGAGCATAGATAATAAGAGTAAAGTAGTTATATGATCTTGATCATTCTTAATATCTATTATCTATAAATGATTTAATTTTGAAAGTAACGCGTCTTCTGATTGGCTGACGTTATTTTGTTATTAGCCCATAGAAATAATTTACAGTTAAGTCGGCCACATATCTTGACTTACACCTAGATATTGACAATGAGGGTCGGTTGAAAACAAATCTTAACGACGAGAGAGATGATTTCACCTTTCCAATTGTGCACTTTCCGTTTCTAATTAGCAACATTCCAGCAGCACATGCATACTGGGTATATATCTCCCAATTGATACGATATTCCCGTGCTTGCATTTCCTATATTGATTTTCTTGATAGAGGGTTGCTGCTCACAAGGAATCTATTAAATCATGAGTTCCAACTGGTGAAGTTGAAATCACTTCATCGTAAATTTTACGGACGCCACCACGAATTGGTTGACCGTTATGGAATAGCTGTTTCACAAATGATATCGGATATGTTCCTCACGTCGTAACTACAATCCCCTTCCCTTTCACGAATGTGACCTATCGAATTAGACTATTTACCGGATTTGTTATCACATAAGCAACAAGATGGGTGCCGCATGAGAAGCAGGATCTGCTCAACCTTCCGGAGGACCTGAGATCACCCCTAGTTTTTGGTGGGGTTCGTGTTGTTTATTCTTTAGTTTTCTATGTTGTGTCATGTGTACTATTGTTTGTCTGTTTGTCTTTTTCATTTTTAGCCATGGCGTTGTCATTTTTTTTTTAGATTTATACTTCAATCAGCTATTTTACTATACACATACAGTTATACGTTAGCTTTTTACGGCAATGACATCAACTAACCTATAAGCCCCGCCTACTTACGGGAACTACTGTGTTTCATCAATAACGTCATATCACAACCATGCCAACGTGGAGTAACAATAGTCAAACTTTTTTGAATTTAAAATTGTTATGTCTTCAAATTGGTAATTTATATACCATGTTTATCAAAGGTTATCAATTAAGTTCATTTTCGCTCTCTAAGTCCTTAAAATGTCAATGTCTGACCGACTGGACTATGCTCAAAGAGAAATACCCCAAAATGGTACTCAAAAGGGAAATTCCAAACACTTTTTTTTAACAATATTTGTTACATATTTTTTTTATTTTTATATTTATTTTTACATTTTATCGATTTCAGTATAAAAACAATAAACGTATAGTGTCTTGAAATATGAAATTTATTTGTATTCGGCACGAAACGGGAAAATGCTCGGTAGAACCTCGTATTTCCCCCGTTTCTAAGCCTCAAACAAATACATTTCACATTTCAAGACCTTATACGTATATTGTCTAATTATGATTTTGACTGTCCCTTTCAGTTGGAAAGCAGGTCACGGTTTGACCCCAAGTTTATCAGCAACAAAAGAGTCAGTAAAACTACGGATGAGACAAACCTCATTGTAACTCACTAAATACCACTGTGACAGTCGTAATAAAAACTTATTGATCAAAATAATATACAATTACAAATGTACTGTCTTGTGGTGTTGTAAATATGCAGTTTTATTGACTTTTGAAAAAAGTGATATTCAATAAGGCCGATTAAACCCCATATTTACCGAAACAAAAGACAGTAAGAGTTTTTCCATATTCCGAGAGAAGAACATGTATTTATTGAATAACATATACCGTAACAAACTTTACATGCAACATTTAACCATAACGTTGCATATACAAGCACGTAACGTTTAGCGCGGTGAATAACACTTTCTCAGGTCAATATGCTTTTTATTCAAAATCCATTGTATTCAGTGTGCACCAATTTTTTTATGTTATTTCTTCATAGACAGAAAAATATATCAGTCATTCCTTTATTATTTAATACCCAAAGCATATTCAAACTGCTGAAAAGTAAGGCGTGAGCTGCAGGAACCCTCCAAAAAACGGGATTATCACAGCTGCCCGAAGTTTTCAGCTGATCTTGACCACAGTTAACAGCAGCAATTATGTTTACTGAGGCGAGACACGCTTTTCTACAAAAATCTTGATTTATTTGCCACAAAGTCCTCTTTTTCTATCAAATGTAATGAAACAGTAAAAAATAATGGTTTGCATCAAGTTTCCCCTTGGAATATGTACTTAATGGCCTATCTATATTATGCATTATAATCGAGTTTTGATACAATTGAGGTTTGAAAAATTCGTACGAAAATGGCTACAGAAGGGTTCATAAACCTTAACCCCTTTCCACTTATCATAAGCGTCATAAGCCTGCTCGTGTTCGAAATCTACAAGGGTGTCTTTTATGTGCACGTGATATAGCTCTCTCTTAACACGGGTCAGTCATTTATCGTACCCTTCCGACGGATTAGCATCGTGTCCTCAAGACCATACTCAAACTTCATAGTTGGAGCACGTGTCATCATAGAGGTTAAAATTAATTTAGTAATGAAATTGATTGAGGAATAACGTGAGAATGCATTTAACCAATCAGAATAACATATTATAATGAAACATATATGTAATTTAATTATCAATTGGTAATGAACAAACTTTTTTAGTATTGCTGCTTGCCATAGTTGACTATGGAAAGAAAATCGCAAAAGGTAAGCGCATTTAGTTTTGTAACCTTTAGAATACATGTATATGTTAACATTATACTTAATCAATACACCATACATGCAATCTTCTCATTTACTTCATAATAACAGATGTGCATGTATTGCTAGACCGTACAGTCTACATGTATACATGCTAATTTCAAGCACAACTCCATATACAGACTTTACAGTGACTTTTTGTTGTGACTACAAATTAGAAAAAAAAAGGTATGCCATTTCTTATTGATTTTTACGTCCTTCGGGAATTTTGACTTATTTTTGTTTTCTTTGACATTTTTTCTAATACGAATTATTTTCATCGCTTGTTCTATGTTTCCTCTTTTTACCATTGACTCTTGCATAAACATACACATTTAACGTGTGTATGCGTTTATACTATTATATTAAAAAATATTACTACTTAAATTGGTTGAAAGTTAACCTTAAATGTTACTTTCAAATTATTTTTTGATGTTACGTTTTTTTTTATGAACAACATTTTTCACTCTCCATCCTTTTTCATTTGATGCATTGTCCAACACATATCTAAAAGTTTCACATTTATCTGTTCTGGATCAATAAATTATTACAAAATATCAAATAAACCTAATGGTGACTGCCCTCGTATCAGCATAATGTATTTCAGACATCTCAGACAGTCCGCGAGCTGTGTAAATACGAAGCCATACTCGGTTGGAATTGTATCGTGAACTTCGATGCCCTTTGTTTGTAAGATGCGACGCACTTTCCACGCAAAAAACATTTGAAACACATTTTGAAGGGTTGATACGTAGTAGTTTAAATTTCTGCACGTTTCAAACATTCCATTCATTACACATGTTACACCTACAGTCCAAACCTGTCCTTCATTCCGAACGAACGTTTTGAAGTACTTACCCATTTAATGTGATGATCAATAACAACAACAACAATTTTCATTTGCCAATCAAGACGTCCCGAGGAGAAGTACAGTTACAATTTAAATAAAAGTGTACAACTAATTGTGGTGATTTTTTTTTCATTGAACTGTTTGAAATTACAGTACAGTCATATGTGTGACTGTCTTCCTGATAATTGATGAAATAGTTGCGCTTGAACTTCAAAAAGTTACAAAGTGCATATGAGTCAGAGCAATACAGTATACAATGAAACTAACATATGTAATATGCACCCTCGGTTAGAGTATCAATATTTTACATTTTACGAACAAAGACTATATACATTGTATGTGCTGTATTAATTCACAAGACATAAGTATTGTATGACATATAGTAACTGACAACATTTCTTTTTATAAGAAGTTGCTATTAAATACATTGTTATTATGAGCGTCCGTTAGATGTTCGCTTTATGCGGTACTGGTCCGTTGGATGTAATTTCGACATCCGATCTCTCTGGTACGTTTCCGGTACGTTACTCGAACTTTGCACATCCTGTTTGTGACCGTTTTTCATTTATTTCGCGTGCGTGTTATTGGTTATTCAACGCACTGCCAACGGATAACCATTTTGCTAACGAAAAACTATTTTTTGCATACATTAGGTGTCCGTTCGTGCTTTTTGGTTAGGTATGAGCACTAAATATACTTAAACGAAAACAAATAAGTAAAGAACTATGCATATGCGACTTTTTTTTCAATTAAATATTTTGGTTAAATATACGCATAAAAACAGAATTTACAGAACGATGAATGCTTCCCTTATCAACCGTTTAGTCGTAAAGCTCTTTTCTATTTTGTTGAATTGACAGATCTTTTAGAATGCATAATACATCTTGTTTTTATTTTTTGTTGCAGCACACATGTTCTTGTCAGCTTTGATAGTTATTGTAACAGCAAGCTTGGTGCTTGTCCAGTGTCATGATTGTAAAGATTATGACCTATCGGCATCTGACCAGTCTTTTCTGATGAAGCATTATCTACGTACCTCTAGAAAAGATGCAGGTTTTTCAACAGGAAAACCGGTTGCTTCAGGTATGAACGTTTAACATGTATAACTTGTGTCAAGAAAATAAATTTAAAACAGGAAAGTGTTACAAAACAAAACAAAACAAGAAATAAATAAAACAACAAGAAAAAACAACACAAACACCAAACTAATCAAAATATCGAAACATAAACGTCAAAATTTAAAAAAAAAAAACGTTTAAGAGCAATGTCATTTATCTTTTATAATCATGCTTTGTTTGATTTAAATATTAAAAGAATACAGCTGAAAAAATGTTTTAATTTAATATGAAACATTCAAACGGGAAAAATTAAGGATCCCAATCACTACCAATTTCTGCAAAACAATTTCTTTTTGAATATTTGTCAACCCGCTCTATCTGTTCTGGGGGGAAATAAAGGTTTATTAGTGCTTTATGAATCTTGTTTTACATGCTTATCCAAATTAAAATAAAGTTCAAACCATTTGATTTACACCACATTAGCATAATGTAACTTAATTCTGAAGCACGTAATTATAAATTTAGGATGAAATTGATAATGCATAGTTCTAATCAACACACCGTTTATTTACGTAGGTGTAACATATGTACGTTGGGGGAAGAAGGGATGTCCAAAAGGAGTAGATATGGTATATACAGGTAGGCTAAAAAAAATTTAAAGAATTTAAAAATACTTTCAAAAGGATATCTTTCCACTTTGTTAAGGTCTTTTAATTTCATTTGGAAAAAAGTATAATCCCAAAAATACTGAACTCCGAGGAAAATTCATAACGGAAAGTCTCTAATCAAATGGCAAAATCAAATGATAAAACACATTGAAACGAATGAATAACAACTGTTATATTCCTGACATGGTACAGGCATTTTCTTATGCAGAAAAATAGTGAATTGAGCCTGGTTTTATAGATAGCTAAACATCTCACTTGTATGACAGTCGCATCAAATTCCATTATATTGACAATGATAGTAATGATTGTCAACGATGCTCATTATGGAAATGTCGGCTACCAAGAATATCAAGTTTATATATTAACTATCTATGCGTTCTGTTATAAGTCCGAGACAATAACATAATGTTAAAAACTTTTAATGTGACAAATTGTGAAGTTTAAGGTTCACTCAACTTGAATCTTAAATGTTTTAGTTGAATTGTTTTAAGATCATTATAAATTAATATGCTATATACTTGCGTTTGCAACCACAACAACGGATTAAATGTATCGAACATTTTCAACATTTCAAGAATTTTCATTAGCAAAGGGCATTTAGAGGTTCGCATACGGTCTCTAACAATTGAGTATATATTTTATAAGATGTAGATTATATATATGTAAGCGTGACCATCCCGATCTCGTTTATTATAAGGAGGGTTTTAGTATGTGGTTTGTAGAATGGATGAGTCATTGGATCACGTCACTTTTTAAAGCTCAATGATATGTCATAAAGTCAAGAAACAAAGAAAAAAAATATATGACAAGATTGAGCGAATCATAAGGAACTAAAACTAATCACATGTCCATGTTTTCTCACATGCAACCACAACAGTCAAAAATGCATGAGAAACATATGTATCTCCCTTTGAAACAATGCTAGCAATGGGTATATTTTCATATGAAAAAAGTATGCTGAGGCATGAATTGTTTTATTTAAAATGTATGATTTGTACAAAATAATCATTATGGTTCACTCGTAATGACAATGTTACATTACAATTAACTGTATTGAATTACATAAGTTATATCGATGTTTTGTAAAATACCATTCATAATATAAATTGAAATTACATTTCTGTATCCTAGGACAAGTTGGTGGAAATCGTCATACTAACAAGGCTGGAGGTGTCAACTATTTATGCTTACCAAATGATCCGGAAAATGGAGAGCCACAGAAAAGTGAAAACGACCAATTATATGGTGCGGAATATGAATTTGGTTCATTATACAAACCAGCAGGAATGAAAACGGATATGCCTAATAAAGAAGTACCATGTGCTGTGTGTTTCCAAAGAAGAAGATCTGTTTATCTGATGATTGCAGGTATAGTTTTTATTTTATTTTAGGTCTTGTTATTTCCTGTCTTTCTGGTTTTGCAGTGTTGTCTTTTTTTTGCATTTAAGGAGGCTTGCGGGTTCCTTCGTTTTTTTTCAGTACAAATTTTATTTATTACACTATTAGTTATTACTTTAAGATTTGGTACACAAATTAATTAAAAAAGTCGATTCGGTTTGGCCCCAGATGAATTATAAAATGTTTATATTATTGAAAAAGCTCCAAATCATCTCCCTTTTGTTAAAAATTGCCATTTTTTGGCATTAAAATTGAAATATCTTTTTTAACTCCTCGGTAATCTTTTTTATTATTATGATTGTTTCTAAATAAGCTGTACATAAAGTAAATATTTGTAAAATGTAAGCGATTTCTGTAATTTAGTTCTTTTTTATTTCGATATTACATGTATTAGTTCAACAGAAAAAAAGGACATTAACAAAAATGTATGCTTCTTTCGGAGGCAGATTGTAAGCTTAAATAAACGGGGACCCCATTTTGTTATTTCATTTTTCTATTAAGTATATGATATAGTTTATTTATTAAAAATATATAAGGAAATCCTATGTTGATTATTTTTTTTATTAATACCCGCGAGCCCCCTCAATAGTCTTAGTTAAATTTAGATAAATAGGTTTTTGTTTATTGTAAAGATTTTCAATGTTCTTAGCAAGAGAGTTCTTCGCCATTATATGATTATAACATAAAACAAGCAATAAAACAAAATACAACACAACAAATTAAAAACAAGTTACCGTACCTGTTGATTAGAGTGTGCAGCACTACACAAAGAAAACAAATTCCAACTTAAGCTGTTTGATAATCATTATACTTTTATTTGATAGCTATTAATTAGAGAACAATAGTCAATAAGTTAACATGTATGCGTTTGATTAACACAGTAGTGTTTGACAAATTAGAAATAGTTATTCCACGAGGACGCGGTGTGTCAGTGTCAGATCACCCCGATGATCGTAGGCCAGAGGGTGATCTGACACTGACACACCAATTCCGAATCGGATAATTATTTTACATCCCAGCTTCTGTAGATTAGACGAAAAAACAATTACAAAATTAAAAATTTAGTTTAAAAAAAAAGATGTGGTATGAATGCCATTGAGACAACTGTCCACAAGACCGAAATGACACAGACATTAATAACTATAGGTCACCGTACGACCTTCAACAATGTGCAGAGCCCATACCGCATAGTCAGCTATAAATGGCCCGATAAGACAATGTAAAACAGTTCAAACGAGAAAACTAACGGCCACACAACCATAAAAATTTATTTTAAATATTATTATATAATATATTCAATTTTTGACTCTTAACTCGATCTTTGAATATGAAACCATTTCCGCTCGCCCTATTGACAAATCAACTCTCACTAAATCGCCACTTTCTAAAAAAAATCGCCCCACTCTTCTTTACCAAATTGCCCCGCATTTGAAAAGGGAAGTCAGTCTGACAACTTGCAATTTTAATGAAAAGGGTTAAAACCCCACTGAAAAAAGGAATGCATACTCGCCATCTTCCTTTAGATATTTTACATGACTGATACTTGGCATCCATTCGTCCTGGTCTAGGGGTATGTGTCGTTGTTTGATATGCTAAGGGTCTCGGATCTAAGAATGGACAATGGATTTTTCTACATAAATTATGAAGGTGTGTCTTTTCTCAATAAATATTTCTAAATTTTATTGTCGATTAGGCATTCCCGCCAAAATGTTACAAAACAATGGAAATCATGCATAACAAAGAAACTCAAGCTTGGGTGATCTGGTAGGGATGATCCAACTCAGATCACCCCTGGTAAAATAAAAGAGCTGGGATGTGATGACAATAACGACCTAATAAGTAATAGTAAACACAATTGTTCTCTTTGCAGGTAGAAAAACATGTTACAAGGGATGGACATCCGAGTACAGTGGTTTCCTAATGACGGATTATAAGACTTACAGCAGTAAAGACTATGCATGTGTTGACAAAGATGCTGAACCTCTCGACAATAAAACTGGAGACGAAAACGGGGCTTTATTCTATGGAATCAGAACTAAATGTGGCAGTTTGAGGTGTCCTCCATACAAAGATGCTACAGATGTACGATGTGTTGTTTGTACAAAATAGTTAATAAAATCACATAAACATATTAAATGTTTTCTTTTTATTTCAAACATTATACTGTTAATATGAGACGATTGGTAAACACCATGACCAACTTTAATGTCAGTACAACTGGATTTTTCAAAGAAAATCAACTTTGCTGTAGTTGATATTTAATGCAAAGGTTTAGAACAATTTCGAATTTTACAAACTAATTATTTACGATCTAAGGGTGTCGATTTAATCAGACCTTTAAAAGACCCCCAAAAGACTGACATCTTACCAGCAGTTTCAGCGACTTAGTTGAGACAAATTGTTATTGTTCGCCATCAATTTGCCGTGCACATGCAGTACCCCTATCTTGAATAGTCGTCATGAATTACGAAAGAGAAAACACATTTGTTTTTGTGATTTTGTGTGTTTTAACTTACCTGGCCACGATCGTCCATGGGGTATCTAGTTTAAAAATGTGTCAGGTGACCCGGTCAACTACCCAAGATGGCCTCCATAGCTTAATATAAAACAAAGGGGTAAAATGTAGATTTTGGCGTTTCTCTCTGAAACCAAAGCATTAAGAGCAAAACTGACATGGAGTAAAATTGTTTATTAGGTCATCATCACTATGCCCTGATATTTTCTGATGAATTGAACAATCCTTTGTTAGGTTGCTGACCCTAAATTAGTAATTTTAAGGAAAAAAAATCAGTTTTTGGTTATTATCTTGAATATTATTATAGACAGATATAAACTGTAAACTGCAATAATCAAAATCTCATTAGTAATTTAATTCAAACGTACAAACAAAAAATACTTACTACGGCTGTAGATCCTCGAGTTAAGTGGGATGTTTTTAAAGCTGAAGTAAGAGACATAACTATTAAATACTGTAGGCAAAAACGAGCTGAAAATAAAAATGAAATAATTAAATTATACTGAAATGCAGTCGACTTTAGCGTTTGATAGTTCATTGATAACATTCTGGCGTATCACAAACAAACAACTTGTTCCGTCTCATTTCTTTGGCCGAAAGATTTAAATACAACAACAATGTAGTCAGTGTGCACGTGAATTGACACAGGTGACCGATAATGGAATTTACTATGTTACTACGAACGTAAAATCAATGATTTGTATAGTTTACAAACCTTTGGTCAAAATAAATAAATATATGTTATGTTAACTTCAAATTGTGGGGTCGAATTATTATACTGATATTTTGTTTTAAGTAATATTCTAAGTTCTTTGCATGCAGCAACTCAATTATCTTGTACCCGGCATGATGAGAAATATAAGGATAAAATAAATACATGTGCCGCTTTTATACGGATGAATATATGAACCACTTTCAATTTCTTGCATACCGACGATAGGTTATAATCCTAACCATGTCATAGTCACTAATAATAAGTATCTCATAATACTGATCCATTACAATAATTAATCAGGGGTTGCACTGACATTCCTCTTTTGGTATTTTTATGCTATAAAACATACACACAGTACACAAATGTAGCTTTAAGCGTACCATTAACGGAGGAAATTGTCCCCCAAAGATAGAAACAAAATAACTTTAATCATATCATTGGTGCACCTGAATTCAGTAAAGGCAGGTTGTTGTAATAAATTGAAATGTTACATCGGCGAAGAATATTACTTATGCATATGTGGAACTAATAAATTAATACTTGTGAGAAATTGTAGTTTATAAGGATCAATTCTCTTGATTGAATTCGGGGCCTTTTATAGCTGACTATGCGGTATTGGCTTTGCTCATTATTGAAAGCCGTACGGTGACCTATAGTTGTTAATTTCTGTGTCATTTTTGTCTCTTGTGAAGAGTTGTCTGAGTCTCATTGGCAATCATACAATGTACCACATCTTCTTTTTTTAAATATAAATGTACTGTTTTCGATTTTAAATGGATGAACATTATCTTTCAATTTTATACTGTATGAAATGAAAACAATATGTGAATTGATTTTTTTTTATCCTACATTGAACTTTTGATGTCGTCCCTTGATCTAGAGGAGACATTTAAATTGAAAATTTAGATGTGAAAACTGGTAAGATTTTAAAGTTTAAACTTACTACCAATTACAGACAACTATAAAACCAATGAATTTTACATGGACATTTATAAAAGCTAGATTTGTGATTAGAATCATGTATGAGAATACGTCGATGGAAGCTTTAAACGACCTTGACCAGATACGTGAATATTAATCAGTCCATTCAACGTTATGGTATGTGTGTTCTATTTTCGAAGGTGTGAGGTCGAAGGTTTGAATTGACCAATGGAAACGATCGTTCCTTAGAGAGTCAGTCTATTAAAGTGTGTTTCGCTAAGCTAATCCGCATTTGAGTATAGAACTGTCATTAAAAAAATTGAATGAAAATGTAGAAAACTTACAGGATAATAATGTTCAATATAGAATAAACAGTGCTGAGAAAAAACTAGAGAACCTTTACATAAATGAAGCAAAGGGAGATCAGGTTAGATCGCGTGTAAAATGAACAGAAGAAGGAGACAAAAACACGATTTTTTTATAGACCTTGAAAAATCCAGACACACTCATACATGTAAACATCATGAACATATTTCTGCACTTACAATTGAAAAAGGAGAAATTATAACAGATTCATCTGAAATTTTAAAGTTAGAAAAAAACTTTTATGAAAATTTATATAAAAGTACAAATCCTAACGAAAATGAAATAAAAAAATATATAACTGAAACAAAAGTTGATAAATCTCTTTCCCATGAGGAAACTCAAAATCTAGAAGGGGAGCTTACCATAAAAGAATGTACAGAAGCTATTAAATTTATGAAATTAAATAAATCACCAGGTATCGACGGGCTCAGTGTAGAATTTTATCGCACCTTCTGGACAAACTTAAAAGAAATTGTTGTTAAAGTTTTTTACACATACTATCAAAAAGAAGAACTGAGCACACTACAAAAAATAGGAGTAGTTTCTTTATTATATAAAAAAGGAAACCCACTTCTTTTAGACAACTATAGACCAATTACTTTACTCAATGTTGATACAAAACTTAGTGCATATTCTTTAGCACAACGTTTTAAACCAATACTAAGTAAAATCTTCCACAGTGACCAAAACGGTTACATAAAAAATAGGTATATAGGTTTCAATATTCGTCAAATTCAAGACACAATAGACCATGCAAAATACTTTAATATTGAAGGAGCATTGCTCTTCATAGATTTTTCCAAGGCCTTTGACTCATTGGAATGGCTATTTATGTATGAGGCACTTAATAAATTTGGCCTTCCAAATCCTTTTATAAAATGGGTTAAAACTCTTTACCAAGATATAACCGGTTGTATGTTAAACAATGGGTAGGTCTCATCACCATATACCATTAAACGAAGCATTAGACAAGGCTGACCGTTAAGTTCACTGATGTTTGTTATTGCTGTAGAAATTTTGTCCTGCAGAATAAGACAAGACAACAACATCAAAGGTTTTCAAATTAAGCTAGATACTAAAACACACAGTTTAAAGATTTCTCAATTAGCTGACGACACAACATTTTTTTCTAAAATCAAAAGATGAAGTACGTCACACTCTTGATATTATTGAAATCTTTATAACACTATCAGGTTTAAAATTAAATAGATCAAAAACTGAGGGCATTTGGTTAGGAAAATTAAAACATTGTAAAGATAAGTTTGAAAATATAACATGGAATAAAGGACCAATAAAAAGTCTAGGAGTTTATTTTGGAACAGATCGAGCTGAATGTGATAAGCTGAATACTGAAAAAATAATACAGAAATGTGACAAATTAATTAGTAATTGAAAAAAAAGAAATCTTACAATGATAGGTAAAATAACAGTTGTAAAATCTCTTCTTATACCAAACCTTATATATTTAGCTTCAGTCACAAACCTGCCACAGGAATTCATTCACCATTTTAAAACTCTTATCTACAATTTTATATGGGATAGTAAACGAGAAAAAGTCAAACTAACCACACTAACCAAAATAATACTACTGAGGGAGGGCTTAAGATGACAGATATAGACAATTGTATAACTGCACTACAAATAGCATGGATCAAAAGACTTACTGCAGATGATTTTGCTAACTGGAAAGTAATTCCGACATTTTACTTTAATAAATTTGGTGCTAATGTCATGCTACTTTACATGAATCTAGACAACATTTATTCAATACAAAACCTACAAAAAAATTTACCAAAATTCTACTTAGAAATTGTAAAGTCTTTGTTCACAGTACAAAATTTAGATAAAACCAAACTCAATATGAATTTTAAAAACATTAGACAACAAATCTTATGGGGAAACAAACTGATAAAATTCAAGGAAAGTGTTTAGTTTTTAAAAATTAGATAAAAGAAGGTTTTATATATGTTAATGATAGAATTGACCAAAACGGTAATATCTCTCAAGAAATATAATCTAATAAAATATTCTCAAATTCAATTCAATGTTTGAAATTTCGAAACTTAAATATGCTATACCAAATGAATGGCTCAAGGTACTTGAATAAGGACAAAAGCAATAAATTCAAAAGTAAAAAAATACATTTAACCTTGCATTAATACAAAAGAAATAAATAAGATAATAAGTTTACAAGTAATGGAAACAAAACAGATATACACACACATTTTAATAGTGGAAATGAAGTCACGCCTTCAGGTTTCTTTAAATGGAAACGTGTCTTAAATTTAGATTCTTTAAACCCAATTAAATCAATGCTTAACTTTGTATTTACTTATTTTAAAGATAACAGATTAAAAATATTCAAATGGAAATTGTTGCATCATATCCTTTCTTGTAAACAACTGCTTTTTTAATGGAAGATAAAAGCAGACAGTAAATGTGACTGATGTAATGTAACAGAAGATTATAAACATTTTTTCTAGAATGTCATTACTTTAAAACTTTTTGGGAAAAGATCAAAATACTAGTAAATAAAGTTAAAATAGGTCATCTTATCCTAAACTACAGAAATCTCATTATAGGATATAAAAGCTGTGCTATCAATTATTATGATATAAATCTTATGGTGACACTCATTACATTTTCTATCCACAAGTGCACCCACAGTTCAAATTATAAAACTACAAATTTTGATGTGTATGCCCTTTTTAAAAAAAGATGTTTGAAGTATTTAAATATTTCAACACTTTCAGGTGGTAAACATGGTAAAATTTTGAAAGAAGTAAGCTTGTACATATAATTATTATTCTTGCATATATGTCATATGCTATATTTATTCAGCAATACATGTGTCTCAATATTATTTAATCTTAAAACCACGTGCTGTGGACTTCGTCATGATCATGATTAGTGATAAAAGATTAAACCTCTGCTATCCTTGAAGCATTTATTTAATAAATCACATTTTCATAAATAAATAAACTTATATAATGTACTTCAATTCGCAACCATGTATGTCAGTGTAGGGAAAACGGTAGTATTTACTTTCACGGCATTAGGTTGCTCTTTGTGTACCCATGACAGGTGAACGGAAGACAAACTTAGTGTGATTTGATTGGACACATGTATATTATATGTAATGAATTGAATTATTTCCTGATTAGAGGATAACTGAAGTATACAAAATTATACTAAAAAAATTATTACAAGTAAGAATGAATTTTTGTTTATTTTTTAAAAAGTTTACTTTTTCCCATTCACTGCGTACAAAAAAAAATGTAAATATCCGGTACCCTCAAACTTCACTTGCCGGTTTCATTGCAAATTGGTCATGGCCATATTCCAATGTTGTTTTAGAGATAGTGTATGTACCTCAGCTATGGGTGATCAGAGGCATAGAGTTCTTGTTTTAAAGTACATAAATTTAAGAAATGTTAGTATTGTCGCCTATGGGAAAATAAATATTACCGTTTTCCCTATACTGAACTTGAACTATTCCATATTGCCATGGTAATTGCCGCTGGTTCTTGATACATCTGCTCTTATTTACATTGTATTGAAAGTCTTTGAGAATGGAGAACTTTTTTAAAAATGTTTTACATGATTCAAAAAGAAATTGCACAATTTTACCAAACGGACACCATTGCATAAAGTGGAATGGTGCTTGCACCGACACTGGTTATGGCCGTAAAAGAGTAACTTGGCCCGATGGCCAAAAGTTCACTGAAAAAACTCACAGACTTGCCTACATGGCTTATAATAAAATTGTTCATGATAAAATGCCTAAATTGAACGAATTCAGCCAGCCCTTTGAAGTCAGCCACATATGTCATAACAGGAAATGTATTCATGAAAATCATTTAGTTCATGAGCCGCATATCACCAATATGGAGCGAAATGGCTGTTTTATTGCAGGATATTGCTCGAAACGACACACCCCCCACTGTTTGCTTTAAGTAAGCAACAACAATTACTTTCGGACCTTGCTACAAGGTTTTGTATAAGTATCGTGATCTCCTTTGGCAACCTTTACTTCTTTAACACGAACGTTTTTGTTTTCACGAAGAAGCATACCTTTCCTATATTTGACTTCTTCTTGGTGTTTTGAATATAACTCATAGTTTGAATCAATTTCTAGTTTTCTTTTTGCTTTGCATTTATCTGATTTCTGATATTCTTTATTTTTTTCGTAAATTTCTTGCTCTTGTTTCAGTGACTTGTGGACCTTACTGCCAATTGAAATTGGAGAGCCAACTGAGACACACAGAACCAGATAGATTCACCAGGACCATTGTTTGCTGCATGTACAGCACTGTTTGCCCTTCCATGAAAGTTTATACTGAAAGTTACTCTGTTAGGTAAGGATCTTCTTATGTTTTTTTACACACTCATATTTTTGAGAGTTTGTCCCAAGTTTTGTTTTATCAAGTTATATGGACCAAGTCTGAAATTTACACATTTTCTTACCTCAGTTTGTTCTTTTATAGACAATTTAAGTTTAAAGTCACTTGAAAGAGACCTACTTCTCTCTATCCAATTATTGTTCAGCTGTCCCTTGCAAACAAATGAATTTGCTTTACATAAAAAGTGGTTTCCCTGGTAGCCCAAAACTATTGCATCTACTGCATGCGACACAGTTCGCTTGAACTGGAACATATCTCCATTGCATTTTGAAAGTGCAGATTCATACTCTGCATGACACCTATGACTTAAATTTGTGGCAAATCTACTGTGCAGTTTATCTTTCTCTCCTTTTAACAGGGCAGGCATTAATCTCAGTATATTGTCTTTTTTTAATGTGCCGTCTCTGGTTTTCAGAGAAATGTCTGGTATCTATTAAATGTTGCGGAGAAATCTCTGATTTGTTTTCTTGTGCTAGGTCGTCCGCCGCCTTATATGCACTAGTATCTGGGTCAGTTGTTAAGTGTCTGATCTCAAACCCTTCAGAGTACATGATTTTTAGACCTTTATTGCACTGTCTTCCTCATTTCCTATGTTTTGGACAATTTTTCGATTTTGTGTACATTTGCAGTTGTTTGTACTTATGTTTTCATTACTATGGTCTTGCCCGTAACTGCATAGCTTGTTTTTTGTTATCAAGTTGACCACTAACATTTTGTCTGTCAAATTTTCTACAAGAACATAACAACTTTGAGTTGCAGGTTGAAAAGGAGTCTTGTTAACTCCACTATAGATTAGATAATTGTAACATGCATCACCCTCGATATCAATTTCATTTTCTGGATGGCCGCACATTTTATTTATAACTTTTACTTCTTGTCGGATCTTATGCATATCATCTTTGTTTGACTCAGCAATATTTTCCGCCACTTTATTAGATGAATTTTGCATTCCTTTTGTTGACGGGGCAGGAATATTGCCACTTAATAAGATTTTTCCTAACCCGGCTGATCCCATGGAAACCTGAGAAAGACCAACCTGCATACCAAAAATTATCGCTGCAGCTTTTGAACCTTTTTTTGTTGAAGAAATCTCATTATATAATTTGTACATATGAATTGACATTTGTCACAAGACAAACAAGCTCTCCAAACAAATCCCCTTTGCTCTTCCCTACTGGTTTCCCAATATAGATCCCCTGTGCAACTTGGATTTTCTACTAAATGTTTTTTAAAGTTCTCATTCTACATCTCAGACAGTTTTTGCAAATGAACCAATCTATACGTGTCTCGGTCAGATCTAAAATTGTAGAAAAATAGGAAATTATCAGTTAACTTTGTCAAATTTTAAGACAAGAAGCTAGTTTGCACTCATTTAGTTATTCATAAACAACATAGAATAACCTCACACGTTTACTGATAGTTTGAATCTTTGTTTTTATGAAGGTTTAAGTGAATCGCTGATTATTTTAAATATCCTAACTCAGTTTAAAGCATTATTTTATATCATTTTCAGTATAAAAGTCTACCAAAAAAAAAAAAAAAAAATAGAAGATTTTGCAGATATTTATATCATAATACAACCTTTTTATGCATTGATTTACTGTTATTCCTATCTTATGATGGTCTGAACATTTGCTAAATGATTAAAATATTATTAATTTATGTTTTACCTTGCATTATTTTCCAGATTTGATGAATTCCTTTTCGGCCGGAGAAGCACTGGTGACTCATAGAATTTTGGCCGCCCATCATTGGCCGTGAATTGTTAAATACTTCTAGGTATGGACTTTACTTTCTCAAGTGTTTTTTAGGAATTTTCACATTTATCACCATATTTAACTTTCTTTCCCTTTAGAACAGAATAATGTCTATCTTTGAATTGTCCTTTGTTCCTTTTTATTTTCCCCTTCATATTAGAATTATTTGAAAATTATTTCTAAATTGTTATCAGTCTTTCAACCAAAATAAAAATGAATGAATACTAGAGCAACTGGGAGGTCAAAATATGTGAAATCATATAAATTTTAAGTGTATACATTATTTTCAGCAATTTTTTAGGGTCATTGACAGACAGTACCAGTTTGTTTACTGAAAATGACAACTTATCTAACTAGCTCATTAAAAATCAAAGTTTTGCTTTTTTTAGCCAGTGTTATCAATTTAAGATGTTTCAGTTTTAACCTTTTCCACTTATAACAAATCTAATTAAATTTGCTTCATTTTTTATCACACTAGTGGAAGAATTGAAATGACATATGGGAAAAAAATAAAGTGAAAGGTGCTTAAAATAATCTGAAGTCAATGTTTAACTAGCTATAAATAACAAAAGATTTGATTGAAACATTCACATGCTATTTATATGAAAGAAAAAGAACACAACTGTAAAAAAATAACAAGTAAAAGAATATATAATATTTTATTTTTACAAAAATATGAGGAATTCATGTCTGCATAATTTTAATTTTTCAGGTTGAAAAAGTACTTTTCCGCAGCATAGACACAGGAGTACTTAATTGGCTAATTTCACATTGAAATGAAGTAAGAATACCTTGTAACTTTTTGCACAGTTCCAAAAATGGATGAAGTTTTAGAATATATATATATTGAACATATGTTTCTCATTTTGAATCCGTATAGGTAAAACGGTAGTACCTCAGCTGTGAGTGATCAGGGGCATAGAGTTCTTGTTTTAAAGTACATAAAATTTAAGAAATGTTAATATTGTCGCCTATGGTAAAATAAATACTACCGTTTTCCCTGTATGTACACCTACATAATTAATATATAACAAACCGCTTTCGACTGTTAACTTGCCTCCATCGTGTGATTCTTGATCAATAGGCCATGACCAGGTCAACTAGCATATATACAGAGTCAAAGCGGTTCTCAAATGTATTTTTTAACGAGCGTGATTGACGGAATGGCGTTTGATTTGTAAACAAAAATATAGCAATACGTCTATCTTTATCTTCTTTTATTTTTACATTTACATCTAAATCAACACAAAAATAAACTGTCGTCTGTTGGTACACCTGTTATCCCTTGTCAGTAATTGTAAATGCCAACATTATTTTTTTTACCTTTACAATCCGAACACCTGTGAAAACCGAACAAAACGCAAAGTCCCGTGGGTGTTCGGTTTGGACAGGTTTCACTGTATAATGAATTATACCAGAAATAGGTGTGTTTTTTTACCTTTATATATTGTGTATAAATCTATTCATTTCAGGATAGGGAAAATGCAGTATAACTTCCTGTTATATACACCCTGTTAACTTTTTATCGTTCAATAGAAATGCATAAAATATCAATAACAAACGACTAAGACGTACCTTGTTCTTTTTTTGTCAACACAATATATAATGACAAGTCACAGTACTGTTAAATCTGAATACAGCGTTTATCTTACAAATCAAACGCCATTCCGTCAATCACGCTCGTCGTTGGAAGATGTCCGACGTGGGACGATTTTGCTTTTTATAATTGTTTTCTCATCCGTTAATTCACTGACCAATTCAGATTCACAGTCATTGTCAAACGACGATTCCGTAGTTAAATTTATGTAGAATGTCTATTCTATCTCGTTCCATTTTTTTGTTGTAGCAACCATGTTCTTGTTAGCTTTGATAGTTGTTGTAACAACAAGTATGGTGCTTGTACAATGTCATGATTGTAAAGAGTATGACCTATCGGCATCTGACCAGTCTTTTCTAATGAAGCATTATCTCCGTACATCTAGAAAAGATGATGGCATTTCATCAGAAAAGTCGGTGGCTTCAGGTATGAACGTTTGAATGATTACCGAAACTTGAGTATAAACAAAAAGATTTAAAAAAGGAAAATAATACAAAATAGAACAATGAATAAAACAACATTAAAAACAATACTAACACAAAGTTGATATAAGAGTTTGAACCATAAACACAAAAAACTGAAATATACACATTAACAAAGTGATGGCAAGGTCGGCGTTTTTGAAGACATACACCCATACAGTTTTATTCGTATTTTATGAATCTTGTTCTGCATGCATTTCTAAATGAAAATAAAATTCAAATCATTTGATTTACTGGTAAATCACATCAGCATAATGTAACTTAATTCAGAAGAACGTAATTATAAACTTAGGCTGAGATTGACAATGCATTTACAAATCAAAACGCTTAAGGTTTATGTACCCTTCTGTAGCCATTTTTGTACGAATTTTTCAAACCTCAATTGTATCAAAACTAAAGATATAATAAATAATAGAGATAGGCCATTTAGTACATGTTCCAAGGGGAAACTTGATGCAAAGCATTATTTTTTACTGTTTCATTGCATTTGATAGAAAAAGAGGACTTTGTGGCAAATAAATCAAGATTTTTATAGAAAATCCACAGCCTTTAATACAGAGATTTTTGTTATAAAATTTGAAACATAAATTACTCACTTGATTTTCTATGATGTGCTAGTGTTTATTTTTTACAAAAAGTTCTAAGTAACCTGTAAATTCCAAAACACCTCGTGCTGAGTCACTAAAGTCGAGCGCACCCTAAAGGTGTACTTGATTTTGGCCATATTTATACTTGTCTTAACCAATAACTACATTTATAAACTTGTTTTAAGGAAATCAATGCTAGCACTGCATGCAATAATCCTATATATATTAGTCATCAAATTGCCAAATATGAGAGTACAAGGATAAAGGCTGTGGATTTTCTATAAAAATCTTGATTTATTTGCCACAAAGTCCTCTTTTTCTATTAAATGCAATGGAACAGTAAAAAATAATGCTTTGCATCAAGTTTCCCTTTGGAATATGTACAAAATGGCCTATCTCTATTATTCATAATATCTGTAGTTTTGGTAAAATTGAAGTTTGAAAAGTTCGTACAAAAATGGCTACAGAAGGGTACATAAACCTTAACTATTGATGTTTATTCACGTCGGTGTGACATATGTACGTTGGGGAAAGAAGGGATGCCCGAAATGAGTAGATATGGTCTATACAGGTAAGCGAAAGAAACTAAATACATATAACGTTCTAATAAAGGATCTCCATTTCGTTAAGGTCTTCTCATTTGGAAAAAGTAAAATCACAACAAATACTGAACTCCGAAGAAAAGACAAAAAGAAAATTCTCTAATCATATGGCAAAATAGAACAATGAATAAAACAACATTAAAAACAACACTAACACAAAGTTGATATAAGAGTTTGAACCATAAACACAAAAAACTGAAATATACACATTAACAAAGTGATGGCAAGGTCGGCGTTTTTGAAGACATACACCCATACAGTTTTATTCGTATTTTATGAATCTTGTTCTGCATGCATTTCTAAATGAAAATAAAATTCAAATCATTTGATTTACTGGTAAATCACATCAGCATAATGTAACTTAATTCAGAAGAACGTAATTATAAACTTAGGCTGAGATTGACAATGCATTTACAAATCAAAACGCTTAACTATTGATGTTTATTCACGTAGGTGTGACATATGTACGTTGGGGAAAGAAGGGATGCCCGAAATGAGTAGATATGGTCTATACAGGTAAGCGAAAGAAACTAAATACATATAACGTTCTAATAAAGGATCTCCATTTCGTTAAGGTCTTCTCATTTGGAAAAAGTAAAATCACAACAAATACTGAACTCCGAAGAAAAGACAAAAAGAAAATTCTCTAATCATATGGCAAAATCAAACAAATGGATAACAGCTGTCATGTTCCTGCCCTGGAACAGACATTTCCGTATGTAGAAAATGGTGAATTGAGACTGACTTTATAGCTAGCTTAACCTCTCACGTGTGTGACAGTCGCATCAAATTTTAATATATTTACACCGATGCTTATAATATCAAGTTTATATATCCACTATCTATGTGCTCTTTAAGAACTCCGAGACCATACACTAATGTTGCACATTTTGAAGTTTAAAGTGCACATTAGTATGCTATTTCTAGCGTCTGCAACCACAACAACGACCTTAATAAAACGAGCATTTTATTCATGTTAAGAATTTACATAAGCCAGATGCATTAACAGGATCACATACGGTGTCTCACAATTGAGTATAAATGTCAAGCTCTAGATATATATAAAAGCTTCTAGTATTTTAATGGGTATTACTAGTTTATGAGTGGTATGGCTGAGCCATTGAATTATGTCAATTTTTCAAGCCTCAAGAAATTAAGAAATTAAGACAAAATATATGGCAAAGTTGAAGATTGCATCACAAACAAATCACCAATCAGCGATGAATAATTTTCTCAACTGACGTAAAAGCCTGATATATTTGTCAAATATGTGTATCTCCCCTTAAAAATATGATAGCTATTGGTACATGCATACATACTTCGGTACTGATATGATTCAACAAACTTTTCTAAAAGTGTCTGTTTATAAATTTTGAGATTATTATGAAACTAAGGTTTCAACTCCCGCAGGCAAAGTTGACTTTAAATGAATTTGGCTATCACTTTTAATTATTTATGTCATATAGCTCTTCAAAGGTTTCGGTACTGACACATCCTCGAATTTCAAATGTTTGGCTTTGAGCGTTGCTGATGAAGGAAAATCAAGAACAGCGTGTCGAACGCATTGAAATTATTAAACGTGTTGTTTTCATTTCTTTTCTTAAAAAAGTTAGAGGTCGAATCTGTTGTATACTAAATCTCTCAGCCTTTTTTGTTATCCCTACTACAAAATGTACTAAAAGTTTGAAATGTTGAACACCTGCACCAAACCCAATCCCCACCCTTTCTCAACATTAGTAAAATAACATAGTGATTCAATTTCAATGGCAATGTTACTTTACAATTAACATGATTAGGTGATATGATTTATTTCTATGTTTTGTAAATGAATTTTATTAATGACAAATGAAATGCATTTATGTATCATAGGACAAGTTGGTGGAACCGATTATAGAATCAAAGCTGGAGGTGTAAACTATTTATGCTTACCAAATGATCCGGAAAATGGAGAGTCACAGAAAGATGACAATGCACAATTATTTGGTACGAAATATGGGAATGGTGCATCATACACACCATCAGGAATGAAAGCGGACATTCAATTTAAAGAAGTGCCATGTACTGTTTGTTTCCAAAGAAGAAGATCTGTGTATCTAATGATTCCAGGTATAGTTACAGTTCTATATCCTGTCTTTATGGTTTTAAAGTGTTTTGTTAGCCTTTTTTCTTACTTTTAATAGTCTTAATAGTCTTCCTAGTTAAACAAAAATATTGCCAGTTATATTTCGGTGGTGCTTAATTTTTGGCGGACTATATATATATATATATAGATTGAAGAACGATCAATACCATATATGAATTTTATCATCAAAGTAGTGTTCAAAAATTCAGACAAAGAAATACACAACAATTACGACACATTAGTAAACACATTTTTTTTCTGTTTACAGGTAGAAAAACATGCTACAAGGGCTGGACATCCGAGTACAGTGGTTTTATAATGACGGATTATAAGACTTTCAGCAGTAAAGACTATGCATGTGTTGACGAAGATGCCGAACCTCTTGACAATAAAGGTAAAAATGAAGATAGGGCTTTATTCTATGGAATCAGAACCAAATGTGGCAGTTTGAGGTGCCCTCCATACAAAGATGGTACTGATGTACGATGCGTTGTTTGTACAAAATAATGTATTAAAGCAAATAAAACGTCTACATGCCTTAGTTTCATTATATAAAATATATAATCATGTCTTAACGTTTTAAGTTGCCTTTTAAATGACTTATTGTTCTGTTTGGCATTTCGGTCGAATGAGCCAACCAATATTAACACTTGTACAGTTGTATCCTTTGTTGGTATTTTTATTTTTCCCTCATGTTGACTCTTTCAACAGTATCTCTTAAACAGAAACACTCGAGTGAACCCGTATTACCGAAGTTCAAACCTTAACTAAGTCATGCAATCAATCATTTGTTTACGACCTAACTGTAGAGTTCAAGAGTTGTTCAAAATATAAACTTACGTGCGTTCAGGTGAAACACTTGAACGTCCAAAGTCGGCTCTATAGTTATATCGTTCCCGAGTTTTAATATAGTTTTCTAAAGGAACTGATGTGTGACCATTAAGCATTTTGGCAGGTATATTCATTTGACTATTGACAATAGATTTTTTCACTTTCAATTTTTTTAATTAGTAGGTCAATTCTGTAATTTTGCTAGACTTCTGACTTTAACAATTGAATAAGGGCGTACACGGGTCGGGGTATCTGCACTTAAGAAAGCGAATTAAAATTGCCATTTCACGATGAACGAACAATCAAAAATTTCTTGCATGTTGATATTTTGACTGATTTCACGAAACACGGAGAATTACGAACCTTTTTCACGGCTGCACGTAAGATAGAAATGACAAAACACGTTGCACTAAAGAACCTTATGTCATAGGAAGCTAACGTTACAGAATCACCTTGAATACGTTACGTATCCGCATCTGTTGGAGATAGTTAACCGCATTAAAACTATTTTGGAATACTTACATATAAGTAGTGTAAGATAAGCGTGTCCTCCACATCGGAAGTTAGCATGTTCATTATTGTATATATTAAAATGTAAATATTGCCGGTATCTTTAATGATAATTCAATTACAGAACAAATTCCTGGATAGCTTGATGATACTGAGCTACCTTTTATTTGATAGTTTTACCGAAAAAAAAAATACCCTGAAATATATGTTTAATTATATGATTCTAGCGAAATGAGCGAATATTTTAATATAACTCACAATACATGCTGTTGAAAAAGATATTCAACTTATTAGTGACCATGATTATAAGTATAACATAATGTAGACTGCTATATTCCAATATCTGACATTTTTTACCGTTTACTATGGAAATAAGTAGATGTGTTGTGATACTGGAATATTAGCTCTTACGTCTATTTGTTTTGCCAACACATTGTTGTCCCCATAATGGAATTGTGTGCGACTGTCATACAAATTAGAAAAGCAAGCTATACAGCCAGATTTAATGTGCAATTTTCTGCATAAGAAAATGTATGTACCAAGCAGGTATACAAGGGTTGATTTCCAGTCGTTTGATATGTTTGAGCTTTTGATTTTGCCATTCTTTAAGGGACTTTCTGTTTTTTAAATTTCGTTGGAGATCGTTCTTTCTTTCTTTTTTGCTTTCTATTTACTTCTCATACAAAGAATGTGAAATTTGATTAACGATTATTTGAATATTCTGTGGATGGTTTTCATCCACTCGACTTTATAATTGTTTGGCGTTTTCAAAAGTAGACATTACTTTGTAGCGCCATGATTTAAACCTATCTTGTATGATTATATTCGATATACTAATAACAACATGTGGTATGTTTATCAATGAGAAAACTGTCCTTCAAATTTCAAATGAAGAAGATGTTAGCATTCATAGGAAACCGTACGGTCTTCAACATATTAACAATGAGAAAACCCCACACCGTATAGTAAGCTTCAAATGACCCTGACATGAAAAATATGAAATAATAATATTGAGAAAATTTATGGCAAAATTAATAACAAAAAATGTTTATGAAAAAAACAAATAGAACAGCATTATAACACAATAATGTTTCCATTGTTTTTACTTTTTTGCCTATTATGTCTGTTTGCTCAGTTATTCCACATGTGGGACCATCATGCATGAGTTGATATGGGATACTATTATCAAAATTTTGATATCTTTTGATGAACGCGGGTTCATAAAATTTTTGCTCAGACACTGGGGACGTGTTTTAAAGTATGGGTATTATCACCAAGCTCTCTTAAATACCGAATGAGACGAGAAATGTCTCATATCCAGGTAAAGTTGTTATATTGCTACAAAGGATGGAAAAACGTCTGATTAGTTTTTACTTAGAACAGGTAAAACAATACATACTTTTAAATATATCTAAACCTGATTTAAAACAAATTCAAACTATGATAATGCTCAAAAACTATAAATGGTAATTGTGTAATCATTAACGTGATTTCTACTGATTGGTTATTTTCTACTTGATTTTTTTGAGTAAGTAATAATTAAAACAATGACCTATTGGAATCTGATCATCTTCCACCATAAAGCGACACACTGAAGGATACTACTTACCCCAGGTTTACCATTTTGAGTATATCTGCTAACAATAATACAAAATTCCGTTTCTCTGAAGTACTTCCTTTTGCCCTTTTATTCTTTTTTGTTCCACTGGTACACCGTCCAACGAAGATATTAATAGGCAAAATGATAGCATGTCTTAACATATGATATTATTGATATGTTCATTTTTTTCTTGGTGACTCCCATGTTTAGATTTCTTAATCCATATTTGGTCTATTCCTTCGTAATTTTCGATAATAAGTGGTCTCACATGCAACTTCATTGGTTTGGTTTTTACCGTTTAGATTCGAGCGTCATGAATAATCTCTTGAACATTAAGGTTTTTGTGAACATTGGATAATTCAAACTAGTATAATGGTTCACACTAGTTCTCCACCAACATAGCGTGTACCTCCTATAATTTCTAGTAATATGATTGGCTAAAAACATCCGCGTGGAAACGGTATTTATTCCATATTAGGTATAAGTAGGGAGGCGGGGCTTATTTCAATACACGGTTAGTAGTGGAGTTACAACTTTTGCACTATTTGATTACATGTTTGTATTTGAATGCACTAGTAGCACGATTTCAGTCTGAAACGGTCATTTTGGTCTGATCACATCTTGATTGACTGGATTTACCGCTAGAGAAATTCGTCAAGATATTTCAGATCGTTTAGTCGCCGTTCAGATCGATAGCCTCATCAGGTAAATCAGTTCGTTAAGGCGTATCAAGACGGAAAAGACTGAATCGTCTAGCGGATTGTTTAGACCCGTTAAGACCGTGTCAGACCAAAACAGACCATGGATACAAAATTACGTTCAACATGTTCAGACCCTGTTTAGATCCGTTTAGTATACCGGTTTGATAACACAAGTTGCGCCCCTTCTACTCGATAATGCATTTTAGATTAATTTGTATATATGGTTTTTTTTATATTAGGATTTGTTTGAAGTATATTTTGATTAATTACAAAGAAAAATTAAATCTTCTGTTGATTCTTTATTTCTTTTCTTGTTTTGTCGAAGAACTAATAAATTATTCGTCTATATATGTTGTTTATTTTTTAATAAATGTTAGTTTATATAAATGTATATTGGTAATTAAATGCAAGGACGTATGTTAATTGTATACACACCAGAATGTATGCCATAAACCTTAAAATGTTGTGAACACCGGTGAAAATGTTTTTCGTATTTGAAGATTAGTAACGGAAAATCCTAAACGTAACCTAAAAAAGTTAAGGATCCACAGAAATGCACCGGAGGAAAATTAACACATGCATATTTTGGTTTTATGTATGACATTTGCTTTAATTCGTTTTCTGTTGATATATGTCCTAGTTAACCGTTGAAGCTGTTGCTTTTTGTTTGCATGTGTATTAATTTAGTGAGATTTACTCTATTTAAGTTGGAAAAAAATATTCCCGACATCCGGAAATTCGAAAAAAGACTACTCGGATCCCGAAACCTGATCATCATACTGCATTCATTCAGTCTCTGTCGGGACAGTGTTAAAGTATCACCGTATAATATTCATTTTCTAATCCATATGATAGGTATACTGTACTTAGTATACATATGGCGTTAACTTAAACAAAATCTATTTTAGTTAAAATGGTCGAGTTCGATGGCACGTGCTAGTAATCAACCGGGTCAACAGGTAACAAAATCAATGATCCGTAACGTAAGAAAGTACATGCCTATTATATATTCCAATTACTCTCATCATCATTAATTCTTAATAGAAAGGTGCCGTAGTGCTAAACGTTAATAAAGAATTAATGAATTTGTGTATACACGTATTAGTGATGTCTGATCGTCAGTTTTTAATATACATGCTTATGTTTTCAAGATTTTAAATTGAGCAAAAAAACATGAACTGTTCGGAAGTTTGTTAAGTATTCAAAAGAAACTTTTCGCTTCTCTACTTATATAGTTTACAGAGTATTCCTTTAAATTATGTCAGTTAAATAAAGTAGTGTGTATTTGTATTCTATTTATTTTGCTAATTGTATCATTATAATATTCATTTTGTATTTCACTACTATATATACTTTAAGTTGTAGTGTGATTAATTGTTGGTTGTTAAAAGTCCAGTGGCAAATATTTCATGCATTTTCAGGACCAGCTGTAAGTTGAAGACATATATGGAACTCACCGGTGTAGTTTTCACGTGTTATAATAGATAAAAGAATAATTAATTTCTAAAATATCGAAACATAAAGGAGGCAAGGCGCATGGAATACCCGCACTTATCAGTTCTTTTCTCTGTTTTGTCTTAAAAAAATAATGTTATTTTTTTAATTTTTTTTATATGTTTATATAATTTACGATAACTGCGGTGTATACGTGCTGTCAGACGAAAGATAAATATGTGCCCTTTAAATGTCTTTTTTACCATGGATCGCTTGCTTTCGTCGTATTGAATGGAAGCTGCGCTCAAAGTACTAATTCTTTGGCGTATAACGACCAACCATGATGTGAACAATCTTCTAAAGATTAATTTTGAAATGTCTGACATTGTAAAGATCGACTACAGTAAAACTTGTAAAATGCATTTTTTTTTGTACAAAAAACACTTCATTTTGTTATAAAAATTTTAGTTCGATAAAACCTTTGTTTTCATACATTTTTTGTTCGATTTAAAGCCAATGTTATCATTAACTACGTTTCAATATTATTTTACAAATATTTTATCATATTCCATCCAAAATAAGAGACTAATTTTTCATGTTTTAAAAAATTAAGGTGTTGCAATACTTTTTTTCCATGTGTATATATGTTTCTGCATGAGAGATTTGTACAGTTATATAAATACAGATTTAATGTTTTTACAAAATGTATTCATTTACACGTAATGAACGAATTTGGTAATTGTCATTGTTTGTCGGGAATACACGTACATGTACTTGTAATAGACCTTTTCAATATCTCTCGACACCGACTAATGACACCTACAGTTTACAGGTAAAATGGATGGGTCGTCTCAAAGACAAAAAAACATCATGATTATCAATACGTAACATATGGGATTGGCGGTTTTATACTGTTTTGACTACATAGTTTAAGAATATATATCAACCAAATAAATAAATAAATATATATATGGAGGCCGGAAGCGGCCATTTATTTCGCCTAGTCGCGTTTTTGTGACTTCTCCTTTCATTTTGCAAACGCGAAATTGGGAATTCGAGAAATCGAGAAAACAAAATCGAGAAATTGAGAAATCTGGAAATCGAGATATAGGGAAATCGAGAAATTGGGAAATAGATGAGATCGGGAAATCGAGAAATCGAGAAAGCAAGAAAGCAAAACGCCAAAACACGTAAGAGAAAACACGAAAACGCGAAAACGCGAAATGAATTTTCGATTTTGCGTATTTGCTTTCTCTATTTCTCGATTTCCCAATTTCTTGATTTCTCGATTTCCCAATTTCTTGATTTCTCGATTTCCCGATTTCTCAATTTCTCGATTTCGCTTTCTCGATTTCTCGATTTCCCCGAAAACACGAAAAGGGGAAACGTCCGCATCCGTCCACCATACATATGTCATATAATATTCTTATTTCGTATGTATTTGCACGACATTTCATGTTGAATTGATTAAACAAATATTCCAATCATTCAGAATCCTAACCCATTTTCTCTTCACTTTTGTGATTATGTGAGTCTTTCGCCAAATATTTGCCGCATGCCAATAACGATTTAATTTGTTGGTGTAAAAGCTTTTATGATTTTTTCAAAAATGAAAAAGAATACTGGACCGTCCGTCCGTATCACACTTGTGAACACGACCAACGTTGTGTTTTTCCACCGATCTTCACCTTAGTTGATGTACATATTCAATTTTTACATAATTACATATTGATTTTTTAGGTCGAAGGAAAATATCACGTTTTGTTTTTGTTTTTTGTTGTTTTTTATCAACGACGGTCTTCTCCGCTTCAAGATATATATCTTGTTCGAGGTAAAGTTTTTCCTTGATGAATTTTGAAAAAAAATATAATTGACCCCTCGTTTTAATGTTACAACATTTAAGCAGTGATTGGTGAATACAGAATTCAAGTGGAACACCAAATTGATGAATTGAAATGATACAAAGTATAGAGTACATTATGGAGGCATTCAAGGCCAAAACTAACAGACATGTGCCGCCCTTGTCAACCGACATAATCATTGTTTAATAAATATCAACTACAATAAAACATAATTTGTTCTTTTCGTTTTCCAAATTCAACCAGAACAGCTAGAAGCTAAACGTCTAACAGATGAAATGTGACTTAAAGTCTATCATTTTCTTTATAATAAATTAAGAAAAAAAACATGTCATTTGGACTCTGTAGGAAAGTTTTATCATTGTCAATGATTGAAAGCAATAAAATCAATAATGATCTCAATTCTTTTTGATTTTTGAGACGACCCTGCACATTTTACCTGTCGTAGTCGTTCTCAACTGTAGGTGTCGAGAGATGTTGAAAAGGTCTAATAATTATCCATTCATTTGACTGTTTTTCCCCGAGGGCTAATCATAACCTATGCCATATGGCATGGAGAGATTAATAGAATAGTTTGAAAGGGTTTAAGCTATTATTTCGGGCGATATCTATTTGTGCCAAAAAGTAACTCATTTGCGCCACAACTTAATTGCGCCAATACTTCTTTGGCGCCACTTAATTTTCAAAACTATAGGTATCATTTGCGCCAATAAAATAATCATCTAATTGCGCCAATTTATTTTTATTTATATAAAATAACTAAATGATTGACTTCCCTCCTTCTTTATCCGGGCTTGGGATCGGCAGTTTACCGACTGGCGGAGTTAAAGTCATTTTAATAACAAAAAGTATGCTGAATTAAAACGTTCACTTGTATATATATACACATGCAGTTACACCTTAAAATGTCTCTGTACATCATTGAACTAAAGGCTGGTATTTGTAGTTGAGAATAGACACATATATAATGTCCTATCTTGAAGCCATGCATGTATAGTATAAAGTTGTTTGAAATATTTTGGACAAATTTTATAGATACCAGCAAAAACTTCCTCTGAAATTGTACACAGAAATTTTAAATTTTAAATTAGCTTCGCATCCTAATAAAATGATCCCGCTTTCTGGATCGTTACACAATACAAAGTCATCATCTTTGTTTGTAACAACACCAATAGCATCCACTATTCAGTGAAATTCTGCTGGAATTTAAGTTGAGCCGGTGAAGTTTTCTTCTCTCTATATACATTTACTGACGCACATATTTTAAATCTTTCTTTTCTTAATTTTCTTCTTCAATTTTGAAGAGCTCTGGATTTTTTTTTTTTAAGGTAGCTCTGACAACATATCATTTGCTTTTCTTTTGCTATAGGTAAAAAAATATTTACAGGTAAATATGGCGCAATTTCATTTAATTAATTGGTAAAAAATAAAGGTTCCGTCGTCAGCATTCACGCCGACTAATTCAGCATTTAGGTTCAGTCTGTGGTTAAAGTTTTGTTTTACATCAAAATCGTTGTCAAACATAATGGAATTTCGGGAAATTGGGACATTGGCTTCTTTATGTCCAAAACACAGTATCCAGGGGAAAATTTTGCATATATTTATTTTCATTTTTCCGTATTTTACTACTAGATGGACTTCGTTTTTCCTGAACAGTTAATTTCATGTTTTGTCTGAGGTTAAAGATTTTTGTGCAGCCATCAACAACCGGTTTGTTTAACCGTACAGTTGCAAGTTAAATGCATATATCCATGCAGGTCAAGATCATGATAATGATAAATGAATGTTGATATATTTTGTTCTACATGGCGCTGGACTTTCACTCGTTTGTTCAAAATGCAACAGTCAGACTGAGAGCATGTATATATCTTATAAGTGGGTGTGGCTTTTTTCCACCTATTTTCAAACTTGAAAGGAGACCTCTTTCAGCGACACGAGTCTGGAACATGTACATGTGGCAGTTGCAAGTAATAGCTATATAAATATAAAAGAGGAGATGTGGTATGATTGCGAATGAGACAACTGTCCAAAAGAAAACAAAATTACACAGACATTAACAACTATATGTCACCGTACGGCCGTCAACAATGAGCAAAGCCCATACCGCATAGTCCGCTATAAAATGCATTTCAAAGATACTATAATTAGAATGAAAGGTTATAGAGTATATTAAACGTACTTACAAAATATGTCATCTTGTAGAATGTGATTTCACAAATATATTATTTTCAAATTCGCAGTCCAAGTCAACGTAAAATCAGTTACACACATTTTTCATACTATAAATCCATTTCAACAATATCATTTCAAACACACACTAGCTTGCCTTTTCATTAATTTAAATAATACAAATTCAGCTAAATTTTGTTTATTCCCATCAACAGAGAAATCTCACACTTATCCTAGACGTTAATAATACTCATGTACTTCAATTTTATTAAACAATTTATTGATACGGATGACAACACTTTAAAAATACGGTTACATCAGGGTGTAATTAATAGTTATCCCATAAGGACGCGGTGTGTCAGTGTAAGATCACCCCGATGGCAGGAGGCCAGAGGGTGATCTAACACTGACACACCAAGTCCGAGTGGGATAACTATTTTACATCCCAGCTCTTTTAGATTAGACGAAAAAACATTTACAATTCATAAAATCTAGTTTAGAACGCCACACAACCATTATAATATACTTTATATATTATTATATGATGTATACCCTTTATGACCCCCGAACCCGATGAGTAGATATCAAACAATGTCAACTCGCCCCACTTGCCTATCGGCCCACACTATATCGCCACTTTATAAAAAAATCTCCCCACTCTTGTTTACCGAATCGCCCACTTTTAAAAAAGTGTAAAATCAAATTGAACAATCAGTCTGACAACTCACTTATTAACGAAAAGGGTTAAAACCCCACCGAATAAAGGTCTGCCAACTCGCCCCACTTATAAAAAGATCTTGCTTCCTTTAAGTATGTTAAATTACTGTAAATTTATATCCAGTCGTCCTGGTGTAGTGGTATGTTTCTTGGCTTGATATGCTATAGGTCTTGAGTTCGAATCCCAACATATCCTCTGGATTTTTTCTACGTGAATTTTGGTAGATAGTCTATTCCGTATAATTGATTATAAGTTTTATAGTGGATTTGACATTCCCGCCAAAATGATACAGAACAAAGGAAAGCATGCACAACAAAGAAACTCAAACTGGGGTGATCTGGTTGGTACGATCCGGCTCAGATCACCCCTGTTAGAACAAAGGAGCTGGGATGTAAAAAAAGTGAATTTGTTTTAATTTGAATTCAAAGATAGATTAAACGGTAGCTTTAATAGTGAAATGTACTATTTTTTGAAGACTCGCCTAAATGTATGTTGCATAGATGTATTTGACCCCAACAATTTTATTAAGATCATGCTGTAAATTATATTTATAAAACCATTCATTTGTAAATACCGCATATATCTGCTCACTGTTTGAATATAGAAACTTGTCGATTTTATAATATTGAGACATATCCGAGATTTTGTAATATGTGTGATAAACAAGTAATTGAAGATGAATATCATTTTATTTTAGTATGTGAAAAGTATAATGAACTTCGAAAGAAATTTATCAAACCATATTGTTGGAGGAAACCGTTGAGTCATAAACTTATAAGACGATCAATGCATTTGAACGGGGACATATAGTTGGAACTCGCCCCTTTTTTTTGTGTGATCGGTTGGGACCCCAATACAGGCTCATAGTATTTTGAAGCATTTTTGAAGTAATCAAATATAATAAACCAGAGACATATATAACTTGTAATTTATGTCTCTAAATGGACGAATGATAATTTTTACGAAAAGAAAGAAAAAGCAAGTCTATCCGAAAGGTGATTGTCTATTTGATATTTAAAAGGAAAATGTATAACTATAGTGTGTTCATTGTAAACTTAAACCATAATGCATAGAATTGTCTCTGCATGTTTATAACAGTCACAAGTCACTTCTAGAATTAAAGGTCAGCGATCGATTAAAAATTCGTGCAATTATATTTTGTCAAAATTTTCCAGCACACGTTAAATTTAATATCAGAGCCATATAATACATGTTTTATATCTTTGACTATTATGCTAGTAAACTAGTATAGTTTTCTCAGGTTATATTCTCCGTTGATATGTATCTTTCCTTTAAAGTCTTGTTTTTTCTCTCTAACACTTTAGAATAGTATATAGGGACCACTTCCGAAAATAATCTTTCAAAATGCAAATTTAAAACTTGTATGTCAAATAATTTGACCACATGACAAAAAATTCTACAATAAACATTGGTCACGCTCGACAGATTTCGATATGAGACAGTCACACGTGCCGTTACAATAGCCAGTGTACACGCATCAGCGCACACATGTATGTCAAATAGGTCTGATTGGAGGAATGTTTCCGAAAACACGCCTACCTCAAACTAATACCCAATCAAACGCTTTTACCAGAAACATAAATAATACTTGGAGATTTGGTTGCGTATTATATTCTTTTATTATTTTATTATTTACTTAATCTTAAAATTTTTACTTTTTTTATTCATTTATTTATCCAAATTTTTGCTTTTAAAATTTTTGTTTTTATTAAACTTTCTTATCATTCTAAATTATTTAAATTACCACATGGTAAAAATATTAAATTATCTAATGCCCAAAAAGGCGCAAGCCAGGGCCGACCGTGCAAGGGCTGTATAGCCAGTCAAGGTCGTTAAAAACTTCCATTTGTTGGTTGCGTATTCAACATTTGAAAAAGTTTATAAAACTCTTTAATTCGAGCTAAGAAGCAAAGAATATGCCCGAAGTGCAAGTTTCCCAATAAATTTCAGCTATCTAGTGATGAAAATAAATTTAAAAAAAAATACAAATTAAAAGTTTTTCGAGTTATATAACTATAAGTCTTTTATCTGGCAAGAACAGCCCAATTTAGCGGACAAGCAGTCAAGTTATTCTTTTTGCTGTTACTGAATATACCAAGAAAGAAAATAAATCCCGATATTAATTTGAAACTTTGTTACTGAATACTTTTCCAAGAAAATATTCACATCTCTTGGTAACATGCATGTCGGAACAGAAAATTCTCTTGGGACGTCCAGTAGCATATATATAACGTGCATGTTGGAACAGAAAATTTGGCATACAGTACTTCAGAACGATGTTCACATTATAATACATTATACCCAACAATTGTGATGACGAATTCCTTCCTTTGTTCGAGAACAATTTTATTTAAATAGAAATCTGTGATTTTACTTTGTCCATTACTTCGACGAACCAGAGCAGGTTAAATATCGACCTGTTTTTAATTCAAATTGGTTCTCTTCTTCTTCTTTTGGTATACAATAGTCCATCGACATCCCATGATAACATGCTCAGTGGCGGATCCAGGAATTTTCGTAAGTGATGGCCCACTGACTGACCTAAGAGAGGGACCGCTCCAGTCACGGTTCAGTGATTCCCTATATAAGCAACCAATTTTTTTCCCAAAAAGGGAGGGGGCAAATTGCATGTTTATTTATGTTTAATTGTCATTTTGCTTATTTTCTTTGGTTTCATCTTCTGACATCAGACTCGGACTTTTCTTGAATTGAATGAATTTTAAATGTACGTATTGTTATGCGTTTACTTTACTACATTGGCAAGAGGTATAGGGGGAGGGTTGAGATCTCATAAACATGTTTAACCCCGCCGCATTTTTTGCGCCTGTCCCAAGTCAGAAGCCTCTGGTCTTTGTTAGTCTTGTATTATTAAATTTTAGTTTCTTGTGTACAATTTGGAAATTAGTATGGTGTTCATTATCACTGAACTTGTATATATTTGTTTAGGGGCCAGCTAAAGGACACCTCCAGGAGCGGGAATTTCTCGTTACATTGCATTGAAGACCTGTTGGTGACCTTCCGCTTCCTCTTCGATACATTACCCATTTCCATTCTCAATTTTATTTCTTTCTTATGTTCAATATAAAAATGTATATAATTTTAAATTGCAACTATCTATAGTTCCGTAACTTTCTATCAAGGCGTATAAAAGAATGGTCGTTAAGTGCGTATATATATATTTTTGTTAAATCAATTTTTCTTGTATGTTTCAAACTGGCCTTCACTTTTGACAACGAGTACTTACATTTCCCCAAATTTACCATTGGAAAAAATGTGTAAGCAAATTTTTATTTTATCAAATCTCTTTTTTGGAATTATTTAAATTTTTATGAATAATATTCTTTACACCAGAAATGTTATTTATAAACAGTAATGACTAGTGTATCACTATCGGACACGCAGGACAGAGATGTATATTATCAAATGATTACCTATGCACCTGAAAGTTTAAAATGGAAAGATTCAAGTTTTCGGTCGTGTACACTGACAGAAGTGAAATGATGCATGAACTTGCAAGTCCGACAGGAAATCGCTTGAATACCTGGAGGTGTCACCTGCCAATACATCTGGGAGTAATACCTTTAGCCATGCTGGTGATCAGACAAGGGAAGGTCTGAATTTATTTAAATAAGTTTATTACATAAAAGAATTATGGACAAATTAGATTTTTGAAAACAATTTTCACGGAACGTCAGGGTAATACTTGTACAAGACATTAGTTAATTTTATTTACTTTACATTAAAGTAAATAAACCCAATTCAGGAGCCTGTTATTCAGTGGTTGTCGTTTGTTTATGTGTTACATCAAGGATTTGTATAGTGAGACACTATACAAATCCTTGGTTACATATTTGTTTTTGATAATTTATTTTCATAAATAAGGCCGTCAGTTTTCTCGTTTGAATCGTTTTACTTTTTCTTATCGGGGCCTTTTATAGCTGACTAGGCGGTATGGGCTTTGCTCATTGTTGAAAGCTGTACGGTGACCTATAATTGTTAATGTTTGTGTCATTTTGGTCTTTTGTGGAGAGTTGTCTCATTGGCAATCATACCACATCTTCTTTTTTATATTTAAATAGTCTCCCCTTAATTTTTTGTCTGTAGTGTTTTTGTTGATTGCTGTTTATCACATATTTGTTTGTTTGTAGCTCATGTATACTAGTATAAATCAAGTTGTCATCACTGTTGGGTTCTCGTCTGAATTTTTTACATTAACTCTGTTAGAAGCCTAGCTCTTTCCAAGCAGAGCCATTTATAGGGTGCTCATCATGAAGTTTAAGTTTTTGGTCTTTGCTGAAGGGTGTGCAGTGACCTATTATATAGTGACTAAAAAGAAAATCACTTGGTCTAGATGGTTTATAGTTTAAGTTATGAAAGTCGTCTCATCAAAATTCATACCCAGTGGTGGATCCAGGGGGAGGGTTCAGGGGGTTGGAACCCCCCTTTTTTGGACGATCATGGAATGGGGACATATAGTTGGAACCCCCCCTTTTGTCTTGGGTTGGGAACCCCCCCTTTTTTAAATGGCTGGATTCACCCCTGATACCATATCTCCTTAGGCAAAAAAAAAATTATGTTTGTTTCCAACATGTTCAATGTAGCTTACAGCTTCTGAGAAACAATTCAAACATTGATGACCTTCTGCTGTTGTCTGCTCTGTAGTCGGGTTGTTGTCTTATTGGCACATCATTTCCAGTCTCTAATTTCATTACGAAGTATCTGAGAAACAAACCTAACCATGTTAACATTGTATTAAACTGAAATAACCTAAATCACTTAAATTATCCATGAAATAAAATTAAGGTCAGGTCAACCTAACCTGATAGACAAGTAGACCTTGCAAGGTACTCATATACAATAAAATGTATCCAATTACATGTAATAAAATGTAACAGTATATTTTACACTCATTCACTGAACCAGCTCTTTTAGCTTTTATAAATGTAAAGCTCTATTAAAGATAGCTTACATCATCACCCCAAGACTGTAATACATATTTCTTGCATATATACAACCAACTTTCATGACTTTCATGTAAGGCGAGACAAAATAAATTGATACTTTGAAGTACATGTATTGTTTAATATGTTCGACTACTACATGTACTAGTATAAAATGCCAGTTTCAGAATGAACAGTAATTTAGAAGATTGTCAACATACATGTAGATTCATTCAGACTATTTGAACTACAAATGTATACAGCAAGCTGTCATTTGACTCTAAGTCCAACCAACAACCGTGCCAGGGCTGTAAAGCTTGTCTAGGTTGGTGAAACTTCCATAATCATGCATATATGACACTAACCAATAGTGACGGACCGTGACAGACCCTCACGAAAGGTCAAAAAGGTTTAACAATCCCAGCTGGTGGTACATGAAGCCAACAGTAGCAACGCCAGCACAGAAATTCTTATTATATCCAAATTCTTATTTTAAATGTATAATTATCCAAGGTGAATTCAGATATAGATATAATTATTATTGTGATATCAAGGTAGTTGATATATTATTGATATTGTTGACATTAGTTCTTTTGTGCAGACCAACAAAAATAGGTTCCGGAAATTTAACTTTTGAACACTAAAAGTATTAAAATATATTAAGATTTGGGATGATTGCAAATGAGACAACTCTAGTCAAAATTCAACAAATAAAGATATTCGGTAAGAAAAATTCGTTACATAGAGTAATAGTAACCTACATGTTATACGATTTTACGGGGTCAGATTCGAGTTCGCTCTCACCCCCTTTGGAATTTACTGACCCTGTATATATCGTATTAGGTCAATAATACACTATGTAACTAATAGTACAAGTCTTTATGTTTTGTATCGTTAAAGGGCTATCTTGTTCATTATAAATACATAATAAGATGTGGCTCAATCTCATTTTTTTCATATACATTTTAAAATATTAACCAATATAGATTTACCAGTACCACCTGTTTAACAGGCATTAAAATTCATGTCGAAATGTATCCAAATGCAGAATGTATATTAACAAAAAAACCTATTGTTTGTTTATCATTGATATGATTTTATCCTGCAATTGGGTGTTTTACTTTACAGATACAGCCCTACAGATATCACTATGGTGTATATTTATACTGTACAGATATCGCTTAAAAGCTCCGCCCTCTTCCGGACTGAGTATTGTATGAGACCTCGGAATGTGTATTGCACTCGCATTCCAATGACGTAGCAATTGCGAATTAACGATTACTTCTATATGTTCTGTTTGTTTTCAAACATTTATTTAGAGCTATAAGTTTCACACCAAATTTCTGATATCATACACACATGACCAGCAGTCTTTTCTACGATGACAACTGTCGATTTTAAAACTTGAATGTGTATGATTGTGTAACAAAAACAACCATGTCAATTCCAGCATGCATGTTTAGTGAATGTCGAGTCTGAAGTGTAGGACAACTCATATACTTCTGTTTCAAATTGGACCATGTTTTGTAATTGGTTTTTACTGTTGAAATTATTTGTTATCTTAAAATAGATAATTATTCACCTTGAGCGATGTATTATTTTTAGCCATTCGAGATTCTCTTTTTGCGAACCCGACCTCAACTGAACGTGACTATGATTACTGAGTCGTATTACTACACGGGCATCAAGGGTTTTCAAATCGAAATTAAATGCAAAACATCTGTTTTTGTGTCTTTCAAAACACAACTAAAATACAGAATTAACAGCAGGATAAAGAAAATCACTGTTAAGTGTCTCTAGATATCAACTGTATTTGTACTCGTCCCGAAACAGGTGTAATAGCTCGCTAATCGCTCGCATACACCTTGTTTCCTAGCCTCATACAAATACACCTGACAAATGATATTTAAAGACACTAAACAGTTATTGTCTATATATTTGTAAATTAACTGTTTAAAAAAATTAAATTCTTTTGAAATACTAAGGCTTTTCTACCTCAGGCATGGATTACCTTAGCTGTATTTGGCAAAACTTTTTGGAATTTTGGTCCTCAATGCTCTTCAACTTCGTACTTTATTTGGCCTTTTTATCTAATTGGATTGGAGCGTCACTGATGAGTCTTTTGTAGAGAAAACGCGCGTCTGGCGTATATACAAAATTTAGTCCTGGTATCTATGCTGAGTTTATTTTCATTATTGTGCATGATTTTTAAATCATTTTCCTCGGACTTTATAGCCGAACTCTAACAATTATACTATACCACGGCTATGGGCAATGGTGAAATTTTGAAAGATTGGCCATTTATTATATTTTCTTGTAGTTTGCTATCCTAATGTTTTTAATCATTTATTTAATCTAAATAATAGACATTGTTTGTATCCAGAAATATGTGTCGTAGTAAAAAAAATCGTTATTTAAAAGCTGTAATCGTTTAATTATTTTGTGTTTGGATTTATCGATAAAACGCAATGCATAGATATCAAAAACACATTTTGTATTGCAAATTAATTACTAGTATTTCAAATATTCAATCTGATTGGTAAATAAAATATTGAGTAATCGAAGCGTGACCAGATTTATATCGTTACAAACATGTAAAAGATACTACTGAGAAATACTTGTATAATGTATATTTGAATGTTTTGTATCACCATGCGTAGAAACTCAACGTATTTGTTTTTAAATATTTTGTTCATCTAGTGATCTAACAATTTCATATATACCAAAGGAAGAACATAACAGTGAAATATCCGATATGGTACTAAAACATTGGAAAATCATATGTAGTTGCATGCATCTGTTAACATTTACATTACCGTATACAGTTGCTTTCTATGAACCAGATAATCAAGCAATATTCAGTATTGAGATGAATAAAATAATACTTCCCTACCAAACAAGTTTAATAGACTGTTCGATCATAACTTGTGCAGTTTTATGCGTTTCTGATTATAACTGCTGTTCTGCAAGTTATAACGAGGACAGTCAAATCTGTTTGCTAGGAAGTCACTGTTCACCGGCGATTGAAGACTCGGCGAATTTCAAGACGTTAACTAAACAACCACGAGGTATCAATACGTTATTGTCTTTTTTTTCTTTTCTTTGTTCCTTCTTAACTGCAAATATATAGTTTTCAATATGATGTTATATAAGAGTAATCATGTTAATGTTAATTTAAATTGTCCGGCTAATAGTACAGTGTAATATATTTTTTAATAGAAACATAAACTTATATGCTGTATTTTGAAAACTAGTAAAATTCGAATTATGTCAATTTTGGATCATTAAATTTTTACGTTTTTAAGTTCGGTTTTCCTTACCCCTACATGTATCTCTACGTTAAGACATAATTATCACAAGATAGTTGCATTTCCGTTATATTTTAATACCCGTCTGTAAGATGAGACAGCCAATTAATCACAATAGTAAAGAACACTCACGATGTCGTTATCAATGTCCAAATTCAAAGATATCGACAGTGATAGTTGTTATCTCTGTGTCGCTGACGGCACCTTCTGGGACTTGTTATGGCCAGTACTTCTTCCTTATTCGATCATCAAGATACCTGATATCAGATTTAGCCATAAAGGGACATACATCAATAAAACTCAATAATTTATTTACAAATGTACAACATGCAAGTAAAACATAGTCTAAGGAAAATGATATAGAGTTAATAGTATTTTAAAAATTAAGTTTAAGATAAAACAAATTATTAAACAGTGCTAGTTCAAATACGATAAAAAAGTATTTCCAGTCAAATAAAATCAATTTGAAAAAAATCTAAAAGTAAATGTTCCAGTATACTGTTTAGCTGTGTTTTTGCAATTTTGTAAATTGTTCCAAAATAATAACAATGTAGTTGCTAAATATTAATTAAAATGACGTGGGATTCAGTAAGCTTAATATGTATCTAAGATAGGTGCATAGTTTGATGAAAATCCAAGTTGATTTAAAAATGTTATATAAAAAATTAAAGATGCCTATCTGAATTTATATAATAGTTTTTATTTTTACCTATTGTAAAATTAAATTCTTTCATTTCACAGCAACTAATCAAACTGCCTAATCAGCTTGAATTTTGATCAATATATAATTTAGTTCGATGGGCTGATTTATATCAGTCAAAACTAAATTTGAAGGTCAAGACTAGTCGAGACAGGTCGAGACTTGGTCAAGACCATTTCAGACTACACAAAGATCATCAAGTACTGAATCAAACTAATTAAGTATTGTCGAGTACACTTAAGTACAGTCCAGGGCAGTTGAGACAATTTTGAGACTAGTCGAGTAAAATGTATGCTCGATTTTACTGATCGAGCACAAACACTGGTCAATTCAGAGTCTGAGCAGTTTGTAGTGATATCATTTCATTAAAGAAAACAAAATAATGTGTCGCTTATTATGTGCATTCCTATAATTATCAACACTTTTGATTTACTTTCTATTTCTGTGTTTACATTTATTATATATATGCAAGGAACAATTGCCGTCAAACTGAAGTAGGTGCCTGCACATAACCCATTACTGATTTGATTATATAGCAATGCAGCCCAAATGTTGCTTGTGTAATATACACATAACTTAAAAAGGTCATTGTAGAAAAGTTTCAAAACAACACAAACAATTTTTCGAAAGCTTGAACAAAAATGTTGTTGAACATGGCATTACATGTAACAAATGCAGACAACAATTTTGTCGCCAATTTACCAACTGTGTAGATACTAGTACTGACATTTTTATCACCGTCACTGCACCGGTACCTAAGTCATCAGAATATAAAACAACACCACAGAACAAATCAAGTACACTACAAAACGTGACTGTAGATAAAACACCACGAAGCTGTTGTATCTGTATCACAACAAAGGGTACATTTAAATGACAGAAAAGATCATTTTACATGTGTTCTATGGCCAACTGATGTAAGATTTTGTCCGGTTAAAATATATCTTATCTTATCTTACACATGTTATAGACGAAAAAGCCTTAGAAACCAGGACAAATACAGATATGCATGTATTCCGAATAGAAAAAACAACATCATATTAAAATGTGATGTAGTACATATACCTTTTGCGCATTAGGGGTGTTAACAATCAAACATAATCAATAGTCTTGTCCTTGTTTTTAGTAGGACCACCTGTTCAAGGTATGAAAATAGATGATATGACGTATTTTCATGCGCTATAATTAGCATCTTTCGGGCTAATTAATACATGATTTACTTATCTAGTCGAATGAAAAGAACTGTGGGAAAAATTAGCCTAGCGCTTCATAAATTAACATGAATTGTATATACTTTTGTAGTTAAATTAATTTATCTACTTTGTGTTTTAGCGTGTCGAGATAAAATTAAACTTAAAATATATATTTTAAATTACGGAAATACTTATTTAAAACTGTGAAAAGGAGACTATCAAATCACATCCATTACATTTATTTTTGTCTCTTTGTGATTAGATAGCAATGTCTGATATCATAATTGATTCGATGGCTCGATTCAAATAGGCCTTGAATCAGAAAATAGATACTCATTCGTACACTAAGCCAGCTCCAAATTATTTTGATAACACTTTTTTTCTCACACATCCCTTTCTTTCTTACTTTTGATATGATTGTTTAGATCTATAGCTATTATCGTTTACGTTATTTCTAGATGTTGCTTATGGTAAGCCAGCCAGACAAAGTTCAATTTATGCCAATCTGAATACAACTATAGCAGCAGTAGTTGTTGATGGGGATGTGAATACATTTATGCACACGAATTTGGAATATAAACCCTTTTGGATTGTTGACTTGGAAAAGAAACATACAATAAAACGAATTGAAATTTTCAACAGGAACCAAGGTCATTGGTCGACTGGTGAGTACACGTACTTAATGTGTTATCGTAGTTTGTCCATGCAGTTAGAGTTTATACTTAATAATAACGATAATAATTATCATCATAATTTTCATAAGAAAATATATGATTATATTTATCATACAAACAAATTTTCCTTATCGCTTTCTATTTCTTTAGTTAATTTTTGCATTTTGTTTTTATGTCACCAGATTATATTTTTCATTGTGTATCTATATTTGTTACAAAAATACCAATATCTAAATATGGCATGTATCTGTTGAACATATCGGATTCGACTGGTTATTCTAAATGAACTACTTGTGCTCATAGTTCTATTAAGAAAAGAGAACATAAAAAAAATCATTTTTGAAATTAAATGTAATCCGAAACAAGTAAACATATGACAATTAAGTGACAAACGTGACAAATATTTGTGTTTTGGCAAGACAAGTAAAAATTTAAGCTAACATGGATGTATTTAGGAATTGATATATGTAATGGTTTCGTAAATAGTAATCAACGAATAACGTTAGTTGCACGTTGATTATCGTTTCCGAACTCATTACTTATTATTAATTCGAAAGCTTAATCCATTTCCCATTAAAACGACTGTGTTTTACCTTTTTAATATATCTCAACAAAACAAACAATACAACATAAGAGAGAGAGACAAAACGTATCCAAATAATAGTTTAAGGAAGAGAAATGATCTAAAGAAAAACAACAGTATACAAAACACAGCATAAACAACTGACGACTGAGTAAGATAGACAGTAGCTGTATTGTGCAAGTGCAAAGGTTAATTACAAGGACGTTTTAAGTTAAACTTCGTTGATTAAATAACACACTTAGTAGCAACCAATAATTTTTGAGTTCAGAGTGCACATAAAAAGACAACACAACCTGCATTACGAATTATTTCAACAAAATATACCCCTTTGTCTCAATAAAAGTTTCCGTCACCACTAATATAAATATTCAGTCTCTGTTAGATTTCAAACTGTGCTGCAATGATAGGGAAAATAGGGTTCTCATTGCTCCTTAATTTTGTTATTGATGTTCTGTTTTAACTGTTGATTCAATCAGGAATCATCATAGAAACAAATTAATACATGTTATCTGTTATGGGTGTGTTTGTGTTGTTCATGTTTTAGTTACAACAACGCTTACTTATATAATAACTTAACATGCAATATAGTGATACTAAAATATGTATTTCGTATAGAACGTCTGCATGACTTGGACATAAGTCTTGGACCATCAGAGAAAGAATTAGAAATATGTGCTCATTATGAAGGACCGGCTCAATTTGGAGAACATCTTGTGTTCGAATGCCTACATGACGATACACGTTTTGTAAAACTGATGATTAATGGTACAGAAATGTTGAACGTTGGAGAAGTCAAAGTGTATGCATTGTAGATCATTCGAAAAAGATATGTGATATCATACTTTCACATTTATTTTTAATTCAATTTATATGATATGAATGAATATGTTTGTCAGGTTATGTTTTGTGAAATATCTATTCAGACTGCTTACTAAAGTTATACCAGAAGAAAGGGTATGATGAAAAAAAGCAAGAAACACATCTTATTAACGTTTGACAATTCAACACAATCTTTTTACTTATATGATTGAGAAGATATCGTATACATTATCTAACATATGTGCATGCGTAAAACTATTAGTGAAACTTATCAATCATGTTTATACAAGAAGAGAGAAAATAGACACATGGCAGGTTCAAAACAAAAATGAACCAAACATAGGAGAGATAAATGCACTTCGAAATTAAAAACAGAACTCCCAACCCAAATTATAAAATAGAAATTAATTTACATTAATTTTGAATTTTTTTATTAAAAAATGTTGATATACAGAAGGCCTTCGATGATTATAAAAAAAAATCTAAACCTTTAAAAAATATAAAGGTCCAAAAGAATCAAACAAATTCTGGCTTCTAATTTAAATGATTATTTGTTAGTTTTAAATGAATCTAGTAAGAGTTTTCGGAAAGGTTCAACAATAAAAGTGCTGTTATAATATTTGGTCACAAAATTAAATGAAAATAAACTATATTTTAGCACAGTTATAATGCGATTTATATTTACTAAGCTAAGTTATTTTAAAATAGTGTCTTCATTTGAAAAATCCTTACTTAACATATTCAAATAACAGTACAAGTTAATAAAATCATTGAGACATGTTGATATCATAATGAAACTTTTGTTTCAAAGCATTTTAAATCTTAATAAAATGCTAACATAGCTATTTATGCTTGTTATAAATTTAAAATTTGATATTTTTTTTCAAAGAATAAACCAGTTGAGTCGCAAGTGATATATTTGGTACATTATTTTTACATGTTTAAGATATAGCTGCCTGTAGCAATTCATAAGCTATCTTTTTAATATTTTTATTTCACATATTAGAGGTAACATAAGTATTCTATTTTTCATAGTTATTAATAAATGTTATATACGTATTACAAACCTAATCTTGAATGATCCTAATTCTATCATATTTTTCGGGAATTTTTTAGAGATTGAAATGTGAAATCACTTTGTGTGTCTATATCTTTGGCTAACTGGGCTGTGCCTTTTTATATTCTGGTTTATGTTGTTTTAAATATGTATTCGTTTTTATTATGTAGTTAGTCACCACTTCGGTGTATATCATGTATATATATAGTACATGCTATTAGTCATTATTGTAAATTTGCTGTTTGCAAAAATAAGGAATTATTCTAAACACTAAGGATGTTCTTATTCCAGTCAGATAACGTTAGCCATATTCGGCAAAGTTTTTTGGAATTTTTGTTCCTTAGTGCTCTGCAACTTTGTGATTATTATGACCTTTGTCCTTTTTTTCTGAGCGTCGCTGACTAATCCTGTGCGGACGAACCCGCGTCTTGCGTAGTAAATCATATACCTGGTAGCTTTTGAAAGGTATTATTTGCGAGATTCTCTGTTCCATATCCTCACCTATTTATTTGTATTGTATTCAAGTCCTGTCATGTAATGTTGTCATTTTAATATTATATTTATATTGCCATAAAATCGGGAGGATTGGTTAGCCACAAAATCAGGTCCCATGGACATATACCATGTCAGGAAAATGACCATTTTTATATTATAGTTCGTTTCTGAGTGTGTTACATTTTATTGTTGTTTTTCCGGTGTTGTACAATGTATTTAATATTTTCACAGTTTAATTTGATTTCGAAATAAAACGTTTTTGTCATCGGAGCTTTAAATACAATATTGTTATTTCCATTCTCATGAAACCGACAGAAAACAACGTTAAAACATGTATTTAAAATATGTCATATATATTGTATGTGCGTGCACGTACGTTCCATAACGTTAATTGTCAATTGATTCCACGGAAGTAAGTGACGTCATCCAATCAGAATGAACGTTAAAACGTTGTTGCATTAGAATGAGAAGAATTCTCTAATTTCTGATTCCAATGTTTTCAATACAGACTTGTTCTGAATGCTGTATTACATACATCAAATGTGAATATAGGGCCAATATTTCCAATACGGACTGGCAATGATGTGAATATAGGGCCAATATTTCCAATACGGACTGGCAATGAATCCTGAATTACATGCATAATTACACCTACAAATGTAATATAAGAATGCCAGAATATGATTGATTCAACCGTTGGTAGCCAGTGTATTTTTCGCATATTCTAACATTATTTCCTCATTTCAAACCAAATTGCCTGTTTTTCACCACTGCCGGTGAATATGCCTCAAATACCATGGTATTTGCCATTTTGGATATTCCCTTTTTACCCTCCCGGGCATATTTCGGCCAATTTGTTTTGGATATGACGTTACATAAAAAAAGAGAGCTAACACGTATTAGTACATGCATAATTCCCGCGGTTCTAAGATAATATCCACTTATTTATCCTCAAAATTATGCATAAACACGTTTATGAATTACAGCTTACAAGTAAAAGAAAAAAATCAACTTCACCTGTACAGAGAATTTTAGTCCTTAACTATTCGGTGTAATTAAACAGATATATCATGTTATGAAGTGGTATTTGCGAAAAATACGAGTCTTGGCATCGCCTTGCACGCTCGGGAAATTTCACAGCCCCTTGACTGGTATTTTTCGAAAATACCACTCCATAACATGATTTATGATCTGTTCACAATGTATGTTTACAGGGCCAATTAATTTTTTAAATACTGACTTCTTTTGAATCCAGCTTACAGAGTTACATGTATCGATATGCCATTGATATGTGTCATAATGTCATCAGCGACCAATATTTCAAAAGACAAATGTGTATGAACTGTCAAATTTGTAAGATTCATATTTTTTCAATAAGAACAAATATAGGACTTACCGTAAAGAAGATACAGAAATCATTTCATATCTGAACTCGTCACTGCTTTTCGCTTTTACGTCCATCAATGCATCATCATGCATGGATTTCTTGTCAACATTGTCAGATGAAATTTCTGATTCCTCGTCCAAGTACTTAATAAAATGCTATAACAATTCATTTTTTGTAGCAAATATAAAGTAACTGGGAAGAATAAATCAGACAGTTTAACTATTCTTACTCTATCTTGGATCAAGGATTTGTATAGGTAGATCTAACTATACAAATCCTTGCTTGGATCATCTGCGTTTTGAAGGTGATGATTGTTTAACGGAAATGCAACAGTGTCAATAATAGAAAGTCGTACTCGAAAAGGCTGTGAATTATTTCCGTTTCAAGACTGCAAGACGTTAAAAAAAACATTGCACATCATTTAACCTTTTTATTTTATGATTACACAAATGTACCCCCCAAAGTTAAGTAATGGCGTTGGAAAATTGAAACCGGAAGTAAACGTCCTGTATAAGCCCATGAGCCAATACAGCTTTTATCTGTATTGGCCCTGTTCGAAAAGCAATATGAGCTCTTGATTTATATCGACAGTGGAACGTTATCAGTATTGCACAGGCCGATTTATCCGTATTAGGGCTGTTTTAATCGTATTATTTAATAATAGCCAGTATTGATATGAATCAATCTAGAATAATTATACAGATATAGATAAAAACAAAACCTCTGATAACCGACCTTTTTTATAATGCATAGTGATCTACAAAATGTATATTATAGTTTGTTAAGGTGGTATCCAACACTTTCACTAAAATTAATTACTATGTTAATAACTATGTTTCTATGATACTGCTTATAATCTTCAAACATTCATGACGACTTTCTTCAAGCTATCATATCAATTACACTAATATGTTTCTAATTTGTCTACGATTATAAGTTATGTGTATATTAGAAACATAGTACACCAGATCTAGAATTTTTATTGTTCATTATCTTGATATGTTGAATTAAACATCGATATTGTTGTCAAAGTGACTTTTGAATATTTGAAATATATTCTAACACGTATGCCACGCTTGCCTACGATTCTGAAGAACCCACGCAAATGTTTTTATAAAATATTGAAAATGATGTTGTACTTGTTGTACTAACATATTGTTGCTGTATTCTATAAAATATTTTCAATATAAACCATGCACCTGAATCTAAAAGAGTTTTAAACAATATGAATGATGAATAATTTATTCAGAAACCTAGATTATGATGGAATTTTAGATTGAAAGTAATTTAAAACTGAGGAATGAAATAAAATATAATAATGGAACAATTTATGTTGACTTCAAAAGTAAAAATATCTAAACACAATGAAATCATAAAGATTGTTATCATGATAAGGCATTTATTATTTAAATTTGATTTTTAAACTGATAACAGCTTAATTAGAACATTACCTTATGCAAAGCATGTTTATTTAAAATATATCACTAGGTTGTAAATAACAATTATCATTTGGTATATCGAGAACAATGATTGTGAAATACAAAGTAACGGTGGAAGATAATTCGCATTTTCCAAAGGGAATACCGTGCTTTATGTAACAAGCGACCAGACACGATTGCAGGACATAATTAAACACTTTGATGTATCCATGTAAAACCTGAGATAAATTATAGTAATTATAATATCTTTAAAACAAGATTTGAATTGATCGAAAGCAATGCAACGTCAACTACCTGTAATTAAGGGACATACGGTTATGTAGTAAAACATTAGTGAAGGCTTTGTTTAGCTTGCCACTTCTCATTGCAGCTTGTAGTAGTGAAACTTTTATAAAATCACCATAAATTTCGGCTTTAAACTAATACAGAATTAATGTGACCCTGAAACTTTCCATTGTAGTATAATTCAAATTGCAGCCAGTTTAAACTGATTTTCAAAGAAACGTTAACATCGAATATCTTTGCTAGTTTAAAATAGTTTTTCCGAAAACATATATATGTATATGCAATAAATCTTTATAAAGCACAAAGATGAACTAGGCCAACCTAAACATCTTGTAAAAATTTTAAAAGATTTGAACCATAGGTTTAAAAGATTTGGCAATTCAAATATTGGCATCTTTTACATACTAGTATCGGCTGAAATTTGAAGTTTCTGAAATATGGGTATAGGGTTGAATTTGTTTTAAAAAAAATAATTTAATCCTAAATTGACAATAGCATAGCTAATAATGATAGCTGAGGAGAATATTAGTTCACTGATACCCCTTTCTTGTAAGTTTTTTGTTCCGGTTAAAAAAAATTGCTAGAACTTTAATAGGGGGTATCAGAATCAGCCCCGAAAAGTAAATGCTGTGCTTCTAGTATTTGAAGAAGAATTTTTTTTTTTTAAAAATGTGTCGTTTAATTTTTTCATAAAACTAAGCATTTGGAGTGCTATACTAGTCGGTTGTTCCTGCATTTTTTTTTTTAATTTAACCGTTAGAATTTTTGGAATTTAAGTGTAAATAAGGCCCCACCCTCAAATTGGATCATTAAATAAGAGCAAAATCTATTCAAAAAGTACATAATGGCCATAATTTTGTTTGTCTTTTGAACTAGGCCATAGCTATTTGGCATGTGGATGTATCATCACAGGGTTAAGTATCTTCCATCATGATGACCTTTGTGTGACCTTCAAATGCGACCTCAAGGTCAACTTTATAGATGTTTTTCCGTGAAAAACACAACCATGTAGGCCATAACTTCTTTTCCTTTTGACCTAGGCCTTACATCTTTGGCATGTGGATGTATCACCATGAGGTGGTGTGCCTACTTAAAATTTGACCTTTAAATGACCTTGAACTTTGACCTTAAGGACAATAATTGTGTTTTTTTTTGGGTAAGAAACACTTGTACAGGCCATGACTTTCATGTAGTTATGAGTTCATGGTTATTTTGAAAAAAATCATATAATAAAAGCTTTAATCGACCATACAACACTATAGACACATTTTATGACAGCGCTTCAATAGAAACGATTCCCTTTACAATCAATTGTATGCGACTACATGTCCATTATGTATTCCATGTGCATTGAATGGCTTGAAATGATGCATACAATTGTTTTAAAAGGGAATCGTTTCTATTGAAGCGCAGTGTACGTACTAAAAATACTCAACAGACAGCGAAGTGAAAACTTTCTAGGAATCAAACAATAGGAGGAGTTGTGCCAAATAACTATATACCAATAAAGGGACAGACGGACAGGGGTAAAACAAAATCCCCCCAAACCGACAATCAGTTGCAGGGGGAACACAAGGATGTATTTGATTTTTGATTTGAGATATAAGCTGTTGAAATTAAAAGCATGACACACCAAAAATACACATGATACATAGGCAAAAGCTTTAAAGTTGGCAGATGCTTTACATGATCAAGATTTCAATGTATTGGTCGTTTGGCCAGATTCAAAACATAACGTCAAAACCATTGGTGCAAAGAATTACGGCTTATGAGAGATGAAATAGAGCTGACTGTGCAAAATCCTTATACTGTTAACAATCGTTAAACATAGACCTTTTTTAGTATTTCTGCAGAGGTTTATAAATATGACAATTAGATACCACTGATTTTTAGTTAAAAGCACGACAGGAACAAGTTTCACATTATTTTTGGGCCCCTTATTATGATAGAGAATGATTACTCTATTGGGTAATAATCTTGAATTGGGACTTAAAAATAAACATTTTCACTTGTCACTTGCAATAACACCACACTTTATTTTTTATATTTATTACAAAATTGCATTTGATAAAAAAATCGGAAAGATACACAAACATGACAATTAATGGAACAACAAAAGAAAATAACAAATTTTGCTATCCCTTCGAAATTGAAATTTGATAAAGCGAAAATAACATGTTCTATTTATATCATCCATGTGTAGTTTCAGTTTTAACTATGATTCTAAATATTGACTTTACTTTGCCTAAAATTGGGGACGGAATAGAAGACACCCGTTAATTTTCTACACATGTCAAGATAAAGGTTAGAAAAAGATACTAGAAAGATAGTGTTTTTTTTTATTCAGATGAATTAATAAAGCAAAAATATGTGTAGTGTTTTTTGGACTGAATGAGATGTTTTTTTTCTTCTTTTTGCCTTGTTCCGTGACATGTTAATGATGGACTGGTGGTTGAGTATCCCTCTGGGTATCTTCGTACTTTTTACATGAATATAAGGGACGACATCAAAAGATCGATGTCGGATAAAAAACTTTATTCAAATAGTTTGGGGGTGGGGGGGGGGGGGGTAAAAATCGCTGCAAGTTTTATTTATCCGACATCGATTTTCGGAATGAAAAATACAAGTTCAAATTCGCCCCTAACATTTACATGGGCTTTCAAACTAAATGAAAGTCGTCAAATCGTACCGGAAAACAATTTTATGGCCGAAAGTATAGGGACGAAATTGATTCCATTATCTATGTCGCTCAAACGCTTAATCGATCGTGAATTTTGAATGATATGAAATCGTATACAGATCAACACAGATTGTTTGGGTTCTTCTTTTAATTCAGCACTCCATCAACATACTGATGATAACGTGCCGGGCACTGATTTTACTAATCTATGCCGCGCGTGCGTGGGATATAAATTTTATTTACAGTGAATAATACAAAAATAAAAATAAAAATTTCAACATAATTAACTTCTTTTTCTTCTGTTTTTGTACTATACATTTTGGTTAAAACTATATTCATTGTGGAATTTATTTAAATGTTTAGAGGTTTATTGAGAACAGATATTGGAATCTGTTCTCGGAAGCTTTCAAGAGTAGTACATTGAACTGCAGCTACTGGGAGAAGGTTCCATTGCAAGATTGTTCTAGGGTAGAATGAGTGCTTGTATGAGTCTTTAGTGGTTTGTATGGGTCTGAAAGAGTAAATAATTATGTGAATGTTGTCTTGTTCTTGTATCAGATTGTGTAAGTAGGTCTGTCGGCAACAAGATGATGTATAATTTTGTAGAGGAAAATGATGCGGGTTCTAATTCGCCTTTTCTCAAGTGTTGCCCAATTTAGAGTGACAGTGTTCTACAGACATTAAATAAAAATAACACAAATCCTATTCATTTTGAATTGTGCATTTTCCTCTCTCCGCTGTTGGCACAATATTTACTTCAAAGCTATATATTTTATATGAAATATTGAGCTGTTTAAAGAGAAAAAACATAACCACAATGGACAGATGAAAAATGCAGAATCCATGCTGATTGTATTGTTAATAAAATTATGATTTAGCCGTATCTTTCCCAATGCATAAATTTACACCCACACTTTCTTCACACATTTTTAATAAAAGAGATGTTGAAGTCAATATACAAAACAAAAATACATTGTTGAGGAGAAAACAACATCCGATACAAAAGGTATACTCTGAAAGCATATATGCCCTTTATTGGTCAATCAATTTTTTCCAAATTAAGTTAAGAGGGGGGGTACATGTAGGGGGGTCAGCGAAAAAACTATGTGAATTAAGTTTTTTATCCTTCATTGAACTTTTGATGTCGTCCCTAAATCATTCAATAAAATATTCAATTGCACTTTAAATTATATGACAGCAATTATAAAATCATGAATTATTCGTAATCTTTTTTAAATTACTACATGTATTACTAAGGCCATGGTGTATTTTATTTAAAAATAGTAGTTCCGTTTAACAAAAAAAAAGTATGTGAAGTAAATTCAGTTTTGATTTAATCAATTTGATAAGGAGATCTACGAACATAAGCATTGTGTAATTGTCCAGGGATTCTTATTTATTTGGTTAAAATTTTATTGTCGGAGGGAGCTACCATTTGATAGGAGTGTAGGAGGGGTCCTGATCCCGAAATCCCAGCTTAAAAACATGAAATCCCCAGGTCCCAAATTTAGATAAATTTAAATCCTGACATCCCGATATTCGTAAATAGAATTTTGGATCTCGAAAGTGTCAATCCCTAAACCTTGACATAATAAACACTCGATCCCGGAGTCCTGATAAAGGTCCTATCCACCCTCATTTGAGGAGGCCCGGGGGCTTGGATGAAATTTGGAAAAGGCAAGACAGGCTTTGAAACAAACAAGAAAGGATCAGTAATTTAGCATAACAGGAGGACAATTTATGAAAACAATTTCAGTAAACTAATGAAAATTACAGGTCCGTAAAGAATGAAAAATAAAAAAATGCAGGACAATATAATGAGGAGTTCAACTATAAAAAAAAATGCAGGACTAAGTTTTATAAATCCTAGCCCTCCCCCCTTAAAATCAAATGGTAGCATCTTTAGACTTTTTGCACTTTATTTCATTTTATTTAAGACCTACATGTAGGCATTGCCAAGTAAAAACTAAAACAGTTATGGTCCCTTCTCTTTCTGTTTCCCTCCTTTTCAAACGTCCTTGTTTTCTTTTGGTAAATTTATTTCACTTTGAAATTTCCCTATTATGTCTCATTGAAGGTTCATTTATTGAAAATGATTAACCTTAAACGATTTTTAAGGATTAAATGAATAAAAAGGGGTGTACAGCTGGTCTTAGCAATAATGTAAACATTCTGATCATGATCTTTTAAAAGCTTGCATATTGCATATAATTTTAAAACGCAACAATGAATCAGACTATGAGTAAGAGTTATCTTTTCTTAGGTGTTCTGTACCCCCTTAAGAAGGGATAACATTACGTTACTGTTGTCAGGTCATTAAAAATTGCATATTTTGGCGTTAATATTGATTCACTTATAGGGTCTTTGCATCTGAACTGAACATATTTATTCATAAAGCAGTTGTTGGCATGACACTGGTTATGTTCTTCTCATATATGTTATAATGGTATGATACTAAACCCCTAACGGGAAGGATTGTAGCTGATATTCATATGATGAAATCATAATCTTTCAATCAGTTTGATTGAAGTCTGGAGCTGGCATGTCAGTTAACTGCTAGTAGTCTGTTGTTATTTATGTATAATTGTTATTTTGTTTATTATCTTTGGTTACATCTTGTGACAACAGACTCGGACTTCTCTTGAATTGAGTTTTAAATGTACGTATTGTTATGCGTTTACTTCTCTACATTGGCTCGAGGTATAGGGAGAGGGTTGAGATCTCACAAACATGTTTAACCCCACCGCATTTTGCACCTGTCCCAAGTCAGAAGCCTCTGGTCTTTGTTCGTCTTGTATTATTTTAATTTTAGTTTCTTGTGTACAATTTGGAAATAAGTATGGAGTTCATTATCACTAATGTGGAAATTTCTCGTTATATTGAAGACCTGTTGGTGACCTTCTGCTGTTGTCTTTCCTATGGTTGGGTTGTTGTCTCTTTGATACATTCCCCATTTCCATTCTCAATTTTATAAATTTGTAGACCACCGATCCTCTAAAACAAAAGAATCGAATCATAATGTCTATTCACTTCTCAAAGTAACTTACAATTTAAAATTTCATCATTTTAATCTATTGACTTTTTTCTGAATACTTGCGTATAGAACTTAAATATGAGTCATTAGTTATATTTTTTTTTTCAGTTGAACGACACAAAGTCATCACAAATTCAAGTACACTAATGAACAAAACATGGTTCACAAACTTCGAAATTACGGGCTCTCATAGTTTGTTTTGACCGCCTATAACGAATGAGCTTTCAACAAATGTACATATACGCGTACGTCTGCAGTACTTAATTGTAGTGTTGAAATATTTGGTACCCACTTCCCCCTTTAACTGTTTTCATAAATTTAAAGTACATTAAATATGTTTGCTCCTCTTAGATTTGAATTTTTGCCAGATATTCTGAATCCTCTGGTTATACCCATGTACTGCCTTTCAAAATATTTGCCAACTGAAGAACATTTTGTCTTCAAAGATATTCCAGGCTTTTCATCTTTCCTTGTTTTGTTTCAAAAACGTAGAGATTGCAAGTCTTACTGAGTCGATGTAATTTTACCTGATGCCAAATTTGCTTGTGCACGATTGAAACGTTGATGATCGTCCCGCAGGTAAAAAGATGTATATTTACGTTTAATTCAAGGGGAACGTGCTGTTTGTTAATGTAATTTGTGTGCATAAGGAGTCTGGGTGTTCCTATATGTTGGTCAAGGACGTGGTGCGACTCTATTAGGTCACTTCCAATTAAAAGTAAAATTTTGCAAAGTTTCTCAATTTTTCCTCTGACTTTTTTAAATGTAGATGATGCTTTGTTACTTCAGGAGAAGGACCTTTGTCCCTTTTATTGAAAATATGATCACATTCTATGAGTACAGGCAGGTTACATATTTAATAAAATTTAGAAAGGAAATGGGGAATGTGTCAAAGCGACAACAACCTGACCATAGAGGTGACAACAGCCGAAGGCCACCAATGGGTCTTCAATGTACCGAGACACTTCAGCTTGTCTTTTAAAATATGTATACTAGTACAGTGATACTAGGCGTCATACTAAACTCCGAAGTATTCACAAGAAACTAAAATTGAAAATCATACAAGACTAACATAGGCCAGAGGCTCCTGACTTTGGACAGGCGCAAAATTTGCGGCGGAGTTACACATGTTTATGAGATCTCAATCCTCTCCCATACCTGTAGTCAATGTAGAATTGTAAGTGCATAACAATATGCACATTAAAATTCTGTTCTAGAGAAGTCCGAGTCCGATGTCAGAAGATGTAACAAAAGAAAATAAATAAAATGAAAATACTATATGATAAATAAAAAAAGACTACTAGAAGTTAACTGACACGCCAGCTCCAGACCTACATTACTCCAAATTACTATTTATTGATTCCATGACGACAACTCTTCCTCCTTTCCTATAAATAGCTACTCTATCGGGTATAGTTTGCAGGTTTTTCTTGCACATCAAAAAAAAAGAAAAATTCAAACCAGGCAAGAAACTGTTTGTTTTGGTCGTCAATAATAGCGTACATCCGGGTACTTTACCCTGGTAGTCCTTATAATAAACATTCATATATAGAATTTCAGCACAAGATGTCCCGCCTGATGTGTCCTTATAGATCTCGGTGTATGTAGAATAAACTGAGGTTGACTAAGTATCAACTGACTCTGTTAGAACCTCGCCGTAGGCTTGTCTGCTGAGAGCTTCCAGGTTATGGTGGTCTGGTGAAATTAAGTGTGGTGGTGTGTTGTTTACATCCACCTCCTTTATAACTTATGTGTGTATTTCATTCTCGACTTCTGTGTGTAGTAGAATCGCAGCACTTGTAAAGGACATTATTTTGTTTCAATACACCTTTGCCTTCCTATATATTGACTTGGATCAGAACGCACGACATTTATATAAAGAATGCATGGTAATGTGTAAAATATAAATACCATAAATTTGTTTGCTGTCGTCTTAAGTTTTCTTCACAACGGCTGTTTTATGGGCATCAGCTTTTCCGTCAAGGTTAGAGATGAACCTTGGTACAGCACTTGTTGCATTAGTGAGACGTTTGACCTAAAGATGAACCCAATCTCGTTCTTAATGTTACTAATATCCATGAGACAACTTTGTGAAAGGCGAAAATGCATCGTCATGGTTCAATTGTAACTCGATGTCCTTGTTATCCACTTTTTTAAGGTCCATATACGGTGGTATTTTACTTATAGGGTTAGTTCTAGACCGTGTGTCAAAATAAGTCAGCAGACATCCCTGCTTGGGATTTTCCTTGTGATATTCTATTTCTGATAGAATATCAGACCATTTGTAAAGCACATGCATTGTTCGTGTTGTCAGTTTTTGAAAATTGACACGTTTACTCGTGAGAGAGGCCTCTTACATTTCTGGAGCACCATACTGCTCGTCAAGTCTTTGCCACAATCTCTGTAGGACTTGTGTTGGTTTGTTGGTGTTCGACGCTTTTATGCAAATGACATGTCTAGCAGACTCAGACCCAAGTCATTGGATCCGTAGATCTATGATCAACATGATTTGTAAGTGGACAGTAGGGATTTCTTCAGAAACGCCGTTTTTGTTGTGCAACAGGGATTTCTTATGAAAAACCTCGTTATAGTGTGCTACATGTACAGATATCTCTTCTGAAACGCCCTGCTTTTCTATGTCATTATCGATAGCTGTGGAAATGAAGTAATTGACATATTTTGTTTTTAAAACAACTTTGTACATTATTGTTGTTGTATATTATTGCGATTTATATAGCGTAGAAATACGAAGCTTGTTATCATAACTCTGTAGCAACAGTTTCGTTTACCATTCTTCAATATCTCTATCAAATAAGATATCTTCAAGTTGAAATACAATATTCTTATGAAGCACACTACTAAGACTATCAAACAATAAAAAAATGACAATCTTAAAAAAATTTCTAGACTTTATTACATCAGATTTTCTTATTAATTACAACAGTTGTATGTGACCATTTGAACACTTTCTAATTCATTATGTCATTGTTCATGACACTATTTAAATGTTGCCCAGTGTATAAAGATATATGACCATTGTCTTACACTAAATGGTCTCCAGCTCATGTCCCCTTAAATAGCATCTTTTAAGGTATTCTTGCCAACACCCATAAACAAACATGATTGCTCTGTTCTGGACAGCGTTTATACAAGAAAGATAACGAGGCCAGACCAGAGTATAATACATTGTTGTAAAGGCACTGTGCGTGAAACCATCATATGCTTTTTTTTGAACTGTCAACAGTAGATCAAGATATTGGTAACAAGAAATTATTTGTACAGTATTGTCATTTAACAAACACGATTAACGAAAGGGATTTTTAAATGCACACCTTTAGTTTTATCCTCAGCTTACATCAAACACGTATTTAGCACACCAATTACTTACTGAGTTTTTATACATTCGTCTCTCATAATTCTTAATAGAATGGCAATTGTTTCCGTGTTTTTCAAGTGGCGAGACTTTAATAACATATTGAATCTTCATATAATAGAACCTGTAAATTATTTTCATCTCCAGCATTAAAAACAGTGTCATCAGCATATGAAATCATACCAACTTTTAAACCATCAATGTCTACACCAATATCTAGTGATTTTATAACAGCAATTGAACTATTAATGAAAATATTAAACATAGCAGGTGATAATATGTATCCTTGTTTTAAACCTGAGTTAACGCTAAACTATTCTGTCATATTACTATTAAGCTCAATACAATATTCTACAAGAGAACATATTGCTTTCAGTGTATCTACACACTTGTGCACTTAATTCTAGATCATCCAATTAAGTAAACATATAAATTTTGTTTACTAACATTATCACAAGTTGTTATGCCCCTATATCATTGTATATTACAAAGAATCTTGTCAATCTGAAGTTTATGACTTAGAAATTGGAGTTATTTTACTTTTACTTCATACAAAAGGATGTTTTTAATACTTGAAGCAGGTATTAAATAGCTTTTGCAAAATAAACATCAATGTATTATTTCTAAATAATTCTACTGACAACTGACCAATACCTGGTATTTACTTTAAGCAACAACATTTACTTCTTTTTTTTAAAATATCTCACTGACTAAAAATTCTTAAGGGATATTCATAATTACAGTAGTGTCAATTGTTTGTTTATTACATTCTAACAATTTATCTTAACAGTTTTTCTATTTTTTTTAAACAGTGTGTATATGTACTAGTTGTCCTATCGTCCAGTGTCAGTTCCATCGGTATAGTTGTATGTCGTTCATTCCCAAATCCGACTGGACCAATAAGGTCTTTATGTTCCAAAACCCACATTTTACCTAATCCATTACGTTTTTTACTGACTCCTCCTCTGCCTCTACCGTGCCTACTATTTTCGGGGTATCTTCGCCGCCCATCCGCAGAATTTTCGTATGTTTTGTTATTTTAGGACTGTGAATCTATATTGTTTCGGTTTTGCTAACGGGCTTTCATTGGATCCGCTTTCCATTGGGGATAGTTTTCATCGTTGACGTGATTGTGATTTGTTTTTAACAATACAACCACATTTATCACGAAATCATTATCATTGAATTGCCCATGGCTCACAAAATTATACGGCTGTTAAATGTTATTGATTTTTTTTGTAACATATCAGAAATAATTTATTGTTCTTAGTTCATGATGTTCAAACGAACACAACATATGTATGTACTTAGTGTTATTTTCTTGTACAACTCTATTCCTCATTTCTGTCCAAAACTTACTCATATTGTATATAACTATATTAATAAGACGTAAAACCGAAATTGATTTGTCAGGAGTCTCAGTTATTTCTAAGACGTGGAATGATAACCAATAAGACAACTCTCCACCAGAGACCAAATGAAGTAGAAGTCACCAACTATATGTCACTGTACGACCTTCACCAATAGGAAAAACCAATACCGCATTGCATGTGTACATTTCTGGCAGAATCAATTAACATCAAACTATCAGAATGATGCCTGTCTCAAAATCAGGTGATAGAACCTAACAGAGGAATAGAGAGGCAAATATACATGTTTAAATTAGGAAAAGTATGCTATTCTATAAGTTCCATTTGGGTTATTGTTCCACGACAATTATGTTTTACCGTCTATTCGTTAATAAAGAATGTAAAACTATTTCATTCGCAAAATAAGTCTAGTAATTGAAGAATATAGAATATTTCCATAGAATGTAGTTCATTCTAGTAGCAGCAGCGGTCTAAGAAATATAACACTAGAATAGAACCAATGCATAGACAATAACTGTGTAGTGCCTTTAAATATCACCTGTATTTGTACAAGACTAGGAAACAAGGTGTATGCGAGCTTTTAGCGAGCTACTACACCTGTTTCGAGCCGAGTACAAATACAACTGATATTTAAAGACACTACACAGTTATTGTCTTCATCCTGTAATTAATTCTGAATATTTTTTGTGTTTTGAAAGACACAAAAACTAACATATTTAGCATATATTTTTGATTTGTACTCCCTTGAGGCCCGCGTAGGAATATCAAAATCACACATTACGCTTAAACGGGTTCGCTAAAAAGAATCTCGAATTGGTCAACAGTAATACATCGCTTAAGGTGAATAATTATCTATTTTAACATAACAACTAATTTCAACAGTAAAAACAAATAACAAAACATTGTCAAATTTGAAACAGATGTGTACTAGTTGTCCTACGCTTCAGACTTGGCATTCATTTAACATGCATGCTAAAATTGACATGGTTGATTTTGTTACACAATCATACACTTTCAAGTTTGAAATCGACAATTGTCATCGTCATTGACATGCAACTGGATGGAGTGGAATACACATTCTGAGGTCACACAGGTTCAAACATTACTCAGTCCGGCAGTGGGCGGAGATTTAAAGCGATATCTGTATAGTATACAGATACAGCATAGCGATATATGTAGGGCTGTATCTGTATAGTAGGACACCTAATTGCAGGATACAATTCCTTTAAGCTTGTTAAGTTTTTCTAGTTTGTTTAACCTATCAATTTTATTAAAAATAACCATTCACGCTGTTGACATGTTTGATATGCAGGTGAATATTTAACTTATTCTTAATTCTTTAAAAAAACAAAAGTTTACTTTTACCTGACTTGCATGGCTTTATTGGCCTTATCATGCATGTAATAAATTATATAAGAAGTGCAATATATATATATATATACAACTCGTCTAAACATCAACCCAACAATGTTAGATCTGTAAATTTGCTTTCGCAAATTTTTGGTTCTTCCCTCGCCGAGATTCGAACTCATGCTACTGTGATATATATCAATCCATATATTTGACAATAAAACGATAAGCTCTGTTAATGGGTCAAAGATACAGTTTTTATATTAATAAAGTCATATTCAAGAATTATACATTTGTAACCATTTGCTTCCTAAGAGCTTTAAAAGGGGGAAAGAATCCAAACAAAATACCATTCAGTTTGAGAAATATGATATTTAGAGCTTACATTTATACACCCATATAGATAAACTTGAAACTACAAAAAAGATGAACAAATTTAAACTAATTAAAAAAATGCATGATTTTTATACAGGAGCAAGCGTGACTTAACTAAAAGAAATACATGTATCCATATATATTTTGTTGGATGGTAAACTATTTTGCATTAATTTCTAGTACGATACCCAAAACTCTGCATCTTTGTGATTTCTCCTATATAATAATCATAAAAGATATGAAGACGCTTAGATGTCTCCAATTGGGTATGATAGCAGACATATCGGCGTGTAATATTTAAGTAACATTATCCCGATCATCTTTTGCTCTGTTTGTTTAGTGTAAAGAATTCCTATCGAACCTTGCAGGTATATCGGACAAAGAAAATAAAAATCAGTTAGGATCTTGACCATGCTTAATATTGATCATTATCTGATAACAAATGCATATTCAAATCATTAGTCGAAAACAAACTGATAATTTGATGTCATGGCAAAAAAACTACGAAAAGACAAACAACGGTTTACAAAAAACAAGATAGAAAACAAAGGACTGAGCTACACGACCCTTATTTAAACCAGGGATGATTTCAGCTACTTGGAGGTACCAGCAGATCCTGCCTCACAGCTGGCAACCATCGTGGCAAAAAATTAACACCTGTGCTCATGTGTTGCTGCGGCCAGATTTTTGTTTTTAAGTGTATACTTGTACAAAACTTAACTGTTTCACCCAATACATGCCTAGATAAAAGAGGGTTAATCTGTTCTGAATAAAATCTTTTGAGGTTTCGTTTGATGCTGTCTAAACTGTATTATTTTGGTTATTCTCGAGCTAAAAAGTGCATGCGCGGGAGAGGTGGTGCCACACTTAGTGAACATCTTAAGTCAATATTTATTACTGAAAACAATATGTCCTAGTTACTGTTAACTATTCATTATTGCTCCTAGTTTTAAATATGTAAGAAAACGTAAGCGTAGATAGCCGTTTATCTTTTAGAATACATGTACACGTAATATAATACTGAATCAATAAACCATACATGCAATCCTATCATTTACGTTTTTCAACAGATGTGTCTGTATTTGCATGTATATTACAGTGACTTGTTTTTATAACAACAAAAGAAGAAAAAAAAGGTATGTCAGTTTTGTTTTCACCTCATCTTCTCTTAAGTACGAAATAAATATATTGTGTTTTGCATGTTGACTATGTTTTTTTTCTTAGAGGTTTTCCTCCGATTAGAAATAGTGTCAGTGCATATTCTATTTTGCTTTTGTTCACCATTGATTCTATATTGAATTTTCGTCTAGCATAAATTGATAAAATTTAAACAAATGAAAAAAATGAAACAAAACACTATCAACTGAACTTATAGGTCTTTTTTTGACATTTCTTATGTGACTAATTTGTGTTTGTTGTAGTAGCAAACATGTTTTTGTCATATTTGGCAGTTGGTATAACAACAAGTATGGTGCTTGTTCAATGTCGTAATTGTAAAGATTATGACCTATCGGCATTTGACCAGTCTTTTCTTATGAAGCACTACATTCGTACCTCTAGAAATGAGGAAGGCCTTTCAAAAGGAAAAGCGGTTGCCTCAGGTATGAATATTTTAGCATGTACAAAACAACAAAACAAAACAAAATAATAAATTAAGCTCAAAGTTGGAAAAACTGTGTTATTCTCAAATACTAAGGCTTGTTTACCTCAGGAATATATTACCTTACCTGTATTTGGTTAAACTTTTAGGAATATTTGATCCTCAACGCTCTTCATTTAGTTCTTATTTGGCATTTTAACATTTTCTGTTTAATTCGAGCGTCACTGATAAGTCTTTAGTAGACGGAACGTGCGTCTGACGTAAATATAGAATTGCAATCCTGCATGGTATCTATGATTAGTTTATCTATACAAAAAAAATACATTTCTTAATAAAAAAAAAAACAAAAAAAAACATTAAATTCATGAAAAATTCAAGAAGGAATCAATTAAGAAAAAACGTTATTTGGTAAGATACAACTTCAGTATACCAATCTTTATAAAGTGCGAGTCAATTTGTTGTACAGGTATACACATCAGGACACATAAACCGCAGAACAGAACGACATTGAATGTGTTGACAATATGAGGGGTTCATTCTAAGGATGTATCACCTGCCATTAGTATGAAATAAAAAAAATATCATGATAGGGGACTGGAAACAAGCTGTATATTTGCACAAAAGAAGACTTCTTGTGTATTTTTAAGATTTTGAGATCAGGTACAATGTCTTTCGGGAATTCATATATACATGATCCGGATCATATGAGTTTTTGACCATACTTGAATGTTCATGACCATAGTACAAACATTCTTACGTGTTAATTTTTGATTCTCCGTACAATTGTGCGAAATGTAGCGACCTATTAAAATAACCTCGGGAAATATCTAACTGAATTATTAAATAAGAAGCCAACTACTAAACTAACAGGAATATTTTTTATCAAACCCTTTTTCCGATTTTTTAAATTTGTTTAAGCTATTTTAATGTAACAAAAGTTCTTTTATGATTCAAATAGTTTTTAGTTATTCGATGTGTTGCTGCTCCTATTCATACGGTTTTACAAAAACATAGAAATCAGACAAAAAGGAAAACGGTCACAACATTTAAATAAAGAAAAATGAGAGGTAATTTTAACACTAAGAAATAAGAAAAAAGTCCTATGCTCTAAAATGCAAATGTTTCACTGGCGGTCGGATGGGTCAACTGTATGAAACGCTTTAAATTATTTCTAGCAAATTCACGATAATATCGAGATACACCAAGAAAGTAAAACGCTCTAAGGTCATTCTACTGCATGCAAGATGAATAAAGGCAACAGTAGTATACCGCTGTGTACAAGTCATATATCGATTGAGAGAAAACAAATCTTGGGTTCAAACTAAAATTGAGGGATAAAAAACCTAATATGGTCATATGGGTCTATACATATGGTCATGGCCATACGCGTATGGTCAAAATACTCAAATGGTCCAGAGCATATAAATATAATTTCAAATGGTGATATTCATTTTAAGGTTAAACAGATTACAAAAAAATCATTGTGTTACTGCCTTTTACCTAGGTGTGACATATGCAAGGTGGGGAAGGAAAGAATGTCCAACAGGAGTTGAAATGGTTTATACAGGTAATAAACAGAATATGTATATATCTTAACAGTTTTGAGGTTTTATTTTGTGATAAAACAAGTAAAATTGCATACTGATACAGATACACCAAACATATAAGTTATTGTCACCCTGATGCTCTGACGATAGATAAAATGGATACCTTCTTTTTAATACCATACATTTGTCTGTCAGTTCTAATATTGCCTTTGCACTGTGAGAATCAACATTTCTAGAGCAAAAGTTTTGATCTCTTATATATAACTAAATGAAGTATTTTTTTGCAGAACGACAAGTATTTTTTTGGAAAAATCAAGTTGGAAGTGTCAATCAAATTTTTTCAAGGTATAACATCTGCGGTTTATTAACTTGAAATACAAAAACAACGTCGTTCACGCACTTGTTTTTTTTAATTCATCGCTACGAAAAGGGGCATTATGTGAGAAGGATTTTTAGAGTGCAAACCTTTAAAATAAACCAGATCTATCAAATCAAGGTGTAGGATTTTGAGAATCTATTTTTTAGATCAGGTTATGCATATTTTAAGGTGTCGGTTAATACGTCTCGAGAAGCCAGGATTACCCGATAGAAGAGCCACCCACGGACAGTTTTCGCTTGATCAATCGTTTCACTACTCGCTGTGTTATACGTCAATAAAAATCTAAAATAATTAGTTTTAACTGGCAGAATTCTGTCTACAGTAGATCCGTCTAAACTCCTAAGGCTAAACAACTTATGTCCGAAATTGTTTTAATTTTAAAAGCGAAAGACTGTTCTCCTTATAGTTAATGGTATATGTAAATGTTCATAATGTGTGTCAACAGTAACTTTATCTTTTTTGTATTTCAGGACAAGCTGGTGGTAACCAATATTCACACAAAGGAGGAGGGGTTAACTTTTTGTGTCTACCAAACAACCCCGATAACGGAGAACACTTTCCAGATGAAACTAACCAGATATTTGGTGCCGAATACGAGCTTGCTTCCTCAAAGTTTCCATCAGGAATGAAAAACATAAAAACTTTACACAATAAAGAGGTGCCATGTACTATTTGCTACCAAAGAAAAAGATCAACTGTTCTAATGATACCAGGTAAAGGTCCAGTACAACCCCTTTTTGGTCCAACAATATAGCAGTTTTACAAAATTGTTAATATGTATACTCTTAGCTATGTATGTTTATTGGAATGAAGAATACAACCGTTACATACATATGGGCCGGGTTTTTTTTCCAATACAATGCACATGTATCGAGTACTTGCATCATTAAGTCATGCTAAATCTTTTAGTATTTTAATTAATTTTAGACAGTATTCGTCTGAAATGGAAGTGGTGGCATTTGTGTTCATTTCAAGTATTTAAATAAAAGTTTTATTTGATGATAATATATACCATATATTTGGATGGAGAGTTGTCTCATTGGCACTCACACCACATCTTCCTATATCCATGTATAAATGTTGACTTTAAACACGGATGCGGCCACTTACATTTTTGACAAAAGTTATCTGGGAAGTGACATATTATGGCACATTTGACAGATTGTGCAAATGTAAGCATACATTTGAGCGTCTTGAAATAAAGGCAACAGTAGTATAACGCTGTTCAAAATTCATAAATCGATAGAGAAAAAATCAATTCCGGGTTACAAACTTAACTGAGGGAGACGCATCAAATATAAGGGTACTATGACCATGATGACACATCAGAGACACAACACCGAAATGTAACACAAACAGAAACGAACTATTATTTAACAATTGCCACGTTCCTGACTTGGTACAGGGCATTTTATGAGAAAATGTTGGGTTGAACCTGGTTTGTGGCATGCCAAACCTCCCTTTTTCATGGCAATGATTATTATAACATGGTAATGACAACATTACACGACAGGGTTACAATAAATAAACAGATACATGGGAGAAAATATAGGACAGAGAAACACACACATAATAGCCATCCAAAGGTAACAGGTTAAAAAATATATTTATACACCAGACGCGCGCTACGTCCACACAACACTATGCTTAGATGTAAACAGTTTAAAGCAATAACAACTATTAAGTTGAAGATCGCCGAGGACCAAAAGTTCAAAAACAGTGTGAGGCCAGGGTTATCTGCCTGGGACAAAAACATCATTATTATGAAGAATGATACATAGTTTTGCAAACATTAAATTTTATAAAATGACTATATAATAGATATATATGAGTAAACTGAAGTGGCGACTAGCTATAGAATAAAAGAAAACAATATATTACAAAATCAGAGCCCTGTTAGCCATAGTCAATATAAAGCCCAAAGTGACGTCACACATAAATTTCTAAAACTTGTTCAGAAAATTAAGAGAATTTGGTTAAAATTCAAGATAAGATTTGTATGACTCATCTAACTTATATTTATAACAGGGAAAATTATATTACTAATAAATATTAAATTGAAGCAGTAATTAGATAATTATTGTATTATCTGGCTTTGTGGTTGTTTTCTGATCAAACTGCAAACCAAATATATAGTGTAAATTTCGTTTATCCAAAATTACATCTACCAATTGAACTGGTTGAGTAGTCATCCCCCAATACATCACAATAATACAACAGAAAGAAAACGATTTACAACTACAAATGTTAAAATATTTGAAAAAATCCAATGACAACAACGTACACAACATCAAAACTCAACATTTTAAATGACTAAATCAGTTGAAATCTTTAGCATAAACTAATTAAACGACTGAAGTGTCTCATATCTTTCGTCAGATGGATCTGATTTTTAAGACAACAATCTGTTCTTACTGAACCAACCCCTTAATTTATCTTGTGGTATTGTTGACAAAAAGCATTAATAATGTTGGTTTGATGATTAAAGCAAATGTTTCCAATATAATCAGATCTTCTTCATTTCTTGATTCGTGAATATAAAAAATGGATTAGATATTTTTGTATTGTAAACTTTCACTTTTTATGAAAACAAGAAAACAGCAGGATCTAAATACTAAAGAGTAAAGTTTAAATTTCGCTATTCTAATGTGTGCAGCTGTCATCAATATTTGGTTTTCCGTTATAGAACACATTTGTAATAAAGGATAATGACTTGCTCCCTATTCCCAAAGCGACAATCCCGTTTTTATGTCATCGATTGTGACATCTTTTATTCAATTAGCAGAATCTTCCTTCTATGAGCAACTTGACGGAAACTACCATTAAAAAGAACAACAATTAACAGCAGTTAATATGGGAGTTGATGGTACTAAATACTTTAAGAATGTTAAGTCTGCGTGATCTTTTAATTTTTCGTGTACTCATGGTTTGTGATTTTTTTCGATCTTTTAGGGAGGAAAACCTGCTACAAAGGCTGGACATTCGAGTACAAAGGATATATCATGTCAGATCATAAAGATTACAGCAGCAAAGAATTTGTATGTGTTGACAAAGATGCAGAGGCTGTTGACAATAAATCTAGCAATGAAGATGGAGCCTTATTTTATGGAATCAGAACCAAATGTGGCAGTTTGAGGTGTCCACCATACAAAGATGCTACAGATGTGCGATGCGTTGTTTGTACAAAATAAAACCTTTTGTTAAATAAATCAAAGAAACTTTTTGCTATTTTTTTAATTTTCATAATACTTCAAACCTTACTGTCAGATTCGGAATTGGTTGCATTACTCAAACTATATATCGAGCCGTTTTGTTTAAATATAGAACAGCCCTATAGTGTATTTTGTATAGTCCGTCTGTCCATTTACATATTTTTTTTGGTCAACTCTACACTGCAAAGATAATATGATTGAATCAATGATATTTTTTTGTTTTACAAACGTTAATCATTTCATTTAGATGTATTGTCGTTCCGTTGTCACGGAATAAAAGTTCCTTCATAATATAAGTTCCAAATGGAAACAATATTATGGAATATTATTTCCACTGGAATAATTATTACAGTAAATGTTCCTAACAGAATAAATGGTACGGAATATTTGTTCAAACAGGAACAGATATTATGACCTTGTTTATAACAAAGTTTCCATTCTGTTAGGTGGAACAAATATACGTTGACACCTGAACTTTGGAAACTCTATTTTTTTTTACATTTTGTAAGATTTGTTTTAGTTGATATGATCATTAACATAGTACAAAATATAATTTTATTTCTTGGATAGTATTTTGGTTTCACAAGATGTTGAGTGATATTCGGTATGTGATATCAAATTTTCATAACGCTATTTAAACCAAACACTCGTTTATAGTTTATCTTTATTGTATGTTTTAACTACGCCTACGCAGCCGTAAACAAATTAGAGATAAAGACGAAAGGTTTAAACATACATGAGGATTTTTGATCACCAAGAGTAATTTGAGATAAAGGTGACAGTTCAATGTATTTTGCTTATTTGAAAATTGAAGAAATGGTAACAGATATCGACAAAATATTTTTACTTAAATGCCACTGGCGACAATTCATGTCTGGAAAATGTTGGTCCTAATAAAACAATAACATTTCAATGGAATGTAAATATAATATGGTTATATACGTTTTGTAATTCCCAAACCATAGAGTATACATACCTTATGTCTTTTCATATGAGGTCCTTTCTTACTGATTTCCCGATGCGAACAAAGCAATAGACAATTTATATGTTGTATTGACCATTGACATAATGACGGGGGGATATTGGAATCAGAAACAACCATACATGTTTTTCAAGTTTGGTATCACCAGCCCAGTAGCCAGGACTTCGGTACTGCCTTGAAAATACATTTTTTTTTTGTGTTTTTAAAATAAGCTGTTACAAAATTCTAGAAATTATTATAAATTAAGGAATGTATCTCCCTTATGCAAAGCTCTGATTCCTATCCAGGATTTGGCTATACTTTTTAGACCTTTTGGATTATAGCTCTTCATCTTTAATATACATTGTTATCTTTGGATTTCAAATATTTTAGCCACGAGCATCACTGAAGAGACATGTATTGTGGAAATGCGTATAATCTGGTGCAAGACAATTGGTACCGTTAATTTCATTATCTTTCATATGTTGGTCCGAGAAGTTGTTTAACTTTGAAGATATTTTTTTAACCGGTTCGAGTTGTTTTTATCAGATATGCCTTTGGCTCAAGTTGATCTTATTGCAAAGGAGAAATTCAGAAACATCCTAGCTCTTTTGCATTGTATCATTTCACTAAACTATATGAATGGGTTAGCATTCAAATATTTTAAATATAACGATTTAATAAGCGCACACATTGTTGGCTTGTTTTTCATCAGATACTAACGAATAGATCCCTTTTGTCTTTTCATATGAGGTGCTTTCGTGTCGATGTCCCGATGCGAACAAAACAATAGACAATTAATTACATAATAGTTCTTGAAAAACTGGTCATTATCGTGATATATGGACTGCCCACAGGACTGTGGTATTGCATAAGATAGTGATAATGACCAGTTTTTTCAGGAACTATTATGTGTATTTCATTCAAAATGCCTACAGCGAACTCGAGTAGTTGTACGATTTCTATTGCAAAGTGTGAAGACCAGTCGTAGTAATACTGTCATTCATTTTAGTGCATTTTTTTCAGTATATAAATACTTAATCACGTTATCTTTAATTTTAAACATGCAGTTAACGAAAACATATAATAATCAATTCAACAACTTAAATAGAATATTAGAAATAGGAACATGTTTTATAAAATGTACATATCTCTGAACAGAGAAACCACGCCCCACTGGTCATTAACAGAGTGTTTATGCCCCAGCGATCATTTTCAGACGGAAACCACCCAAACGGTCATTATCAGACGGAAACAACGCTCCCCCCCCCGTCATTATCATGTAAAAGTTCGTTAACGACCGGTTTTCGGGTCCATTTTTTTCTGTTAATGACCGATGGAACTTATTACTGAAGAATAATAAATGACATGTGACCCATTTTAATCCAATAAGAGAATCTTATTCTCAACCGATATGAAATAATATGTTGTATTGACCATTGACAAAAAAGACGGGGGAATATTAGACTCAAAAACATCCATACATGTGGATTGAAAACTGGTCTTTCATGTTAGATTAATTTGTCTTTTACATGTTGGTCCGAGGAATCTTATAACTTTGACATTATTTTTTTAACCGGTTCGAGTTGTTTTTATCAAATATGCCTTTGGCTCAAGTTGATTTTATTGCAAATGAGAAGTTCAGAAATATCCTAAGCCCTTTGACATTGTATCATTATACTTAATATCTGAATGCGTTAGCATTCAAATATTATAAACATAAGGATTTAATAAGCGCCCACAATTTAGGCTTGTTTTTCATCAGATACACTCGAATAGATTGAAAAGAAAAAAATATAATAAAAGTTTGAGAGCTTTGAAATAAGCTATACAGAACAGCAATAGCAGTCTAAGATAATCTGTGTCGGAAAAGGTTGCAAAAAGTCAACAACAAAAAAACAGTATCGAAAAGACTGGCCACAATATGAAAATTGATTGTAGGAAACTTATGTCCAAAATCAACTGTGTCGACTCCTTTGTGTTTTGTTTTTAAACATGTATGACATCTTCTTGCGTAGTCTGGTTGAATTTCTATATCATGCATTTTAGTAAGGTATTTGATTATGTTATCGGACAGAGTTATAGGTTAAAACGAACTAAAATTTTGTAAAAGAGTATTTTCAACTCCTTCTCCGAATTGTAACTGTTACAGTGTCTGTGTTACTGTTTGAAACAAAATATTGGATCAGGCTATGTCACGACGTCATATGAAAAGACAATGATATATATTACAGATATCTTATAAAAATGAAATCATATAAGATATCTTAAATATTAAAGGAGATGTCTTACAAATTTATATATTATATAAAATACTTTATCTTATATATTTTATGAAACATCTTGAAATTCGAATAAATAGTAAAACGGCTTTTCATACATCTATGTACAAGCCACTTGCAAAACTTTAAAGAAATAATTTGCCATAATTCAAGACACGCCTTGGATTTCGTGGCTTCATTCAGCTTTAAGTAAAACCTGTATTTCACTTTGGCCTTTTTTGTACGCCACTTTTTTTGTAGGCTGGTGTATATCAGGGCATTTAAATCAGGCATTTAAATGGTATCCTTTCCAAGATTATCTCCACTATTGTTGTATATAATTTTAATCGTAGTTTTAAAACAATGATATTTAGATTAGAATATTTCTCCTTGTAATTAATTCGCCTCCAAAAAAACGAGCAAGGTGTGTCCTGACATAAGTGTTCATGCACTCATATACTCTAAGGATGATTGAGGCCAAGTTTTGTTTAATATGGCCAGAGAAAAAGATTTGTGTTAAAGTAAACGGACGACGACTACGGACGACAACAACGGACGACTAATCCTAAGTGACGAGAACAGCTCACTTGGCCCTATTGGGTGTGTAAAGGGTCAGTATGGATAATATACTGGGATATTTTTCTTGTTCCTCAGACCTGTATTTTTATCTTATCTTATAATTGCAAATCAAAGTATGCAGCTTAAGATGTTTGGCATGATGTTATAAATCATTTCGAACTTTAAACAAAAAAGCGTATTCATCTTAATTATAAAAAGTGATGTTCACAGCGCTAAATATCTACCGGGCTGAAGTACGTCCATTATTCATAGTTCATTATTCATTATTCAATAATGAATAATGAAATAGTTCATTATTCACTATTCAATATTGAAAAATGAATAATGAATAATGAAATGGTTTATTTTTCATTATTCAAATTGAAGCGGTGAATAGTGAAAAAAATATTAAAAAAAATTTGAACGTGACACTATAGCTATATTTTGATTCGCAATGACCATATTAAAGAGGGTTTGCGGACGACCTAAATGCCACAATATGCATAAAAATGAGGAAATATAAAAAAAGAAGATGTGGTATTATTGTCAATGAGACAAACATCCACAAAAGACCAAAATGACACAGACATGTACATCAACAACTATAATCCACCGTACAGCCTACAACAATGAGCAAAGCCAATACCGCATAGTCAGCTATAAAAGGCCCCAATAAGACAATGTAAAACAATTTAAACAAGACAACTAACGGCCTTATTTATTTTTAAAAATGAACGAAAAACAAATATGTTACACATAGACAAACGACAACCACTAAATTATAGACTCCTGACTTGGGACAGACACATACATAAATAATTCGACGGGGATAAACATGTTAGCCAATTTTGAATAATGAAATGGATATTTTGAATAATGGAATGGACTGCTGAGACCCTTTAGTTCCTAATTATGGATAAACCTTATATCTCAATCGAAAGCTAACTACGAGAGGAACAAAATGTATATAGTCAACATGTTCTGCAACGCATATTAGAGGACTTAAATGTCGAAATACGCGTGAAAGTTAAGAAATAGCCAATTTTGAATAATGAAATGGATATTTTGAATAATGGAATGGACTGCTGCGACCCTTTAGCCTCTAATTATAGATGAACTTTATACCTCATTCGAAAGCTTATAACGAGAGGAACAAAATGTATATCGTCAACATGTTCGGCAACGCATATTACAGGACTTAAATGTCGAAATACGCGTGAAAATTAAGAAATAGCCAATTTTGAATAATGAAATGGATATTTTGAATAATGGAATGGACTGCCGCGACCTTTTAGCCCCTCATTATAGATAAACTTTATACCTCATTCGAAAGCTTATAGCAAGAGGAACAAAATGTATATATTCAACACGTTCCGCAACGCATATTAGAGGACTTAAATGTCGAAATACGCGTGAAAATTAAGAAATAGCCAATTTTGAATAATGAAATGGATATTTTGAATAAAGGAATGGACTGCTAGAACCCTTTAGCCCCTGATTGTAGAAAAACGTTATACCTCATTTGAAAGCTTATAACGAGCGTAACAAAATGTATATAGTCAACATGTTCCTCAACGCATATTAGAGGACTTAAATGTCGAAATACGCGTGAAAGTTAAGAAATAGCCAATTTTGAATAATGAAATGGATATTTTTAATAATGGAATGGACTGCTGCGACCCTTTAGCCCCTAATTAGAGATAAACTTTCAACCTAATTCGAAAGCTTATAATAAGAGGAACAAAATGTATATAGTCAACATGCGCATATTAGAGGACTTAAATGTCGAAATACGCGTGAAAATTTAGAAATAGCCAATTTTGAATAATGAAATGGATATTTTGAATAATGGAATGGGCTGCCGCGACCTTTTAGCCCCTAATTATAGATAAACTTTCTACCTCATTCGAAAGCTTATACCGAGCGTAACAAAATGTTTATAGTCAACATGTTCCGCAACGCATATTAGAGGACTTAAATGTCGAAATACGCGTGAAAATTAAGAAATAGCCAATTTTGAATAATGAAATGGATATTTTGAATAATGGAATAGACTGTTGCGACCCTTTAGCCCCTCATTATAGATAAACTTTATACCTCATTCGAAAGCTTATAGCAAGAGGGAAAAAAATGTATATAGTCAACATGTTCCGCAACGCATATTAGAGGACTTAAATGTCGAAATACGCGTGAAAATTAAGAAATAGCCAATTTTGAATAATGAAATGGATATTTTGAATAAAGGAATGGACTGCTAGAACCCCTTAAGCCCTGATTGTAGAAAAACCTTATACGTCATTTGAAAGCTTATAACAAGCGTAACAAAATGTATATAGTCAACATGTTCTGCAACGCATATTAGAGGACTTAAATGTCGAAATACGCTTGAAAATTAAGAAATAGCCAATTTTGAATAATGAAATGGATATTTTGAATAATGGAATGGACTGCTGCGACCCTTTAGCCCCTAATTATAGATAAACTTTATACCTAATTCGAAAGCTTATAACAAGAGGAACACAATCTTTATAGTCAACATGTTCCGCAACGCATATTACAGGACTTAAATATCGAAATACACTTGAAAATTAAGAAAAAGCCAATTTTGAATAATGAAATTGATATTTTGAATAATGGAATGGACTGCTAGAACCCTTTAGCCCCTGATTGTAGAAAAACTTTATACCTCATTTGAAAGTTTATAACAAGCGTAACATAATGTATATAGTCAACATGTTCCTCAACGCATATTAGAGGACTTAAATGTCGAAATACGCGTGAAAATTAAGAAATAGCCAATTTTGAATAATGAAATGGATATTTTGAATAATGGAATGGGCTGCCGCGACCTTTTAGCCCCTAATTATAGATAAACTTTATACCTCATTCGAAAGCTTATACCTAGCGTAACAAAATGTTTATAGTCAACATGTTCCGCAACGCCTATTACAGGACTTAAATGTCGAAATACGCGTGAAAATTAAGAAATAGCCAATTTTGAATAATGAAATGGATATTTTGAATAAAGGAATAGACTGCTGCGACCCTTCAGCCCCTAATTATAGATAAACTTTATACCTCATTCGAAAGCTTATAACCAGAGAAAAAAATGTATATAGTCAACATGTTCCGCAACGCATATTAGAGGACTTAAATGTCGAAATACGCGTGAAAATTAAGAAATAGCCAATTTTGAATAATGAAATGGATATTTTGAATAAAGGAATGGACTGCTAGAACCCTTTAGCCCCTGATTGTAGAAAAACTTTATACCTCATTTGAAAGCTTATAACGAGCGTAACAAAATGTATATAGTCAACATGTTCCTCAACGCATATTAGAGGACTTAAATGTCGAAATACGCGTGAAAGTTAAGAAATAGCCAATTTTGAATAATGAAATGGATATTTTTAATAATGGAATGGACTGCTGCGACCCTTTAGCCCCTAATTAGAGATAAACTTTCAACCTAATTCGAAAGCTTATAACCAGAGAAAAAAATGTATATAGTCAACATGTTCCGCAACGCATATTACAGGACTTAAATGTCGAAATACGCGTGAAAGTTAAGAAATAGCCAATTTTGAATAATGAAATGGATATTTTGGATAATGGAATGGACTGATGCGACCCTTTAGCCCTTAATTATAGATAAACTTTATACCTCATTCAGTTTATAACGAGAGGAACAAAATGTATATAGTCAACATGTTCCTCAACGCATATTAGAGGACTTAAATGTCGAAATACGCGTGAAAGTTAAGAAATAGACAATTTTGAATAATGAAATGGATATTTTGAATAATGGAATGGGCTGCCGCGACCTTTTAGCCCCTAATTATAGATAAACTTTATACCTCATTCGAAAGCTTATACCGAGCGTAACAAAATGTATATAGTCAACATGTTCCGCAACGCATATTACAGGACTTAAATGTCGAAATACGCGTGAGAATTAAGAAGTAGGCAATTTTGAATAATGAAATGGATATTTTGAATAATGGAATGGACTGCTGCGACCCCTTAGCCCCTAATTATAGATAAACCTGATACCTCATTCGAAAGCTTATTTCGGGAGGAACAAAATGTTTATAGTCAACATGTTCCGCAACGCATATTAGAGAAGTAATGAACGACCTTAATATCGAAATACGCTTGAACATTAAGAAATAGCTTATTTTGAATAATGGAATGAACTACTACATCCCTTCAATCCCTAATAAGGACAAATGTTATACACCAAATAAAAGCTTATTGATAGAGAAATAGACTGAGTATAAACGATATGTGCTGCAATGACCATTAGAGGGGTTACGGGGGACGTAAATGCCAAAATACGCGTGAAAAATAAGAAACAGTCTATTTTGAATAATGAAATGGATATTTTTAATAATGGAAAGGACTGCTGGGACCCTTCAGCCCTTAATTACAGACCTACCTTTTACCTCATTCGGAAGCTTATAAAAAGAGGAACAAATGGTATATAGTCAATTTATTCCGCGCAGTAACAAGGGACTAAAAATCGAAATACGCTTGAACATTTTGAGGGTAATTTCTGCTTGGACTGCACCTAAAAATCCGAAAATCTTGCACGCTCGTTGACGAGGTTTAGAGGGCAAAACTTGGTGGGCTTGAAGGGAAAAGGTGGGGGTTGGGGTCGTGGGAAAATGTAATTTTGTGGAAAAAAGAAAATACACCAAAACAAATCTACTGATAGAATAAACACAATGGATTGTAACATTACAAATATGTCTGATTAGAGAGTTAATGGCGCAAGAGGTAGAAATTTTGGAAAATACTGATGAGGAAACCCTCAAATGGCGAGAAGTAGGTCAGGACTCACCCTGGACTGTCAAAGACATTTAAAATATTGACATGAAGTGTTGGTTCGCAAAAGTTATAACCTTGTGCTGGAAAGAGAAAAATATCCGCACTTGAGGATGTGAAAGACTTAACAAGCAGCTGAACACCGTCTGGACAAAGAGAGAGACCGATGGTTTGTGCAAATCGTGAGCTATGAGATAAAAAACGAGAGGCTCTGAAGAGCCTGTATCGCTCACCTGATTCTACTTGGGTTTTTGAAATCATATAAACAAATATAAAATTTGGTTAAAACTAACAACACAACCTCATAAGGAAAGGAACATTCAGGCTATATATTATTCATTCAATTCAGTGGTTCTCTAGAAGAAGACTTGTGTATGCATTTCACATAGGGTCCTATGTTAAACTAATTCCCCCCACTGGCGGCCATCTTGGATGATGGATCGGCTACAGAGTAACAACACTTGGTCAGCACCTCATAAGGAACAGTCATGCCATGTCTGGTTTCATTCCATTCAGTGGTTCTCTAAAAGAAGTCATTTGTATGCATTTCCCATAGGGTCCTATGTTAAACTAAGTCCCCCGCTGGCGGCCATCTTGAATGATGGATCAGCTACAAAGTAACAACACTTGGTCAGCACCTCATAAGGAACATTCATGCCATGTCTGGTTTCATTCCATTCAGTGGTTCTCTAAAAGAAGTCATTTGTATGCATTTCCCATAGGGTCCTATGTTAAACTTAGTCCCCCGCTGGCCGCCATCTTGGATGATGGATCGGCTACAAAGTAACAACACTTGGTCAGAACCTCATAAGGAATATTCATACCATGTTTCGTTTTATTCCATTTAGTGTTTCTCTAGAAGAAGTTCAAAATGTAAAAAGTTAGCGACGGACGACGGACGACGGACGACGGACGCCAAATGGTGAGAAAAGCTCACTCAGGTGAGCTAAAAACAGGCGCACAGGGTATGACTACCACGACTTTTATAGTTTCAATAAAAATGGTATGATTGGAAGTGTGAGAATATGTTGTTTAGGCCTAAAAATGGGGTTCAAACCATTGAATTGGGGATGGTAGGAAAAACCTAAAAGGAGCATTTTGACAGATCCTCGCTGAAACTTGACATGGGTTACTGCATCTGATCTTTAAGGTCGTAGTAGTTTTTGAGTCAAACTCGGCATCATCAATCTGTTCATCATCAGCTAATATAAATCAGATCTGACACATTGTTCAATCAAGGACTTTTTGGACTGGGCCAATCGCAAAGTATCGTGGTGTTCCTTTTTCTTTTTGGTTACATGCCTAGAAAATAGTGTGAGATCCATTACGGTGATAGCATTTAAGCAAGATAGAAATCCCAGAGGAAGGGTGGCTTTAACACCGGTGCCGGTCAAAGCTGAACCCAGGGTACTGCTGGTTAACACCAAACTACCCACAGAACAAGCACACAGTGTTACAGATACAGCTTTGTCCAGACGTACATATGCGTTAAATGTAGTTTGATACCTTCAATTTCTGTATCGAGTTGATTCTACACACATTCGACTATAGTCGCCGGTACCCAGAATCTACATCGTTCATCTATTTTCTAGGAGCAAACCGAGGAGGGGAATGTATTTGAAGAGGCTGTTAGCATCCAAATATAAGATCAGACCAGCTCCGTCGTGGAATTCCTGACCACGCTTCAAGTAAAGTCCAGTCCCATAGGTAATCCGGGCGTTTGAGGATTTGAGGTAGAGACCGTTGACACTGGGATTCACTGCACAAACGCATCCATCATGCTACAGGTACAATCCAGACCTTAAGGCCTTGTTGACGGCTTCACCACCCAAACCGCTCAAGGCTCCAACACCCAATGCTGGTAGAATGGTCTTTTGCTATCATGGGGAGTGCCCTTATTTCCAGCCCTGCCAAAATGAGTAGATATCCACCTACTTGTTGCGTTTACCTTCATTTGGGTTGTACTCAGCTTCCGATTCATTCCACCAGTACCTTTTTGGGAGAGGCTTGGTAATCTTTAGAACCTTTAGAGAGGTGAGCCAGCTTTGCATGGGACAAATGAATGCAGACTTGGCAGTCCATTGTAGAAGAAAAGAGGGACGAAAGATACCAAAGGGACAGTCAAACTCATAAATCTAAAACAAACTGACAACTCCATGACTAAAAATAAAAAAATACAAACAGAAAAACAATGACACAACATAGAAAACTAAAGAATAAACAACACGAACCCCACCAAAAACTAGGGGTGATCTCAGGTGCTCCGGAAGGGTAATCAGATCCTGCTCCACATGCGGCACCCGTCGTGTTGCGTATGTTTTAACAAATCCGGTAAATAGTCTAATTCGGTAGGTCAAATTCATGAAAGGGAAGAGGATTGTAGTTACGACGTAAGGAACATATCCGATATCATTTGTGAAACGGTTATTCCATAACGGTCAACCAACTCGTGATGGCGTCCGTAAAATTTACGAAGGGATGATTTCAACTTTACCATTTGGAACTCTTGGTTTAATAGCTTCCTTGTGAGCAGTAACTCTCTATCAAGAAAATCATGATAGGAAATGCAAGCACGGGAATATCGTATCAATTGGGAGATATATACCCCGTATGCAGGTGCTGCTGGAATGTTGCTACTTAAAAATGGAAAGTTTACAATTGGAAAGCTGAAATCATCTCTTTTTTTGTAAAGTTTTGTCTTCAACCGACCCTCATTGTTAATTTCTAGATGTAAGTCAAGATATGAAGCCGACTTAACTGTATCTGTAGTATCCTTTATCTCCAATTCGATGGGATAGATGCGTTCCACATAGTCACCAAATTTTGAGTTGTTTAGTGAAAGAACGTCATCTATATAGCGAAAAGAGTTAAAGGATATTGGTAACTTCTTATCTTTCTTCCTAAGAAGTTCCTGCATGAAGTCAGCCTCATAATAATAAAGAACAAGTCAGCAAGAAGAGGGGCACAGTTTGTTCCCATTGGGATGCCGACAGTCTGTTCAAAAACACGTCCTCCGAACGTAACAAATATGTTGTCAATCAAGAAATCAAGCATCTTGATAATATCGGTTTCAGAGAATTTTTTGTTTGAATCAGATTGATTCTTTACGAAGAAGAATGTATCCCTCCCTATTAAGACAAGATACTTGTATCTACGTTGGCCATTCTTTTTTATGAAGCAAAGTAATACCAACTCTTTTAATTTGTCTTTTAGTTTGGAATGTGGAATACTTGCGTAAAGAGTGGAAAAGTCAAATGTTTTAATACTGTTACAAGATGAAAGAGAGTTAGATTGTATGTACTCTAAAAGATCTTTGGAATTTTTAAGTATCCACATCTGATTCACGCCACCTCTAGAATAGGCAGTTTCACAATGACTTTGAAGCCCGTATTTGACTGCTGATAAAATAGATGTTAATAATTTAGAAAGGGGTTTCGTGGAGCACTTGGAAGACCCAGCAATATACCGTTGTGTGTAAGGACACTTATGTAGTTTAGGTATCCAATACAGTGATGGAAGATCCAGTTCTTCATCTTTGGTTGAAATACCAAAGGAACAAAGAACAGACCTATGATCATCCAGGATTTCCTCTTTGGCAAGTGTCGTGAGGGTATATGTTGAGTTTACAAGTGAATTGTCTATACCTAATTCGTTTATCAAGCATTTAATGTAATGACTTTTACAGACAAAAACGATGTTATTTGGGGCTTTGTATGCGGGGACAATAACATATTTATCATGGAGGTCGGATAGGTGTTTAGCAACATTTTGGTCTTTGAAGATTGACGTAGCATGGGCATTGATGGACCCATTTAGTTTCTTAATTCTGATCCGTGATAAGTAATTTATTCATACATCTCGATCGATTTGCCTACCGTCTTAGTCGTTGAGATATGTTTGCATGCGATTGCTGGTTTGCAAGATCACTGGTAAGTATACTAGTTTCGTGGGGGTTTGATTTTTATACCAGGACCGTCTGCGGGAAAAAAAGCTGTAGATGGAAGACTGCTGTAATACCATTTACATAACTTATATGGTTGATATAGTTCGGCGGCTTTGTGAAAAATTGGGCACATCCTGTTACAAACATGAAATTTGGCACAGACCTTACTAAACTATATCTCTTTTATTTCAGATAGTGAGGCATTTGAAAAAAATGTCTCATTTCCGGTACAATTCAAAATGGCGGACATCATACTTTTTAAATTAGCCCAATACCGAAGGCTAGTATGTGAATAGACGTTATGAACATGCTACTATCATGAAATTTGGTACAAATCTTTGTTATGTACTCCTTTGGATATATGATATAGATTAGACGTCTTCAAAAACCCTACTTCCCGTAAAAGCCGACATGGTGGACCTTGTACTAAAATAAGCTTTTTTTAGGGAGGGTAATTGAAATGTATTTTAAACTTTTGCTACTATCAATATATTGAGCAGGAACCTTTCTTTGCTGCTTGTCATGGATGCAATGTATTAGACATATTTATTTTAAACCCTACTACCGGGTATATCCAATATGGTGGACATAGAAATATTGTATTTCATTTTAATATTTAACTTTTTTCCCAATGTAAAGAAAATGTTTTTTTAGCTGGTCACTAAATTTTTGGCTTTAAGTCATCCTCAAAACCACTAATTTTATTCAGTTTTATATGTTTAAATACAAAGTTAACACTTCCGGGAAAAAAAACAATATGGCTTAAATTACAAAGACGAGTACTCAATCCATATCTTCGATGAAGAGTTTTGAATAGATTGATTAAAACAGAATAAAATCACTAAAGTTCTTAAACATCTTAAAAATTATTATTTTATAGCCGCAAATACATGTTTATTCACAATCGGAGAGTTTATTTTCATAATTTACAAAGATCGGGGTATTTTTTCTTACATCTATAATGTACAAGCTCCTGATCAGATGAAGAGGCCTTATAAAGAGTTGTCCAAAAGGGTTCGCATGGATCATATTTTCCCTTCGCCATTCATAAGCGTCTTGACTAGTAAGCATAGAAACAAATACAAAGTTTGTTACTCATTCGCACCCGCCATGGTATAATGCACGTTTTATACTTGGTGAAAAAGACTAGACCAAGTCGTGGGAATAGCCTCCCTAAGTTTTTCCTATTGCAAAAAACATATGTTTTCTTGCTTCGTTAACCCCATCTAATAGGTTTGTTCGATCTTACAACAAAACCACGGATCGTTCTATCAACGACAGTGTTAAATCCATATCTGGAGACGTTGGGTATCAATCATCATTTTAAATGAGAGAGTCACATCTAATAATGTGAAATAATCAAATAATCCATGTCCAAAACGCAGTTCCTTCTTCAGCAAACTGTAACAAAAGGTCATGGATAGATATTTATCTGAAGCTTTTCTCACTTCCAAATTCAAGCCAAAGTTCCTCTGTCCCTATTTCACTAAATAGCGAGACATCAATGACAGCAACATCAATATCGACTGTTCGAGCCATGACTCAGTTGAAGTCTGTGTTTCACTGCATCAGACACATGCATCTTGATTCAAGTGTCAGCCTCTTCGTGTGAACATGGTGCTAAGCTTGAAACATCATCATGTGGTGGATAACACAAAACATCATGAGTAAGTGTTGCTACAACTACCCTTTCCTCAAAATCGTTTGAGCAATCTGTTGCGAATGAAAACTTAAAAGTTCTTACTTATTGTCGATTCAGAACACTTTGCCAATTTTGAGGATTTTGTTTGGACTCTGGGTTCGTCTGTGTATTCGCCTGTCCCTAAATGTAGCTCTTGCTTCTTACAAAAATGCTCCTGATATTATATCTTATCTACCTCGTGATGTATTTCAAGTTAATAACCATGCTCACATTAAGAGGCTGCGAATGAATCATGTTGCATGTGTCTAATGTGATGAAACACGAACTTGCACGAGTCATGATTCGAATAGTCGTTACTGATGATGCTGTCATTACTGTTTCGCTATTCCGTGACAGGGGTAGACGAACTATGGGTTGTGGTTTGGAGGACAAAAAGCTTTTTATAAATATACTAGTATATCAATTACCTTTCAAATGCACCTGGCAATGAGTGATTACAAACACTTATTGTGATCCATGTCTTTACCGGTTGTGATATAGTTTTCTGATTGCTTGATGTGGGCTACATTGATGGCAATTTGAAGATGTGAATTTAAGGTGAAGAATGATGATTGATCAGCATAAATCACCGAGGTTCAACTGTAAGATCACACAAACATATCAGATAAGGTTAACATGGTTAACGATTCAAGAAACTAACTATTTACGCAAAAGGGAAGACTAATTGAGGGTATTCCCTCAACTTGGTCTTGACTTTTCCAGCATGTAAAACGTGCAATATACTAAGGCAGGTGTTTAGAGGGGACGAGCTTGGAACTGGCTAATATGCTACCCAGTTCAGGCGCTAATGGATGGCGAAGGGACAAAGAGGATCACTTATTAATAACTCTTTCTAAGGCCTCATCATTTTGGCAGAATCTTGTACATTGTGGATGTACTGGGGAATGCGGTTCAATGCAAAATAATTTACATCCTAAGCATCAGAAACAAAAGCCATACAATCTACAGTTTAAGTGGACACATACTTCAACAAGTCAAGCATGACCCGTTCCTAGTCCTAAATATTTCGGAAGACCTCAAATGGACCACCCAATTATTAAACATTTCGCTCGTCAGATCAACGATGGAATATGGAGCCATAAGTATGGGACCCATACACGGTAACAAACACAAATAAGCTAGAAAGGATACAACGGCAAGCGGCAAGATTCATCACCATATATTACAAGTCAAGAGAGGACGGTTGTGTCTCCAATATGATTGCCAAACTGGAACTACAAGACCTCTTTACAATTACAAGACTAACAAGCTAGAAGTTGATGTTTATGTACAAAGTGGTTCAGAGGCTGATTCCCGTTATTGAACCAGACGAATTTCTACAAAAAAGCACGTCCGAAGAGAAACATAACTACCAAGAAGTTCGAAGATTACCACGCAACAAATATTGTGGAAAACAAGTTAGAATCACTCTAAGTGTTTTGACATTCCACTAAGCAAAACACCACAATACTCAAACTCACTCTTTGAAAAGACAGTGATCGCGTCGAATCAGCTACATTCTGTAAACTAAGTGTGCGCATCGAGCGTAGAGAGCGTCAAATCTGCTCTTAATGCTCGTCAATATATCTGCGCGCTCTCTCAAACCGTTATATTAAATCCAGAATTGGTATCGACACTGTATTCATTTTTTATAGAAATATTCTTTATAAAGCACAAAGGTGTCAGTATTCACCTCAGAAACAAACAAAACCCTTGAATAGACTTATTAAGAAGGGATATTGTTACGATACTGTTGTCAGGTCATTAAAGATTGCATATTTTGGCGTTAATATTGATTCACTTATAGGGTCTTTGCATCGGAACTAAACACATTTATAAAAAAAACAGTTGTTGGCATGACACGGGTTATGTTCTTCTCATTTATGTTATGATGGTTAGATACAAAACCCCTAACGGGAAGGATTGTGCCTGATGTTCATATCATGCAATCATAATCTTTCAGTCAGTTTAATTGAAGTCTGGAGCTGGCATGTCAGTTAACTGCTAGTAGTCTGTTGTTATTTATGTATTATTGTCATTTTGTTCATTTTCTTTGGTTACATCTTTTGATATCAGACTCGAATTTCTCTTGAACTGAATTTAAATGTGCGTATTGTTATGCGTTTACTTTTCTACATTAGCTCGAGGTATAGGTGGAGGGTTGGGATCTCACAAACATGTTTAACCCAGCCGCATTTTTGCGCCTGTCCCAAGGCAGGAGCCTCTGGCCTTTGTTAGGCTTGTATTATTTTAATTTTAGTTTCTTGTGTACAATTTGGAAATTAGTATGGCGTTCATTATCACTGAATTAGTACTAGTTTAGGGGCCACCTGAAGGACGCCTCCGGTAGCGGGAATTTCTCGCTACATTGGAGACTTGTTGGTGACCTTCTGCTGTTTGTTTTTTTGTCGGTTTGTTGTCTCTTTGACACATTCTCCATTTCCATTCTCAATTTTATATACAGATACAAATACATGTCGCGGTCGTTGTTAATGTGATAAATCGGGTCTCCCCTGCACTGCTTTGTTTTCATGTGATGGTGACAATGAATGAATATGGGTTTTTAAGCCAAAAAGTAGTAATTTGATTTTTTTTATTGTTTTAGTAATTTTATTTTGTTTTAATCAATCTATCTAAAACTTTAAATCAATGATGTGGTTTGGGGACTCATTTCTTAAATCTACGCCATAATTTTTTTTTTACCGGAAGTGTTATTTAAAAATTTAGATCAGAATAATTTAGTGGAGAACTAGAAAACAAAGTTTAATGACAAGCAACAAAACCCACAACAAAAGCGTTTTCTTTTTATTTTGAAAAAAGTTGAATGTTGAAATAGAAAATAGATATTTCTATGTCCACAATTTTGGATATTACCGGAAGTAATGTTTTTAAAGAGATATGTCTTATGCATTGTATCCACGAGAGACACATAAGAAAGGTTTGCTGCACAATGTAATGATAGCAATACATTAAAACACATTTTATTTACCCTCCCTAAAAATAAGCTTATTCTAGTAGTATGTGCGCCATGTTGGACTATACCAGAAGTAGGGTTTTTGAAGACAATTAATCTGTATCATAAAGCCAAAGGTAGTAGATAACAAAGGTTGGTACTTAATATTATGTTATTAGCATGATAATAATACTTTTACACATATTAGCCTTCGATATAGGGCGGATTTAAGTATGATAACCGCAATTTTGGATTTTACCGGAAGTGAGACATTTTTTGCAGATGTCTCCGTTTCTGAAATGAAAGAGTAATAGTTGAGGAAGGTCTATGCCAAATGTCATGCTTGTAGCAGGATGTGTACAAATTGTCTAAAATATACGTGTAGCCGCCGCACTAATATCACTATTTCCAAGAATGCTGTTGATTCTGATGATATTAGTGGGAGATATTATGGACATAATTGTGCAAATCGTGATACAAGCATGAAATTTGGTATAAAGGTTGACTAAATGATACTTATAAAATATCCGCTGCTGGCCAGATTTTTTTTTTTTTTTTCAAGATGGCCACCACACATTTTGAAAATAGCGTCATAACAAATAAGCCATTATTTGTTAATCCTTTGAAAGGTGTTATATGTTAAAGCCATTGTTAGATTTGATTAAAAGCAAATTACAGGTCATAAATAACGACTAAACACTACATTAATAAAACTTTAGGCGACTTCCGGTTTCAAAATGTCGGCAAAAGAGTAAAACATTTCGATTGTTTTACTTTCAAGCAATTTTACAAAGGGATTTTAATCCTTGAAAGATGTGTAATGTATAATCCAATGTAAGTTATGATAAAACGTTAAAAACAGCTCCTTAGTACCACAAAACAACACATAAATGAGGAAAAATAGTGGTTTCCGGTTCCAAATTGGAGTCAAATAAAATACGAAGAAAATATTTTAATAATTTGCATCAACTTAACAAGTAATAACACAGGCATGTAATACAAGCATGGAATTTGGTATAATCGTGGACTTAATGATAATTTAAAGAAATCAGGTGCTGACCATAACAAATTTCCATTTTTTCAAGATGGCAACCGATCATTTTGCAAATGGCGTCATATCCAGTTGTAATTCCTTGAAAGTTGTGTTATAGGTATAATCCAATGTACGTTTCATTACGCGTAGATTACAGTGCCTAAAGTACAGAAAAACAACACATAAATGGCAAAAAAGTGTGATTTCCGGTTTCAAAATGGCCACAAAATTTTTGAAAATGTATTTTTTTTATAATTTCATCAATTTAACAAGTGATATCACATTCTTTGTTAAGATTAAATGCCTAGTTTTGTTAGAAAGACAGGTTCATTATCTTATAATTATCTGACAGTAGCCAATAACAAAACTCGTACAAGAAAGGACAGAACGGTAGCATTTACAGTCACTAACACAACTGGACTTTTCGCCTCTTCATTTCAAAATTTCCCGACAGGCGGATGCAACTTTAACGGCAGCCGAAGAAGTCCTCTTAGGTTCCAAACTGCCATCGATTTTTTCTTTTATCCAACCCCAGTGTTCATGAATTGGTACATAAATCAGGCTAAGCCCAAACTTACCTACCTTTATACGCTGCTCTTTGGATGTGCTCTGGAAACAAACTCTTGTATGCACTACAATGCCGCTGCTTCCTGGGTAAAAAATTACATTGTGTCTCGTTAACAGCAAGTAGTGATGTTATGCTGTCATACATGATGCAAACAAATGCTTCTTTTATGTCCATGTATGTGTCTTTATAATTCAGCAAAAAATAAGTACGTCCCTTACATGTTGAAATACTTCCCTCGCACCCAAACTGACCTATTCCCTTAGTGTCACATCCACTGAATGAATGAAAGGAAACGTAGCTTCACGAGGACCAAACGCATTTGATATATCACGTACAGGAAGCCATCAAAAGTCTTCATTCCTGCCAAAACCCTTTCACAATTTGTTCCACCATATTTTTTGAGTGCTGCAATTTTTAATACTACTACATCTGTGTCGGTGCTACCTTAACTTACCGTCTTACAACCATTTTCATAATCATGCCGAACATGGGCAAACATTCGTATAGCTGCTTTTCCGTGCTTACAAGGGGTGGCTGAAAAGTATCATTCGTCTCTACAGAAGCATTTTGGTCAGCAAGACACTTGAAAAATGTCAATTCGTTGTCATCGTCATAGAGAAAACTACTTCAGAACCCAACTTTTGTCTTCTCTCATCTAGCCTTTCAATGATTCATTGAGTAAATCTAACACAATCTCTACTCTTAAATACTTATCGATGCAAGATTTGTTTAAGGCCGTATGACACAATTGCAAAATCATCCAATATTGTTGCCCTACAAGGTGGCCTGGAATAACCATTGCTGCATCATCAACGATAAATGCGTCAGAATTTGGATCTGCAAATTGCAAAATGTTTCAATCTTATCCATTTGCACCGATTCATTACCACTGTTTAAAATGACATCCGAAGACAAAAACGGAGGAGCAGTTTGTCTGTATGGATTAAGAAATATTCTAAATCAATTTGTCCACTGCAACAAGAAATAAAAGTCTAGAAAAAAAATCTAAGGTTCTCTAGCTTTGTTTTTTACAAAAATGTTTACAGTTTTATTTTACCGACATAATAGGAAGTTGTTCTTTTTGATCTGGTTATAAGAAACCGGTTCTCCTTCTTTTTGTATTTGCTTCAAACGATCTTCAAATTATTTGCCTTTGATCTTTTTAAAGAAATCCTTTTGTGTTCATTAAATGCCTCAAACCGCTAGATCTTACAAATTCATCTGATAGTCTACTGATTTCTGGTCCAGCTACCATCAATACGTCTAAATGAGGTCTTCGGTTAAACCTATGACAACACATCGCCCTTTACAATTTTTTTATTTTGTGTTTTTTGTCTGATCAATTGTGTTATAAGAAAATATTTTCTGGTCTTACGTACAGTGAAATTATCATTTTCAAATCAATTGCCACCTGTGGGTGACGTAAGAGAAGGGAAGCCATATCTCGGAGAAGGTCGGTAGCGATCGAGAATATGTTACACGATCAAGACCTTAATGAATACGGTATCATGCTTTATATGGACTGTTTGTACAAAATCTGACTCATGAAATTCACAAGAAGTTTTAATTTTTAATTGAACACCAGGAATTGATCTGTGGTAAAGATGACTATATTTTCTTACACCAGTCTATCAAATCATTGAACGTCATAGAGTCATGACATGATAATAATATCTGTGTTTAGCTTTCTTAAGCCGATATATACCATTCAAGCTAAAACACATAGAGTTATCTGATTTGAGTGTCTATTCCTAGATAAATTTGAACATACATACAAGAATATGCCGTTATAGGTGTTGAAATAATGGTTTTAGTGACTATATACATTTTGTTCCTTTTGTTATAAGCCTTCGAATAAGTTATGAAGTTTTTTTAAAATGCAGGGCTAAAAGGTCGCGGCAGTCCATTCCATTATTCAAAATATCCATTTCATTATTTAAAATTGGCTATTTCTTAATTTTCACGCGTATTTCGACATTTAAGTCCTCTAATAAGCGTTGCGGAACATGTTGACTATATTCATTTGTTCCTCCCAAAATAAGCTTTCAAATGTGGTATAAAGTTTATCTATAATGAGGGGCTAAAAGGTCGCGGCAGTCCATTCCATTATTCAAAATATCCATTTTATTATTCAAATTGGCTATTTCTTAATTTTCACGCGTATTTCGACATTTAAGTCCTCTAATATGCGTTGCGGAACATGTTGACTCTATACATTTTGTTCCTCCCGTTATAAGCTTTCGAATGAGGTATACAGTTTATCTATAATTAGGGGCTAAAAGGTCGCGGCAGTCCATTCCATTATTCAAAATATCCATTTCATTATTAAAATTGGCTATTTCTTAACTTTCACGCGTATTTCGACATTTAAGTCCTGTAATATACGTTGCGGAACATGTTGACTATATACATTTTGTTCCCCTTGTTATAAGCTTTCGAATGAGGTATAAGGTTTATTTATAATTAGGGGCTAAAAGGTCGCGGCAGTCCATTCCATTATTCAAAATATCCATTTCATTATTCAAAATTGGCTATTTCTTAATTTTCACGCGTATTTCGACATTTAAGTCCTCTAATATGCATAGCGGAACATGTTGACTATATTCATTTTGTTCCTCCCGAAATAAGCTTTCAAATGAGGTATAACGTTTATCTATAATGAGGGGCTAAAAGGTCGCGGCAGTCCATTCCATTATTCAAAATATCCATTTCATTATTCAAAATTGGCTATTTCTTAATTAATTTTCACGCGTATTTCGACATTTAAGTCCTCTAATATGCGTTGCGAAACATGTTGACTATATACATTTTGTTACGCTTGTTATAAGCTTTCGAATGAGGTATAAAGTTTATCTATAATTAGGGGCTTAAGGGTCGCAGCAGTCCATTCCATTATTCAAAATATCTTTTCATTATTAAAATTGGCTTTTTCTTAACTTTCACGCGTATTTCGACATTTAAGACCTCTAATATGCGTTGCGGAACATGTTGACTATATACATTTTGTTCCTCTTGTGATAAGCTTTCGAATGAGGTATAAGGTTTATCTATAATTATGGGCTAAAGGGTCGCAGCAGTCCATTCCATTATTCAAAATATCCATTTCATTATTCAAAATTGGCTATTGCTTAATTTTCACGCGTATTTCGACATTTAAGTCCTCTAATATGCGTTGCGGAACATGTTGACTATATTCATTTTGTTCCTCTCGTAATAAGCTTTCGAATGAGGTATAAAATTTATCTATTATTAGGGGTTAAAGGGTCGCAGCAGTCCATTCTATTATTCAAAATATCCATTTCATTATTCAAAATTGGCTATTTCTTAACTTTCACGCGTATTTCGACATTTAAGTCCTCTAATATGCGTTGCGGAACATGTTGACTATATACATTTTGTTCCTCTCGTAATTAGCTTTCGATTGAGATAGAAGGTTTATCTATAATTAGGAACTAAAGGGTCGCAGCAGTCCATTCTATTATTCAAAATATCCATTTCATTATTCAAAATTGGCTAACATGTTTAACCCCGTCGAATTATTTATGTATGTGTCTGTCCCAAGTCAGGAGTCTATAATTTAGTGGTTGTCGTTTGTCTATGTGATACATATTTATTTTTCGTTCATTTTTTAAAATAAATAAGGCCGTTAGTTGTCTTGTTTAAATTGTTTTACATTGTCTTATTGGGGCCTTTTATTGCTCACTATGCGGTATGGGCTTTGCTCATTGTTGTAGGCTGTACGGTGAGCTATAGTTGTTGATGTCTGTGTCATTTTGGTCTTTTGTGGATGTTTTTCTCATTGTCAATAATACCACATCTTCTTTTTTTATATTTCCTCATTTTTATGTATATTGTGGAATTTAGGTCGTCCGTAAACCCTCTTAAGCTGGGGTCACACATTCACGATTTTTACTGCCGTCCTTGACAGGACCATTCCCGATTAAAATTTGTCAAAAGTCTGATCAAGATCCTGTGAATCGAGGAAGGAAATTCGATTTGTATCTTTCGCCAGGTAAAATTCTACCGAGTCTGTCACGACTGCGTCCCGATTCTACCGAATGCAATCCGACAGAGATCAGATAGTGACAAGACAGTGAACCGACGCTGACGGAAGTTATCCGTTCGAAAACTGTCGGCATAATCGGGATGATCAGGTACTGTCGGAACGTAATCCTATCACGGTCCGCTCTATCGCATTGCAAACGGCTTTGTCTGGTCTCAGTCGTATTGTATTCTGTTATTGTCGGGACTTCTCCAGATCATTCCCGTTCCACAGGACACAGTCCCGAATACACAAAACATTGTTAGGAATTCGATCCGATACAGCAGAATCTGTCACGACATAGGCACGATTGTAATCCGACTAGAAAAAATCGGCTGAGTTTCCCCGAATGTTACGGGACGCACCTAACTGTCGGGGTGCTTTGCCGAACTATTCGGACCCTTCCCGACCAGTAGGAATCTGATACGAACTAAAACGACTGCGTTCAGACAATAATAGGACATTCCAGATAATTGAGGATACTAATCCGACTTTATCACTTTTCGTGTCGTATCGCTGTCTGATCTCAAACGGGAGCAATAATCGGCAATGTGTGAACCCCGCATTATGGTCATTGCGAATCAAATTAAATATAGCTATAGTGTCACGGTCAATTTTTTTTATATTTTTTTCACTATTCACCGCTTCAATTTGAATAATGAAACATAAGCCATTTCATTATTCGTTATTCATTTTTCAATATTGAATAGTGAATAATGAACTATTTCATTATTCATTATTGAATAATGAATAATGAACTATGAATAATGGACGTACTTCAGCCCGGTTAAATATCTCGTGGTTTTATTTGAATAAATATGGTTAATTGAATTTGTTTGGCATGTTTGGTGTACTAATGCTTCCTACGATAATATACAGTATGTATTCTCTCTAAGAATGGTATAAACAAATACTGTCTTCGGTTTCAGTAAATATATGAATTAATTCACATAACAAAAATAATTTTTATCTTTATGTCATGAAAAGACGGCAACTTGTTGAATTTGACAACGTTACCCTTATTTACGTTTTGAGATTTATCATTGACAGTATATATATTTTAGATACTTAGTATCGTAATGCACCTAAAACGTGAAATGAAGTTTAATAAATCTACTGGTCTATTAATAAAAATTATGGGAGAGAGGTTCTAATTGGGGTTTCCAGAATAGAGAATGATGGGCAAAAATAAAGAATGAAGAGCAAAACAAAAGAATAGAGAAAAATTGACATTTTAATTTCAAAAGGGAATAAAGTTATATGTAAATTATAAATAAAAAATAGAGAATAGTAAAAAAAAAAAGAAAAACCTTTTCCTCCCTTCTAGATCCTCATGACAAATTCGTAAATAAATCACCAACAAAACAACACAACCAAAAAATGCATCTGTAGTCGGTTCTGCGAATATTTCAATAATTTGTTCAATGTATAACCATAAGTTTAATGTTCCTTTTGATTATTGTATAATATTAATTGACTGCTGGTCGGAATTTTGATCAAAAATTTTAAATAAATTTTATCCGTATACCTTTCAAAACTTCAAACTCGAACACTCAGGGGCGACGTAGAGCTGTTTATATGGTAAAGACATAATAATTATCTATTTTTTTTTATATTGAATCTTATCTTGTTTTGTTTTTTACTTTACTTTTTGCCATTTTGAATTTCAATGGCGTACTGTTTATGTAACTGCTTTCTCTATTCCTGCACCGTAACGTGCTAGTAAACGTGAATCTTCATTGAGGTTAATATGTTGTCATACAGAACTGAATGAACTGATAAGGTTTGACCGCCAAATAACTTATATAAACAATTCACATAAAGTATAGTGCATAAACATTATACACACTATATTAATAGCAGAACAAGTACCAAGACGAAGATGATACGCGCAATGTTATGTTTTTCACTTCTACTTGGAGTTCTACTAAAAGAGTGTAAATCTTCTCGGCTAGGTATGTATCATAATTAGATAATATAATTATGTTTTAAGATGTAAATCATTGTGTTGTTTCGTGTTAATTGTTGAAAACGATGCATTCGCATTTTTGGTATTGAAATACTAGAAGCCTAAAAGGAGTAGGTCCGATACGGGCCGATTTTATCCTCAAGTTGCAGGTTCATCTGATGAAATATTTTGGACATTTTATGAACACTGAAGTGTCTATACTACTTTAGTCGATTCAATCAGTTTATGTTAAAGATTTGAACTGATTAAGTCTTTAAAGATTCTCAAATTCAAGCTTAAATATTACAAACCTATCAATGATGTCATAATATGTCACTTTTCGGATGTTTGTTTTTTTGTGTTCAACCTTTATATATGTTTTGTTTTATCATCAAGTACAACTTTCATTTTAATATTAAGAATAAGCACTTCCATTTAAGACAGAAACCGTCTAAAAGTTAACTCAAATGCTTGAAAAGATTTTAGTAATTGATCTTGACTAAATTATGATGGTACCCGATATATGTGCATTGTATTACTAGTATCAAAACAGCCCGTATCAATGTAGCAGAAGTACAACAAAAAATTGTGTTCTACTTTCAGACAAATAACTTAAGGGTACACCGTACATTTTATTTGTTTTTGTAAAACTGCTATATTTGAGAATTAATTGATGCAAGCTATACTTTATTGTAGTTTTAACATGGGTAGGCATTGTTTTCGTGATTATTTTTGTCCAAGCGATAGTGAGTGTTAAAATGACACGAATATAATGCCTACCCATGTTAAAACTACAATAAAAAATAGCTTGCATCAATTATTATTCTGAATGACAATTAGGTAGGGAAATTTCTATGGAAGCCGTAGATTTGTTGTAAATTTACACATGGCCTGGGCCTTGATATTCGTTAATGTTATCCCTCGCTAACGCTCAGGATAAAATTCGAATATCACGGCCCAGTGTAAATTTCCAACAAATCTATGGCTTCCATGAATTATTTCTTAAGTAACATCATGTACATCATTTTAGAGTTTGGAAGTTTTTTTAATTTAATAAAACATATTTAAAAATACATGACAATGTGATAAAATTCATTTTTCTGCAGTATCCAATATACGCATGGGCAAACATGGAATAAGAGCATGGGTTTGTTCACAAATTAAGCGAAAGAAGCACGTTATATTAGAATTTAGTATTAAAAGGGGGTCTTACTCATAACTTGACCTACGCCTTTCGTTTATTTTTACAATTCTATAAAATAATTACAGGTTGTTGATTTACCGACACTAATTATATTATTTCTTTATATATATAAATTTAGGTTCCTACAATGTTGACGTCGACAAAGTTTCTATTTCCGGTATATCTTCTGGTGCTGGATTCGCTACACAGATGCACGTGATACATTCTGCTTCGTTTATTGGAGTAGGAGTTGTTGCTGGAGGTACATATCTAAATACTTTATACCATTAAGTTTTTAGTCAACAACATCTGCAAACCAAATATAGTTAAGATATTCGCTTATAAAATTGAGAATGGAAATAGGGAATATGTCAAAGAGACAACAACCCGACAATAAAAAAAACAACAGCAGAAGGTCACCAATAGGTCTTCAATGTATAGCGAGAAATTCCCGCAACCTGAGGCGTCCTTCAGCTGGCCCCTAAACAAATATTTATACTAGTTCAGTGATAATGAACGCCATACCAATTTCCAAATTGTACACAAGAAACTAAAATAAAATAATACAAGACTAACAAAGGCCAGAGGCTCCTGACTAGGGACAGGCGCCAAAATGCATTCATAAGTATTCAATTAGACAAGCGAATTTTAACGTTTTCGCTTGAATGCATCACACATATACCATTTTACTAAAAAAAATCACTAATGTCTTAATAAAAATGCATGTATAATAGGCATTGTATCCTTTATGTACAGACAAAGTGTTTTAATCTAATTCAATTCCCTCTAGTCTCTTTACTTTGTTAATGTAATAAAGTTAACTTAAGCGTTTTGATTTAAAGAGGCTGTTGACAAATAGTTCAAACTTGTAGCAAGAAAGCAAAAAAAGTCCTTGATTCTTTCTCTAAGATATACAATGTTCAATTAAAACAAATGACAGCCCCCTCGAAAAATAAGTACATGTATCAAGCACAATTCCTCCGTTCATATATATTCAAAAAAGTTGACTCATATCACGTCAAATTATATCAACATAAGCAATATATATTCTGAAAATGTTTTGAGTGCAGACTTAGTCTAAGAGCTTTTAATCTCTCTCAATTGCATTTATTTCTTTAATAAATCTCAATGAAAGTTGTGGTAGACATACATTTGAGACATAGAACAAGTGTACTTCCGGAAACGTTTGTGAGTCATTTTTCTTTGTTTGGTCAATTATATCGTATATAATTTTTTTTTTAAAAACAAATAACGGGCAAAACATTTCAAACTTAGTGTTTTGTGTTTTTATCGAACTTGAAGACCGTACACCAATAGATTTTTAATTTTATAAATTGTGACTCTGATGGAAAGTTGTCTCATGTGTTCTCATACCTCATCTTCTTATAGTTTTATAACGGGGCTTTCTTGTGTGTGTTTTAGAAACTTTGTCATTATTTCGGATCTACGTATCCGGGATCGTAATCCATGTTGCCCGTTAACATAGTGAACTAGCTAGTGTATATATGCCACCAAAAAGTCACTGTTAGAATTGAACTAAGTCTCCTTAATGTTCACATGTTTAATCATATATATATAATCTTTATATAACAGTACATGTATAATAAATATTCTTAATCATAATTTCCAATTAACGTTCGTACATACAACTTTGTACTTCAAGCTACTACTCTCATATCTCTGACCAATACATAAAGTTTCTCACAAGATACAGCTATAAACACATGTTCTTAATTTATGTAAGGCATTGATTAATGGTCTTAGATTATTTGGCTAAACTATTGCAGTTCAACTGTGCAACTAATTTATCGTATAAAGTGTCACATTAAACAAGATGAAAGATCATTAAACTGATTAAGAACTGACCATCAAATCTTAGATGGAATTGATTACGCCACATCACTCCCCGCTAAACAAAATTCGTTTTCACTCGAATTAAAAAAAATCATACCAAAAATATTATATAAGTAAAAAATAAGGGGAGGCAATGTGAACATTAAAAAATAAACTTTTTCTTTTAACTAAAACTACTGAAAAAAATCTAAACTAATAATAATAATAAAAAAAAATAATGATAATTGCTATACCATGTAATTTATCAATTTACGTCGTGAATAGTTGTGGAAAACTTGCAAAAATATTACTCTTAAAATCTAAATTAGCAATTATCCTTTCAACTTCAAACTCTTGATATTCATAACTACAAAAGAGGCACTAAACAAAAATCATAAAAATATATAACACAAGTTTGACAATTATTAATCTATTCAAATACATTATGGTAAGGTCTTTCCGGAATTTTGACCGTTAATCCAAGCGTAAACAAAATGATAAAATAATTAAAAGCATCAATTAAAATCAATTAATCATTATCTCTGGGCAATCCAATTCAGAAAATCAGCATCTCATTATCTGCAATTTTCATTCTATGTGACCGTATCACCATAGAACTACCTTCACTGTAAATCATCTTCACATGGACACTCCCATGAACCTCCAACTAGTATAAGCAACCCTTCTCGGTTAACTTAACTACACCCAATACGCCCACTCTCGTAATAACAAGAGATTAAAAACTAGCTTAATCAAACATGTGTAATACAAAAAAAAAAAATGCAAAAAGAAATATACAAGAAAACAAAAATAAACCTAGGCATAAAACATTCTGAATGGATAAAAACATTTATGAAAACTTAAAGTTATTTACAAACATGAAAATATTGTCCACATGACTTCTTCGGTTTGAACGTGCGGAGCCACTTCTTCGAATCTTTCATCAGGAACTTGTCATTTATAACGGTTCTTTGCCGGTTTCGGATCGACGGATACGCCAGTCCACTCTGTTATTTACATTGTGCATATATACATTGTTACCAACACAAAAGTTTCGATATACAAGTTACTGCTAGTTTTTTTTTTAACATCTCAGAATCATCTCAGGTTTCTATTCATCAACAATTCTCACAGGCGTCCTTCTAATGTTCTTCAAAGTTCGAGGATAATGCGTTTCCATAAAACCAAGGAAACAAAATGACTGACACAAAAGTTTACAAATATTTACAGCAAGTCACTTACATTAATATGTATACAAAGTCATCCTAACTCAATTCTCTGTGGCATACATTTCTCACTTCAGTTATCCTATAGTTTCTCTTGAACGTAAGCCCAAATTGCTTCTGTTTTCGGCACACGCCATAACACATGATAACTTTGTAATTCGTCCAGATTTCAGACACGTCATAACTCCGGTTACTGACATATTGACCACGGGTACCTCCACCAGATATAACGGGGCTTTCTTGTGTGTGTTTTAGAAACTTTGTCATTATTTCGGATCTACGTATCCGGGATCGTAATCCATGTTGCCCGTTAACATAGGGAACTAGCTAGTGTATATATGCCACCATAAAGTCACTGTTAGAATTGAACTAAGTCTCCTTAATGTTCACATGTTTAATCATATATATATAATCTTTATATAACAGTACATGTATAATAAATATTCTTAATCATAATTTCCAATTAACGTTCGTACATACAACTTTGTACTTCAAGCTACTACTCTCATATCTCTGACCAATACATAAAGTTTCTCACAAGATACAGCTATAAACACATGTTCTTAATTTATGTAAGGCATTGATTAATGGTCTTAGATTATTTGGCTAAACTATTGCAGTTCAACTGTGCAACTAATGTATCGTATAAAGTGTCACATTAAACAAGATGAAAGATCATTAAACTGATTAAGAACTGACCATCAAATCTTAGATGGAATTGATTACGCCACAGTTTATAAACGAAATAACACGTTGAAAATTACATACTCTACATTGTACATTATAACTTTCTTAACTCTTTTGATTGCGACAAAAGGGTGCATTTATATAGACTTTGACGTTTCGTTTGTTTTTCTTCAGTTCCTTATGGTTGTGCTCATGGTTCCTCTATAGCTGCATTAGCATGTATGAAAATACCAATATTTGAATCAGTCTCCTCAATGGAGCACCTCACAGTCTCCGAGTCCAGTAAAGGGAATATTGATGCAGTTTCCAACATGAAAAACGATAAAATATATGTTTTTGCTGGAAGAGCAGACACCCAAATTAACCCACGTAAGTTTGAACAGATATAACAGGATATGCCTTTACATATTATACTCAAGTCAGCTTTTTATTCAAAACTACTTTAAACTATTTCACTAATTAGCGTTTACGTGTACAGTGTATGAAACTCTCAATATAGTTGCAACATGATCTATTTCAATGAAAATCAATGATTGAAAATCTTTTTTCATACAATTAGGTGTACTCAGTCTGTGGATTCATTTATATACGTTTTATAATTTTCGTGGACTTCGTAGGTTCAGGCCAACCACGAATTTTAATGTTCAACGAATTGTATTTTTTTTAGTATGCGTTGTTTTATATTTTCAACATGGCCGCCATCTAGAATTTTAAAAATGTTGGTACATACTTTACTGATCTGAAAGAACCATGATACAGACTGAACAATTTTTTTGTATGATTTTTTTTTCATTAATAATAATGTAAAACATCTTTTATAATACAACTGTTTATGGGATATTCTGTATGAAATTAAAAGAAACCAACACCCACATTCAAGTTCAAACTTCTTGAAAACCTATACAAATTCGATAACAAACAGTTTGATATATCTGGATTTTTCTTCATAATAAATAATTCTAATTAGAAATGTATAGTTGAACATGTATGAACGGATGGCTGTTAAACGTCCAGTGGCAAATTAAGTCGTTTAAAAACTATTAACTTTATAAAAGCAATTTAGTTGACATTTACATTGTATCTGAGTCATTATTTAAACATTTTGCTTTATTGGAAATCACAATTTTTCTACAGTGATGTTATTTGCAAAAAAAACGACTAAAACAGCTTTAGAGTTACGCCCCTGCTAAACTGAAGTCTTCAGGTTTCAGCTCTAGATGTCCCAGTGAAGACATATTTTTCAAATGTTTACGCATACACGTGCACAGTTTACGAACAAAGTTCGCAAAATGAAACTAAGAATGCACTCTGAAGTATATCTCAACATTTACTCGTGACTGATGATGAACTGCATTTAAACATCTGTTGGAGTCATAGGTAATAACAAGTCTTATTATCATGTTTGACAGTAACAACAAGTGTATACGGTAAACGTCAATGAGACAACGATGGAACGAGCAAAATATCTAAAAGACTTTTATGCACAAGTTGGACAGTAAGAGGGAAAATAAGTTTTACGTCAAAAAGACCGCAACCCATCAACAAAAATATCCAAAGAAATTCAATATGCACGTTTAACGGCAAAAATAAAATAAAATAAGAGTGCGGTTATGCATGTTAATTAAAATATAGGTCTCCGATTTAGTTATACTACGGTGCAACATAGATCTCCGATTTCGTTATACTACGTTACTACATATATAGTAACGTAGTATAACGAAATCGGAGATCTATATTTTAATTAGATTGTACAAAGTTCATACCTTCAAAATACTGTAGAGTTGGCTTTCGTTGTCCATGGTTATAGAAAAAGGCAACTAACCTTCAAATGTATATGCACAATTGGAAATAAACATGGTATAAACATATACAATGAATTTTATTTTTGAATAATACATGCATTGATACACAACATAAGGAATACTATTACAGAGAATGGACACAACATTGCGTCATATTACAACAACTTTGTATCAAGTGTCAATATTAAATCAGTATTCAACATGGATGCACAGCACTGTATGGTAACGTATGTCTATGGCATGCTTAAGAAACAAAGTTACATTTTACATATGACAAATACACCGCCAAAAAAGGACAAAAAAAAAAAGTAAAAACACAAAAATACTGAACTCCGAGGAAAATTCAAAAAGGAAAATCAAAAACCAAAAGGCAAAATCAAAAGTCCAAACACATCAAACGAATGGATAACAACTGTCATATTCCTGATTTGGTACAGGCATTTTCTAATGTAGAAAATGGTGGATTGAACCTGGTTTTATAGCTAGCTAAACCTCTCACTTGTATGACAGTCGCATTAAACAATCTCATTTTGCTTTTCTTATACCTCTGAATTTATCTATGTAAAGTCTACCCAAAGTGAGATTTTCTCATAAATTGGCGTCCGTCGTCTGTTGTCCGTCTTCGTCTTTGACAGTTAAACTGTTACACAAAAATGGGATCACCTTTTACCACACTTAATTATTGCTGCATCTAGCTTTAAAAAAAAGGTCCGATGACTGCAATCAACAAGAATTTAAAAAGAAACAGTCACACTGTCAGGCTTGATATTTTCCTTTTCATAAAATAAAAAAAAATATTTGTAGATTTTTTTTTCAAAATTTGTTATTTTTTTTATTTCTACTCATAGCCAACAGACAATTATGGAGGACCTTGTAATAAGTTGTCCAGTAATTTTATTAACAATTGTGGTTACAATGCAGCTTATGATTTGTTGAATTGGATTTATGGAAATCTAACAGTAAGTTCTCATCATTTAATACATGTTTCTGTACGTTGTACATGTATACACAAGCAGCACGACGGGTGACAATTTTGGAGCAGGACCTGCATACCCTTCCGGAGCACCTTGGATTACCGACGATTTCAGTAGAATTTGTGTTGCTCAGTCTTTCGTTTTTTGTTAATGTTGTATTAATTTTGCATCAATAAAAAAAAAGAAGATGTGGTATGATTGCCAATGAGACAACTCTCCCTAAGAGACCAAAATGACAACACGACGTTGTTTGTATCTAATTTTGACTGGCTGTCGTTTTTTGCCATGACGTTTTCAGTTTTTCAGTTTGAATTTCCGTTTAATATCTTTCCCCTCTCTTTTATTTTAAAATGTCAAGATAAGTGTCATTGAAGAATGCATAGCTTTTGAAGACTAGTTGGTTACTTTAAAACCCGCAGTAGCTCTGTTTAGACACGAACTACTCTTTACTTATTCAGTACTCAATGTATATTCATCATTTTTCGTAATATGCTTGACTTGAATAGGTAGAGTAGAAGTTTTGCAAGTCGAAAAATCATATACAATTTCAAATTTAAAATCGAAAATGGGGGGGGGGGTCCCAGACACTTTTAAACCTAAAAACGGCAGTAGATGTATAGTGATCAATACCAACCATTAGCCTATGTAAAATGGGCAGGACACAACAGTTCTTGACTAAGGTAACAAATTAAAATTGTGTTTTTTTTCAATTAAATCCATTCACATTCCATATTCTTATTGATTATAATAATTTGTACGATAATTCCAGAAACCAACAGCCAACACAATTGTGTCCGGACAGGTAAGGTCAGTAAGAAAAACGATAGTTACTTTCAATGTATAAGCTAAATTTTGCCTTGTTTTCTACAAAATGTCAGACAACCCGTATACAGATTGGGGCATGTTTAAACGCGTAAACAATTTGACATATGTTAGACAAATATCTCCGTAAAATGCAAGCTTAATGCGGATGGTGTTTTACTTTTGATTCATACACCTTTCAATTTTACCTATAGTTGTTAATGTTTGTTTCTTTTGTGGATAGTTGTCTCGGTGGCAATCATACCACATCTTCTTTTTTATATTTTAGTGTTTCATTCACATTGATACATAAATGTACATAAATGTGAAACGTTATTTACAGAAGTATTTGGAACTAACTATTAGAACGTTATCACTAGAAAACGCACTTCAAAATTTCCACTACAAAATATTTGTTTCTACTTAAGTTACAACCGATTGTCCTTTTTTCGAGGACAAATTTCATTTACTTGTTTGGGGATTTTTTTAAAAATACCATTATATGCAAGCATTCAATTTGTTATAACATACAGTGCTCAATACTTGATAAAACATTTAAAAATGAAAAGCATGACAAACAAACACTAGTAAACTTGGATGGAGAGTTGTCTCATTGACACTAACATGTATACCACATCTTCCTATATCTATAATATGAATAAAATAAAACAACATCAAATTACTATTGATGTGGGCGTCACCCAAAGCTTGCCAATGACATATAGATCTGTTTAACATTTTGTTATTCATAGCTTTTGACCTTTGACCAGTCAGAGTTTACAGAAAACTCCACATCGGCTTACAGTATGGATAATACAGGATACGTATATATTCCGTCAGGATGTTCTCAAAATACAAGTAGTAAGCTTTTATTACTTTTTTTTAAATTAACGATGCCATTAGATTTATTGTTAATTGAATTGTTTCATATTTTTCATGTGGGAACTTTTTTAATACAGCCCTCATCATGCTCCTTGTCGAAGGCTGTATGTTGCATTTAATTATGAAACAGTCACTTCCGGTGATCTCGGAGTTGTCGTTCATAAAACTTTACTGATTACTCGGAGTACAAAATTTGTGCTTGAGACGCAAAATCCAGAATTTGATTGTTTGATTTCAGAGTCTGAGTACGAATATCGTGCTAAAAAATGTAACAACCACACGACCTGGTGTATTGTTGTCACATAATTGGAAATCACACCCCATGTCTGTTGTATTTCCATTACTTGTATAATTTTTTAATTGTTTCATTCCGGAAGTGTTAGATTAACTTTCCTTAATGGTAGAAAGTAAGATGTAGGTGCATGATTGTAACTATATGGATCCCATCATTGAATTAAACAAGGATAGATCAATGTGATTCACTACCGGTGGAACAAATAAAAAAGAAAGGAAATTGGAGAGGGTAGTAAATGAAGGTAAACGAGATTTCGACCACCATAAAAAAAGTACTGGTCCAAATAGACCATAAACATTAGAATGATTGAATAATGTTACATTCGTTTGCACAATCGAATCATGCAGTTTTCATTGCTAAACTTTTGATTGATTCCAGCATATAAATAGCATGTTAACTTTGGTACACTTACAACAGAAGATTACAATTTAGCAATTTTATACAGGCCACCTACAGAATCCTCGAGCATTTGTTGAAATTTAACGTCCCAAATCTGACTTCAAGTTTTTACAGCCGGAGCTGCAAATCAGATGTCACCTTAGAAGAAATCTGAGACCTTTTTTAGTGCCTGTTTTGGAAAAGACCCAGATGTCCTTATTTATATTTCTCTAGTTTTTGTGCTATTTTGAATTTCACATTTCCTGACTGGTGTGAGAAAAACATTTCTCCTCACTAGTGAAAAATTTGTTCTCGGCAAATGATTAGTCGAAATTTAATTATGACGTCTAAATGTTTTGATTTCTTCTGAATTCTCCTATTGTGACGTCATGAATAAAAAGTCGAAAATGCCTGATGACGTCGCATATAAAGAACACATGAAAATCTTGAGAAACAGATTCCGACACTATAACTCGTGTATTACGATATTTCTCCACTCTCGACAGTAACGTTTTAGTTATTTAAAGAGCTCGGCATGCCTTGCGCTTTTAATAATAAAATTTAACTGTCTCGAGTGGAGAAATATCGTTATACACTTGTTGCAGTGTAGGAATCTATATATCCCAGTCGTCCTTTGGGTGTGGTATAGACAATTGTTTTAACTATCGTTTAGGTAGACAAAAATCTCCATCAGATAGAAATACCTCAACATTTTTGTTTGTAGAATATAAGCTTCATATCAGTCCTATTACTTGTTATGGATAGTGAAATGTACATAAAAATTTCTTAAGTACAATGCAAAAGGGTGTCTGAAATATATAAGAAAACAACGGAGCCAAAGCTGTTCAAAACTACCACGTGCACGCGATTAATTATTTAAGCCGGGTTCAAGTGGATTGAAGCCATACTTATTGCGTGGTGTTTCGTTATGAACTTATCATTCCAGGTAAAACCAAACACAGCGTGTCCTTCTCGTCTCGTCCAGGGTATAATCATTTGCATGACACCAATATAACGTTGACTCGTCTTACCTCGGTGTGTAATATTTGCTGCTGAATATTAAATTATCCTTGAAAATCAGATGTTGTTTTTCACTGCAGATAAATATTAATTCCACCATTTAGGGCCAAAATTATTTAACCTCAACAAATTATAAACGAGGTTCAGGATGGGATGTCCTTAATTTCTACATTCTGTATTTAATGATATTTCTATTCTTTATACTTTGTTGACATTATTCTCTCTTCTCTATCGTTAAGCACCTAATTATTTTCTATTCATTATCAATTTGGTCGTTTTTTCTCTCTCTCCCTTTTTAGTTTTGCCCTTTATTCTCTTTACCTATTCTATAAACCCCCACCACACCCTCACTGACTGAACACGTGTTTTATTTTTTCAGACATTATATCGATGATGTCTATGTAAAACATACAGGTTATAACGAAGTAGGAGAGTTAAATAATATCATTATATTATATCCACAAGCAGTACCTAATTCTAAAAACGCTGACGGATGTTGGGACATGTATGGATTCACCGGACACAATTATGGTCAGTATTTTATATTTACTATTTTAAGTTTCAAAGATAAGTGGCAAGTCAAATCTTTTATCAATTTTACTGCAATATATGTGTGTACATGTACATGCATGTACCCCAAATACAGGTAGTACGGTGACCTATAGTTGTTAATGTTTGTGTCATTTTTAGTCTTTTGTGGATAGTTGTCTCATTGGCAATCATACCATATCTTCTTTATTATAGTTGACGTTGCATTACTTTTGATCAATTCAATTCCTGTTCAAGAGATATCATCATCATTATAATGGAATTGCACTTTTAAAAGGGGTATTAATCAAAGTATCACGTGTTTTCCAATTGTATCTGATCGCTTGTTACAGGTATCACAATACTCCCATCGGGAAATGCGATAGTAATATCCATTGTTGTCATAGCATAGACATTAACAGAACGAGTGTACAGAGAAATGGAAGAAATATAAATTCGATTATGAAATAAGTTTTTTGTTAATGCTTCGTATGAGGTTATAATCCGTTGATGCTTTCGATTTTTTTTCTGGACAATTTTTTTTTTCGCCGTTGGCGATCGCGATAAGTCGAAAACAGCTGAGGGGGGGGGACAATTTTTTTTCTTTCTCAGAATCAAAAACAAATTATTTTTTTAACTCCAAAAACTGGAAATAAACTATTTTTTCCAAAAAATCAATAGCCCCCCCCCCTAAAATCAAATAGTTGCTGCTAAATTCAGGTGGTTACATTGCACTTGTATGCAGCAACAATATGTACACAACCGTTCGATGATTGGTTGAAATATTTGCGTTGGTTATTCAGAATCCAAATCAAGCAAAATATACTAAGAATGATATGCTGCAGATAGCAAATATTCAAATATCCATTTTTTAACAATGTTTACTGTTTTATCCAACGTATCAAAATAATGGAGAAAACAGTCTCGTATGCAGGTCGTTATGTCAACAAAAATCATGACCCCATTGATGAATCTCTTTTGTTTGTCTACGGTGAATACCCGATGTAAACTAAACATTTTATATACTGATGTACTATGTTTCTGATATACTAGATCATTTATTTTTTTTTTTTTTAAAGAGATGCATTTGCTCATTCCCATCTTATTGATTTCACACTATTATTATTTATTATCATGTTTACGATAGGGAAACATGAAACAAAGAGTAAAACGCGATGTTAAAATACACGAATAGAGGATAATAAGGAAAAAGTTCAAAACATAATTATAGAAATGGTCTAAACAGTTAAGGAATACAGAAAGGCACCGGTAGTATCCGCCATCAAGACACTCATAACTTATATTGTATTTCAGCTACAAACAAAGGACTACAGGTGATGGCAATGGATAAAATGAGGACAAGAGTTATCGGTCATTAGATGAAATATTTATACAATTTTTCTCATTCGGCAAATCTGCCATCTTTGAAATTGATGTATGCAATAGAGAATAAAGATTTAAATTAAAAAAAAAACGGTACTGCATCAAAATGTATAGAACTTTAACTGAACACTTGCCAATTGGTCTCTAAGAAAATATGAAATTACTATTTATATTGATATAAAAGTTTAAAGAGAGTTAACATCAGTGACTGTTTGTTTATGTGTTACATATTTGTTTTTCGTTCATTTTTTTGTACATAAATAAGACCGTTAGTTTTCTCGTTTGAACTGTTTTACATTGTCATTTTGGGACCTTTTATAGCTGACTATACGATATGGGCTGTGCTCATTGTTGGAGGCCGTACGGTGACATATAGTTGTTAATTTCTGTTTTTTTTGGATTCTTGTGGAGAGTTGTCTCATTGGCAATATTACCACATCTTTTTTTTTTTATAATATTACTGTTAAATGATAGTAAAGACGTGTCACTGAAACATGTTTTTGTTATCACTTGATTGACAAGTAATAATAGATCGATATAAACAGGTCGTTTATTATATGTTTAGTTTTTATATTAATATTTGGAATTACTCTTACTATATCGTTCTATACCAGTACTGGATTTGATACCATGCTCGACTGAATGCAATCGATTTATACATCTCAAATTATATGTTGTTTATGTATCCCTAATCGACAGTAATATAAGTATCGTTATCTGTGATACTGACCCTACTATAGCTTCAACGATGGTAGGGTACGCTAAAATTTACTTCATGTCTGGTTTTCATTGTGCGAATACATATGCATGCAGACATTGTCATTTCAAATAGATATAGGAAGATGTGGTGTGAGTGCCAATGAGACAACTCTCTATCCAAATAACAATTTAGAAAGTAAACCATTATAGGTTAAAGTACGGCCTTAAAGCATACTTAACTTCTCAAGATGGACCAATAGTTGTATACACATGCAATATGCATCATTTGTTTTCGTTTCAGACATGTAACTATAATTCTATGTGTGTTTCATTTTGTCTTTGACATTTCCGGTATTTTGGTTGAAAACCGTAGTCTGACTAAACACTATAAATTGAGCACTATTTCTAATTTGATTGGCACACTGCCTGACATCACCCTTTATACATGGATAAGCCAGTTTGTGATGGTTTGTAAAATACGACATCAATGGAATCAAAGTCAATGCAGTACAGAAATCATATTTAATCTGAAATCAGAAGTAGCTGTGTGTTATTTGAATCTTGAATTGGATTCTTATGTGAACGGATTCCAATATATTTTAAAATCCAAAGCAAAACAATTGTTCTAGTGGATACATTAAAAAGTTATGAGGTATAACATACTTTTGATTTATTAACAGTAGAAAAACACTCTGTAAACAAAATTGTGTTGACTTTAGCAGTACACATGAATGTTTTGCAAATAAGGGCGAACTGTGCGTAGTTGCATGCTTCTAGTGGAATTCAGATATACAACGTGTGTCGTTAGTTACCAAAGTTATTTCCTTTACCCCAGGAATGAATACGAATTCCACTAAGTCTGCCTTTTGCTGTCTTAAAACCTCAAAGAAATTATCTGAATGAAACAGAGTTTCCTATTGATCACAGTCTCTATCACCACTTTCGAAAACCAAGTTTTATTAGCAGGAAGTAAAAACCTACAGATTGGTACCGACATAACATGTACAAAGGTAAACACGAAGCAGACATTCTAAATTAACATTATAAATGTTAAGCAGACAAGCAACCTAATAAACAAAAACAGGTGACAATTATGCTTGAACCCTTATCAATTTGATTAAGTCGAGTTTCAAGATGGCGTCAAATAGTTGCAATAAAGAAAATGAAAAAAAAAAATAACTCGCATTTGTAAAAATACAGCCAAAGAAAGGGGTTTGTACAGGGGAATTTATTTCTGCACAATGAATAATACATTCACTACATAGGAAATGAGCCTATTCGTTGAAAATTTACGTTCCTGCGTTCCACTGATGACGTCACAAACAGTATTTTTTTCTATTTTCTACGAAAAATCAATAAAAATTGGACAGGAAACATAGAGCGCATACGTCGACAAAAAAGATCGTTGAACACAATGTTTGTACGGACATTTGACATATTGTGCTCGAATGTTTAGTTTGGCCTGGTCCTAAATGTGGTCGAAATCCGGTAAATTTTGTACAATTGCGTTAAAATCTCTAATTTAAACTATTTTGGACGAAGAAATCAACGCTTTAGAGTAAAACTTTGATGAACATACTTTTATTTTACTTTCTGACCTGCATTTAAGCCAACTTAAAACATATTTCATCTTGTGCCATTCAATTTTATAATCGGGGCCAAATATGACCCTTACTGAACTTACTCTTTTGTTAATTGTTATTCCTCTGATGTGTATCAATCAGAAGTGGTGAATGTTAATCTAAGGTATTATTTGAATACTTGTGTAAAGGGTATTTAATTCCAAATGTTTGTAAGAGGATTTTACCTACATCTCTTTCGAGTTGTTTAGACTCATTCCACACCTGAATAGATATTTTCATGGTCTGTTTGGAGTTTTCAGTTAATTTCTGATACACACAAATGTCTCGTAGCGCACTTTGCATACTCACGAATGTAACATTGCCATATAGTTATATGATACACTTGTGTATTACCTTTTGGAATATATGTTGTAAAAATGTTTATGCAGTAATACCATTTTGTGCATTGTATAATAACTTTGTCTCTAATATATGTTTTAATAACCTGATAACGGTTTTATATATTAGATAATATCTACTCATTCTGTCATCTGTAATTGTATTTTACTATGTATAATCGTTGCTTTTGTAGCGCAGTTACTGCGTCTGAGTTCTTTTTATAAAGTTCTGAAGTTCAGAATATTCAGGGTTCTGCTTTCCGTAGTGTTTGATTTTAATTCACTAAAAATAGATATTATAAGGGATTTTTTATCGATGCTAATAAGGCAGAAAACACTTAAGTTTGAATTGTTTGAAAAAAATATGACATGCCACTTTATGATGATAAAAGTATGCCCAGGTGGTGATTATTGTTATCTTTTGATTTAGAAACAAAATTGCCAAGGCCTTGTCAGTTTTTTTTATAATTATTGAGTTAGAATGTCCCTTGATATTTTTTGGCCTTTCATAAACAAGGTCATACGAATTATATATGATCCAATAAACTCATCATAGATACCAGGACTAAATTTAGTATATACGCCAGACGCGCGTTTCGTCTACAAAAGACTCATCAGTGACGCTCGAATCCAAAAAAGTAAAAAAAGCCAAATAAAGTACGAAGTTGAAGAGAATTGAGGATCAATTTTTCTTAAAGTGTTGTCATATACAGCTAAGGTAATCTATGCCTGAGGTAGAAAAGCCTTAGTATTTAAAAAAAATCTAAAATTTATAAATATAACCATATCAATTCATGTCAGCACAAAAAGTGCTGACTACTGGGCTTGTTATAAACTATATCTTCCTTATAAAACAGTGTGATAAACTATATCTTCCTTATAAAACAGTGTGATAAACTATATCTTCCTTATAAAACAGTGTGATAAACTATATCTTCCTTGTTTCACACGAGATAAAATCATGACCGCATTTCCATTTTCAAATTTGATTTTACGCGTACTTGAAATAAGGAAATATTACATGACATACTTGAGAATTGGCGCTCAAAATTTAAGAATAAAGACATTTCGACGTTTACTTAATAATTAAACACACAAGCAGAGGGAGAGTAGGGTCTGTTTACTGTATTCATAAGATGCATTAATATTCAATTAACCTTAAATAATAAATCAGACTTGCATGTCATAATATTAAGTTCATTCACATATTGATTGCTGTTCAATTGTAAAAATGAATTTTGAAAGATGAACTTACATGAATTCTAGTGACATTCATGACCATTCTTTTTTGCAATATAACTACTCATTTGATAGATACGATTTTCAATTATTGAAAGAATGTTGCGTTAAAAATTGTTAGAAGTGTTTTCAATGAATTTTGTTGGAAAATAACCATTATTGGCTTAGTGTAAAGATATATTTTTAACTTTGTAAATACTATTCCAACCTAATCTTATTGATTCATTACTACGATAATAAAATTGAGAATGGAAATGAGGAATGTGTCAAAGAGACAACAACCCGACAAAATAAAAAATAACAGCAGAAGGTCACCAACAGGTCTTAAATGTAGCGAGAAATTCCCGCATCCGGAGGCGTCTTTCAGCTGGCCCGTAAACAAATATATACTAGTTCAGTGATAATGAACGCCATACTAATTTCCAAATTGACACATGAAACTAAAATTAAAATAATACAAGACTAATAAAGGCCAGAGGCTCCTGACTTGGGACTGGCGCAAAAATACGAATATATTTGTTAAAAGTTTCAACTGAACGATTGCAAATACACATCACGTTTTTGTACATAACGAATGATTTAACGTCCAGTATCAAATTTAAGGAATACTACTTGTTAACAAAATATGGAAATGAAATCTGTTTTGTTCTTCAATGAAAAAATAAACTTTATTTCATACGTGCATGTTCACACAGTTCGGTGTGGAAGAACAGTCTTGTCAACCTATTTTTACACTGTATTCAGAATCTTAAACAACGAGTCTTTGTTCTGTATTCAAGTGCTGTTGATTGTAACGTGCGTGGCGATGAGCAGCAGATACCATTTATTAAGTGTTTGGTTAAACCTATCCGGTATTCGAAGCCTAGACCTCGCGAAATTATAACAACTGTAGCTTGTGTTTGATGCAAATACGAGTTTGTATTACGCATAGACGCATATCGACATCGGAACTCTACTTACTCAATATCCTTCTTTTAGGACGATATGACTTTAATTATAAAATAAATAAACAAATATACATGAAAAAAACGACTTACAGGATTTTACAATATGTATTATGTTCCTAAATGATTTACTAACTAGTTAATATACAACTGATAACAATTATATACACAAACACATGGTTTTATTCATATGCATTTATTCATGTATATTGTAACTTTAAAAAAAAATTAAGTTTAAGTTTCTGAAATGAAACTGTATATTTTATGTTTAAAACAATTGCTTTTGCAAACCTATTTTGTCTATCAACATCGTAAAACCCATAACTGCCTGTCTCTAAATTGAAAATACTGCATATGCATAAAGCGCACAACATTATTGATTTACATGTCTATCAATATGCAAAATTCATACAAAATCCAACGATTGGATCCAGAAGTGGACATTGAGTGAACATGCAATCAATTCTTGTTTCTATAATTGATTTACAAAGTATATGTTTAAATCAGTGTAAGAAAACTGGTTAGCACTAAAATTGACATGATATTAATTGGGAAAAGGAATGGAATTTTCACTTGGATTTCCAACAATCAAATGAAAATCATTCGAGCACTTAGTTTTGTGTGATTATTTTCTAGAGCAAAGTTTTTCATTCGAATGCCAAAAAAAATTTCGACAAACTTTTATTTCCATTGTCTTAACATCTATAAGGCAGTTGTTCAAGTAACATTTAAGTCTGGTAAACACTGTTATTTGTCCTTGCGATAATCTCCTCTAAATAAAGGCAACAGTAGTATACCGCTGTTCAAAACTCATAAATCCATGGACAAAATACAAAATCGGGGTAACAAACCAAAACCGAGCGAAACGCATTAAATATAAAACTGCAAAAACATAATATATGGAGCTAATTGTTGAGTTCAAAAGAATACACGCAACATATATGTAAATAACTTTCTTACTTCAATTATTCATAATGTTTGTTATTAAATAGCAAATTGGCTAATTGATCGCATAATTAGTTTAAACAACGGTTTAACCAACAATTTTCCTAATTGCAAGTGATAATGAAAATACCAAAGAAACATTGAAAGCATAAGAGTAAAAAATGTGTAGGGAACAATGTGACAAAAATTGACAAAAAGCGACAATATACATTCCCTTCAACAAAACATAGATGACAGTACAGGGAAAGACGATTGAGCAACTAGAGGCACAGCAAAATCTTACGATGATCTAAAGTGAGTCGATAGTGTTAGCAGTGACATACTAATGTTTCGCAATCAATTTAATCGTGTAAAGTTAATACTATCGTTCGTAGATGTTCAAACGATTAAGGTGTAATGCCACCAAATCATGGTACGTCACATCCGGTTGTATACACAAACAGGTCATGAACAAATATTTCATTGAATTTGACAGTTGTTGGTAATTAATCCTACATTTAATTGCAGTAAAACATTTCTGTGTCATAAACATATGTCTTGGGTATTTCAAAACACCATTACTTTTGATTTGGGATTTCTATAGAATATTTCGTAATCTTGAGGTTACATGGTGACTAAACCTTGTACACAGATGAAATAATGGTATAAATGAGATTGGTTAACTTCCAATGATGGTTATTTTCTTATATGCAATGACTGGTTATGTGAAATTATTTCTATAGTAATGGACAGGATATTTCTTTATTTGAAACAAAGATAAATTCTGCTTATTTTTTTTAAAAGTGCAAATTTAATAAAGACTAATAGGGAAAACTCAATAGTGGTATAACGCCTAAAAGGTAGTCAAGATTATGGTTACAACTATGAAACCTATCAGTTGCTATAATCATGCTTGATTGCGAAATAGTTTCTATTCAGATGTGTTTGTATCGTTTGGTGTATGCTGTTTTTTACGTAACCGATAGTAAAGTAACAGACACGACGGTTGAACAATGAACCCCAAAATGACAACAGTGAATACATAAGGCACAATCCCTGTATGATTTGAACACGCGCCCCCAATCTTTATCGAAAGTAAAACCAAATCATCACTGTACCATAGATACAACATGCAAGCGTTTTCAAAATAAAATAAAATGTAGTAAAATGGAAAGAATATTCCCCCACAGTGTTCTTTCTTGTGGCACCGATAAATGCGAGAAACAGAAAAGCAAAATATGTTGCCAAATATTCCCAACAATACGTCCAGAAAATTGTTTCCTTTACTGCAGATGTACATCAGTCCATGTAGAAGACGATAAGCTATAAAAAACAAAACATAATAGCTATATTCAGCCATAATAAGCGCAATTAAGATGATACGTGGCACAATTTCAGCAAACCGTGATATCCAGTGAATGACTTTTATTAAAATGCCATCTTCTTGGTTCTGTTTCGTCTTTCGATATTGATGTTTGAAGGCATTCAAAGACCAAGCCAATCCTAGGGAAGATGCACTTATACTCATATAACGAAGTATCTCTGCAACAAAAATCAGAATGTTACTGATGTTACTATATGTTAAAAGTTAACCATAATGATTTGATATGCTACATGTATACATTGTGACTGAACTTAACAGTCATTAAAAGTGTACAGCCACAATATACTTTTCGGAAAACAATTGCATGTATTCTTATGCCAACTCAACAAATTTGCAGCAAGTCATATTGCATAGGGCTTGAAGAACTGATATTTTTAATTACGACTTAAAAAAATACACAATAAATATTTATAATATTATAATTTCTGATGAACACCTTATTCATATTTTTGATGTTGATATTTTTTATCCAAAGTATTACCTTTTTATTTTCAAATATGCTAAAAAAGGAAGTTCGTGTGTAGGTTTATATCATGTTCCACAGAACATGCTACGAGGTGTTCTGAAAACATATATGAACGACTAAAATGCCATAGACCCCTATTTGTAATCGATCGGAAGATAACCAGCAGATTAGGTAAATTAAAAGCAACAAAACAAACAGAGGAGACTTATCATATGTTTTTTTTAAAACAAAGGGCATATGTCATTGAACAATAATTTCTAAGACATTTGAATTAAATAGGACATCGATTCATTACATTAAAAAAAACTATATTGAAATTTCTAGAATCTTCTCCAGGCTTTTCCAATAAAAAAATGTAAAATTACGTTGATAACAACCACATCGGATTCCATAAAAAAATGTTATGTGTGTTTGAATATGTGTATGAAAATGATCTTACAAAAATAAAAAAAAAATGAACAAAGAACACATATTGAAAGTCAAAACACAAAAGCTCGTTTGGTAAATCATTAACACAAGTTATTTATTAGAAAATAAAATTTCATTAAATAGAAATACAAAACACTTTTGGGAAATTAAAGCGATATTTACTAATTCAATGAAGAGGTCTGATATTTGGGGGTGCTTTTAATTGCTTTTGACATGTCTTTTTTCTCGACTAATACTTTGCATTGTTGCGTCATATGTTGTTATCTTTATCTTTGCCTACGGGTAAAATGAAACTAATTGTCTTTCCCTCTTCGCTTTAGTTTAATTTCTACAGTTACTTACTTGTTTGAGTAGTGGCAGTGAGCGTATTCGTAATTGACAGGTATATTTGTATTGTTAGCTGTGGAGCTGACTCTACTGTAGCTTCGACGAGAGTAAGGTAAGCTAGAGTATATTCCAATTTTCTATCTGGTTGTTTCCCTTGTGCGAGTGCTTGAGCATGCCTGTTATTGTAAGTATTACAATAAATATTCAACTACGAAACCATGAAAAGATGGAACCATTGAACGTTTACACATTTGACATGCAACATTTGTTTTTCGTATTAATATGGAACTATTCTGCTACGCGTGTATATTTATCTCCGAAATTTCAGGGTTTTGAGAAGAACACCATACGTTGACTAAATTACACAAAATCAGTACAACTTACTAGTAGTTGATACCCCAACTCGCCATTCTACAAGGATATGTAAGTGATTGGTGGTATGATACCTCAATTTGCAATTAAGTATGCCAACAAAGTCAATGCAATAAATAGTTTATTGACTATTTAATTGTAAGCCTATTGTACATGCTGTACTTGACACTTGAAATCGGAACATTTATGTTATAAACAATTCGAGCTGGTATTGTACAGTATGAAGTGTCAAACGGTTTTTACTGCATTTCTCAGATCTAATTTGTGAACAGATCTTGAATCACATTTAAAAAAAAGAAGATATTAAAATGAAAAATCAGTTTTAGATATTTTAAATCTGATCTTGACCCTTCGACCTCTCCTACATGTGTGACCCTTCTAGAAGATATTACTCTGAATGATCCCAGAGAGCCATACTTTTTATTGTCTTTGATCAATCATCTAATATTTTTTTCTTTTAGCTCATGTTTTGCTTTTGTTGAATTCCCCCAAAATTTATTTAATAGTACCAATTTTCATTCAAGATATATACTCAAAGACACTTTTAATAGACAATTCAATTGTTATTAACATAACAGTGTAACTGAGTCCTATCTTTCCTTGACTATGACATTTGAAATTTACAATTTTTTTCTTATTGATTATGTAAAACGTGTTTAAATACATATGATGTGTGTTTGTGTTTTCTTTACAATAAACATATGTTAACATTACATTACATACGTATATGTTGGCAAAAATACTGCATATAGACTCAACAGGAATCCTGATAGTATCTTGATGGCCACGCCACAATATCGACATTTATTGACACATGTTGCACAACAATTTTCAAAATACGTCGTGATGACTTTTCCGGATACTTGCGTATAAAAATACGCCGCTATAAAGAGCACTGGCAAGACGGTGAAAACCAAAACTACGAAAAAAGATGATAATTCTCCAATCTTTGCGTAATGTATGAGCAGGAACACATCAGAAATAGTATCAAAAAGGTAAAAAAAATATGTTAACAAAGTTAGTGCAATATGGAGTGCGGCCTTCTTCAAAGACTCATGATGAATGTACTTTTCCTTGGAGCACAGTCGATAACCAGCTGCATACAATATAACCAGCATGACCATAAAAAATATCATAGTAACCATTGTTTCTACTTCTGATGATTCATTTATCGATGATGATGTGTCTGTAAATATATTCTAGTGTAAGTTCATAGTATAAGTTTATAGCATAATAATCCCCTTTTAAACGGATGTGTTAATATATTTTTTTTATAAAATTCCTTTTTGTAACTAAGAACCTTGCTTATTGAACATTTAACACCATCTTAAAGAATTGCATGCAATGCCAATGAGATGTTAACACGTCTTTTGGTAATTAAACGCGTTAAACTATTCAAAAGTAGTACCTTTCAATAATTGAACGACAAATTAATCTATAAATAAAAAATAAAATAAAAATGAAACGGAAAAAAGTATACAAAAATAAAGTGCACAATACGAGTATGCCATTCAAAATCTGCAATCAGATATTATTGTTTGAGGTCAACCGTAGTTCTTTTAAAACGTGTCGCATACTGGGGATATACATCACTTTTAAAATGAAAGGGCGAATTCTGTGGTTTGCCGTACCGGTGAAAATTGGATTGCAATCAATTTACTGATTAAAAAGAATTTAGGATTGGTATGTTCACCCATTTTTTTTAAAATTCCGTGTCTATGATTATTCATGCAGAAACTCTTGCACCCATGTCAATCAAAAAGTAAGATAACCATGAAGATATCTGATGATTTGTTTGGTTGTCTGGATTGCAAATTGTTTCGTGTGTAGTATTGTTAGGGTCAGAATAAATATGACTTATTACATGTATTTGATATCAACAATTAAAATGAAATATCTACTTACCTGATGTCGTTGTTTTGATACTCCAAAATGGTGTTGTGATGGTATTGTTCATGACCGTTGGCACAGTTTTAATACAGTGCATAAGGGTCAAGCTGTCTGTGGTATCTTGATGGCCACGCCACATCATATTGGAAATATTTACTCTCATGGTCAAACCTGAAATTAACAAAGATATCTGTATAAATTGCATATACGTTGCATTGTTTGCCAAATCATTAAAAATAATGAGTTTGTTTTTATCTTAATTTTCAGTCTGATTTGTATAGGAATATTCTTGTTTGAACAGAAGGGTCGCGATGTAAAATATATGACGCTTACACCAAATTGCTAATTAAATAGTTATTCATTATACTTTTATTAATGATTTGTCACGGTTATAACCTAATTGCATATATGATTGATGATAAAGTAGACAATTATTATGAAAACCATGTACGCATGTCCCCTAATTCACGTACACATTACAATATAACAGTGAGCACGAGAACATGTCACCTTACATGGACACATTATTCTGACTCCTAACACAAAAGTGTTGCTATCTCTACTTTATTCAGTTCAATAAGCGTTTAATCAGAGCTTACAAACTCTATATGACTTCGTTTGGTCATGTTGTTGATGAACTTCACAGCCATCCGCACTCGTAGCATGCATGATACAACTTCATAATCAAGACGGTTAATCATGAGTATCACAGAGTTGATGTCATGAACAATTTTATAAATGCTAAATTGTTATTCATTTCTGCTCATTGAATTCCAATTATCTTAACATTAAACACATCTAAATTTAGTTTAAAAGGAAAGGAAGGCAAGTAGGACTTAATATACAAATTAAGAGTCGCCTGCATGTTTTTTAGGAAACTGACCACAGTGGCTTTTTTTGAAGTTCTATCAATCATTTGACAATTTGTTGTTACGATGTTGGAATGGCTGTTTAATGTCCTATGGCACATACAATGTATACAATAAACAATAGTAAACAAGCACATATTAATGCGTTATAAAATTGAACCCTACTGTGAATATGACACTATGAGCCGGATAAAAAATAAGCTAGAAAAACACTTATTACCCTTCATAAAACTTGATATTACTTCGAGACAACCAGTAGTTGCTCTCACTCCTAAGAGACCTGCATGGCGAAGAAGTAACAACTACCAATAGAACGTCTATTGCAAGTTATGCACCCTGTTTACACGACTTTTCGCGGCGATTTTGAACTTATTTTAAATATACTTACCCCAAAAAGTAATCCTCAGTTATAAAGATGTTTTTTTTTCTTCTTTTTTTATAATTGACAACTGGACCTTCACATGCAAACGTTTTATAATACTGGTTTAGATATCATTTAGCTATTTATAGGCGTACAAGTGGTTTCAAAGAAAAGCATTTGATTGAGGCAAAGATACATATATTGTAAGCGTCTTCCTCTTTCGTATGTAGAAACATCTAATTATAATGGGGATGTTTTAAGGATGCTATCTATTTCCTTTCATGTTTACGTAGATGTCTGCAGTGATTTGCTTTCAAATAACACAACACTTGACTTGGTAATTGATGAAATGATGTTAATGACTTCTTTATGTAATTAATGGTCATGGGAAATATTGTATGTAATACATACTGATCATGTTCTTGATGACTGAACATTGCAATTGGGCATTTCCAAAAAATCTAAATATCACCTTAAAAATATAGAATACAAAATAGATTGTCAGGTCCCCAGTACATTTAAAGTCATATAAAACTTCAATTTAAAGACAAAGATGAAAATGTTCAAGATACTTAGATGGCTAAGGTTTACTGAAATAGAACTGTAGAAGTAAACGTCATTTTTCTCATTTACTCGAAATAGTAATAAAATGTACAGATATTGAATTATAAACATCCCATACTTTAAATCGTATATATTTTTCAATTTGTATTGACCTTAGCTACAAAACGTCGACAAACTACACAAATGTACAAGAGGAAAATTGTGATTGTAAACACACGTATTCTAGCTTGAAGGGGAATAGAAATGACTGATACTTAGACATATTAAAGAACATATTCAATGCAACATAGTTACCAACTTTCACGGAAACAAATGGGAACGCATGGAAAATAAAGTATTATATGTATTATAACTCATGGCAGCCGCAGATTTGTTTTCAGTAACCATGGGTTGGACTATTTCACCCTGAGCGTTAGCGAGGGGTAAAATAATTATATAACTGCACCATTCATGACTGAATAAAAACAAATATACGGCTGACATGAAATATTTCGATTTTAAGGGGACGATTCGATAATTGGGTTTACCGTAAAATCATTATACACAATACTGTTCAGGCTGTTCCGCTTTACCCCCAAAAAGCATGATATGGTTAACAATAATAGATCGTCATATAAGAATAAAAATAAATGTTGTGGATCTTTCATGTCGCTTATCTGTAACGCTTTCAACGTGCTTTGTTTTATTGTTTATCAAAGTCACTATGAGGAAAATTTTGTAACAAGTTAGAAAGTTTATAAGCTTGTAATCAAAAAACACTAAAGATATAGTTGTTGTTGATAATACGATATAGATGTGTAATAGTAAACATAAAAAAAAACACATGCAAACAAGGCGTTTAATTTTGTCTATGTTTATGGAAATTTCCTTTTTTTATTAGCATTGGAGTTCAATATGTTAATGTTATACGTTTTTATGCTCTTTTGATTTATTGTTCATACTTTAATTTACCAACCAGTACTACAAAAAACAGACACGTATTCTGTATCATTTAAAGACTTGCATGTATACCTCAAATTTGACTTTAGCGGTAATATCAGGGGCGGATCCAGCCATTTTAAAAAGGGGGGTCCTAACCCTGGACAGAAGGGGAGGGGTTCCAACAACATGTCCCCATCCAAATGCACTGATGTTCCAAAAAGAAGGAGGTCCATCCCCAGAAACCCCCGGCCCCTGGATCCGCCACTGCGTTAGTACGTACGGTATATAGCTCAATACATTTGTTTATAGTTTCATCCATCGATAATATCCGTTTATTGTTATTTTTATCACAAAATATACATCAGAGGTTTTTTTTATCGTTCAGCTGCAGTCCTGCTGACATATGTAAAATATCTCCAATATTTAAAGTCTCTGGATAATAGTGGGTGCCATATTACCTATTATTTTTTTTCTAAAACGTGTTTTGTATATAGAAATACGAAGATGAGGTATGAGTGCCAAATGAGACACCTTTCCAACAAAGACATAGTTTAGTAAAGTAAGCAGTCATAGATGCAATGCTGAAAAGTAAGCTATTAATGACCCAAAAATTACTTGTGTAAAACAATCCAAACAAAAAAAATAACAACAAAAAAAACCCCGGCCCAATTAAATATAAAAGGACAAGAAATCTTTCCCATGAAACAAAATATATAATGTATAGGAGCATGTATTTCAGTGGTTGTCGTTTGTTTATGTGTTACATATTTGTTTTTATATGATTAAGGCCGTTGGTTTTCTCGTTTTAATTGTTTTACATTGCCATATCGGGGCCTTTTATAGCTAACTATGCGGTATGGGCTTTGCTCATTGTTGAAAGCCGTACTGTGATCTATAAAAGTTAATTTCTGTGTCATTTTGGTCTCTTGTGGACAGTTGGTCCATTGGCAATCATACCACACCTTCTTTTTTATTATAGATCCATCGCTGCAATTTTCACAAAACATATCAATTTTCCTCCTTGTCGCATATAAATATGGATAAAATTATTACAGCTTATTTCTTAATGCATGTATAGCAAGACTTTGCTAAGCTTGATTGATTTGTTTGTTTATTGTACAAAATATAAAATATACAAGTTAAACTATGCCTATATATATGTATATTGTTTAACGATGTCAATCTTTTTCGAAGCTTGTATGATCAACTATACAAGCAAAGCAACTAAGTTTTACTTTGCAGGTATAAGAAATCAGCTGTAATGATTTTATTCAGTTTGGCAAATGTCCGAGCCCGTTAAAAAACAAACAAACTGAAATTAGAGTGGCTGACTTCACTACCTTAAAATCAAAGGGATCAGTTTGGAAGTCCCACATACTGAAATGTGACAACAAAATAGATTTTGTTAATACTGCCATGTATGTAAATATTTCTTCGCCTTTTTACGAACACAAAATTCAAGGATCCCACATTTGCCTTTGGTTATCTATACGAACATTGTTGTACTCGTGAATGTCAGAACCGGCTGTTATCGACGACTCACTTTACACTAGTAAGTTTGTATCATGGGTAGTTGTGTTTTTTTCGCTGTTGTTTCGTTGCTGTCTGGTGAACAAATACATGAAATCTCTGTGCCATCATCAAACATGTTAATGGCTATATATCGGGTAATTTAAACACATTTTTCTCCGCATAGAAACAACTCTTCGTTAATCTGATCATGGAAGTAATACTTCATATCACGAACTAAAAATGAGGATACACAAAATGAAAAACTAAGTGAAATTGTGCATCCCGCATTGCACGAACAAATGTGTAGTAATTCATTAAATAACACGTGTTCTTCGTTGATTGTAAACACGTAGTAGTCCATCATGCATTGTGACTCATTTAGTGGATTGGTCAAAAACATAGGTAAAAATAAATTGCGTCACATGTAAACAAACAATTACATGTGCGAGAACGTAAGTATGCTTATTTATGCATTTCCATATTATGTAGTGGTCCCGACCTGTTTAAACCAGGTGTAATACACCATTGTTATTTTTTGTTAAAAAGTCAGGAAAATGACAGACGTTATCTATTCATTTGATAAATTTGATCTTTTGATGTTTTCATTTGATGGCAAAATTTTGTTTTTAAATTTGAGTTTTGTCATAAGTAGCTGAAGGTAATGTTCGATAGTAATTAATATTTGTTGTTCTATGTGCTTTACAGAACGTTATTTTCTAAGAAAAAATAAAAGTCGGTACGAAAATTCCTGAGACGTATTGAATACCGAATCTTTAAAATTGTATTAAATTTTAAAGATGCAAATGAGTGTTTCTTGACAATGCAATAAACACTTCGTTGCTAATTTCAATCAAATGGATGCTCAGGAACAGTTAAAATATAAATTGATTAACATAAAAGTTGTATTCTGTGTTTACATTGTTTCACATTTAGTTATGCATGGTCCCTTTCTTTAACACTGGATTTGTTTTGTACAGTTTTGAAAACCATGCTGCGATAATTAGATTCTAACGTCTTTGTCATGTATTCTGTGATATAATTACGGCGAATGGTTTGTTTTTCCTGAATCAACGCTTATTCATTGTATCTATAACTTAAACTATTGTGTTAGAAGCTTTGAAAAATAACGCCTATTCTTCAATACAAGGTATTGTAAGTGAGTTTAAATAACCATGTAATCGTGTCAAACGATCCATTACAATAAATTGAATATCACAATCAATAGTTAAAACAAAAACTACAAATATCTTCTAGATAACACGTCTGTCCTTAAAGATCTTCATACTATCAGGCATCTGAATATTGTCTGTTTTTACAAGATATATTCGAACTTTTTTCTATTAAAAATGAAAATGGAGAATGTGTCAAAGTGAACACAACCCGTCAAAGAACATGTATATAGTGCATATAATAAGCATGTTTCCGAAATTTCTAACAGATAGCATAATTCTAGACACATCACGATTTTCTAGCATAGGAATTTACGAATTAACAGTTGTAAAATTATGTAGTAAATCAGATGAAATCATATTATATTAATTTATAAAACAAAAATGGACAAATCATGAGAATGTAATCATGTTTGCTTTAAACATGTGAAATAACCAACTATAATCCAAAAATAAACGAACAAACTCGCTTTTATTACAAACATTATCCACAATTACATACAAAACAAGAACAACAACTGCCAAAGGAGAGAAAAGGGACAACAAAGAGAATTCAGTTCAGGGATTCGAACCTAAAAATACAAGTCCGTACATTGAACTCATTTATCTTAACCATGAAACCTCGGGGCTACCAATTCATACTATTCGTTTGCTTATTATGTATATATAAAGGTAGAAGCCATGTGTGTCTGTTGTACTGATGTATATCATATACTCATTTATATATACACATGGAAAAAAGTATTGCAACACCAAATTGAAATTGAAATTAAAAAAAACACTCTTTATTTTTTTATGATATAATTTGGTAACATAGAACTAATTAAACATTATTTAAGTATCACCTGAGTTAAATCAATAAATATCGACTCGATAAATTTTCATCTGCACATACAGCTACTGTACCCGTAAACAGAAAAAACAGATGTTTTTATCCTCATTGTTTTCAACACTTTAAATAACCAAGTGTCTAAAGTTATGTGATTGACACCGTGTAATGGGTCCTCGACAACTCTTAACTGCACCAAGATGGCAGATTATTTGCATGAGAGAAGCAGATATGTCGCTGTAACAACTGCACGTATTGTTGGTCATACCCATTCCACTATAAGCTGTTTTAAGAATAAAAACCAGGCAATGAACGATGTTACAGACCTTCCGAAATAAAGAAGACCTCCTATACCATTTGCTAGGGAAAATCAAGCATAACTGTGGATTAATTTATTTTCGTTGGTACCAATTTTCGTGGTTTGGGAAAAACTTGCATATTCGTGGATATTTAATTTCGTGGTTTTGGCAAAGTCTTCACTCATTCCTTTAGAAATTGTGTAATTCGTTAACATTTGAATTCGTGGTTCTCCTGTACCCACAAAATTCACGAAAATTGGTATCCAACGAATATTAATGAATCCACAGAATTAAGGTTGGTCAGAAGGAAACCTGTTGGATACAATACAATTCTAAAAAGAGAGTGATGGGCATACAGTTGCCTTTTAACAAGAACTGTTCGAGATCGACTCATCGCTACTGGTTATCGTGTGATAAGACTATTTCATAGACCTTTGCATACGAACAGACACACAGTTTTCAGTATCCAATGTAGTGCAGAGCTCGCCAAAGTTGGAAATTAACATCGTGGAGGAAGATCCATTGTTCCAATGGAAATTGGTTCATCTTCATTAGCCCGATTATTGCCCGGATTTGAACCATATCGAGCATATATGGGACACTAGTGGACGGAAAGTGCGCGAAAGGAAACCCCGTTCAAACACATCATGAAATAAACACTGCCCATCATCAGAAATGGTTGTTGCTGCCTTAGCAACAAATTAGTCGATTTATGGCAGAAATCAGAAGACGTTTAGATGCGGTTATCCGTTTGAATAGAGGCTGCGCATAAAGTACTAATTCTTTGGCGTATAACGATCAACCATGATGTGAACAATCATCTGAAGAATAATTTTGAAATGTCTGACATTGCAAAGTTCGACTACAGTAAAAGTTGTAAAATGCATTTTTTTGTTCAAAAAACACTTCATTTTGTGATTAAAATTGTGGTTATATTAATAATTTTTGTTTAAACATTTTTGTTCGTTTTAATGCCAATGTTATCATAAACTATGTATCGATAATATTATACAAATATTTTATTATATTTCATCCAAAAAAAAGGCTGATTTTTCAAGTTTTTAAAAATCAAGGTGTTGCAATACATTTTTCCATGTGTATATATAAAATAAACTTTTAAATTGTAACCGATTGTTAGTCCAGAGGTTTTGTCGATATGTTGATGTCAGTATCACGCATCAGAAATCATGGACGGGTTCGAATCCCAGTGAAGGCCCATAGAAATCACAAAAATTAAAAGTAAGTTTTTAAATCAATTTCATTAGTGAACAGAAATAAGTTAATCAGTCAATTCAAACTAAATGAAATAAGGCACACAGAGGAAACAAAAGCATCTAATATGGTGAGCCCATTTGAGCGACAGATTTCGAAAGCTTTGATTCTAGAAAAAGAATCCACGGTAAATGAATAGGTTGACAGCACCACACTGTTTTAAAAGGCCGATAGTTGTCTTGTAACTTCAAATATGCATATTTATCTTTCCTCCTATACATTTTTAGGAATATGATTGGTTAATAGCAACCTCGTGGAGATCATGTTTATTCAATATTAGGTTATTAGGGAGGCGGGGCTTATTTCAATACACGGTTAGTAATGGATTTACACTTTATACATTGTTTGATTATCAAAAAAGTATTGAAAGATCTGTTTAGTATTGTTATATCAAGGTGGTAGATAATAGATATCTGTCGTTTACATTAGTTTTTGTAGTGCAGACCAATTGAAGAAGGTTCTTAAAATTGAGCACTTGAACACTTTTGGTACAGAAATAAGAAGATGTGCTAGGATAGCAAATAAGACAACTTTAGTCTAAATTCCACAAATAAAGATAGTCGGTAAGATAAATTCGTTACATAGTGTGCTTGTGACCTAATATGATATATACAGGGTAAGTAAATTCCATATGGGGTTCGACCTTCGCTCTCACCCAAATTACTGACCCTGTCTATATCATATTAGGTCACTAACACATTATGTAACTAATAGTGTCTTTAAATATAAAGTGAATGTGTACGAGGCTACGAAACAGGTGTAATGCGAGCTTTAGCGGGTTAATTCTCCTGTTTCGAGCTGAGTTCAAATACAGCTGGTATTTCAGACACTTAACAGTTATTGTCTTTATCCTGCAATTTATTTTGTATGGTTTTTGCCTTCAAAGATCCACAAAACACACATTTATTTTCGATTCAAAATCCCTTGAGACCCACGTGGGATATTAAAACACATTCAGGTTAAGACGGGTTCGCCAAAAAATAAAATCGAATGGTCAACAATAATACATCGCTTATGATAAATAACTATCTATTTTAACATAACAGCTAATTTCTACTGTAAACACAAATAAAAAAAGTCACTGTCCAGTTGGAAACAGAAGTGTACGAGTTGTCCAACGCTTCAGAATTTTGAACTGAATTTGACATTCACTTAACATGCAATGGACATGGTTGATTTTGTTACACATGAATACGTTTTGAAATGGATGATTGTTGCCGTAAAAAATACTGCTGTTCATGTTTGACTGTTTAGAAAATTTGTTCTATTCTAATTGCTCTAAAAGAAATGTTTGAAAACAAACAGAAAGTATAAAAGTAATCGTTAGTTTGCGTAAGGTCAAACAATACGTCATTGGAATACGCCTGTAATACACATTCTGAGGTGGCACAATGTTATACAACACTCCTCAACAGCAATACATAAACGTAGGTCGGCAGTGGGTGGAGCTTTAAAGCGATATCTGTATAGTATACAGGATACAGCATGTCGATATATGTATCTGTAGTAAAAAGACACCAAATTTGCAGGATACATGTTTCTATTTTCTATTGTATGATTACAAAAACGACAGAATACACAAGGTTACAAATATTTCAAATAATGTTATGTAAAGACTTATTATAATATTTTTTCAAGCAAAAGTTCGGAAAAAAATCATCGCAAAGAAAATCGGAGGACTGGATATATATTTTAATGAATATGTGTATACTTTTTTCATTTTTAATTTCCTTGCATACCATTTTTATTTCTTGTAAGCGTAAACTATTAGCCAGAATGCACGTATGTGCTTCTATTATTCATATTAATATCCACTAAACCTGTATTCTCCTTGACTGTTATATTGTGTACCAGTAAACACGGCACCTTGAGTCACCGATTGCATGGATGATTGACATGAGGAACTAACGTTTCCTACAAATGTTTGATTGTGAAATGAAGAAGCAAAATGTGTTTGCCGATTGCTCATGTTGCTTTCATACCATCCTCTTTGGGAATGGTAATCATTCCACTGTTGCAATGGATTCATATTGTATTGTTGAATTTGCTGAGACTGTTGGGATATATGTTGATACGGTTCACTATTCCATCTGTTATTGACATCCGACTCATATGACTGAGTAACGTGTTGCTCTTCCCTTGGATATCGATATACAGGTTGATTATTTCTCTCATATCCACAATGTGGCTGCATTTGTGAGTCATTTGCATATTGACTATCAATATCATAAGGACTGGCCACTTGGCCATCGTGAAAATTGTATGTTTGCTGTCCATCTTGAAAACCATGGTTATCGAATTGTCCACGATTAGTGAAAGAGTCCGAATTAAGGGAATCAGATTGGTGGCATTTTTCTGCCGACATGTTCTGAGAATTTGCTTGGGGTTGTTTCCCACGTAAACGATAATATAGATACAAAAATAACAGCTGTACAACGCATAGAATACTGACAACAACTATAACACTTGGTGCCCACCATGCATGGTTTGAACATGCCCCTCCAATCTTCATTTGAAGTAAAGCCGGATCATCGCTGTACCAAAAGAACAATATAATGCCATTTTCTATATAATATATAATGTAATAACCTACGAAGAATTTCCCTCCACATTGTTCTTTCTTTTGGCATTGATAGATTTTTGATACAGAATAGCAAAATATGTTGCCTACTATTCCCAATATCAAATCGGGCTCCTCTAAGAATCGGAAGCTTTCATCAATAGCCCATCTTTCACAAAGGCTGTACATGCATCCGCATAAAAAGCGATACATTACGAAAAATAAAACATATACGCTATATTCAGCAGTACAGAGTGCAATTAAGATAATGCGCGGCACAATCTCAGCAAATCGTGATATCCAGTGAATAAGTTTTACACAAAAGCCGTCCTCTTTGTTCTGCGTCTTCTTTCGATTTTGATGTTTAAATGCATTCAACGACCAAGCAAGTCCAAGGGAAGATGCAATTATGCTTAGATAACGAATTATTCCTGTAACAAAAGTATGTATTATTTACTTCAGTAATGCAGAAACACAACGTGCTGATATTATAACGTATGCATGTGTCTTAGTTTATTACTTCATTGCAGTATGAATCAATGAATTTATATGTTTCGCAAATTATAAGTGTGTTTAGTGTATAAGTCAGCAATATGTCATCTTGAGAATAATGTTTAGGCGGATACATTTGCAATGATATCCTTTGTTCGTTTTCATTGAATATTTGCTTTGCACTATTAAAAATATTTCAAGGAAGCAATAATTCAGCTACGATATTTCACATGTTTATCTACTCAGGACAATTAAGATGTTAGTCTTCAACATATTAAATAGAATAAAAATGCTATACAGACATGCATACAGATACATCAATAAATAAGTACCTGTGTAAGTAGTGTCAGTATGGCTGTCAATAATCAGCAGGTAAATCTGTACTGTTAATTGTGGAGCTGACTCTAGTGTAGCTTCAACCAGCGTAATATAAGACGTTAGATATTCAAATTTAAAATTTGTTTTACCACGTGCAAGTACCTGGGCATACCTTTAAATATACATAAATAAAAATAAAACATTATTTCGTTATCCGTTTAAAACATATGTTTCCCAACTTATGTTTGGTATGACTTGCAGAAGGACGGTATTTATATTACAATATCCCCAAATTACCTACCTAAAAGGGAATAGTCACGATCTCCGTGTGATTGCTTTTAACGAATTGTACCACTATAAATGTAAAAGAAGGTCTTATAAACATTCAGATCCAGATTGCACATTCTTATGGTCCTTGACACGTTTTAGGTGGACGTTTTTTCAAATGGCAATGTCATGTTTGAAAAAAAAAATGCACAGATTCTGTCAAATAAATATATTTTCTAAATGTTAATTCATTTATGCTGTAAAATACTAGTTGCTAGAACCAATATTGCTTAATACGTTCGCTGCTATTATTCGACAAATGCTGCAGATTAAGTTTCGTAAAAGTTTGTTTTTCACCCTGAAATGATAAGTATCACGGAAATATTACCAGACCATACTCTTTACTTTGGAATGGTATCAGAACGTGTATGAAATAAATAAGATTTCGTTATAGTAAAATGCATATTCATTAAAGTACGTACGTGTATGTTGGCAACAGTACATACACCATAGAGACAATCTGAGACACCCTTTTGAAGCCCATAATGTGTTGATTAAGATTCCGTTAAATTTTTTTGTATAGTTAAAAAGATGATAGCGTTAAATTCATTCAAGTGAACTTACCCATATTTTGCTACTAGTTACATAATAATTGATTACATAATGATTGCATGATAAAAATATTACATTCATTTAAAAGATTAATCTTTTATCTATCTATGTATACCTCTTTTATTATTTTCTATGCATTCATAAGAAAGTTACATAAGCAACACGACGGGTGCCACATGGGGAGCAGGATCTGCTTACCCTTCCGGAGCACCTGAGATCACCCCTAGTTTTTGGTGGGGTTCGTGTTGTTTATTCTTTAGATTTCTATGTTGTGTCATGTTTACTATTGTTTTCTGTTTGTCTTTTTTTTAATTTTTAGCCATGACGTTGTCAGTTTGTCTTAGATTTATGAGTTTGACTGTCCCTTTGGAATTTTTCGTCCCTCTTTTACATGTTTTACAGCATTTCAAAAGTTAGTGATTGGAAGTAAAAAAATCTTTGTATTGTGCTACCTTAAGGGGGTACCCAACACTATACCCCCAAAAAATGCTGTCGTTTAATTTTTCTTAATTTTTTTTATTGATTAACTAGGCCAACCTTTAATTTACATCTTGTAAAAATTTTAAAAGATTTGAACCATAGGTTTAAAGTATTTGGCAACTTTATTTCGTCTTTCGAACTAGATCTTAGATACTTTGCATGTGTCATCATGGTGTTAAGTGTCTTGCACCATGATGACCTTTGTGTGACCTTCAAATGTGACCTCAAGGTCAACTTAATGTTGTTTTTTCGTGAAAAACACAACCATGTAGGCCACAACTTATTCGCCTTTTGAACTAGGCCTTACATCTTTGGCATGTGGATGTATCATCATGAGGTGGTGTGCCCTCTTAAAATTTTGACCTTCATGTGACCTTAACCTTTGACCTCGAGGACAATAATTGTGTTTTTTGGTAAGAAACACTTGTACGGGCCATGATTTTTATGTAGTTATGAATACATATTTATTTAAAAAATCATATAACACAACTTTTAATCAACCATACAACAATATAGACAAATTTTTTAACATGTCAACCCATTCCATGCACACGGAATGCATAATGGACATGTAGTCACATAAAATTGTTTGAAAAAGGAATAGTTGCTATTGAAGCGGAGTGCACGTACTAAACTACGTACTCAACAGACAGCAAAGTGAAAACTTCCTAGTAATCAAACAGTAAGAGGAGTTATGCCAAATTAGTATATACCAATAATAGCACGGACGGAAGGACAGACGGACAGGGGTAAAATAATACACCACCTCCCCCCGACTTTCAGTTGCAGAGACAAAAAAAGGATGTAACTGCTTTTTGATTTGAGATACGAACTGTTGAAATTAAAAGCATGACACGCCAAAAACACATAGGGAAAAGCTTTAAAGTTGGCAGATGCTTTACATGATCAAGATGTTCAATTTATTGGTCTACAGATTCACAAATATACAATTCAAAACTTAAGAACAAAACTATTGGTGCAAAGAACCACGGCTCATGAGAGATGAAATAAAGCTGACTGTGCAAAATCCTTATACTGTGAAATCAAGTTCGTTAAACATAGAACTTTTTTAGTATTTCTGCAGAGGTTATGAAAAATAGACACAACTGGTTTTTAGTTAAAAGCACTGCAGTTACAAGTTTCCCATTATTTTTGGGCCCTTTATTATTATCGAGAATGATTACTCTATTTAGTATTAATACTTGAGAAGAAACATTTTCACTTGTCACTTGCAATATCAAACACCACACTTTCTTTTTTATATTTATTTCAAAATTGCATTTGATCAAAAAATTCGGAAAGATACACAAACATGACAAAAGCACAACAAAAGAAAAATAACAAATTTTGCTATCCTTCGAAATTTAAATTTGATAATTAGTAGCAAAAACAACATATTCTATTGATATCATACATGTGTAATTTCAGTTTCCACCATGATTCTAAATATAGACTTTACTTTCCCTAAAATTGCGGACGGAATAGAAGACACCCATTATTTTCAGGATAAAGGTTGAAAAAATAGACTAGAAAGATGTAGTTTTTTTTTTATTCAGATGAATGTGAGAGTGCATAAATATGTGAAGTGTTTTGTGGACTGAATCATATTTTTTTTCCTTCTTTTTGTCTTTGTTCCTTGACATGTAAATGATGCACTGGTGGTTGATTATCCTCCGTGGTATCTTCTAACTTTTTACATGAATATCATGTAATAACATAGTAAGTAAGTAAATTTGATTTAGAGTCGGCATATATATACATAATAACAGACAAAACATGAGCTCTGGTGAGCTCTTTAACCGACTATCACATAAAAAATCATGCAGCATCATGCAAATACTATCAAGTAAAAATGAAAAAAAACATGCCATATAATGAAGCAAATATATTTGATTTGTGAGCCTCCATAGTCAAAGTTCATGTGGCAAGCGCCTCTATGTGCATTGAAACGGGAGAATCAGCAAATCACTTGAAGATCATAAAATATTACAGACTAAAAGCATATTCAATTAATTATGCCAGAAATTTAAAAATTATAAATTATTCGTAACCCTTTTTACATTGCTGCGTGTATTACTAAGCCCATAGTGTATTTCATTAAAAACTACATGTATGGTTTTTAAAAAAAAGTATTGTGGAGTCAATTCAGGTTTGATTTTAATCAATTTTGTACGAAGATCTACGAACAGAAGCATTGTATAATTGACATGTTTGACTCTTCAAAGATTGATCCACAGAAAGATGAGAAATATGGACAACGACACAAATATCGTATTAGCTTATAACTGTGAATTTTAATAACCCAATCCCGAAGTTGACATTTTGACAAAATGTGAATTTGCTTGGCGGACAGTGCTTGCATAGAAGGGGACACGTACCATATGGACACAACCGGTCTTCCTTGTTTATGAGGTAATGCGATTCCATCATAGTTTGTTTGTATCCTCTAAAACGATGTATGAGATTTGGATTTCAGTAAGCTGCTTAGACGAATCAAGGAGAATTCTTACGCGTCAAAATAATCTCAGCAATAACAAACTAGTATTACTTATTATCAATCATGAATCATGAAAATTGAAGGCATTGTAGGGATGTCAATTTAGCTCTTAAAATACGACTTTCATGTAACTTTGGCTATAATTCCATTTGGATAGATTTTATTTTAAAGGTAATATGTCTCTTCTATCCCGTACACACTAAGCAATGCACTTTTGGAGTTACATAACTTATCCTTATTGTCTGATTGATTTGATTGTCAGAGAGAATTTTTTTTAAAGTTTGATTTTTAAGTACGAATTTGCAGTGAAGACTGGATTCCTCTTCTACATAGATTTAACACCTTTTTCTTTCATTTTTATGAAAGTTGCTTTTAACTGTGGTTATAATACATTTACTTTCACTTTTTGTGTTAAAAGGGCTTTTGACTAATATATTGTGTGGCATTTATCATTTACCTATGTCAATTCCACATTGACAGTACAACAAGATTTTATATATAATAAAGACATTTTATTGACATTATTTTTTTTATCAAAGAAGCATGCTCTGATTGGGTTTTCTCCGACTTCACATTTTAAGTTAAATCACAGATTGTATCGATTGTTGTACATAGTTGTTTAATTGTTTATGATTTATTCTGTTTTAAAGTTTAAGGCTTTGGCAAGACATATAAACATTTATGATTTTTTTATAATGTTCGAAACATATTGTGTTGAACAAACAATGGCAGATTTGTCTTTTGATTGTAGTAAAGCTTTTTATTTTTATTTCATGGTTGTTTAAAGCATACCATGTTAAGATAAGTTGTTATGTCGTATATCAATTAACATGATTAAAAAAGTTCTTGATAATAAGTGTAGCACCTGCACTATATAACTGAAAAATATTATCCAAACGTGACAAACAAATTATACTATCCTTGAGTTTTAACAATTTGGTGCATATGTATACATCATTTACATGCTATCACAGTTTGTTTAATTGATCATATGACGAATGTAAATAACACTAAAATACTGGTCATATTATTAGTAAGTTAACTGACTATCAGTATATGTCAAGGTGAAATTGTATGTAATGTTCACATTTATGGGGTCTTTTAAACTATTTTAAAACAACCCAAATTCTCTTTATATGGGAAATACTATACGTTTGTTCTATTTTTTATAACATCAAACCTTGTATTACATATTTACACAGTCTAATGATTGGTGATTCGAAAACAATTGAGCAGTAACTGTCTAGGTGATCAAAGTGACTAAATCAAAAGTTTGCTAGTGTCGGTTGTCAGAGTTGTTTAAGAGCTCCTGAATAAGGTAAACCAAGAAATGCTTCGGGCGCACAAGCTAAGAGTTGATTCCATTTGTAACATAATCACATTTCTACTAACATGAACCACAAGAAATCTGTATTATATGGATCAAAGTTTGTCAATACTAGGCACAGCATATTCTATTATTGAAAACGACATAAGACGATTTTCAAACAGATATTTAATTCTGCAGATTCAAGTGAAGGCAAGAAGACTTCCCGTCAAAATACATTTTTTGCCCATGAAAAACTGAAATCAAACGAACCCTAATTTGATTATATTTTAATGTTTTTTAGACTGGTTTTGTGTTTTGTCATTCTTAGTTTATTTTTTACCACGTTGTGGTCATTTCATCTTAGTTTACTTTTTGCCACGTTGTGGTCAGTTTATCTTAGACTTTTTGAACGTTTCGTGAATATCTGTTATCTCTTTTTGTATGATAAAAAACGGCGCAGGTTAGATATCTTATTTAATCAATGCTTATATATTCAAGGTAGGATCTTTCACAGTTAAGCTTGTTTTCTGGGAACACCCTTTGTTTTTCTATGCTCTAGAGCGTTTTGTATTCAGAAAGTAACAGTAAACACACTTATGTGTAGTCCACATAATTATGACGTCGGGCAAGGCTATTTTTTTTTCTGGGACGACTTCCTACGACGTCATAACGCTGAAGCCATTTTCTACGTCTGAGCAAATTTAAAATCCGGTAAATTTTAATGGATCCGAATTTCCGGAACGTTCGATTTACATTATCCGGAAATTCGGGTCTGTCAAATTTTAACGGATTTTAAATTTTATATTCACCGGAAGTGACGTTTCGTTGGTAATTGTGGGAAAGCATTTCCAAACAAAATAAATATTCCCCCACTTCAAATGGAATCGTATCTTATTTAATCCTTTCTTTTGGATATTTCTGGAAATATTTTACATCAATAAGCACAAAAAAGGTAGGACTTTGTAACTACGTAAAAATTTCTAACCGGCAATGAAAATTTCTTGTCAAAATTAGGTGCCAAAGTTCCCCCCAAAATTTGCTCTCAAACTCCAGACGTAAAAAATCGCTTCAGCGTTATGACGACGTAGGAAGGCGTCCGAGAAAAAAAATAAAATAGCCTTGCCAGACGTCATAATTATTTGGACTAACTTATGTGTTGCCTTACTTTGAAGCAATACATTTTATTTTTTTATTTTGTATACTTAGTCTTTTTATTTTCAGGTTTAGGTTGGTGTTTTCAAAATGCCTAATTACCCAATAATAACAAAACGTGTAAGTTGCAAAAACTAGGAATTATCAGAGTGGGGTCTCTTTTGTGCTATTTCGTATGCATAAATAGGTTAACCGTTTTAATTCGGTTCTCATCCTTAAACAATTTTATTTGACAGATATGTATTTACTTGTACTGTTTAGCCACATTGCCATGATAACTTCCGTGTAATCACATATTTTTATCTATCCACTTTGGTAGGTGATACTAGGGTTGTTTGCATATTAAATACATTTTTCATACAAGTTTATCCTACCGTAGTCTAAAATCGGTCATCTTGTTAGTTCGTTAGGTATTTATATTGAACTTAACATACGGGGAAACTACTCATTGACGTCACTACGCTACTTCCGGCGTAGAAAAACAGTGCAGAATACGTTTTTTCTACTCTTTTGAATAAAAAAAAAACAAGAAATAAGATTTCATTGTTGTTCTCAATTATTGCTCAAAAATGTCAATCTTCTAATGACCGTTTCAATCCTGACTTCCGAATGTCTAAAAACATTCTAGAACTTCACAAAATCCCACCTCCGGCCTCCATTGCTTTGTGTACATTCCATCCAGCGTCATCAATCTTGTGGCAGGCAATACAGGTCAAACAAATCGTATATTTATGAATTTCAAAATGACAAGCTCCTTACGTCTTTTGCGATTTTCCCGTGAAAAAAGCTCAACCAGAATGAAAGGAAAACTATCTGAAAAAAAACGATGTCTATGCCATAATTTTGTACAGGAATATAGAGTAGATTAATAAAAAACAATTTACATTTATTTTTCTAAAACGCTTTATCTTTGAACACCCACACTGATGTCCCATCGTATAAACAGCAAGTTACTTTACATTTATCATCATTTGTGATGAAAATTTGGTCATCATGCGTTTAGACGAATGAATAACACGGTGAGGCAGTATAAGGAATTGTAGTGATAATTTTGTGCAGGAATATAGAGTAGATTAATAAAAAACAATTTACATTTATTTTTCATAGAAAAAAATTTGATTCATTATAAAAAGGTCGATATTCTGACCATCATGACTGTAGGTAAATATTCATACAAAACTCCATTGATGTCGAAAGGGATGGCAAAAATGATGTTTCCTGTTGAATAAAACCTCAAATTATTGCAAACTATTTTAAAACAATATCCCTCAAACAAATGATGTAATTGCCGTAGACTGAAAAATCACCTAATTGACAATAGAACAATTTGATTGGATAGAACGATTTTACATCACGTGATTTTGATGCCATTGAAATTTGAATGTAAACAAACAAGGTCAGAAGGTTCAGTATGGGACAGCATCGTACATTAAGTTACTGAGAAACAATTATGAGTTACCAAGCTTGACAATGCATGGTGATAAAAAATCAAAGCTAAGTCTACAGAAAAAAAAAAAAAAAAAAGCCTCAGGAGAACGACTTATCATCACACCTGGATATACAAAAATTTTGCATTTTCATGCTGAACGTGTTACTACAGGAAGAGCGAATACATAATTTAATTCATTGCTCCTATAAAAGTCACCTGCTTACAATTATTAGTAGTATGTAAATGGAAAGTGCACACGCACTAATTTGGTTAAATCCGCTATTTTCTAGGAGAATACCTGTAACAAGTCAGGAATATTGCAATTGACCTCACTCTCTCTGTTGATTGATAACTTTGATTTTGTCAGTTTTCATGGACTTCCTCTTTTTGAAATTGCATGAAGTAGGATAGTTTTGATATATTTTTATTTCGAAAGAGGCAAAAACAACATGTTGCTTCAAAAAACAATTCTTCATGATTCCCCTTCTTCTTTAGAAGCAAACCTAATTTTGTTAAACAAGTCAAGACCTAAACAACCAAAACTTTTAATGTTTGGGTCTTATACTCTCTTGTCTTTATATGTTTAGATGTGAGATGCCCTGATGGGGGTGAATAAAATAAATCACTCCGGACGCATGTAATTAATGAAGTTTTATTTTCAATTCACTGCTAGATTTATACAATTGGCAAAATATTATATCTCGAGCAATTGAAAGAAATTGACTTAACCTTTTATATTTTCTGTATTTTTGTGTAGTAAAGTTGCTGTCCCACTGACGTATTACTGACGTCACCTTTCTGTCGTGTTATAATTTAACAACAAGTTGTTTTGCTATCCTTTTCACGTTTATCCTTAGTATCTTATTATTCTCAAGTTGATGAAACAAATAATATATAACTTTTATTGAATAAACTATTACCTAAATCGGAAATCATATATAGATTATATATTCTTTCTGTTGTGTAAAATAAATGCAACAGTAGTCTATCGGTGTTCGAAAGTCATAAATCGATTGAAAGAAAACAGATCCGGGTTACAAATTAAAACCGATCGAAACACATCAACTATAAGGGGAAGCTAAGGAACAACAGGATCACTGAAGTGCTAACATGCATAGAAATGAACTACTTGATAACAATTGCCATAATCCTGACTTGGCACAGGACATTTGGTAAAGAAAATTTGATGAGTTGCAGCTGGTTTAATTGCTAACCAAACCGCCAGCTTTATGACACTGCTAAAAAAGATCGCGGAAAGGAAAAAAATTCGTGAAATACAGCACAAACACACGCAATACCAGAATCTGCAATCATATATAAAGAATATATTCTTTCTCTTGTGTTTAGACCATATCATAATATGTAACTAATTGACTAAGTTTTCTTTAAGCATCTTTATATCACATTGCACTACGTATGTTTAACTTCAACAGATCCCGATTTATGGACATGTCATGTGTATATTCAATAGAAAGTTAATGACACCTCAAATAACAATGATACTACAAAAAGTTTCCTTGGATAGTATTGCATTAGCCGTAAGAAATGTCATAAACATTTGCAAACTCGGTTCCATTTGTTACTAACAGCTGCTTCCTCACTTTGTCAAAACAAATTGCTGTTGGTCTATTTAGACCATCTTCTTTGGTCAGTATCTGTTTGCACTGTTTTCCATCAGAAGATATGACAACTACATTACATTAATGCCTTCCAACCACAAAAACGTTCCTGTTGTTATCCACGGTAATTCCTTGTGGAAAATCTAAAACGCTTTATCTTTGAACACCCACACTGATGTCCCATCGTATAAACAGCAAGTTACTTTACATTTATCATCATTTGTGATGAAAATTTGGTCATCATGCGTTTAGACGAATGAATAACACGGTGAGGCAGTATAAGGAATTGTAGTGATACTGTAGTCTGTACAGGATATCACATGCAAGTCTTCATCTTCAACACAGCAGCTCAATGATTTACCGTCATAAGTCATTCCATATGGATCATCAGGTAAGTCCATGAACTTTATTTCTTTTCTCTTTGTCAGTTTAACAAAACTGATGCCTGACGCTTTCATTGAGAATCTGGTTGATATAGCTACTGTTGAGTCATCTAAGCATGCAACATCAAAGACACCGTACGGTTCTTGAAGCGGGATGGTACATTTAACTTTACCGTTGCCATTTATTGTTAACTCTTTTTCATTTAAACTCTGGTAATTTGTGAAAAGATATTCAACCGCTTTTGTAACAAAACATCCATAATACAATTTACAAGTCGTGTTGAATTTTCGTATGAGCTTCAGTTTGACATTGTTGACATTGTTGATTGAGTTAAATGCTTTAGAAACCCTTATTTGAGCTTGTCGGTCTTTCCTTCGTTGTAGGTCAATGTGGGGGATGGACCTTTCTTGACGTTAATGGAACCAAATCTATCTACAGTTAAAATATCCTATATCTTAGTATCTATTTTACTTTCTATGTTGATTGACTCGTAATACTCATTTGCAATACAAGACGGGAGATACCTTTCGTTTTCTGTGGATTTTGCCTGAATTTCTCTCATATTTAGGAAAGCTTGAAGATTTGATGCGTATTTCTTTGTGTTTTTGATTTCTGACTTCAACTTGTTTATTTCCTTTCCTTTCTCTTTCAGTGACGACACAACTGAATGAATCGGGTCGCAACAATCAAATTCAATTCGGTCAAGTTCTTTTCAGAACTCTTTTTCCAGTTTCGCAATTTTATTGATGTTAGTAGATAGGTCTTCCAGGCTCTGCTCTAGGTCAACTAAGGACTCTTGATGTTTTTATGTCTTTTATTAGTTCATCAAGTGGAAGTATTTCTCCACATTTCCCATGATCCTTTAAGCACTTGATGCATATTGGACTCTTGTGTTTATTACAGTAAAGTTGGTACATTTTATTGTGAAAAACGCAATTCTGCTCGATGTCTGTTACAACGGATGGTAATGATTGGTAATCTGAGATAAGAATCGTTTTGTGATTTCTTGTTGCCTTTAAAACGATGTGATGTTCTGTACAGGCAGCACACAATGGTTGTTCAGACTTTATACACCAGTGAGTATAATTTGTAGTTTTGTGCTGAAGATCGCATACCGCACACAGTGATGTACTTGTATCCATCTCTGATACCACTGTCAAAATAAAATTCCAAATCATTGGATAACTTATAATTTGTGCTTTTTGACGAAATATATGCATATATAAATTCAACTTAACTTACAAAACTACAACATAGATAACATGTTTTTTTTTGTGAAAGGACCAAACAACCTGATCAAGAAAAGAACCCTTTATAAATTTCAATTGTCAAAATTTGCAAAAATTCCTGAGTTACGGTCACGAAAGTTCTTAAACCTCAAAACATTTTAACCTGGTAAAAACATGTCTAGAGCTTTTTCGCCAAATCAGAACCAAAAAGAATATGTAGATCAAAACAAGGTTAACTTTGCCTTATAAAGTGAGAACCTTAAATAATTTCATAATTGATCGTTAAAAGATCTGAATAAAGGATCTTTTCTTTTGCACAAACCAGTATTGCAGTGTTTGATTCAGAACAAACCAAAGACTCAAGCCAAAAACAATAAAATTATTATAAATGTACTTAGTACGGAATACTTTATATTATATAACAAGCTAGACAAAAGTCCAATTTGCGTTTTCTAACGTTTTTGAAAATAGTTAAAAAAAAAAACTGAAATTTAATGTAAAATTGTTTTTTTTTTTTAAGTTAATTACCACGATAACTTGCTGGGATTTCCCTGTATCTAAATGTTGTGGTAAACTATTAGATAAGTTTCCCTTGCAATTCACAACCTTCAATCTTTACGTTTCCATATATTAATAATTTTTTAGTTATCTTTTAACTATTGTTTGATTTTTACTTTGCTGATGAATACACTCGTAGAAGTTTTTTTTTTTTTTTTGTATAATTATGTCGCACTGAACACTTTGGTCTCGTCTAACTACGAAACCACATGTCCTTTTGGAAGTGCTTGATATCAAGACATCAACAAAAGCAATAAGACGTGCGTTTCGTCTACTTAAGACTCATCAGTGACACTCAGATCAAAATAGTTATAAAGCCAAGTACAAAGTTGAGGAGCATTTAGGACCCAACATTCCGAAAGGTTGTGCAAATACGGTGAAAGTAATTTATGCCTTGGATAAGCAAATCCATAGTATTTCAAACATTACCCAAAAAAACGATAGAAAACTTTTGTAAACCGAAAAGTTATAAAAATAACCATATTATTGATATCAATGTCAAGACCGAAATGCTGACTACTGGGATGGTGATACCCGCGGGTTATCAGATTTGACGACTACACTTGTTCATCTGAAGAGAAGCCCTACTTTTGCAAAGGTTTTACGTATTGTATCCACGCCTATTTTACACGATGCAGGTCTTTAAGTTGGGGTTTTATTTACATAAAGGAAACAAATAACGTTTTTTTATTATGTTGTTTTTTTAATTATTATTGTATAAAACGCAAAATGAGTACAGTATCGTTGAAGGACAACATATCAAATCGGTCATATTGACTTATTTGCAGTTCTTGTATTGCTTTTTTATAACAATTCAGCTCTGTCTCTTCTGGGTGTTCTTTTCGCTGAATATGCGTGTTCTTTGTGCGTATCAAAAGAGCACAATTAAACCCTAAAGTTTCAAATTCTGTAATTATAGACAACGCATTTCTACAAGAACTCCCTTTACAGTTAAAAAGTAAACCACTTGTACCACATGTACTATTAAGTTTTGTTTAAAATCATATCCTAGAATGGTAAGCTCATATGTACTTCTTGTTTTGTAAAAGTCTAAATATAGATTTGTGCGGCATATGTTCAATATTTAGATACCCCGAACATCTTACAGTATAAACTTTTATTTTTTTTTATTTTATAGGTACATGTAGTAGGTCTTTTGAAATCAAGTAAAATCCGGAAATATTCAAAATAATAGCAAGAATAATATAACATTTGATATCATTATTCGCATATGCATCAAACGTTGAGACTATAGAACAGCAGAGTGATCTGACTAATTATCGATAGAAACTATGGGCTCACGTGGGTTGTCAGTACAATTAACAACGTCGTCATATGTAAAATAGCGATAAACAGATTATCATTTGTCATATTAATTCGATTGCTTTTCTCACTTTGTCATTACCGGTTAAAGCGAGAAAATCAATATCGTCAAGATTACCAACGATAATCTATATTTATAGATAAACTTTTTTTGAGCTATTGTTTGTGGTTTTTTTTTCCGAATTATTCAAAGTTTGTTGAAATTTTTGATTGAATCTAAGATATGTTTACGTCTTGCTTATACCTTGACCTGCATATACAAATCGACATTTAGGATCGGTTAAAAACATATCAGTCAGGGGCGTTACTTAAACAAGTTATTTTTTTTAATTACTTACATAAGTATTTTTTTATATCAAAAATAGTAAAATTACTTACTAGAGTTATATCAATTTTCAAAAGAAACATAGACTTAATGTAGTTTTCATGATTTTAAACAACATTTTATATCATAAAATAAAAAATTATCAGATTTGAGAGGAGTATAGAGATAAACGGTTACTTTGAAAATAATGACAAACATATTACTTGAATAAGTTATTTTAAACATTTGTGAAAAAAATAGCAATTACACTTATCTAAGGCACATTATGTAATTGTTTTAGGTTACAAATTAAAAATAATTTCAGGCCTTAATTAATTCACAAGTATCTATCTATTTATATCAGTCTACCTTCAAGATTTTAGAGGAAAATGATAATTTAATAGTCCACAGAGACCAATCTTTGACCCAGAAGCGTCGGTATGAAAGATAAGTACGTCGGAAAGTTAATTAGTGTTTCTGAAGAATTAGTTTTTGTATATCAAGGGAAAAATAACCAGATAACTGTGAAAATTATTTAAAGGTAGTAAAATCTGTATTCTTGGACACCTATAAAAATAATATTCAGAAAGTTATATTTAAATAAGCCTCGTTTTCAACATTACTTGTATAGGTAATTTTAGTTGTTACTTGTTTAAGTAATGCCCCTGACTGCATATAATAGCGCTATAGAGAAAATTACTTCCTTTTTCAACTGCATAAGCCTGATATTAGTGGGGTTCCCATTGTGAAATCTGTAGACATCGATATAATTTGTTTCTTTCTCTTTCTCACTTTCTTTGTGACGTGTTGATGTCTGTTGCTTTGTTGTTCGTTTGGTTTCATTATTAAAGTTACTGTAAATTTCCGCCTTGTTTTATAATTTTGTTAAACTAATGGAAAAACAGGAATGATTACATGACAAACTTGCTGATGTCCATTTGCACTTGTCAAGGAATAATGTATAATGACAATTCCATTTTTTGCAGAAAGAAATTTACTATACTTTTTTATGTCTGTTATCTTTTTGCTGTCTCTCTGATGTTATATCACACGTTTACTTTCACAATTGTTTCGTTACTGAAATGCATTTCATTGGGAACCAAGATGTATACTAGCCTTCGAAGTGGTATTCGTATCTCTGAATGTGTGTATTATGTAAATGTCCTTTTGAAGTACATTATTATTAACCTAGTTCATCATGTTTATACCAAACATATACTATAAAACTTTTATCGAAAATTTCTATGAACTAAAACGGCAATCAGAGGCCGTGTTCACATATACCTTAACTCGGTGTTGTGTAAGTGTAATTTACACGTAAACGAAACACGAAATACATATACATTATACAGTATACTAGTATTTTGCTTATAAGAAAAAAACATGTCATGAGAGTAAACTGGTTAAGTTTTCTATTTCATCCTTTATGTCACATCCTTTGTCAACAAGGACGATGTGCGGGTATTAAGAATGTATATTACAAAGAAAATTAGTGGAAGTTATGATAACAATTATACGACAAAAGTCTCATTTGATGATATATATGCCATTTATAAATAAGAAAATTTATAAATATACGCTTGCTGCTGATTATTTGTCAATAGAAGCTGATTCCTCTGTTTGGAAAAGCAAATGACTATCGGCCTATCGATACCATCTTCCTCGTCTAATATCTCTATGCACTGTTTACCATCGGGAGATAAGACTAGTACAATTGACGAGTTTTCACCAGCAACAAAAACGTTACAATTGTTATCCACGGTTATTCCTTGTGGGCGATCTAAAATGCTTTCCTCCCTGAACTCCCAAACAAGTGTTCCACTGTACAAACAGCACGTTACTGTGTGATAATCTGGATTGGTGTAGAATATCTTGTCGGCATGCGATGACACGTATGACATCTTTGATGAGACAGTGTTAGGAATTGTAGTGATACTGTAGTCTGTACAAGATATCACATGTAAGTCTTTTCCGTCCACACAGCAGATTAATGATGTACCGTCATAAGTAATACCATAGGTACAATCAGGTAGGTCAATGAACTTTACCACTTTTCTGTCGATCAAATCAACAATATTGACACCACCATGCTTGTTAAATGAAAATCCAGTGGATACAGCTAGTGTGGAGTCATTAATGCACGCTACATTAAACGCGCAGTATAAAGTGTTAAGTGGGATGGTATATTTAACTTCACCTTCGGCATTAACTGCTATTACTATTCCATCATACTGATTTGTTAACAGAAATTCGCCGGTTTTTGTAACGCAGCATCCGTAATGGTATCCATTATAGCTACCAAAGGTTTCACAAGCTATGTCAATTTTTTGTTTGAATTCAAATTTTATTTCGTGTATCGATTTTCTTGGTTTAGGAACCATTACTTGAGCTTGTCGATCTTTCCTTCTCTTTAGTTCAATGTTTGGTGATGGACTTTTCTTGAGGTTAATGGAACCAAATCTATCTACAGTAATTATATCTTGTATCTTCGTATCTTTTGTACTTTCTATTTTGATTGCCTCGGTATACTTATTTTCGTTACAATACTGAAGATACTTTTCGTATTCTGTAATTTTTGCCTGAATTTCTCTTATATTTAGGAATGTTTGCAAGTTTGATGCGTATTTCTTTGTGTTTTTGACTTCTGACTTCAACTGGTTTATTTCTTTTGCTTTATCTTTCAGTGACGAAACAACTGAATGAATCGGGTCGCAGCATTCAAATTCAATTTGGTTAAGTTCTTTAATGAAATCTTCTTCCAGTTTATTGACATGCTGGATGACCTGCTTTTTTAAGAGAGACACTTCAGCAGCTATATTTTTCTTTTGATCTGTTATACTTTCTATATTGGACTCCCTGTCTCTACGAATTATATTGATGAAAGAAGATATGTCGTCCAGGCTCTGTTCTAGCTCAAGGAAGGACTCGGATGTTTTTATGTCTTTTACTAGTTCATCAAGTGGAAGTATTTCTCCACATTTCCCATGATCCTTTAAGCACTTGTTGCAGATAAGATTCTCGTGCGTATTACAGTAAAGTTGATATATTTCATTGTGATCAACGCAATGCCGCTTAATATCGGTTAAAGCGGATGGTAATAATTGATAATGTTTAATATAAATTGTTTTGTGATTCTTTGTTGCCTTTAAAACGTTGTGATGTTCTGTACAGGCAGCACATAACGGTTCTTCACACTCAATACACCAGTGAGTAGATTGTGTAGTCTTGTGTTGAAGATCGCATACGACGCACACATATGTACTTGTCGTCATTGTCGATGTCACTGTCAAAATACAGTTAAAAATTATGTTATAAATGTATTTCTTTAATACTTTAAAATGATAGTCATATTTGTACTTAACTAACCATCTCAATAATTAGATTTAAGTTGATATAATTTTGTTACCTTTGATAAATGACCATTCCATGATTTCAACACTAATTAAATTGCGTACAAAGAAAGCTTTTATGCTGAATAACCTGAAACGTTCGAACCCAAACAAATAAAACGCTGTATAGTCTGTAACACTTCAGGATCTTAGTGATTAAAAAAGACTGGAATATAAAAGTCAATTAATTATTCTGTCATCAAAGAGATTTTTTAGTGCAAAAGTTTGATATGCTTCACTTGTGAATTACTTCAATCTTGCTAAAACAACTTTGATATGTCCCTTTTTTTTTAAAGTTTCTTTGTTTTATTTAAGCTCTCACTTGAGGCTCGGAAAGATACATTTTTTAGTCTTTAGCGCCATGAATCAGAATCCCCACTGGCTTAACAACCACCTAAATGGCCCCTATGTTATAGCTGAAGTTCTCATATATAAGAATATATGGTATGAATGCCAATGAGACAGCTCTCCATCCAAGTCAGAATTTATTAAAGTAAAACATAATAGGTCAAGGTACGTTCTTCAATACGGAGTCTTTGCTCATACCGAACAGCAAGCTGCTATAAACCTTCTTCCTTATCTTAAACAAAAGTGTTAAATAACAACATAGAAAAACACACTATAAAATATCAATTAGAATGGCTCAACTCAATCGAAAAACGTAGGAACACAAATTGAACACACAATGAACGATTAAATTTGATCTATGATACAATTTAAATACATAGTTAATAAAAATAAAAAATTAATAATGAGAGTAAAATTATTATTTTGCTGTGAAATCTTAAACAATTTTAGAAAAAACATCGATTTTGATAACAAAACAAAAACCCAAAAAACCAACGTCATATTATACATAGGTAAATGAAAATGATTTTGTTGATATTTCGCACTTTAAGAAAGGTAAACAAAATAAAAATAAAAATAGAAATGATGTCAAATTGACAACAACCCGACCAAAGAGTAGAACTGTCCAACGCCTTTGCATCTAAAATATAAAAACAAACACATGAAAAACATTTAAGGTACTGCAAATTTTTACAGGTGAAAAATTACCAGAACATAAAAGTAACATTCAATGATAATTTTACATGGAACCTGAGTATATCGGATATTTTAAGGATTGTATAGTCGCATGATCAAGAATCAATTGAACAGAAAACATCACTTGGAAAGTACTTCATCATCTTGATTATATAAAAAAAGGGGAAATTTTGTTCTCACTGGTTTAATATCATTCTACAATAAGCACGTGTTCCGTTTCAAAGTACTCTGTACAAGCACTTTACAGTTTTTATACCATACGCAGGAATAATTTGCTCAAGAATCTCACATCCAATGCTAAAAAACATTCACATGAAATAATGTCACATAAAATTCACCTCAAACGAGCCTATACAAGAAACTCACACGAATCTCACATAAAATTGTTCGTGTGAATTTCACATGAACTTTAAAAAAACTGTATGTAAAGCTATATTTGATTTAAATGCCTTTTATGTTTTTGTCTATGTGACAGAAGCTATTTATGTTTGCTGTTCATATTATTTTTGCTTTTATGTATTTTACATGAATATTATAAAAGTGAGAATGGAAATTGGGAATGTGGCAAAGAAAAACAAATTGAAAATAGACCAGACAACAGCAGAAGGTCACCAACAGGTCTACAATGCAGCGAGAAATTCCCGCTCCCGGAGGTGTCCTTCAGCTGACCCCTAAACACATATATATAGATGTATTAGTCTTTAATTTCTTTACTTCAGAAAATCTTAAGAAAAAAAAAAATCTAAAGTTCGGATTATATTATATTACCTGGTAAGATACGGATTACATAAAAATACCGTCCTTGATCGGACAAACTAGAAACTATCGAATGAAAACAAATCGTGAAAAATCGTCTGCTAATTATTCAGGAAATTTGTTTTCCATCAAATAAGAAACATTGTTTAATATGAGACAAAACCGAACGATTAATCGAAAAAACAAAAAGACCTAAAAGTCGCAACGCAAACAAAAAAAGAGACAAACAGAAACTTTATATAACTAGACGCTGACATTTGTTCATCCGTTCTAAAAAAAATTCGATCAAGATCGATATGAAATCTGTGAAGTATACCCATTATAGATATCTCGATATTGATAAAATTCATATTTGAATAATTATCACTGTAATAACCTTGGTTCACTCTTCACACTTTAAATCTTGTTTCTGGCATAACAATACAAATAAACAGGAAATCATTACAATCCATACTTCCTTACAAAAAAAAAATGTAAAATCAAAATTTGAATGTGAATAATCTCTACTCGCTGAACTTCAAAATAAAATCATTTATGTCCATGTTTCACCTCTTTTGTATCCTTTTTTTATTACAGTAAAGAAGTAAATGAACAAAAAAATGAAAAAAAAGTTTATTGTTTCTGATGGTCAGTGTATATACTTTTAAAACAAGCTTGGAACAAGAAATAAAACCATAAAAAGTAAAAGTTAAGATAGCAGTTAAATAACACATACTAATATTGATCACATGACAGACAGAATGAAAATGTCATAAAATCGATGATTTAACTTAGATTTACTATTTATCAAGATTATTCAAATGTTAACTTACTGTCTTGTAAATTCTTCCTTTGAACGGATTTTTATAAATCACTCATATGTTTTGAAAAAACTGGGTCGAAGTACAGATTGATAAATATTTGATAGGTATTTTTTGTTGAACAATCACTTTAACTTGAGATAATAGTATCCATATGCGTATCATTTTTTTAAATAACGTTTCTAACAGCATTGCCTTAAACCAGATGAACCAGTTCTCGTGTTTTTAATTGATGGTGGTAAAAGAAGGTAAAAAAAGTAAAAGAATATAAAAAAGGTTTACACAAGAATTAAAACCTAAAAAATTAAAGAATAAAAACAAGCTTTAAACAAGAACTAAAACCACAAAAAGTGATAAAGAAAAAAACACAAACTTTAAACAAGAATTAAAACCATACAAAGTAAAAAAGAATAAAAATAAGCTGTCAACAACGATTAAAACCATAAAAAAATTTAAAAAAATAATCTACAAACCTTGAAAATGAAAAACACCCTGTGTTTTAAAGATAGCAGTAGATAAAACATATGACAAACAGAATGTCCTAACACAGTAAAACGTGTCATAAAACAGGTAAAATTGAGATGATTTAAATTTATTATTTTTCAAGATTAATCGAATGTTTACATACTGTCTTGTAAATTCGTCCTTTGAATGGATTTAATCAATCATCCATATGTAATGAAAATACAGGTTCGGAGTACAGATTGATTTGAAAGGTATTTTTTGTTGAATAATCACTTTAATTTGAGATGAACCATTTTTTTCGTGATTTTTAATTGATTATGGTCAAGATATAAATGACAGCAATGAAAGGTAACCTTCTATTTCAAATTCTCCAGGAGCTTTCTACATAAATGTACAAATGAGTGGTATTTTAAATAGAGAATATTGCTGAGTGGTTTTGTATATTATAATATACGTATGGGCCAGTTGAAGCCCGCCTTCGGCTTCTAGAGAAAAAGCATAATGATAAAAATACCTGTAAATGTACTAGAGAATGTATATATGTATGTCATGTCAGTTAACTGCTAGTAGTATGATGCTTTTTATGTATTATTGTCATTTTGTTTATTTTCTTTGGTTACATGTCCTGACATCAGATTCGGGCTTCTCTTGAACTGAATGTTTATGTGCGTATTGTTATACATTTACTTTCTACATTGGCTAGAGATATAGGGGGAGGGTTGAGATTTCATAAACATGTTTAACACCGCCGCATTTTTGCGCCTGTCCCAAGTCAGGAGCCTCTGGCCTTTGTTAGTCTTGTATTATTTTTAATTTTAGTTTCTTGTGTACAATTTGGAGTTTAGTATGGCGTTCATTATCACTGAACTAGTATATATATTTGTTTATGGGCCAGCTGAAGGACGCCTCCGGGTACGGGAATTTCTCGCTGCATAGAAGACCTGTTGGTGACCTTCTGCTGTTGTCTGTTCAATGGTTGGGTTGTTGTCTCTTTAAACACATTCCCCATTTCCATTCTCAATTTTATGACATCAATAAGATCATCATAGATTCTTTTTTTAAAACCTACAAACTGCTGATGATCCGTTAGTTTTCATGGGTACCAATGGTCGTTGAGGGAGAGAAATTACTTTTTTACGAATATTTGATTTTGTTGATATGCCAATGTCTGCTTAAACGACTCAAGACAACTTCATACTACGTTGAACAATTAAATTCGTGGCTAACCTATTAATAGGTATTCAACATTATATCAGCCCATTACTGACAGAAAAACAATGCACCTGTACATTTTGTAGGTCAACATGCAATCTGCAGAAATATGCAATCTGGTCATCCAGCATTTGATACATTGATTCACATTACAAAATGACAAATAAAAAACCGTCACAATTTTATGACTTCAAATTGATGTAATTTGAGAAGGGGAAATCAGCAAAACAATGTTCAAGAGACTAAAGACATCCAAGGAACAATCAAATTGTTAAAACGATGATAAATTAACCAACACCATGGCAAAAATTTAAATTGGACCAAAAAGACAAACAACAATACACAAAATACCATATAGAAAATTAGACTGAGTAACTCTAACCTCACCAAACAAAGGCTGATCTCAATTGCTCCTCAAGGGAAAACAGATTATGATCGATTAAGGGTACTCGCCTTGCTGTTCATGTACATGTACATTGAAAGTACAAACCCGGTGATAAGTAAAATTAGATTTCCTTAATTTTTTGAAAAAGAGGACGAGAAATCAGTTTTGATATAAGGAAGGTTTCAGTAGTTGTATATGAAAGAGATATTTAATTACAGTCTACCAACTTGTGATAGTGTTCATACAATTCGAGAATGATTTCAACTCCACCATTAGGTTTGATTAAATAGTTTCCTTGTGAGTAGTAACCCCTTACGATCGATATCATAATAGAAAATTCAAGACTTGGAATATAAAAAAAATCAGATATATACCTCATATGCAGACGCTGTTGGAATGTTGCTTCGTGAAAATGAAAGGTTTACTTTCGAGGGTCTCAATTATTTCTATTGTCTCCCAATTAAACATTGTAAGAGTTCAATATTTTAGAGATAGCGGAACTTTCCAAAGTTTCATAACAATGTCTGTTTTTACTTTTCATTTTGTTGCTTTTAAACTTTTTGGTTCGAGAGTATTTATTTAAAGGATATGTTTGCAAGACTATGTGCTCACAAACGTCATAATATTCTCGTTTATTCCATTTTTCTCCTTATGTCATTGATATTCATTGTCTCGATTCGCTCATACAACGTTTCTTCTTCTAATGAAATTCGTGTTGCTCTGTCTATAGATTCCTACACAAGTGTTTTGTAGTGTTTTGTACACTTAAACATTTGGACGTCTCGCCGTAATTTTTCATGATTGAAGTGGTTCAATTATCTTGTAAATATTATTGACAAAAAAAGGGGGCATAGATGTTATCTGTTAAAAAATATTTTAAGCGTTTGTTTTCGGACATGTTTTATTTTCAGAGGTTGACAGTGAACACATATCTTGTTTTTTTTCTCACTTTGATCTATAAAAAAAGAACGGGAAACTTATTTTATTTTCATTGATCGTTATTTAATATCAAGTTAAAATAATGTTTCCCGAACGCTTTATTTTTCACTAAGAAACTAATGAAAGTTTTAACAAGGCAGTAATATAACATTGAAAAGGAGGGAGCCCTATTTTTATGGTGCTCCCTATCTGACTAGTTTGTTTTAAACACTTCAAACAAAATACAAGTGCATTGTTAATATAGAGGTTTTAAACAGACATTTATATGTATTTATTTGAATGATTACGTGACATAACTGCATAATATTTTGTAATTACATTATTTTATAGATCCACTTTGATACGTGATGATAGGGAATACCTTATTTGAAAATTTGTATTGGTAAATATTAAAGATAGTGCATTTTTTATGTTGAATATGTTTGTACAGGAATAATTTGATCAATTGTTTCTATAAAACTCACGTTTCTCTAAATAACTTAGAACGCGTAAATGAATAGGCAGGAACGACAAAAAGAAACTCTTGCTTCGGGATACAACGTTTCCATATTTTTTTCTCCATTCCTAACAACCAAACATATTTCATAAAACTTCATTTTCAGTCAGAATTAAAACAGCCCGATGCTTTTTATAGTTGGGTCTTGTATAGCCTTGTCTTTTGAATGTTTATATGAGGTCCTTCTAAAGGTTCATCTGGGAAAGCGCTTAAGACGCACGTAATTCTTGTAGAATCGTTTTTATTTATACAATTGACAACATAGTCGTGACGTTTTCTGTTTAGGTTTATACTATTTAAACCATATGTCCCTCTTCAAACCTGAAGCTATCGTTATTGTTCGACATTAATTTTTGATGTACTGATGATGTTCTTCCCATGAATTATTCAAAGTGTGTTGACTCTGCTTATTGTATATAGGACATCGATTCTTAAGTTTTAATTGCAAAGTGTTAAAAGACTTCAGTGTATTTTTTTCGGAGTTCAGTATGATGTCCATTATCACTGAACTAGCAAACATTTTTTTAAAGGCCAGCTGAAGCACGCCTCCGGTTGCAGCATTTTTCTCGCTGCATTGAAGACACATAAGGGATATTCGGTTGTTATCTGCTGTTTGGTCAGGTTTTGTCTCTTTGACACAACTCAAATTTCAATTCTCAATGTTATTGTTTTCTTATTGTTTCATTGCTCTTCATCGATTTCTTTTTGACATTATGATATCTTATTGTTTTGTTCCTCTTATCTAATTTAGATGTGCAAACTGATTTGCCTATTCTGATATCGGTTCGGACTTCTTTTGACCTGAGTTTTACTGTGCGAATTGCTTTGTGTTTGTTTATTCTACATTGGCTAGTGGTTGAGAGGAGGGTTGAGATTTCACACAACTTGTGTAACCCGAACGGATTTTTTGTACCTGTACCATGTCACGACCTTCTGTCCTTTGTTTACCTTGTATGTATTTGTCTGGTTTCTTTTGTCCCTCTTTTCTTATTATTCACATGTTTGATAAAACCTATGATATATAACCTTTATTAAATAAAATGTAAACCAAATCTGCACTGATATATTAACAAAACAATTCTGTTTATAGGAACGACCACCCCATCAGATATATTTTACTATAAATATTTTCAAAAATATAACCTTTATAACACAAGTTGTGTTTGACTTCAACAGTAAAGTTTAAACCAGGACAATTTGTTGACAGAAATTATATACATTCTGATAAACGGTAATTGATGAGAGTTATAAAAGCAATAACACGACAAAAGTCACCTAGGACACGTTGGAGGATGATTACTTCATTCAGGATAAGAAACTTTATAAACATATGCGACACACTGAGGATTTGTCAGAAGAAGCTGTCGGTTGTTCAAGGTCATCTCGTCTGGTCAATATTTCGTTGCACTGTTTTCCATCTGGAGATATCGTTACGATATTAGATGATTTCTGACCTACAACAAAAATTATCCCGTTGGTGTCAACTGTAATTCCTTGTGAAAACGTAACATTATATTATCCCTAAACTTCAAAATAAGTGTACCAGTGTATGAGCAACACGTTAGTGAATTCGTATCAATATTGGTAAAAAAGATTTTATCATCATGCGTTGCGACGTATGAAAAATACGATAAGCGAGTATTAGGGATTGTAGAAATACGGTGGTCTGTAAAAGATATAACATGTAAGGCTTGCTTTTCAACACAACATAGCAATGATTTACCGTCATGAGTAATTCCACAAGTAGAACCAGGTAATTTGATGAACTTCGTTACTTTTCTCTCGGTCGGATCAACAATATCCTACATCAAATGCATTGCATGCTTCTTCAAGTTGGATTGTGTATTCAACTTTGCCATCAGTATTTACTGCTACTAATTGTCCATTGTCTATTTCGTAATTAGTTAAAAGTATATCACTCTTTCTAGTAATGCAGCACCCAAGAGAAGTGTCCCAATCCAGGAAGAGTTCTGGTTTAAGTTTAAATTTTACATCGTTGATGGAATGTTTTACTGCAGTAACCATAAGTTTGGCTTGTCTGTCTTGTTTTCTATTACCAAATGTATTAATGGAAAGAATATCCTGTATTTTAGCATCCAGTGCACTTTATATGTTGATGTTCTTGTGAAACTCATCGTCAATACTAGACAGGAGATGTTTTTCGTATTCAGTGATGTTCGCCTGAATTTGTCTCATACTTTGGAATGCTTGAAGATCTGATGCGTATTTCTTCGTGTTCTTGATTTTAGACTTAATCTGATTTATTTCCGTTGCTTTATCTTGAAGTGAAGACACAATCGAACGAATCGGGTCGCAGAAATCACATTCAAGTTGGTCAAGTTCTTTTGTAAACTCCTCTTCCAGTTTATTGACGTGCTGGCTGACCTGTTTCTTTAACTGAAAAATTTGTTCACCTATCATCTTTTTGATCGGTTATTTTTTTTAAATTGGACTCTCTGTCCTTATGAATTTGAATGGTGATATCATCATGATCATATAGGTCGTCAATGCTCTGCTCTATGTCAACGAAGGACTCTGAAGTTTTGATATCCTTACTAACCTCCTCTAGGAAAAGTATCTCGGAGTCCGTACATTTCCCATGATCACTTACACACTTGTTGCATATTGGACTTTCGTGCCGAGATTTTTAAATCTTCCCTGTAACATTTTTACAGACTATTAAACAAATTTAAACTAAATCACTTTAGTTCTGAGTATTATATTGTCTAAACTGCTGGACATGTATGATACATATTCTTGGTTTAAATATACCAAGAATATTTCATTCAACCCAGTCCTTTAAGAAAAGTTAAATAATTGTAGGGACTTGAATGAAGTAAACTCTGTAACGCTCTTGAAACAAATTTAATGTAAAAAGAATAAACACGTATGATGGCAACTGTTAACTCAAATGTCTAACTAAGTAATTGCTGAAATCTTGCATATTCGCGGATATTTGATACGTGGTTTGCCCATCTCCTTATACAAAGCATATTGAAAATCTGAAATTCGTTGAACACTTGAATTTGTCGTTCCCCTTCACACATGAAACCCACAATTTGTTTTGCCAGTTTGTACTGGTCCTCTATCAGCACGTTGGGCCCTGTTCATAAGATTGGTAGTAAAAGCATTTTGTTATTGGATTTATGATGGTTAGAAATATGAACACCTCACAAAAAAAATGATTTTAATTCTGGATTCATCGAGTTCAGCTTCACTTAAAAGGTAAGATGTGATTACCAATCAAAACAAAGCAATCAATCTGTATCATAACAAGTCATCGGGCTTACTAACTCAAAGAAACCAGCCTTTTTTTCCTTTCTTATAAGAAATCATATTTAATCTGCTGATATTTTTTTGAAATTTCATTAATACTCCTGATTTTACTAATAATACTTAGAAGTAATAAAATAACAGTAACATACAAATCACATGACGGTAAATGTATGACTGATCACAAGATCGATGAGATAACTTATTATCAATATTTAACAAAGTTCTGTTGTACGTTACATGTTGTGTCGTATGTACTATTGTTTGTCAATTTGTTCTTTTAGTAATAGCCATGGCGTTGTCAGTTTATTTTCAATTGATGAGTTTGACTGTCCCTTTTTTTACAAACATTCGTATAAGGTTGTCCATATGACGACTAGAAATTGATAAATATACCAAACACTTTTCTCTAACTACATAATGATATATATTTGACGGATAATTTCATTGAATAACCTCTATATCATTTGATATCATTATTAGTATATATATCAAATGTACAGACTATTTAACAGCAGAGTAAGCTGAATAATTATCGATAGAAAGTAAGGATTCACGTCGGTTGTCAATAAAGTTAACAACGTCATCTTATGTAAAATATCGATACACAGATTATCATTTGTCATATTAATTCGATTGTTTTTCTCACTTTGGCCTTACCGGCCAAAAAACGTTGAGATCACTAACGATAATCATCCAATATAATCAAACATTTTTCGAGATATTGAAAGTGTTTTTTTCTTCAAATTATTCAAAGTTTGTTGACATTATTGATTGCATCTAAGATATTTTTACGTCTTGCTCATGCCTTTTGACCTACATATACAAATCTATAATTTGAATCGGTTGAAAACATGCCGCTATAGAGAAAAGGACTTCCTTTTTTAACAGCGTAAGCCTGATGTTAGTGAGATTCGCTTTGTGAAATCTGTAGAAATCGATGTAATTTGTTATTGTGTCTTTCTCTTCTTCGCTTTCATCGTGACGTGTTGTTGTCATTTGATTTGTGGTTTGCTTGGCTTTATGACTTATATAATTCGATTTTTGTCTTGTCATCTTCTCTATTTTGTAATTTTGATTAATGTTTGGAGACAACACAAATGATTAAATGACATTTCAAGATGATATACATTTGCACTTGTCAAAGAATAATGATATATTTGGAAAGTTCCTTATTTTGCAGAAAGAAATTTACTAAACTTTTTAACGTCTGTAATCTTTATGTGTCGTTAGATACCTGTTTCACTGATGCATATCTCATGTTTGCTTTCAGTCGTGCTATAGTTTAACAATTGCATTTTTGGCTGAAAAAAATATTTCATTGACTACCAAGACATGCAAGATGTATACATGTATATACCTGCCTTAAATATAGTTTTCTTAATTCTGAATGTGTTAGTTGTGTTTCTATCCTTTTGATGTGTATTCCAAGTATATTTTATAATCATAGTTGATCATATTGATACGATAAGACGTATATATATATATATATATATAACTTTAATTGAATAAACAATGACATAAATTGTCATTCATATATGGATATAATATATTTTGTGTATAAGTAAAACCATGTCATAAGATATCATTAACTTTTAATGTTTTCTATAATATTATTTATATTTTGTCCTGCAATTGGGTGTTCTTCTATACAGATGCAACACGACAGATATCGCTATGCTGTATCTGTCTACTATATAGATATCGATTAAAAGCTTCGCCCACTGTCGGGCGGAGTATTGTATGAACCTCAGAATGCGTATTGAAGTCGCATTCCAATGACGTATTGTCTGATAACATACACACATGAACAGCAGTCTTTTCTACTAAGACAACTACCGATTTCAAAACTTGAATCGATATGATTGTGTAACAAAACAACCATGTCAATTTCAGCATGCAATTTTAGTGAATGTTGTGTCTGAAGCGTAGGACAACTCGTGCACTCCTGTCTTAAATTGGACAATGGTTTGTTATTTGTTTTTACTGTTGAAATTAGTTGTTATGTTAAAATAGATAATTATTCACCTTAAGCGATGTATTATTGTTGACCATTCAAGATTCTTTTTTTGCGAACCCGTCTTCTGCTGAATGTGTGATTACTACATACCGTATTAGTATATGGGCCTCCATGGATTTCAAATCGAAAATAAGTGCAAAATATGTGTTTTTGTGTCTTTCAAAACACAAATAATATACAGAATTAATTGCAGGATAAAGACAATAACTGTTTACTGTCTTTAAATATCAGTTGTATTTGTACTCGGCTCGAAACAGATGTAATAGCTCGCCAAAAGCTCGCATACACCTTGTTTCCTAGCCTCGTACAAATACAGGTGATATTTAAAGACACTAAACAGTTATTGTCTATACATCCTTTAAAGACATAACACATGTTTATTCCAAAGAAAGGGATGGACAGTCTGTATATCAAAGGTCTATAGTGACGAAACATATTTCATTCAGACATACGAAATGTTATAAACGTTAGCAAACTGCGCATTATTTTGTACTAATAGCTGATTCCTCACTTTGTCAAAGCAAATTGATGTTGGTTTATTAAGACCATCCTCCTTGGTCAGTATCTGTTTGCATCGTTTTCCATCAGGAGAAATGACAACTATATTACATGAATTATTTCCAGCAACAAACACGTTTCCATTGTTGTTATCCACTGCTATTCCTCGCGGATATTCTAAATCGGGATCTTTAAACTCCCACACTAGAACTCCACTGTATAAACAGCAGGTTACTGTGTGTTTATCAGGATTTGTATAGAAAATTTTGTCAGCATGCGTTGAGATGCACCCATTCCACGGTACTAATGTGTTAGGGATTGTAGTGATAATGTAGTTTGTACATGATATCACCTGTAAGTCTTCATCTTGAAGACAGCAGATCAATGATTTACCATCATAAGTGATAGCAAAAGGACTACCAGGTAGGTCAACGAACGTTATTGTTTTTCTTTTGATCAGATCAACAATACTGATACCTGGCTTTGTATGTGAATATCCAGTTGATATAGCTACTGTAGAGTCACCAAAGCATGCTACATCATAAGCTCCGTATGGTTCATAAAACGGAATGTTATAGTCAACTGCGCCATCCGCATTAATTACTATAAATTGTTGATTTTTATATTCGTAATTTGAGAACAGATATTCACATTTTTTTGTAACGCAGCATCCAGTAAGGAACGAATAAGTTTGGCGAACTTTTCTCTTGAATACAAGTTTGACATTGTTAATTGATACTAACTCTTTAGGGATCATCATTTGGGCTTGTCTATCTTGGCTTCCATTTAGATTGATGTCAGTAGAACGACTTTTCTTGACCTCAATGGAACAAAGTTTATCAACCCTCAGAATATCCTGTATCTTAGCATTGATTGCACTTCCTATGTTGATTATATCGTGACTCTTATTTTCAATACTAGACTGTAGATGTTAATCGAATTCATTGGTTTTTACCTGAACTTCCCTGATACTTAGAAATGCTTGCAAATCTGATGCATATTTCTTTGTGCTCTGGATTACTGACTTGATTTGATTTATTTCCTTTGCTTGAACTTGCAGTGAAGAGATAATGGAATGAATCGGGTTGCAGCAATCAAATTCAATTTGATCAAGTTCTTTCATAAACTCTTCTTCTAGTTTGTTGACATGCTGGATGACCTTCTTTTTGATGTTACAAACTTGTTCAACTATTTTATTCTTTTGATTTTTTCTGATTCCTATATTAGATTCTCTGTCTTTATGCATTTGATTAATATTAGTGAGGAGGTCGTCAAGGCTCTGCTCTAGGTCAATGAAGGGCTCTGAAGTCTTGATGTCCTTTGCTAGCTCATCCAGTGAAAGTATTTCTCCACATTTCCCATGATCCTTTACGCACTTGTTGCATATTGGACTATCGTGTTTGATACAGTAAAATTGATACTTCTCATTGTGATAAACGCAATGCTGCTTGATGTCAGTTACTACAGATGGTAATAATTGGTAATCGGAGATTGAAATAGTTTTGTGATTTCTTGTTGCCTTAAAAACGTTGTGATATTTTTTTACAATCAGCACACAATGGTTCTTCACACTCATTACACCAGTGAGTTGATATTGTAGTTTGGTGTTAAATAAATAAATAAATAAATAATCTTTATTTCAAGAGGATGATACCATTAGTTAAAACTAATCTTCCTGAGAGTCCTCAAAATAATAATAACATAGTTATAAGTACAAACAGTATTATAAAGTTATATTATACACAATATACAATTGTATTGAAATAATAATGAAAAGGCATATTAATTTGCACAATTGATGAAAAATTTGTAATTTTGTTTTAAAAGATACAAGTGTATCACTCATTTTGATTTCATTTGGTAAACTGTTCCATATTTGAGAACCTGAATATGTAAATGTTTTCTTTAAAAAATTTGATTTTGGTTTTGGAAGATTTGATAGTTTTTCATCAGCTGAACGTAAGTTATAGTTTTGATTATTAGTAAAATGAAGATCGCATATTGCACACAATGCTGTACTTGTAGACATCGACGATGCGACTGATCAAATAAAATAAATTCAAAATTATGTTTTAAAATAGATATAAGAAGATGTGGTGTGAGTGCCAATAATACCACTCAATTCAGGTCACAATACGTAAAGTAAACCATTATACGTGTATTCAGAGAAAGGTCTTCGACACGGAGCCTTGGCTCATAACGAACAGTTAAATGTTAAACGACCTAAGTATGACAAGTGTAAAACCATTCAAACAGAAAACGAGAACCACAAATAAAAACCGACAACAACAGAACAACAGGTCCCTTGATAAAGGACAGTTGCAAACAAATGTAGCAGGTTTAACATTTTAACAGGTATCAATCTTCACCCTATCATGAAACAATAGTGTTGCATCACAACATAGACGACATACAAACTATAACATATCAATTGAAATGGCTTGACTAAATCAGAAGCCATATTAACAAAAACAGATGAGCATACATTGTACGAATATATTTAATTTATGATACAATGAATATACAAAGTTAATAAATTAAAATGGTGAGACGTAAAAAAAAAAATATCAGAAAGGCAACCATGACCTTGGAAAAAATGTACAAATTATGTATTTGAGCTTTATGGAAAACGTTTTGAACTTTACTAACAGCATCAATAAGTTGATTTTTTAAAATTTTGTTACAACCGATCAATGTCATTACATGATAAAAATGCTGAATAAATTGGGTGCGTCTAAAGCGTAAATGACTTGTCCCGCATTTGGAAAATATTAAAGCCAAGTAATTTCTGTACCAAGTCATAATCTATATGACAAAATCAGATGAATAACTTGTTTTTGTAATTATAAACTTCAATAATGTTATAAATCATTAAAGTACCAACAACTGGTTCCTGATAATAGCTCTCATCCATGAATGTACTGTACCAATGCTAGATACTGAAAACACACTAAATACATATCGTGCGTCCAAGGTGCTTTTTTTATTTACCTTCATCGGAAACGCTCAATATAAAATTGTTTCAACCAGGGTTGATAAAACTAGTTAGAAGGTGTATGACCAAAAAAGACCAAAAAAGTATGGTCAATTTCAAATAAGTTCATTTTCCCATCAGAAAGTTGTAAATGACTTCAAAATTAGAAGAAGAAAAGGTTTTGCATTCGAATAAAAATTGCAACTAGACACTTGAAAATCTTAAATAATTTTTTTAATACGGACTTCCTATACGAGTTATGTCAATCTTTGAACAACACATACATGGTATATAATTACATGTCTGCTAACCCGACCGGAGAAGCTTATATCACCCGCAGTTTTGGTAGGGTCGTGTGGCTCAGTATTTAGTTTTCAAAATTGTGTTTTGTGTTCTGCTGTTTGTCTTTTAATGTTTAAGCCGGCGTCAAGTCATTTTTTAATCGACTTATGAGTGCAAATGTCACATCGGTTCCGTTTGCATCTTATTCACATTTTATGTAAAGGGAAATCCATGAGTGTAAACAATTATTATCCCATTTATCTAGATATATATTTATATCAATTGATACTTTATTAGTAGAAGGTTGCAGTTTACAAAACGTAAACAAAACGTGGGATGTGGTAAAGATAAAATTAAACCTCCGGACATTTTACTGTCGCCAACACGTGTGTAGTTGACCGTTAAGGAATAACAATTTCATAGTGTTGTAACCACAATCCCACCCCTTTTCCTGACGTACTGAACTCGACTGTTCACCGGGATTCTACATATATATAAGTAGATGTGATATGAGTGCCAATGAGACAAATCTCCATCCAAATCTTATTTCATAAAAGTAAACCATTACAGGTATTCAACACGGAGCCTTGGCTCACACAGAACAATATGACGGATGCCACATGTAGAGCAGATCGGCTTACCATTCCTTGACACCTGAAAACACGACCATAGTTGGTGCAATGTGTTTTGATCATTCTTAGTTCTCTGTATGTTCTTCATTTACAATGTTGTTTATCCTTGTCCATTTTTCGTTTTTTGCAACGGCATTGTCGTGTTTTGTTTATTTTTCTTTAGTGATAAAAACACAAAGTTGTAAATAAAATACATGCTTATATGGCATATTTTGCCTTTTAATTCGTTTTCGTTTAACATTCCCCGCTCGTAGAGGGAAAATAAGTAGGAGAGAAGACAAGGTGTAAAAGAGGGAGGGAATAGCTTACCTTATGACATAAATCAAGACTAATCCGTATTACAATTGCTTACACTACATGACATTTTTTAACGGCACATTTTTATTGAATGATAACTATATCATTTGACATCATTAAATAGGACTAATGACCATGTCAAGGTAACAAAAATCCTCCTATTTCTCATAATTTCATGAATTAAAATATTTGAGAGCATATGGTAATTATGAGATTTAAATTTTACAGAAACGTCGTCACAATTCCTTTACCTCTAAAGCTTTTCCTAATTGGGTTTTACATTGTTCAACAAATGTTGTTGATTGTTTTACAAAGAAAATCATTAAACTGTTTACCTCAACTATTGTATTTGTATTTATATTGTATGTTTCTCTCTTAACTTGTATTTACTTTCGAGAGAATAAAGTATCTAGTAGTAGTAGTACTATTTATTCCGCTTGAGAGTTGAATGCGTAGTCAAGACATTTAAACATTGATAATGTTCAAAACCTATAGTGTGGAACAAACAATGAAAGATTAGTTTTTGGTTATACATGTAGCAAAGCCTTTCATTTGTATTTCATGGTTGTATAAGACATACCATGTTATGATAGGTTGTTATGTCGTCTTTTCTCAATAAAAAAAGTTCTTGATAATAATCTGAACGCAATGCCATAATATCACTAAAAATGAAATCCAAACCTGACAAAAGAAATTATACAATCCTGAGTTTGAACAATTGGATGCACATGTATACATCTTTTACATGTTATCAATGTTTGTTATATTGATAATGTGACGAATGTAAATAACACTATAATATTAGTCATACGATTGATAAGTTAATTTACTATCTTTATATTTGTCAAAGTGACATTGTAAGTTCACTTCTACTTTATTCGGTTCTTTCAAATGATTTTTAGACGACCGAAATACTCTTTATAAAGCAAATACTATACATTGGTTCTACATTGTATATCATCGAACCATTTATTGTATATCTGCACAGCCGGATGATTGGTAAGTCGAGAGAAATAAAGCAGTATCTGTCAAAGTGATTAAAGTGACTCAATCAAAAGTTCGCTCACGTCGATGGTCACACTGATAAACAAGTTTACAAGCTCACGATGAAGTTTAACAAAGAAACGCTTCAGGCGCACGAAGCAAAGAGTTGATTATATTTGTTACATCATCACATTTCTACTACATGTAAAATGAACAACAAGACGGCTGCATTATAGGAATTTTTGGTCCACTATGCTCTTCAAATTTGTACTTTTTGGCTTTAACACTTTTTTTATCTGAGCGTCACTGGTGAGTCTTATGTAGACAAAAACGCACGTCTGGCGTATTATGTCAAAGCTCTGGTACCTTTGATAACCATTATAGGGATCAACATTTGTGAGTACTTACTTACTTACTTCATCCTCTTCATGTTCTTGAACACATAAGGCATCTAAGGTGAGTACTACGCACAGCATATCCTATTATTGAAAACGATATAAGAAGATTTTCAAACATATATTTAATTCAGCAGATTCAAGGAAGGCAAGAAATCTTCCCGTCAGAAATAATTGTTTACTCATGGAGAGCTTAAATCAAACGAACCCTAATTTAATTATATTTTAGTGTTTTGTAGACTGGTTTTGCCTTTTGTCATTCTAAGCTTATTCTTTGCCACGTTGTGATCTGTTCTTCTTCGACTTTTAGAACGTTTCATGGGTATCTGTCGTCTCACTTTTTGGCATGATAAAAAACGGCACACATTGGAAATTTCATTTAAACAATGCTTATAAAGTAAAGGTAGAAACTTTCTCAGTGTTTTTTTTTTGGGGAAATCCTTTTGTGTTCTATTCTCTGGAGCGTTTAACAGTTTTAAACACACTTACCTTACTTTGCTCTTGAATAAAGAAACCTTTTTTTTTAATTTATAATGCTTTATCTTTTATTATCAGCTTCAGGTTTATGTTTCCAAAACGCACAATTTTCGCAATCATAACGTTAACAAAACGTGAAAGATTTTAAAAATAATGAAATATCAGAGGGGGGATTCTTTTATGTTGCTTCGTATGTATAAATAGGTTGATCGTTTCAATCGGTTCTCATCAAGAGCCATGTAAATTGACCGCGATATGTATTTTCTTGTACGGTTCTGCGACAGTAGTCACTTGTTTTCATCTATCCACTTTGGTAGGTGATAAAGAGTTGTTTGCATATTAGATACATTGATCAATACAAATATAAATAAAATGTTCATGTTGATACTGAACGTGTTTTTACAGGAAGAACAAAAAATAATTTGACCCATTGCTCCTATAGAAGTCACGTTGTCACAATTATTAGTAGTATGGTAACGGGCGGTGTACACACCTTAAGTTTGTTAAACTGGACATTTTCTTAGGAAAATACCAATATCAAGTCTGGAAAATTGCAGTTGATTGATAGCGTTTGATTTTGTCAGTGTTCATGAAACTCTTCTTAATGATTTTTTTTGGAATTTTGCTATCTGTTTTTCAAAGAAGAAAAAGAACTTGTTGCTAAAAAAACAATTATTTCACAATTTTCTTTCTTCTTAAGAAGCAAACCTAACTTTGCTAAACATTTGTTAAGTTAAAACCTAAACAAGCCAAAGCTTATCGTTTGTGGTCTTAAACTTTCTTGTCTTTTTTTATGATTATATGTGAGCTGTCCTGATGAAGGTGAATGTATGTTATTAATACAGTTTCATTTTCATTTCACTGCTGGATTTATATTATTGGCAAAGTATATGCTTATAAATTATTACACCAGGGTTTTCGATATCACAAACTAGTCAAAACATTTACTAAATTTTATCATCGGTATAAAGACATCATTCGTAAATATAGCTCAACATGCAGACTTCTTATACGTTCAGGTATTTCACATCCATTTTTTTATGGAAATATTCTGTATAAAGCACAAAGGAGTCAGTATTCACCTCAGAAACTTACAAAACCTTTGAATAGACTTATTAAGAAGGGATATAATTACGATATTGTTGTCAAGTCATTAAAGATTGCATATTTTGGCGTTAATATTGAGTCACTGATAAGGTCTTTGCGTCGGAACTAAACACACTTATTCAAAAAAACAGTTGTTGGCATGACACGGGTTATGTTCTTCTCATATATGTTATGATGGTATGATACTAAACCCCTAATGGGAAGGATTGTGCCTGATGTTCATATGATGAAATCATAATCTTTCAGTCAGTTTAATTGAAGTCTGGAGCTGGCATGTTAGTTAACTGCTAGTAGTCTGTTGTTATTTATGTATTATTGTCATTTTGTTTATTTTCTTTGGTTACATCTTCTGACATCAGACTCAGACTTATCTTGAACTGAATTTTAATGTGCGTATTGTTATGCGTTTACTTTTCTACATTGGTTAGAAGAATAGGGGGAGGGTTGAGATCTCACAAACATGTTAAACCCCGCCGCATTTTTGCGCCTGTCCCAAGTCAGGAGCCTCTGGCCTTTGTTAGTCTTGTTTTGTTTTAATTTTAGTTTCTTGTGTACAATTTGGAAATTAGTATGGCGTTCATTATCACTGAACTAGTATATATTTGTTTAGGGGACAGCTGAAAGATGCCTCCGGGTGCGGGAATTTCTCGCTACATTGAAGACCTGTTGGTGACCTTCTGCTGTTGTTTGTTTTTTATTTGGTCGGGTTGTTGTCTCTTTGACACATTCCCCATTTCCATTCTCAATTTTATTTCTTTTACTATAGATTGCTCTTTGTAAATACAGCTGTCTCTCAAACCACGCCTCTTTTAGGGAGATATATAATATTCATAGATATGTTAATTTGTTAACGTACTGGTTCCCATTTATGATTTCTGTGTTTCAGCTGATAGAGACATTGCTTGGAAATGTAAACAGTTTAGAAAAACATGGTAGCGCCTAAATTCTAATTCTGAGGAGGTTCAAAAATGGAGGTAACGGTGCATATAATTTTAGTGTAAGTTTAAACTCCTCGAATTTCAGGGCATATAAATGTTGAAAATATGCCGCACAGTCCTATATTTTGACCTTTGAATAAAATAGAAGCGCATATAAACTTTCCGTTTTGGAATATTATTTTTCAAGAAACTTCATAGTAAAATTGTCACAATTTTAGCCGAAAAGGGAGTTCCTATGGGAAATTGCATTGTCTATATTTACAGAATTGCAACCTATAGTGGTTTTGCTGGGGAAACCAATTGTGCCACTCGTCATTTGATTTCACTTTCCAATACATCGATGATGTTCTTTCACTAAATTATTCAGAGATTGGTGACTTTGTTAATTTCATTAGGATGAGATTACGTCTATCTTATATCTCGAATTACATATACAAATTGACAAAGAGGGTAGGCCTAATACTTAGCGTTATGAAAAAAGACAGAAGTTTTCCATTTGTAACAGCTGATTTTCGCAAGATTTGAGTTGTGCAATCTTAAGACTTTGGTGTTAGGGTCGACTATTTTTTCCTTTCTCTTCTTTGCTTTCTTTTTGCCATGCTGTTTTGTTTGTTTTTTTTTTGCTTTTTTTTTACGTATAACTTTGTATTGTTGTCTTGTTATCTTCTCTTTTGTTTTTGTTATTCAAATAAATGCTTTGCCAAAACATACAATGAGTACATGACATATTTTGCTGAACTTATCAAGTGATATTGTAGATATTTTAGAAATATGGAGTTTTATATTTTACTGCAAGAAATTGATTGACATTTTTAATATTTTCTATATAATTGTGTAGTTGCTGTCACACTAACGTATAACTTGCGTCAGCTTTCTATCATGATATACTTTAACAACAAGTTGTTTTGATATCCTTTTGAAGTTTATCCTAAGTATCTTATTATTTTCATAGAACACACGGTATATAACTTTTTTTTATTAAACTATTTCCTAAATCAGCAATCATATATAGAAAATATGTGTTTCTTTTGTGTAAGACTATATAACAAGATATATTTAACTCATTAAACAAGTTTTCCATTTGCATCTTTTTATCACATTGCACAACACGTGTGTTTAACTTCAGCAGAAATCAGTCCCGGACGATTTGTGGACATGACATGGGTACATTCAATAGAAAAATTATAGCAGCTAAAATTACAATGATATGACACAAGTCTCCTTGGATGATATTGCATTAGCCGTAAGAAATGTCATATACATTTGCAAAGTCGGTTCCAATTGTTACTAACAGCTGATTTCTCACTTTGTCAAAGAAAATTGCTGTCGTCCTTTTAAGACCATCTTTCTTGGTCAGTATTTGTTTGCACTGTTTTCCATCAGGAGATATGACAATAATATTACATGACAACTCTCCAACAACAAAAACATTCCCGTTGTTATCCACGGTCAGTCCTAGCGGACGATCTAACACGCTTTTATCTTTGAACTCCCACACTAGTTCCCTACTGTATGAACGGCATGTTACTGTGTGTTTATGCGGATTTGTATAGAAAATCTTGTCATCATACGTTGAAACGTATGAATAACACGACGAGGCAGTGATAGGGATTGTGGTGATACTGTAGTCTGTACAAGATATCACATGTAAGTTTTTGTCTGCAACACAACAGATCAATGATTTACCGTCATAAGTTATTCCAAACGGACTATCAGGTAAGTCGATGAATTTTTTTATTTTTCTCTTGATAAGATCAACAAAAACGATACCAGGCTGTGTCAGAGAAAATCCAGTTGATACAGCTAGTGTAGAGCCATCGTAGGATACTACATCAAACGCACTGTACGGGTCTGTAAGGGGAATTGTATATACAACTTCACCATCGGCATTAATTGCATTTACTTTGTCATTGTTAGCTTCATAATTTGTGAACAGAAATTCTCCTTTATTTGTAACACAACAACCAGTAGTGAGATTACAATTCGTGTCGAATTTTCGTAAGAGTTCAAGTTTGACATCGTTGATTGATTTTATTGCTTTAGGAACCATTATTTGGGCTTGTCTGTCTTTCCTTCTTATAAGGTCAATTTTAGTAGACGGAATTTTCTTGACTTTAATGGACCCTAACCTCTCAACAGTTAGAAAATCATATATCTTAGTGTTTGTTTCACTCTCTATGATGATTTTCTCGTGATACTCATTTTGGATACAAAACTGAAGATGTTTTTCGAGTTCAGTGGTTTTTGACTGAATGTCCATCATACGTAGGAATGCTTGCAGATTTGATGCGTATTTCTTAGTGCTCTTGATTTCTGACTTGATCTGATTTATTTCCTTTGCTTTATCTTGCAAAGATGACACATTCGAATGCATTTGGTTGCAGCAATCAAATTCAATTTGGTCTAGTTCTTTGGTGAACTCCTTTTCCAGTTTCTCAACATGCTGGTTGATCTGCATTTTTAAGTAACAAACTTGTGCAGCTATTTTCTTCTTTTGATCTGTTATATTTTCTATATTCGACTCTCTGTCTTTACGAATAACATTTATATTAGTAAATATGTCGTCCAGACTGTGCTCTAGGTCAACGAAGGACTCTGAAGTCTTGATGTCTTTTACTAGCTCATCCAGTGAAAGTATTTCTCCACATTTCCCGTGATCCTTTACGCACTTGTTGCATATTGGACTCTCGTGCTTATTACAATAAAGTTGATATATTTCATTGTGATAAATACAATACTGATTTACATCGGTTACAGCGGATGGTAATAATTGATAATCTGAGATAAAAATCGTTTTGTGATTTCTTGTTGCCTTCAAAACATTATGATGTTCTTTACAGCCAGTACATAATGGTTCTTCACACTCTATACACCAGTGAGTTGATTGTATAGTTTGGTGTTGATGGTCGCATACTGCGCACACTGTTGTACTTGTCGCCATTGACTATGCCACTGTTAAAATAAAATTTAAAAAGTAAAATCACAAATTCACCAAACTCCAAAAAGTCCCAAATCAAATGGCAAAATCAAAGCTCAAACACATCATACGAATGGATTAAATCTCTCTCCTAATATGGTACAAACTATGAAACTTTGTTAAAATTGATCTATGATCATTAATTGATTATTACACTATTAAATGAATTGAGTGCGTTCGAAGATTGTTTTCTTTGGTTAACGGTTTACTGAAGTTTGAAACTAAGTTATGTATCCTTGAATATGAAGGTGTGAACATTGTGGGTGACTAAAAAGAGAGAAAAAATATATTTTCCACTGTATTATGTTGAGATGTTTTCTGGTTCTGTAACTAAATAGACATTATATGTCAAGCTGTTATAGTTTATTCGGATTTTTGAGTGACCAAATAGTGACTTTTGTTAAGATTTTTGAAAATGATTTTAAAGTAGAGTTCAGAACACACAAAATGGCTGACAAGGTAACGAAAGACAAACAACAACAACAACAATCAAACGTAGACAGTTATTTAGGAAGTGACCTTTGTAAACAGGAAGTAGCTCTTTGTTTTTACTTAATTCATTGAAAAGTATACAGAAACTATATATCTTTTCACTTAACTTTCATTTGACACTGGAAATGACATTTTAAACCGAATTTAAATATTTTCATATCAAAACAAATCATCAGAAGTGGAGAGACATGCTATTGTTCTCCGAACAATTGGTTTTTATATGTGTTTTTATCTTGTATCATAATTTAGAAAGCAGTCTTATTTTCAAATTGTCATTTACATGTATGGTTTGGTATTTGACAATGGGTAATGTAATCGTAGCATAAAGAATGAAAATAAGACAATTATCACAAGATAAGTCTGGGTTGTTTGAGAAAAAAAAACCAATTGTACCGTTCTCAGTGACTGAATTACATGTCGTTTTTATCTACGAATGTTTCAAGACTTAAACTATGTATTTTTAAATCAAACATATCTTCTGCTAATATGATTTCATTTTACATACTTTTATTATGTTTGTTGCTAATATGTGATGATATCGAACCGAACGCGGGTCCTGAGCGCGCACCAAACATTTCTGAGAAAACATTGTCAATTTTCCATGGAAATAGAAGAAACCTTAGAAATAAACTGATTGCCGATATAATGGAAGCTTACGATGTCGTATTTTACAGATTTTTACAGATCCTGATTTATATATATCTGGTGTTGAAATATTAGTTCGAAAATATAGGAATTCTCCTGGGGTGGCTTTATTATGTATTATAAAAGGTATGTTGGAATAACTCGTCGACATGATTTGGAGAATTATCAACTTGAGAGTATGTGGTTTGAGTTAAAATCTAAATTGCGATCAATATCGATAAGCATCAACTATAGGTCCGAACGGCAATCTTCGGTGTATTTCGGGCAGCATTTTGATCAAATGTTGAAAAATGCCCTGTGTTAAATAATTGCATAATTTGCTTAGGTGACCTGAATAAGAACTTTGTCAGATCTACCGTCAAATATGAGAGAATTTTTTTCATCAATAGCCTTGTTAACATAATTTACAAAGCTACTCATGTTTACACACGAACAGGTAGCACTTGTTTACTTGATCCTATTTTAGTCACTGATTCGATACCGGTTTTAGATAAAGACACAATAATTTTTGATAGAGGTATTGGTAATCATGATGGAACATACGTCACTATTGATTGTGGTCGTAGTAAAAAACGAACTTATCATAGATTAGTGTGGGATTATGAAAAAGGTGATTATGACCTTATGAAACAAAAAGTAGTTGAAACAAATAAGAATATATAATTTCAGATCCAAGTGACGTTAATGTTGCTGCGACTAATTTCACGGACTCATTTCTTAATATAGCTTCCGAGTGTACACCTACAAGGGAAGAGTTACTATAAGGTGTGACGATAAAGTTTCGAATTTTCGGCGTAAAACGAGAAAACACAACAGGATTCGTAATAGATTTATTCGCTCAAAAAGTACAGCCACAGAAACGAAATTTAAACAACAAAGGAACAAAGTAAATAACCTGACCGACGTCTTGAGTTTATTTCACAAATTGGAGGTAGTAAACAAGATGTACTTGATGATCATTCGACGCTCAATGTTAATAAAGCTGTTGGACCAGATATCGTTAGCAACAGAATGATACTTGCTGTTAGAATTGACATTCCCAAACCATTATGTGTACTTTTTAACAAATCTTTAAATTATAAAATATTTCCAGACCAATGGAAGATTGCACATGTTATTCCCTTATTCGAAAGTGATGACAATTACCGTCTATTTACAGGCTAGTCTCCTTATGGTCATGTGTGAGTAAAATTTTTGAAAAGATTGGTTTAACAATATTCTTAACCATTTAAATGAAAATAAACATTATACAAGTATAAATCCAGATTTATTCCACGATACTCAACTTCGCATCAGTTGATAGAATTGTATAACAAAATTTTGAGTTTTAACAAGCATTACATTTGCTGATATAAGCAAAGCATTTGATACTGTTTGGATTAAGGCTTTTTTACATAAACTTGAAACATATGGTATAAAAGGAGACTTGCTATGTTGGTTGAAAAGTTGCTTGTCTAGACGATCTCAGAGAGTTGTCATAAAAAGATTCATTATCAAACATTGGAAAATTCAACTCTGGTGTGCTTCATGGACCGGTATAAGAACCCTTTTTGTTTTTAATATACATAAATGATAGCTGATGGGATGTCTGGATTCGGAAGGCTTTTTTGCAGATGATACTTCAATAGGTCATACTGTACCTGATGAATCCACTTTTAAAAATTCAATCAGTAGAGATCTTAATTATTGAAGTAAGTGGTCAGACAAATGGCTAGTGAAGTTTAATCCTAATAAAACTGATATTATGATATTCAGTTTGAAAAAATATATAGAGTGCTATTCGTTTTGATTTTGGTGGTGCTACAATGAAACCAGTAACCGAGCACAAACATCTAGGTGTCATATTAAGAAATGATTGTAAATGGAATAAGCATATTGTTAAACTGATTGAGAAAACAACGAAGCAGCTAAATGTTTTTACGCAAACTAAAATATCGATTAAAAAGGGAATATCTGGTAAAAAGAAATATATGATGTTTATTCGTCTAATACTTGAGTATTAATCAGAAGTTTGTGATAATTGTGGGAACATAAGTTCTGATCCGATAGAAAATATTCAAATCGAGGCTGTTCGCATAGTTACTGGATTACTAAGTTATGCTAGCGGAAACGCTATTTACAGGGAGACTGGATGGGAAAAATTAAGCGTTAGGCGGGAGGTAAAAATATTGGCAATGTTTTATAAAATTATTAACAATCAGGCTCCAGATTATCTATATGACTTGGTTTCAAAATTTGTATCTGATATAAGTTATTACAATTTACAAAAGAGACACAATATAACAATTCTAGTGATTCTTTTATTGGTTTATCAACATTCTTATTTCCCAGCATCCATAACATTGTGGAACACTTTATATATTAATATTAGACAGAGCCCTACATTTTCATTTTTGAAAAGCAAATTGCGTATGCTATAATATTAGAATCAAAACCCCTACGAGACTTTTTTACTCTGAAGACCGTTTAATATCTGTGCTACATGCAAGGTTGCGAAACCATTGTAGCACTCTTCAATCTGATTCGTTTAATGCAAACTTAGTAGAAAATGTCAATTGTTTATGTGGCTTCATCAATGAAGATGCTAAATAATATTTATTATATTGTTACAATTTTTCATCACAAAGGCTTTTAATGATCAATGAAATCAATGTTTTTGCTGTGAATATTACAATTGAGTTATTGTCCTCTGGTGATGAGTCATTGAGTTCTGTATAAAATTATAGTGTTTTTCTATTTGTACAAAAGTATATAAAAAGTACCAAGCGTTTTTCTCAACGTAGACAACCTTATTCGGTAATTCTGTAATAGATCTTACTAGGATATGAACAATGTATGCTCTTGGGGGTACGATAATCAAATGATCTTTATCATTGACTTTTGTATTTCAATGGATTTAGGTAAAAAAAAATTGATACTTACAATTACGTGTAGATTTATTCCGTTTTACTGTTAACCCGTAACTACTAGTATTAACTACGAGTGTGTATTTAACATTTTAACAAATTCACACGCATGAATTGTCATGTACACTAACATTTTTTATCTAACACTGTTTGGTGTGTTTTCTTTTAGTTCTTTTGAATTAGGCGCATTCGATTTGTTATACTAAGTGGTAAATATCAATTAAATCGATTCTTAAAATTTATATGCAATTTATTTTTTATATTTTCATGCTAAATAGTAATTGATTTAATTCATGTTTATGTACATTGTAATGCTCATTCATGCGTACATGTATGTATTTATTGGAGAAGACGTTACTAACTAAGTTGAAAAACTTGTGTCTGATCCATTTGTCATTTTTGAACAATAAAATATGTTTAAACTAACTGACGTTTGAACCCCTCAATATAAAATCAAGATAAATTATGTAACACGTCAAATGACTACTTAAATCGGGAAATAAAAGTTAAATCAAACTAAAGTGAACTTTACCCTATGGATCTGGCACTTTTTTTAAAATTATTCTTCTATCAATGGAGACCTTAAATATGTTTAATTTGTGAATCACTTCAATCTGGCTAAAACAACTTTAAAAAAAACAATTGTTATTATTCTTTTATTTATTTTACTTCTTCCTTTAATTGTAGCATTTTCACAATTAGCAAGCAATGTGAATAGGTTTCAATCTTAATTGACAAACAAAACATATAATTTTAATTTAAGCAAAAGCACTAACGTTATATGTGTTAGTAATCCATGCATCATGCTTATCAATGTAACCACATGTCGGTACAATCTTCATTCAACAAGCTAATGGGTCAAATACATAATGATAATATCGATTTGATATAAAGCATCATGAAATGCCAAGTATGGGCCTTTGTAGCTTGATGTTTTGGTGTGAGCCAAGTCTCAGTGTTGGAAATTGTACTTTTACATTTTTGTACCTATAAAGTTGTTTTTTTTACAAATTGTGACTTTGAGAATTGTTTCATTGTAACTTATATGACATGTACATCTTCTAAAATATATTTACTCTTTGGGCCGGCATTTTACAGTTTGGCCATTGACAAACAAAAACGACTGACGCAAACAGTAGAATAATTGTTAAATAAGTTTCCCATCAATATAGACTGATAGAAAAGTTAATTGATCATTTGTTGGTTGCGTATCGTCCAGTTGGAAATATTCCATGCACGTTCATGAAGATTGATGTAAAGAACAATTAGTTACAGAAATTCAAACAATACATTTTTTTTATTCTATTTATCTTTCATAATATTTCTTCATTCTTTTCGTAGTTTTGTCGAAGCACTCACGCAACTGCTTTTGATTTTTTTCTTTTCAAAACAGTATAATTGAAATTAACTACCTTTTCGATAATTGCATTAAAAGAAAATGTTATTCTTTTTAACCGACATAAACGAGAAAATGGAAAGCAAACAGTCACACTACAAACCCTAAACCAAACATATTCTATAAGAAATAAAACAGTCAAAGATATGTGCTTAACAATACTATGTCAAATATCAAGTTGCATTGCAATCATTTAAACAGTCAATTCCCGAATTAATATCCATATGTTGTACGAAATCTTATTATCCATTTGAAATAATTTCCTCGGTAATAATGTCATCTTTTGTAAAAACAAATTAACAGCAGTGATATATACACACTATAGATATATCGCAAATTGATGATGCATATATGAATAATTATTGCTGTTTACATTGTTTCGACACAAATAACAAAAAAAGAAGTTATGATATTTGAATGACTCATCCCATTTTTAAGTTTGTTTGAAGCATGAAATTTCAAAGAAATTTTCAAAAAGATAAAAAAACAACACAAACCTTATATTGTATAAAGAGGGTATCTATGATGAACAAACAATGGCAGGTCCGAACGTTTTTGATGCATATATACTAAATAGCTCAAAACGCATCTGGAATTTTTCTATCCTTGGAGTAAAAAAAAGTTTATCAATATGAAATAAATAAAGGTTTGTTTATAAATCACGAGACCAATGTAAAGCTGAGGAATTCCTAGAAAATAATGTTTTAACTTTTTAACTTGTTCGTTTACCTTAAACACAAAATAAAATAAAACATGTGTAAACTTGAACAGGCTGTGAAAAGTCAAACAAGAAATTTTCCTTGACTTTCCGTTATTTATATGCACTGTACAAATGTTATACAGGTCTAATTCTTTCATTGTGTTTTTCTGATTACAGAGTGATTTCAAAAACAAAATCAACAAAATAGTGAATTGTTTTATAATGTATATTTTATAGTAGCGTACATAGAAGCTTTTATCAAGATATACTTCGTCACGGTGCATTCTTTTCAAAAGAAATCAATTGAAAAGATTTAGTACACAATTATAAATGCTTAAAATCGACTATAACTTATTTGTATGATGAGATAAGGACTCTTAAATACAAAACCAGGATTTGACTTTAATATCTACGTTTGTAAACAACTTTTTTAAATACAAAACATTACTGGTGTAGTTCTTTTTTTACTAGTTGTTTTTTAAAATAAATTACGTATGAACAGAATGGTTACCGAGAGGAAGACATCACAGAGATATAGGTCGGAACAGAAGATGAATGACCGTCATGAATTGAATGAATCTTTTCCGTTCCATTTTCCTTTATGTCTATAGTTTTTGATACTCCATTTGAAAATCAAAACCAAATCCAAAATAGCGCACTGTACCTAAATGTTGAATGCAAACACAAAATCAAGCCCTTCAACTAGTATAGTATATGCAAATACACAGAATTTTACTCTAGATGCCATATTTTTATTACGAAGAACATTCTGTCGACGTTTCCCGCAATATCATGAACGGTTTTGTATTTAATGCGCTTCCCTTCGTTACAGTTTGTTACCCCGATTTTAATTTTGTCCGTGGATTTACGAGGTTTGAACAGCGGTATACTACTGTTGCCTTTAATTGAAACTTATTGCAAAATCAACATTCTATGATGTAAATACTCCCCATTGACAAATTGTTCAAATCAAGATGAAATAATTTACCTTTAAAAAAAACCACGTCCTACACACAAACACAACGAACGATCTTTAAAATACCCACAATGCATCTAAGGTTAGTTTTTCCTCATTGAGTTGGAATTTAATGACTACTTTATTCATAAATGGACCATGTAATTGTGATACTAAGAATTTGAAATACTATCTGTACACAGTGGTATCGATCAAGTGCTAGTAAATAAGATGAAAATCCTTAAAATGTAAATGTTCAAAACGTTTGGATTACCAGGCCGATAAAAAAAAATATTTCGAATTATGGTCACCTTTAGATGTCAGTGTAGATTTGGTAAACGTGGAATGAAAGAGATATATATCGTTGAGAATCAACGTTTTGTAATCCATTTTTTGACTGATAGCACTTGAAATGAATTAGGGTTGCCTAACAGGACAGAGGAAGAGACCACTTTCGAGTTATGTCCTTCACCGAAATAATTTGTCAATTAAGCACGACATTATGACGTCATTTACCGGATAGAGGAACCACTTATATCCCCTTTCTATTGAAGTTGATCAAGCGTCTTCGTGATCATCATCATATAGGATAAACTAGAAAAAGTGTTTGTTCCATAAGCACTTAATAACAATTTTCTAATGACCGAAGTTCTGATAATCAATCATAAGAATTTAATTTTCTAAATAAATCATACAATATAGCATCATATTTCTTTTTTCAAAACACAGAATGCTACCCATACAAATATTTAAGAACAGAACAAAACAATGACCTTAAAATATGCAGGCATATTGATATGAAAGTTTTGTTTGATATTTTGATAAATTCTCCTTCCATTAAAAGAAATACCAGCCTCTTAATAGTAATGATAAATAAATAAGGCATGGCCTGAATCAGAGTGCAAACTAGATATAAAGGACTTTTCTCTTTGAAAACAATTACAAAAAATGCAAGACTAATAAGAGAATTGTTTGGTGTCTTCTGGCACTATAATATTAGCTAAAACAGAAATATAAATACTTTTTCATACGCATTATCTTTTCATTCAATCCTATGTTTATTCTGTTCAAATCATACATGTGAACTATTTTAAAATTGTTTCTCATTTAAAAGATATATAACTTTATCAATTCAACCCTCTCTTATCAATAAATTGATGCAATGCGTTTTCTTAGAAATGTACATTTAATTATATGAGATCTAATCATATGTCTTTTTAAGCGCATGAAAAGGGTATTTGTTACTTTCGGTTTCATAATTGTTTGTTTAGCTGTTCCATTCGTTATCAACGTAAGCATACGAATGTTGGTCACAGTTTTTTGCACGCGATACGCGATGAGTATAAGTATTTTAAAGGCGGACACAGAAAAATTTACAAAAAACAAGAAACTTTTCATTTCTTCCAATTAAAACTACATTAAATTGATAAAGAATATTAAAGTGATTATAAAAGCATAAAAAGGAAAGGTTAATCTTTTTGTTCAAAATAAAAATTGTGGAAAGCTAAAACTAACACATAAAGACACAAGCACGAGCACTTGAAAAATGAAATGAAACAGACATACATTTAAGCTCAACTATACTACATCAGTAATCATATTGAATTCATAGTTTTGAATTACAATAGTCAATAGATATTTCGAAAATTTGCCATGCATATTGAAATGATTTTCTCTAGTTTAACTGTATTCAACTACAAAAACAAATTAAAAAATGAAACATCATTATGATATTTGAAAATTCAATCACACCTTCAAAATGGATTTAAGCAACCAAATATCAATGAAGAAAGAAAACAAACCTTATATTCGTACAAACCATTGTATATATGATAAACATGACATAGCAACTCAGAACGATTTTGATATACTAATCAGCCAAATAAAAGCTACATGTATCCCACATTTTAATATATTTGGAGTTATAATTTAATGGTTAATCAATAGGAATTAAATTAAAGGTTTGAGTAGAAACCATGACACTTAAGATATTTTTTCAAAAGTCAAAAAAGAAGTTATCTTATATGCATGTCTCAATGCATATTGTAAGAATGTTTTAACGGCAATTATTGGATTTTCAAATTTTGAGAGGATTTATTATCCCTCATCGAAAATATGCCATCTGTATAATGATTTCTATTTACGTATTAGGTTTGAATTTACAATAAAAAAGTGATTGTCGAATAAAAATTAGATAAAGAGTTCATTGTTTAATGTTCAGTATACATACGAAAAAAAACTAGATAGACTTCGTCCCGGCTCGTTATTTTCTAAAGAACTCAGTTGAAAAGAATCTATACAACCATAAAAGATTTAAATGGACTGAGATATTATTACATTATTTCGCTGACATTTCAATATGACTGCAATATAATTTTATTATTTGACCTAAATATCTACATATGTTGTAAATAATTGGTTAGACACAACGTAACGTTGTACTTGTGTATTTGTACATATAACAAGTGATTTTTTTTTTCTTTTTTACAAAGATTGAAATGGTTGGTTATGAAAAACATGACAGAGTTTGAGACGGAGCAGAGGATTAAAACAAACTGTATTGGAATGGAATCAATCGATATAATTTCTATTCCATGTTTCATGTATTCTATTTCGAATCATTTGCACCTGAATACTTTTGATATTCGATTAGAACTTGTTTAGAAGTTTATGCATTCGTTAACTTTTAATTGTGTTATTTGGGTGAATTTACGTTTACTTTATTTTATTAAAAGATATACAAATATAATAATATAAGACTTTCAGCGGTAAATGAGTCATCAAATTCTGTGAGGTTAATATCTGTTCAAAAGTTAGAGTTGCGACCATGGTCGAGGATTCTACTTTCAATTTCATGACTAACTGTTGCCGTTTTTTCATGACGTGTCGTAAAATTGCCAATATGAATCGAAGCATATACACAGTTTGCCAGATCATATAAATCTATCAAACTGCCAAAACTTGTAATGTGTTTAATTATGTTTCAACTTACAAGGTATAAAAGTTGGATCACGTAATACCATCATATTGAGAAATTACACATTCTTTCTGTGGAAAAAAGATTTCATATTTTAACAAACAATTAAATTTTGTATTTTAGGATAGGGAAGAAAAAAGGAGCAAAACACACATTTTACAATAATTCAAACGTTAAACAACTCTTTTGTAGTTAACGGAAAGAGATAAGAATGTTTATTGCAAATCGAAACAGATTTAGAAAAAAATATATAAGCAGGAAGTCTTGGAGGGGAGACGGCAGCCCATTAGAAGCTTAACAATTATAGTAAAATTCTCCAATGGAAAAAAATGTTATATAAACTTAACAATTTGTTAGCACATGCTTACAATGCGACATTGTTGGTACGCCATTGAAATCGTTATCATGTTTTGTTAGAATTTGAAACATATTATTGTTTCAAGAAAATATTACATCCATATGCATTCATGAAAGATGAAGACGCGGAAATCTTTGGATTACAAACATTTTTTTCTTTCCATGCTCATCCATCAAAACGGCAACCTTTTCTTTTGTGCGCCAATTGTTCATGTTGGTTTCAATATTGCACTATGTTACAAACTATATTGAATTATTTTACATGCCAATATCAATTTACTGACCCAAGCTCTTTAAAAAAAAGTATGCAGTGAGCAATCAATATTCATAATAATAACACACTTTTACACGTGATGAGCTACTATATATCATACGGAAATTAGAAAAAGGTTATAATTTAAGTATACTTTTAGTTGAGTTGACACTTAAGTTAGTTTATGCATACCACTTAAGAAATTTACCTAAGTAAGGGAATTCTTAGTGAAATCTTAGTTTAAGGAATACCTAAGTTAAGATGTTTTATGCATACGGGCCCAGATTCTTTCGTTTCCCAACGAGCACTTTGTTTCTTCTTCTAGGTGTAGTCAAACTATTAAGTTGACTAAGCCAGAATTCTTGTCTAACCTACGACTTTTTTTCACCGAAAGCATGATAGACATGATCCGGCGACGGCAGCTACGGCGGCAGCCTTATCTTACTTATTAAAAGCTTTATAGTTTAGAAGGTGGAAAACCTGGATGCTTCATATAGATTGCCTTTGTTACGAAGTTTCCGTCTGTCACAGGTCCATTGTCCTTGTCCTCATTTTCATGGTTCAGTCACACTTGTAAACAAGTACAGATTACTGGTAATGTTAATTTCTCTCTATGAGTAATATGCTAACTTTTTTGGTATGTGCGTACCTTGCAAGGTCCTTATGCCCGTCACATGACCTCAACCTGATTTCATTGTTTATTGTTTGGTTGTAAAGTCCATATCTTAGATACAATAAGCAATAGATCTAGTATATTTGGTCCATGGAAGGATTGTAAGATGCACATGTCAAACTGACAGGTGTCATATGACCTTGACGTCATATTCATTGTTCAGAGGTTTATAGATCAGATCTTGTGTTTTGGTCTGTTTTTCTTATACTGTATGCAACTGGTCTACCTTATTTGGTGTATGGAAGAACTGTAACGTGTATATGTCCAGGTGGCAGGTGACCTCTAAGTGTTTGAGTTTTGGTCGTTTTTCTAAAATATACGCTATAAGTCAACTGTAGTCGGTGTTTTGGAATATTTCATGATAAACGTATCATTCTCACAGTTCTAATTTGACCTTGACCTAATTTTTATGGTTCATTGCTCACTGTTAAGTTAATGCGTTACAGTCTGTTTTTTTCCTGAACTATAAGCAATAGACCAACTATATTTGTTTTATGGAAGGATTGTAAGCTGGTGTCTGCCTGGTTTAGTTCATCTGACCTCGATCTCATTTTCATTAATCACTGTTCAATGTTGAGTGTTCTTGGTTAAGTCTTTTTCTAAGAAACTATAAGCAATAGGTCAACTGTTTTTGGTGTATTGAATGATTGTTTGATGTACCTGTATTTCTCGTTTGGTTTCCGATACCTTCACCTCATTTTCCTAAATCATTTTAAGTTTATGTAATAGTTGTAGTAAAGCTTTCTATTTTTGATTATCAACATAATATCAATGGTTGGTAATCAAGAAAGCGAGACATTTCAGCGTGTGCACTCTTTTTTGTGAACGTATTTTTCGTAGTTACATCAATTACAAAATTAAATTGATGTCAAATAACCTAATTTAATATGTTTCAAACAAATCTGGTCTATGATAATCATTTTATACTCCTTTTCGCGTTTGTGTCACTAAAGAGCATACGATAATATACCAAGGACAGATGATAACGCTTGTACATTCAACATTTCTAAGAAAACCCATTCAAAGGTTCTCAAAAAGATTATAAATTAAATAAATAAGCTTTATTTAGAGTCGGCAATAGTCAAACATAAGCTCTAATGAGAATTTAACCGACATAATTTGCGTCAATAAATCGGCTAAAAGTGTTTGAAATAATTTGCAGGCAGACAAAAAACATGTTTCATGTTAAGTGTGTCGATAAACTTTGAGGCGAAAAAGAAAAACTCATTACATATTTACCAAGATTGCTATACAAAGATATAACAGTGATTCATATAGCGGTTTGGTGGGAGGGGGAATAGCTGCACACCGATGTTGCAGGTTAATTTGTAACAAACTGGAAATGTAATCTCAAGCACATAACAATCTGGGTTCTCTCTTTCTAGCTAATATATAAACACATAACCCTTTGTGTTCGTATATACTCATTAAGAACTGAAGTACCGAAATTAAAAGACTAAAATCAACAGCACAATTCTGTTCTAAATCTTTTCTATTGACATAGAAAATGTTTAAGGTTACTCATTGAAAAAAAAATCGAATCAAGTAGAAGGCATTTTATATCTAATGTATACGCTGCATATATGGTTACATGAATAGATGGGCATCGGAGGTTTGAACGACCAAAAAGATGTAAAACAATCTGTTTAGCCAAAATATTAATAGATTAATTACAACCAGTACCATTCAAATTTATCACTTTTAAATAAAGTTATAGCTACTCAATAGATTGCCATTCATACTTTCTTCATTTGCTCTTCATTTAACAAAATGACTTAACAATTAACCAATCCGTATCTAAGAATGTCACCTTGTTACCTGATATCTAGAACTTCATGTCCAATTTGGTCATATTTATTAAATGATATTAACATTTTGTTGTTATTTGTGTATTATTGTCATTCTGTTTATTTCCTTTTGTTTCATATTCTGACATTGGACTCGGACTTCTGATATACTGAGTTTTACTGTGCGTATAGTTGTGCGTTTGTTTTTCGTCATTGGTGAGAGGTATTTGGGGAGGGTTCAGATCTTTAAAAAAATATGTTTAACCCCGCTTAAATTTTGTGCCTGTTCCAAGTCAGGAGCATCTGGCCTTTGTTAGTGTGGTATGATTTTAATTTCAGTTTCTTTTGTATAATACGGAGTGTGTATGACATCCATTATCACTGAACTATGCATATTTATTAAGGTGCCACCTGAAGGACGCCTCCGGGTGCGACAGTTTCTCGCTACATTGAAGACACATTGACAGCCTTCGACTGTTGTCTGCTCTTTGGTCGGGTTGTTGTCGCTTTGACACATTCCCCATTTCCATTCTCAATTTTAGAGTATAAAGTCTTGAATGTCAACCGATAGGTAATATAAAGCTAAATATTTGTATTGCAACGTGAGGTTGACTTTTTTAACCTAGATGTGTCTTCTTAATTGGTTAATCAGATTTTGACATCGATGAACTAATCAGCATACATTTGACTCCCTAAAATTATCTCCCTATCTTATGTCCTATATTTTTCTAATCATGACAATGGAAGCTAATGTAGGAGTGATGTGCCGTCAATTAATTTCTTAAAAATTCGTTTACATTTGATCCAAATGAAATTGAAGAAATAATTATTTCGATTCTTAAAGAGACAAATATGGTAATTAAAAAACTGAAGCGAGGGTGGGTATGCTGTGTGTGTGTGTGTGGCTGTTCTTTTTGACTCCCTGTTTGATAAAGGTCAAATATCTTTATAAATATGTAGTTTGTTTATGTTATTTCGTGAATAAATGCTAGAAAACATCTTTATAATTCTTTAAATTCTCAAACAGTACATTTGCCATTTTTAATTTACATTTTTTTTCTCGTAAGCTTCCGTCAAATCCAAATTAAGTTGACATTTTAACTAAGGAGCCGCCATGTTGACTTGCTGAAATGAGTTAATATGCGAATGATGCAATAGAATAGAAAATAAAACAAAACCTACCTCAAAAATCAGTTATAATACAATATCATACGAATTCCGATGGTTCACGTAACAGAAAACTTTCAACTTGAGCGGTTTCATTTGTATGACGTCATGTTATGAAATGACTTAAATGCGCCAAAAAGATTTATAGACTTTCGCGGAATTTTATTTTATTTTTATTTTGTTGATTTCCCCAAGCTCTTGTGCATTACTTTTTTTTATTATGCATACTAATAAGAATAAAAGTAATTTTGTCTTTTTTTTATTGCACTTGTTTTAAACAATAAAATCGGCAAATAATATGCAAATAGGTTCTAATACATGTAGATTTACGTGAGAAGTTTATTGTAACAGCCAGTATTATGTATATCTCTGAGTCTACGCTATAGTGTGTGATAACATTGTGTGAGGGAATTCGACGTTTGATGTACCACTGTTCACTCCAGTGCAATTTATGACAATACCACTGCATCAATCAGAATTATTTTTTTTGCAGTGTTTTAAGAAATGATTTTGCTTTGTTGTTGCGTATTATTTGTGAAACATTCAATGTTTTAAAAAGGCGAATTTTCTTTATAAAGTCAATGATTATGTTGACTTTTGAAGGCCAAACTTTCTACAGCCTTAAATACGCTAATGAAAGATCCAAAAACAATACCAATACATAACGACATGTTTATGAAATTATAATAAATCTATTGGTTAACAAATTTTTACTCGTTATTGCAAAATAATGAACTTAATATATCTGACATTTTCTCCCTACCCAGTTCACCCCTATACATTTTTATGATGTGGACTGGTCATTGTTATTGAATCGTAGGCAATTTGATTGGATTAAGTTGTTATTAGTTTACCTTCAAACTTGTTTATGCTTTTTATACATGACTATTGATTAATTAGAACGTGCATGAATGTGTACGGTAACTAAAATGACCTTCAAACTGGACACTGGACGAGTCAATATTATGTTTTATCAATGAAAGTTAAGGTATGAAAGGTAAGAATTGCCACTTATTCGATTTTCACAAAATTTTCGGAATATACAGTTGAAAGGTTATTTTTTAAAAGCCTATTGTGAAGAGTAAAGAGAAAGTTTACAAATAATACGTTTTGTTCCATTAAACCAGTCATTTTCGTAAGAGAAATACCGAAATATATTTTACGCACGACTACGGCAGGTAAAATTATTATTTATCATAATAAAAAAAAGCATTTTTCAGCCTCATTGGAATATGTTGATTACAATTAATCCCAAACTTAAGAAGTAAGTAACTAAAGTCAAAATATGTCCGATCTGCCTATTTCTGCGCATCAAAAGTCAATACGATCGTTTTAAAGTCAATTTCGTCTACCTCACAAAATCTTGTTAGGCACTATAAGTATATTTTATCGATGATGTTGTTTACAAATCTAAAGAAGCACGTCATATTAGAATTGTATTTGAAATGTTGAATGTATCTTTCAATCTGTAAGACGCATCATTTAATAAACCTAAATGTTTTTGAAAATTAAAATGATGTTTTTTTCGGGAAGAATTGTCACTTATTGATGGAAATTTGAAACTAGATTCCTTCAACACCCCCTTTTCTGTTTTTAAAAGTTATGCCGTGTCGTCGTTTTAATTAATATTTGTTCCGTGTAAAAGTTTTAAAGTTTTTTGTCTTATATTGTTACGAAGCTTCTTTTTAAATGTTGATGGTAATTTACAATTATTTGTGAAAATGCCTGTACGAATGCTTTGGTTAGCATGGTAATTGTTTTACATGTCCGTTGATTGATCAGTTTGATTTTATCAGATTTTATTGACTTCCCCTTTTTAAAATTGCATTGAAGTCCAGTATTTTCATCATTCTTTATACAGGATAAAAAGCAGTTACTGTTTATATCATGCAATGTCACAGGAATTAAATAGGAATTTAAATGTATATGTGAATAACTGAGATACAAATGCAAAACACTACAGCTCAAATTATCTCCCTCTTTTACGCCATCAAATGGTTAGAAAGTTTTAGTTCTTTTGTTACCTATTTTAACACTTATATTTCTTTGACTATATGATTACTTATTAATACCACAAAATTAGATCCTACCCCTGAATTTTTCTGTTTGTAAAATAAACCAACTTTTTTATATAAATAAGGTCGTAAGTTTTCCCGTTTGATGGTTTTACATTGTCATATATATCAGGGCCTTTCATAGCTGACGATGCGGTATTGGCTTTGCTCATTGTTGAATGCCGTACGGTGACCTAAAGTTGTTAATGTCTGTGTCATTTTGGTTTCTTGTGGAAAGCTGTCTCATTGGCACTCATACCATATCTTCTTTTTTATATATGGTACAAAATAAATAGCATACTTATCTGAATTCAACGAAGCATGCATGTAATGACTAGAACTTATTTTGAAGATATTTTTTAGTATAGTCTACAATACAAACATATTATCTGCATATCGGTTTCTACATGTAACATGTCAAAAATTACATTAGAAATTTTTGAGTTATTTTTCTTTGTATAGATTTTAACAATTGAAGTTTTGTTACATGTCAAAAATTCGTATAATATTTGACATTTTACAAAACTTCAATTGATGAACTTTATACTTAGAGAGATAACTCAAAAATTTCTAATGTAATTTTTGACATGTTTAATAATAAGTCTATTTGTTCTTTACATTTGATTTCTTGGTTTCACACACAGAATTTTCAGATGCAGATATTTGTACTGTTATATTTCTCAACTTATATATCATGTATATGTCTAATCTTATGTTTTTGTAAGTAATGTGATAAAAGCTATTTATAGGGTTCTTTTTATCGGAAATTTAAGCTTCTTCTTCATATTCTGTATATATATTTGTAATCAAAATTTAGGATACATTCCTATTAAAAATATTTCATCACACCGTTTGCTATACAACGGCATAGTATATACTGTCCATAGTTTATCATTACATTATACGCTTTCTTAATAAAATCAGAAGCATGTTTTAAATATCGAATTGCTGTTGAAAATTCTTCGATTTTGACTGTACAGTCATGCTAAATGAAACAGTTTTTCAATATTATTCAACTTCAGAAATAGATTAATGTATTCATGCTTATCCAGTAACGTGAATTACTTAATGCCTCATTAATTGGCATGGTGTTTTTTTTGTCTATGCAACCGTCCGTCTATCCCGATTCAGAATGAAGTTTTGGGTCAAGGCAGTTTTTTTTTATGAATTTGCAGTCCAACCAACCTGAAACGTGTTCCCAAGTTCTCTATGATATGATCTTTCTAATTCTTATACCGAATTAGCTAAAGATTTGTTACACCAATTTGACAGTCAACTGAACATGGAAAATGAATCTGCGTGTAGGGCATTCGTGTTCTATGGCAATATATTCTTGTTCATATTGATTTCGCCATTGTTTATGAGTATTATCACGACTGGATTTTTTAAATAATCTGTAACATTTTGTTTTCTTGTTTTTTTTTAAATAAAAAACATATTTCTTGACATTGTTACTAAAAAATTGTCGAATTTTCTTTTAAGATCTTTTCTACAGATCTACTGAGTTTTTCATCATGTTTGTCTACATTACATTACTGCAAACAGTTAGGAAAGAGTTTTTCTTAAATATCTTACAGTTACAGATAGTTCCATTTTTGGTATAGTAATGTCATTATTGAACCATGGATTATAACTTTTGTTGTAAATTTTCTTAGTTCAGAAGAATAAGTGTTGACTCTTTTTAATGCCGCTTTAACTAATCTATAATAAAAACTATGTGTTCAGCTTTTGACATCATGTTTAGTATAAAGGTCAAATATTTCAAAACAAAAATGAAAACAAATAAAAATAATAATGCAAAAAAAGACTGCAGGGCCCACTCTTTTGTTTTTGAATACACATTTGTTGAAATGGTATTCTTAACCAGGCGGTAAGTTTTGTATCAGTATTCTAGTAATTTTACCTAGTAATCAATCTAAAGTTATACATCGATTCTGTCATGTCTTTTAATGTCCTATATCTCTTAACATTAAGTATTGAGAGAGAAAACAAATCAACAGTGCTTGACTACATTCACGATTCACCAAAATGGTTTATGACCTTTTTATTAGAGCCAATATCAGACAAGACCAATCAAAGCACATGACAGTTTTATAAAAAAGCGGAAAATACTCATAGAAGAATTAAAATCCATAAGTCTAAGAACGACCAAGCCATGGCAAAACACGAAAAGACTAACAACAGTCATCAAAACATTACACAAGGAACCAAAAAATTAAGCATTACGAATACCATATAACAGGAGGTGCACTCTGGTGCTCTCGAATTATACAAACATCTTCCTCTACATGTGACGATCCGTCATATTGTTAATAGTAGTTTCATGGTAAGACCACGAATCCAAGAAAAATATTAATGCATAGAATTACATTTATAAACTTGTAAAAAGAGTAAGTGTCAAACAAAGACAGTGTTTACAAACAGCTTCTACTTAAAGCTGAAACTAGTTCTGAAATACAGCTTTATGTTTGTCTGTAATTGCAGTTTTCTTTTTTAACCAGATGAACTGACTTTAAATAGAGCTAATACTTACAAACAATGAAAACTGCCATTTTCTGGATCTTGATATCCATTTTTTTGAACGTGAAACTTAATACCAATAGTTATTATAAAAGAAATGCATTTATATTTCTTAATGTTGATTGTCCTCTTTTAGATGGTGACGTTCTCTTATCACCATCTGATGGTGTTTATATATCACATCTTCTCCAATTCGCAGATGCAGCTCCTACTAAGACTTTGTAAAATGTCATCAGTGTCTGAGTAGAAAGTTGATGAACCAGGGGTATGTCAAGGAACGTCTTGTCCGTTTTCTAAAAAGGTTCATCGGAAGGTACCAAGACCTTGTTGATAAATATTCCGTATCAACTTCACAAATAATACATGATGGTCTCATTATTCTTAATTTATTCTATAAACACTCGTTACAACAAATAAGCATAATACATGTCCGTATTATAGGTACTACTGTCAATAATGAAAATGTAAATTTAGCTCTTATAAGAGGTTTTTCAACATCTTTCGAACGAACAAATTTTTACGGTACTTGACGACATGTGACGTACCATGATTTGGTGGTATAACACCTGTAAACTTTTATTTAGTTTTAGAGAATAAAGTATCTAGTAGTATTAGTACGATTTATCCACTTGAGAGTTTATGACATAGTCAAGAAATTTAAACATTGATAATGGTCAAAACCTAATTCGTTGAACGTATTTTGGTTATACGACCTACCATGTTAGCATAGGTTTTTTATGTCTTATATGAATTTAAAAAGTTCTTGATAAAAATAGGAACACACTGCCCTAATATCACTAAAAATGAAATGCAAACGTGACAAAACAAATATACAATCCTTGAGTTTGAACTATTGGGTGCACATGTATACATCGTTTACATGTTATCAATGTGTGTTTTAATGATCATATGACGAATGTAAACAACACTCTAATACTGGTCATATTATTAGTAAGTTAACTGACTATCAGTATATGTCAAGGTGATATAGTACGTTCATGTTTACTTTGTTCGGTTATTTCAAATTATTTTTAAACAACCCAAATACTCTTTATAAAACAAATATTATTCGTTGGTTCTACATTGTATATTATCGAAACTTGTATTTCATATTTGGACAGTCTAATGATAGGTAAGTCGAAAACGATAGAGCAGAAGTGACTTAATCAAAAGTTTGCTCACGTCGTCGGATTTTACACTGATTAAAATGTTTTAGAGCTCCAGATGAAGGTTAACACAGACAAGCGCTTTAGACACACGAAGCAAGGAGTATATTCATCCCCAAATCTGTTAAATTCAGTATTGTTTGAAAATATCGGATACTTGTTATAATGAGAAATTGAATACATCTATGATCGACATAATAAGACTGGCGATTACAAATCTTTCAATGTTGTTCTCCAAAGTTAGTTTGGAGAACATAAAAGCATAGTTGACTTATGTAGTTTGAAACTCAAAAAGGACATAGTAAAACATAATACCTAGGATGTGCGTTTCTGGACTTTCATCGTTTAAATGAAACGCTAACAATTCCATAACTCATGTCCTTTCGTTTCCAACGAGCACTTTGTTTCATCTTCTAGGTGTAGTCAAATATCAAAGTGATTTAGCTATAATTCTTGTCAAGCCTACGACTTTTTCGCAGAAAGCATGAAAAGTATGATCATTTATTTGACAAAAACATATTTTAAGATTTGATTAAAATTAATTTTTACTGTAAATTTGGAACACATTTCCTTTTTTAAAAGGTGTTCAAGGATTGTTATGAAAGTTCATGATATTAAATTCTTGTTTTAACAAAAAAGGTGTCTTTTTTAAGTTTTCATAACTTTTTCAAATCAGCTTGAATCGTAATGAAACTCTTCAGCTATCTTTATTATATATTTCTCATTAAAAAAACCAAGGTTGTTTTGTATGTTGGTGTTTTGCTGTTAAATTTAATGACTTAGTTGATAGGTAATAAAATTTTCAGTTTTGACAAAACTAAGATAGATACCTATAATTTAAATATTTAAATTTGACAGCAATAAACTAAATTTCCAAATAACCTGTTTTTTGTAAGAATAATATATAATAAAGCTGTAGATTTGAATGAAAATCCAAGTTGCTCTGAAATAATCTAAAATGTACTATATATGAATTTTGTCTGAACTGTAAATTCTAGCTTTTTTTTGCCTGCATCAATTTCAATCTTAAATTTGTCATCAATACTACAAATTGCATAACGACTTGGGATTCAGTAAGATAAATATATTACTAAGGTGGCTATATACTTTAATAAAAATCCAAGTTGATTTGAAAAAGTTATTAAAATAATTAAAGTGTACTATCTCTATCTTGTCTGAATTGCAAATTCTAGCTTTTTTTACCTAGATTAATTTAATTCTTGAAAAAACAACAAAAACAAAATGACCTTGGATTCAATAAGATCAATATATTACAAAGATAGCTGTAGAGTTTGATGAAAATCTATGTTGATTTGAAAAAGTTATGAAAAAAATTAAAGTGTACTATCCCTCTTTTGTCCGAATTGCAAGTCGTAGCTTTTTTTACCAAGATTAATTTAATTCTTAAATTTGACAGCAATACAACAAAAAAACAAAATGACATGGGATTCAGTAAGCTTTACATATATCTAAGATAGCTGCATAGTTCAATGAAAATCTAAGTTGATTTGAAAAATTATAATTTTATTTTTACCTATTGTAAAATTAAATTCTTTCATTTCACAGCAATAAATCAAACTACCAAATAAGCTTGAATTTTGTAAGATCAATATTTAATTTAGTTAGATGGGCTGATTTACATCAGTCAAAATTAAATTTGAAGGTCAATACTAGTCGAAACAGGTCGAGACTGATTGAGACTGAGTCGCAACTAGTCGAGACAGGTGGAGACTTGGTCAAGACCATTTCAGACTACACCAAGATCATCACGTACTGAATCAGACTAATAAAGTAAAGTCGAGACCTAGTCGAGTAAACTTAATTACAGTTCATTACAGTCTAGACTAGCCGAGTAAAATGTGTGCTCGATTTTACTGGTCGAGCACAAAAACTGGTCAATTCAGACTCCGAGCAGTTTGTAGTGCTATATGTTATAGGTCAACTATAGTTGGTGTTTTGAAATATTTTGTGATGTGCATATCAGTCTCACAGTTTTTATTTGACCTTGAACTCATTTTTATTGTTCATTGCCCAGTGTTAAGTTAATGTTTTTTATTTAATATCTCCAAATGAACTTGAAATTAAAGCTACTACCTACACAGATAAAATGTGCTTCATATTTATACCTTTTTCTCGAAATGACTATTGATGGGAGGTTGAATACCAAAATGTATGACAAACGCGATGATTTTAATTTCCTTATAGTCAATTTTCCATTTCTGTGTAGCAACATCCCAGCGGCACCAGCATATGGAGTATATGTGTTTCAATTGATACGTTACTCTAGAGCTAGCTCAAAGTACGTTGATTTTGTTGAACGAGGAATACTGCTTTCTCAAAATTTGCTAAGACAAGGCTATGAATCAATCAAATTAAGGTCATCACTCAAGAAATTTTACGGTCGCCATCATGAGCTGATTGGCCATTATGAAAAAAGTGTGTAAGAAATCATATCTGATATTCTTCCTAGGTCATAGTAACCTTCCATCATTACCAAACTGAATAAAGAAATAACACAAATGGTGCCGTATACGGTGCAGGAAATGCTTACCCTTCCGGAGCACCTAATTTCACTCCCGGGTTTTAGTGGAGTTCGTGTTGTTTCTTTATTATTATTTATAACTGTTGATGTTAATGTCCTTTGGTTTTGTGAGTCTTTGTATACTCCTTGGATTTGATTGTTATTGTCTCAAACAATCTGTGCTTCCTGAACTATAAGCAATATGCCAACTACAGTTGTTTATGGAATGATTGTAAGCTGTTCATGTCTACCTGGTATGGTCCAACAGACCTCGACCTCATTTTCAAAGATCATTGTTCAATGTTTAGTTTTCTTGATTTAGTCTGTTTCTAAGAAACTATAAGCAATAGGTTTACTTTATGTGTATGAATGATTGTTAAAATACCTGTATTTCTCGCTTGGTTTATATGACCTGAAACTCATTTTCTTAGATTATTTTAAGTTCATGTAATAGCTGTAGTTAAGCTTTCTATTTTGGATTATCATCATAATATCAATGGTTGATCAAGAAGGCGAGACAATTCAACGTGTGCACTGTTTTTTTGTGAACGTATTTTCCGTAGTTTAATAAATCGGTTAAAAGTATCTGAAATAATTTGCAAACAAACACAAAACATGTTGCATGTTAAGCATGTTAAGTGTGTTGATAAACTTTGAGGCGAAAAAGAAAAATCTAATAACATATTTACCATTGCTATAATTAGATATGAAAGTAATCCATATAGCGGTTGGTGTGAGGGGAATAGCTGTTGCAGATTAATCTGTGACAAACTGGAAAATAGTGTCGGATCGAAATTGCAAGCCAAAAATTAACAGTAGAATTGTGTTCTTTATATTTTCTATTGACAAAGAAAATGTTTAGGTAACTCATTTGGAGAAAAAAATCGAAATCATAAAGATCCATTTTATATGTAATGTATACGCTAAGTATATGGTTACTTTGAATGTCTGGGCATCGGAGGTTCGATCCACTCAAGAAATGAAAAAACAATATGTTCAGCCAAAATATTGACAAATAAAGTTCCAACTAGAACCGTTCGACTTTATCACTATTGAGTGAAGGTAAGGCTTCTCAAAAGATGACCATTAATCATTGCTACATTTGCCCTTCATTTAAAAAAATGAATAAAATAAACCGACCCGTATCTATCTAACTTATAAGAATGTCAACTTGTTCATGAAAATTTACCTTATATTTAGAATTCCATTCCATTGCCATATGCTAATATATTCTATTCGATGACAACAGGCAGTGTGAATAGCCTAGCACGTCAACCGGTCGGTTACATTAAGTTGTATATTTGTATTTCATCAAGAGTTGACTTTACACCTCATTCCAGACTGTGTCATTTTGACAAAATGTAATTCGCTCTGCGGCTAATGCTTGCATAGCAAGAGACAAATACTTAATGAATGCAACCTCACTTTTTTCTGTTCAAAAGATTCCATCAGGTTTTGTTCGTAAACTAGCAATGTCTTTTAAGTCGGTTTATCAGATTTAAACATCGATTAACTAATCAGCATAAATCTTACTTTCTAAGTGTTATTTTTAATTCACTGCTAGGTTCGTACTATAGGTCGCTATTCTGTAAAAATTAATAAAACTTTGGTTTGGAGTTAATATACTTTAATTCTCTAATATAAACAAGATTTAGTAAAATTCTATATGTTCTCTTGTTTCATCCTGTATAGGTTGCAATTCTGTAAATATAGTCAATGCAATGTCCCATATGAACTCCCTTTGCTGCTAAATATGTGCCACTTTTACTATAAAGTTTCGTGAAAAATTATATCCCAGAACGGAAAGTTGATATGAACTACTATTTCATTCAAAGGTCAAAATAAAGGGCTGTGCAGCATATTTGCAACATATATATGCCCTGCACATCTTAGAGTTTAAACTTAATTCTAAAATTCTATACTACCCATACCTCCACTATTGGACTCCATAAGAATTAAATTTAATGCGCATCCCTGTTTTTCTATACTTGTAACATTCCTAAGTTATGTCTCTGTGAAATGAAATACAGAGATCATATCTGGGAACCAGTACTTTACGAATTAACATATCTATGAATAGTATATATCTCCCCAAAAGAAGCGTGGTTCGTGAAACAGCTGTATTTACAAAGTGCAACCTATAGGCAATATATATGTTTAATTTACTTTGAAGGTTATAAAATTGATATCTACTGTGGCCCATTTTAAACAGAAACTTACAGAAGCTTGAAATATGACTATTTTACGAAAGTGTCAGAACAGTAAAGCGATACGAATAATTATTGCTAGAAATCAAGGGCTCACATGGGTTGTCAATGACATAAACAACGTCGTCATAGGTAATATAGCGATAAGTAGATTATCATTGGTCATTTCAATTCGATTGCATTTCTCACTGTCTCCGTGCCGTCTAAAGCAAGACAATCAATATCGTCGAGAACACCAACGATAATCTATAATTATCATCTTAACATTGTCGAGCAATTGATTGTGTGTTATCTCCGAATTATTCAAAAATTGTTGAATTTGTTGATTGCATCAAATATATTTGTAAGTCTGTCTTGTACATTTACTTGCATATATAAATCGACAATGAGGATCGGTTAAAAAAAATAGTGCTATAGAGAAAAAGGCGGCCTTGTTCAACTGAGTATGCCCCTGATATTAGAAGGAATCGCGTTGTGAAATATGTAGACATCGATGTTATTTGTTATTGTTTCTTTCTCTTCTTCGATTTCTTTTTTACGTGTTTTTGTCTGTTTTTTTGTTGTTTGTTTGGTTTTTGTACTTATATCTTTCGATTTTTGTCTTGTCATCTTCTGTGTTTTGCAAGTTAAATAAATTTATTGCAAAACAACCGGCATGATTACATGACATATCAAGATGAAATACATTTGCACCTGTCAAGAAATAATGAATAGGGATAGTTATTTCAAAGAAAGAAATTTACTGAACTTTTCAACGTCTGTAATCTTTTTGTGTCGTTACATTGCTGTCTAATTGATGCATATCTCACGTTTCCGTCTTGTCGTGTGATAATACAACAATTTCAATTGTTGCTAGAAAAAAAAAACATTTCATTGACTACCAAGATGTATACAAGCCTTAAAAACAGTTTTCTTATTTTTGCTTGTGTCAGTTATGTTTTTATTCCTTTGACGGATATCCAAAGTTAGTTGATATTATCATAGATTAGCATTTGCTAACAAACAGATACTATATAACTTTTTATTGAATAAGATATGACCTAAAACGGCAATCATATACATATATATATATATATACAATAATATGTTTACAAGTTAAATCGCGTCATGAGAGATAGTTAACTGGTAATGTTTTTGTATTTCATTCTTTATATCACATCCTTTATAAACAAGGACAATGTTTGGAAATTGGAAATGTATATTTTAAAGAAAATTGTCGACAGTAATGATAACAATAATACGATAAAGTCTCCTTTAATGAAACATATTTTATTTAAAATTAAGAAACGTTATAAACATATGCTGCCTGGTCAAAATTTGTCACAAGTAGCTGATTCCTCTCTTTGTCAAAGACAATTGTTGACGGACTATCAAGACCATCTTCCTCGGTCAATATCTGTTTGCAATGTTTTCCATCAGGAGATATGACAACCATATTACATGAATTTCTTCCAACAACAAAAACATTCCCCTTGTTGTCAAAGGTTAATCCTTGGGGATAATCTAAAACTCTTTCATCCTTGAACTCCCACACTTGTGCTCCACTGTACAAACAGCAACTTACTGTGTGGTTATACGGATTGGTGAGGAAGATCTTGTCAGCATGCGTTGAGACGTATGACATCTCAGATGAGACCGTATTAGGAATTGTAGTTATACTGTAGTCTGCACATGATATCACATGAGTATCTTTACCTTTAACACAGCAAATCAATGATTTACCGTCATAAGTAATTCCAAACGGACATGCAGGTAAGTCAATGAACTTTTTCACCTTTCTCTGGATCAGATCAACAATACTGATACCATGCTTTTCAAATGATAATCCTGTGGATACTGCTATTGTAAAATCATCTAAGCACACTACATCAAAGGCACTGTATGGTTCTCTGAGAGGAATTGTATATACAACGTCACTATCGGCATCAATTGCTATTACTTTTTCATTCTCATTTTCGTTATTTGAGAACAGAAATTCGCCTTTTTTTGTAACACAGCATCCAGACGTGAGTGTACAAGTTGTTTTAAATTTTCGTATGAGTTCGAGTGTAACATCGTTGATTGATTTGATTGCTTTAGGAACCATTATTTGGGCTTGTCTGTCTTTCCTTCTAATAAGGTCAATTTCAATAGAAGGAATTTTCTTGACTTCAATGGACCCCCACCTATCAACATTTAGAAAATCATGTATAGTAATGTCTGTTTCACACTTTATAGTGATGTGTTTGTGATCCTCATGTTGGATACAAGTTTGAAGATGCTTTTCCAATTCATTGGTTTTCGACTGAATGTCTCCCATACGTAGGAATGTTTGCAGATCTGATGCGTATTTCTTCGTATTTTGGATAACAGACTTGATCTCATTTATTTCCTTTACTTTATCTTGAAGAGATGACACGATCGAATGAATCGGAACGCAGCAATCAAATTCAATTTGGTTAAGTTCTTTTGTGAACTCCTCTTCAAGTTTGTTGACATGATGGATGACCTGCTTTTTTAAGTGACAAACTTGTTCAGCTATTTTCTTCTTTTGATCTGTAATATTTTCTATATTCGACTCTCTATTATTACGAATAAGATTGATATTAGTCAAAAGGTCGCTAATACTCTGGTCTAGGTCAACGAAGGACTCAGAAGTCTTGATGCCCTTTGCTATCTCATCAAGAGAAAATATTTTTCCACATTTCCCATGATCCTTCACGCACTTGTTGCAAATTGGATTCTCGTGCTTATTACAGTAAAGTTGATATATTTCATTGTGATAAATACAATGCTGCTTGAAGTCGGTTACAGCAGATGGTAATAATTGGTATTCTGAGATGGAAATAGTTTTGTGATTTCTTGTTACCTTTAAAACATTATGATGTTCCCTACAGTCAGAACATAATGGATCCTCACACTCAATACACCAGTGAGTGGACTTCGAAGTTTGATGTCGAAGATCGCATACAGCGCACACTGATGTACACGAAGCCATTGAAGATGTTACTGTCAAAATAAGATAAAAAAAATACTATATTACAATCTCTTTTTTTTTTGTCATTACTGGAATGTTAGGGCGAGTTTGAACAAAACCAACAAGCTAGGTCAATCAATAGATTGTATTTACTAGCTATATGTTTTGTATTTCTATGTTATATTTTTGTTTAATTTGTGTATTCTTTTTACTTAGAATGATAACCTCAAACAATTTTTTCCTATCATTAGAACCTTATTTTATAATATATTTGAAAGTCAAATGTCATATTTAATGTAACATTACTTTAATTTTTTAAGTGCACGAATTTACTTTGCAAATCGATAAATGATTGATTGTTGATCAGGTTCTTTCCATTGCTTATTGCCAGGTTTCCAATTTAGCGATTTTTGTATTAACTGAAACAGCTCTTTTTCATATGTGATGAACATTACATGTACCTCTATTTGAATTTTTATTGTTAGTGTTTCACGAAAAATTGCAGACTTAGAAAATAACATATTACCCAAACTTTGAATAGCATTTATACTAGAGATTTAGATGGAGCATAAGTCATAAATTCAATGATTTCAATAAATCTATGATTTAAAAAAAACTAAAAACGAACCCATAATTAAATTTACTGTAATTTGATCAACGGAGGCAATAGTAAAGGTGACGAATGACCATCTAAGATGTACCCGGATAATTGGAAGTTTTCTAGGGCAAACATAGCGTTTTTTTATACTGAACGATAAAAACGCGGATGAAAAATAGAAATCTTTGGGTTAACAGTAACAGATTCTATGTACCTAAATAATATATTACATCGCATTGTTCTCCATAAACAAAACAGACAACACCATTCAAACATACTCACATTACATGAAACAATTAGTTGTTAAATATTGACTGTTTTTGTTGTCTATATGCATATATCAATGTACATGCTGTTGAGTAGGTATGAATGAAACCTTTTAATTTCGACTTAATAATATTTCGACAAAAGTACTACTTTGTTGTTTCGATTTTTTGTACTTGACTTTTACATTTAGGTTACATTTAACAGCGACAATCATTAAATATTTTGTCATGACGAATTAAAATCATGATAAAAAACGAGTGACTGGTGAATAATAAAATTTATCCAATTTTTGGACCCATGCATGTATATATCATTAACCTAGTCTTCTGTGCACGATATTATCATTTATTACGCAAATGTATCATATAATAGTCATCTTTGTTTATTTCAGTGACAGATCCATGCGTATTGCGATCGCCGGATTTTTACGAGACGGGTCACGCAAAGGTCACTTCTTCATAATTTGGACAAATTAAAGAATTTTCTTCAGAAAAAATTTAAAGTATATGAACATAAGTTTAATAATGAAAACTACCAATTTTGTTATAAAAGCATATGCATCAATTTTTTTTATCTATTTGAGATTACATATGACTTTAAGTTTTATTCCAAAGAATTCATGTAAAAGAAATCAATAACTAGTCATGGCAATGACGGGGGATTTAAATGAGATATAAGATTGTTATTGTTTATTTGTTGAATATTGATTTAAGACTCTAAAGTCATTTATCAAGTATCAACACAATTGTTCGTTGAATGCACAGATTTATCTGTATGTGTATTGAACTAGTATACGCATGCTCAGATATATCATATTATATTAGGTATTTAGAATGTTAACAGAAAAAATATGAATCAGCACAGTGATCCCTGTTTTGTTTTACCTCCATTTGTTTCTATTTATATTCAGTTTTTAATAGTTTAATATATATTTGTTCATGCACTTGCTTTAAAAAACATAAGTTAAACAGTATCGTGATTTATTAAGTGACCATTTGAATATGGTAAAATTCACTCTGCGTTAACCATTACTCAAACCTATAAATATTATGTAGAAATATTAGACAATCATAGTGTTTTGACTTGAAATATCAACGATAAATAAGTGTACGGCTTCAAATCGGGGAAATGCGAGGTTCTGTGGAGCTTTTTCCCCGTTTTGAGCCGAATCTTTATATCGTTGATATGTCAAGTCAAGTAAAGTGTATTGACTTGACTATTATTGTCTTTATACTGCAATCTAGACAATATTGTGTCATTGTTATTTATTTTATTTGAATATCGCATCTGGTGGAGTACCACACCATAAAATGTACATTTATTAACCTGATTACCCGATGGTAAACGTCAATTCGTTTGAGTATGGACTAAATATTAACAATGTAATTTTAGTAAATGGACTTAAATTCAGTTATCGCTGTGGGCTCTTTCGAATTGTTTTTCATGTTTAAGCTTTACCCAACATGAAGGACGTCATATTATGTGACGTAATTTATTCCTTTACATTATTTCCAAGCAGTAAGCAATCTGTTTCAATTTCGTTCGCGGTAAAATTGAAAAGTAGTATTTTGTAAATGGTGCAGAAGTGTTTATAGCGTGTGTCATGCTTCCAATATTATGAGCAGTAATCTTAGAAAGGAATTAATTTAATCGTCATTTTTACCAAATTTCATCGAAAGTTTTTTTTTATATTATCAATCCTTAATTATAGATTGATGCTAATTTCGACTCATTATATCCTCAAAGTTATTTAAAAAATGATGGACGGATTTGTATTTAAGTAAAGGATATAAGCCGATAACAGTCCATTCTGTAAAATATTGGACAAAATAGACTGTAAGAGGTTTGTATCTTACTTGAAACATGGTGTAACACGTCAAAAAAGGTAAAAAATGCAAGCAAATACAAAATTTTGTTATAATTTATTTTCAACATCTGTGAAATTTATTTTGTGAATAAACTTTCTTTACATTAAAATTTATCGTATTGTTGGCCCCTTTAGACAGTAGCTCAACTTAAACAATAGACAAACAGGAGGTACAGCTGAAGGTAAACCACACGTATTGCTACATGACGATTACTACACAGCGTATGCGTATCATGACTTTTGCGTCCGCAAGGACTTAGCCTACTCTAAATATTTTCTGTGAACACCTGTACATGCGTTTTGTTTTTTTAAAATGGATAAAGACGACGAAAGTGTTGTCATAATGCAAAAAAAACGAGGAGATTGATATCGTTAATAGTGAATGTGTAGTTTCAAACTTTGGATTAAAATCAAATGTGTATTAATATATATTAGAGTTCAGTGTGTACAAAGCGGATATAGTAATAGCAGTTGATTATGATAATGTCAAATTTTATATATATTATATTTCAAAATATAGCCATCTCCTTTTATACATTTGTTTCTACTGGGATTTTATTTCTTACTAGGTGAATGAAAAAAAAAAGAAAAAAACATGCGAAGTCAGGTTCGCGTTGAACCATATCGAGTTCATAAGCAAGGTGTTGCATTCAATTAATACTCATCCTATCATATCAGACATAAAATTCAAGAACTTGTAAATAAACGCCAAACCTGATAAAAAAGAAACTATCTTAATCCCCTTGTTTATAAAGCAACTTTTAGATTTGCACTATGTACACATAGTGAGGTTAATATTGTTAATGGGCCTTGTATTGTTGCATGATTTATCATTCGTTAGAAACATTTTTTTTCCATTTTATTTGTAGCTAAAAATTAATTGTTGTATTGTTTTTTCACTTGAAGAAAAAATTGACGAATCTGATGGTTTTTTAGTTCAATGATTGGATCATTTATCTGTAAGAACATATTATATTACCTTCAGCTGTCCAATATTTTTAGGAGAGGAGAGCTATTATTTAAAATATTGGACAGTTAAAGGACACATAATGGTTTCTTACAGATAGTCCAATCACTGAAAGAAAGAACGGGTACAATAGAATGATGTAAGTACAAAACTGGTTATTAAACTTGAACAGTTTTTATTTTTCGATTATATGTCAATCTGAAATTTAACAAAAAATTCGAATTGGACGTCAATCTTTTTTAAAATCTTCCGTTCAATAATAAGTCAATAGAATTAAGGAAAAAGTGGCACCATAAATCATATACAAGAACTTTGTAAAAGTTGTTGAGTTTCATATCATAATGATATATAATCCCTGATAAAACTGGAGATTGGACAAGAAGAAAACAAATAAAAATATTTTGCAATACTAACTATAAAGTATTCAGGTTTGGTTGATTTATGATATGTTTAATCTACTTTAAAAGGAAAGAAATTTTATATGAATTATCGTAAAGTAATAAAAACAATTGTAATATAAATAACGTGTGATCATTTGTTAACGCGATGCGAACTCATTAGATATCAAAGACATTAAAGTGCTTATTACTATTTATTACTATTTATTCCATTCATGTTAAAACTGGTCCTCTAGAAGCAGAGAGTTAAATTAGGTACAGTACAAAAGTATACTATTTTAACGGAATTTAGACTGGATCGGTTATGCTTGTGCTTTAATGAGAGAACTAGTTCAGTTTGAGTTGTCCGAGATAACTGTTTCAATTCAAATGATTCCCTAACATATAATCAACAAACAATGAAGTTTGTGGTTGGGTGTTGATAGGGAAAAGAATGAGGGAAATAAGCATATTTCCCTTGCAAACCATTCTTGAAAGATTCTGAAAACTGACTGAGTTTTTATCCAAAAATGCTCTTACATTTTGTTTATTAAAGAGCGAATAAAATTGACACTAAGAAATTGTTAACCGATACGATATGTATGTGGCTTACCTCACAAGCGATATATAATTCTAGTTTTATAATCATCTCATCTGTAATTGCATCGATTGTGTCCTTTGCCCAATTACGCGTGCCTGTCCCTAGTCAGGAGCCTGTTATTCAGTGGTTGTCGTTTGTTTATGTGTTACATGTTTGTCTCTCGTTCATTTTTTTATGCCCCACCGACGATATTAGAGGGGCATTATGTTTTCTGGTCTGTGCGTCCGTTCGTCCGTCCGTCAGTTCGTCCGTCCGTCTGTCTGTCTGTCTGTTCGTCGGTCTGTCCCGCTCTAGGTTAAAGTTTTTGGTCAAGGTAGTTTTTGATGAAGTTGAAGTCCAATCGACTTCAAACTTAGTACACATGTTCCCTATGATATGATCTTTCTAATTTTCATGCCAAATTAGAGTTTTTACCCCAATTTCACGGTCCACTGAACATGGAAAATGATAGTGCGAGTGGGGCATTCGTGTACTGAGGACACATTCTTGTTTATATATAAGTACGGCCGTAAGTTTTCTCGTTTGAATTGTTTTACATTGTCTTATCGGGGCCTTTTATAGCTGACTATGCGGTATGGGTTTTGCCCATTGTTGACGGCCGTACGGTGACCTATAGTTGTTAATGTTTGTGTCATTTTGGTCTCTTGTGGACAGTTGTCTCATTGGCAATCATACCACATCTTCTTTTTTATATTGGTTTGTAAGTAGGTTGTACATGCATGGCAGTGGACGCTGTCTCAGTCGATTTATCTGATCTCTCAATGGTCAGATATCAGAAAAAAAGATGGGGTATAATTACCAAGACTTTTATCCTTTAGAATTCAAATGGAGAGCAATCTGACGACCTTTAACAATGAGAAAAAAACATACATTTACCGTGAAGTCAGCTGAAAAAAGCATTGATATACAAATGAAAAGCGACCGACAAGCAACATGACATACACTTAGATATATTTCTTTTTCCTTTCAGAGATTTTTTTATGCTACAGAGGCATATTTAATTAGAAATTTGCTCTATCGTCTAATAATATAATGTGTATGTCAGATATGTAACCTTATTAGCGTTCAAGTATGCAAAAAATCGTTTTGTTTTTTTCAAAAATGTGTATTTATTTTAAATTAAAAAAAACCTACCATTTTTCGGAATTGTTACTGGATGAAAAGATTGGTAGATTCAGATGAAAAAGTTGTATATTTAATTCAATACCAAAACACTTGATGTGTTATAATTGTCAAACAAAAAAGTATAATTACCTGATTTTCAAGCCGAAAAAAACTCCTTATTTGCCGACGGTAAGTCATTTATAGGAATAAAGATAATCAATATATGTTATGTGTGATTGTAAATTTTATTAAATATATTGACGTATTAAAATCCGTCCACACATGTATTGATTTACCTCTTTGCTGTTGGTTTATATTGTTTATGGAACAATATCTTGCTGAAAGTAATTTATGATGTATGCCTATAAACATATACGTTCCCTAGCCAAAATTTCAAGGACAAAACATATTTTCGCGTATGTTACGACGGAAATCCATGTTTGTCTCAATACCCAGCATAAGGCAAAATACTTTTGAATGATAACGATTTTCTGTACTGTTTAATCCATAAAATAGTGTATGAACTATAATAGAAAGAAGAACAAAAGTTGCAAATCATATCTTTTGTGATGATAACTAAAGTTACGATGACGATGATCGTTCGTGACATGATCAATAAAACTTCATGATGGTACTAAAAATCTGTTTGATATTTGTATGAATACGGACACATCAAATGGTATAACTAACTGTCTTTGCAGTATTTCATACTATAACTAAAGTCGTAGAAAACTTTTTGATAAGTTACGGCACAACCACGACAGTGTTCAAAATGTTTAGAACGTTTTGGATGGAATTCGAGTTTATATTTTTTTATGCATTTTTTCACACATGGTAATCACGATTTGAGCTTTGTTGTCTTTTTTATACGTAACAGCTCAAGAAGATTAGATATAAATCAGATGACTAAATCGGAATGTTGGTGAATATATTTGAAATAATTTGTTTCGAAAAATGTTATCATAATTCCACCAAAATAATTACAGTAGTCAGTGTATATGTTTAACCACCAAAAACAAGGGAAGATTGCAATGTTGAGAAAAAAAAGAACATATTATAAAAGTTTGAATGCAAATATCATAAAAATCTATTTACCTATACCAAAAGTAGAATGTACAGTTTAAGTATCAGTTATAAATCATTTACATTAACAGTTCGTATGCATTTATATCTTACTCAAATAAGCGATGTCAAACATATATAAATTATCATATTTTATAAATTGATCCAGCGTATTTGCCCATGATACATGTATGTCTCAATTTTCTCAAGAATGAAATGTTGCGTCCTAACACTTAGGAAATGAAGTTCTTTTTGGAAATTTATTGACGTGTAAACCCGTTGACAGAAGCACATTTCTAAATATTCTAACAATTTGCTCAAAGTCATCGATTGTACAAAAAAGGACATGTATTATATATAATCAACTCAATATTGCATTTCAATGTAGTAAGTCATTATTTAAACACATACAGTCAGTTTCACTTATATTTAAACACCATAAATGGCTATTGTATTTCTGGAAAAGAAAATATTTGTCAAAGTCTAAATCAATATTGCTATTTAATTGAAAATTTTTTTTCGTTTTAAGCCCATAGAGTCTAAGTACAGTTTTGTTCATCTCTATTTTGATATTCTTTACTCATAAATATGGCAGCTTTCTTATGTAAATGTGATCTTTATTTGACATGGTTAAGGCCATTTCGCGTTTTCGCCCTTCATATTCTATAGGGCGAAATCGCGAAGTCGAAATCGCGAAATGGCGAAATATCTTTTCTTTTTGATTTCGCGTTTTCTACTTCGCCTTTTCACGTTTTGGACTTTGCCTTTTCGAGTTTTCGCGATTTCGCGTTTTTGCGTTTTCTCCTTTGCGCAATTTTGCGTTTTCGCGATTTCGTGTTTTCGCGTTTTCGGGTTTTCGCGATTTTGCGTTTTCGCGATATACATGTAATAATAACATAACATTTTGAAAATCATTAGAGACAATACTACAAAGTATAAGTCATTCAAATGATTGTCATATAAATTTCATATTCTGTGATTTACTTTAAATATTTTCATATATTAGACAATTCCTTTACATTCTTTGTTTCAAATACTCTTAAAAGTCATTATATTTTTTAAGGTGTCAAATTGATAAGTTAAGCCAAAGGTAAACTATTGGCGGTTTTTGTTTATATACATCTATTGTTTACATGTGTATATTAGTAGATTAATTATGTTTTATTCATGTAGTTGATATTGTTTGTAGAGCGCCCTATTATTAGACATGTTACGAAAAGTTATATTCACGACGCTGAGGTTGACAAATTACACTTTAAAATTGGGGACGGTGTCAAAAGATTGATTACAGATTTAAAAGGTAAGTTTAAATCCTTTGCGTCTTGGTTAATCAATATGTAACATAGTATATGACAATTGATGTTGTAATATCATTGCTGGCTATCACAAGACATGAAAGGTGTGCGCGTGCGATGGGGGGGGGGGGGGGGGGGGTGGGCTAGAAAAAGGGGACTGAAGAGTTAAACAAGTTCATTCGAATCTAGATTGATAATATATACATAGTAAGCCAATTAGATATTAATTTTATTGTTTTAATTCAGTTCCTGAAAAAGTTCAATATGTCGCTCCACTAATCCAGCACAAAGCTCTACAGTCTGGTTGATTTTTTTCTCTTGGGTGTCTCCATAAGCTTTCAAAGACTGCACGTTTTAAAGCGTCTTCTAGAATGTTCAACATATACCCGGCACACTGATAAACGCAAATTCGCTTTTTTACATGTTCTTCTTTCTACTCGTGGTTTAGCTCTTAGTTGATGGCGTCTGTAGGGGGTAACGAGGGGCGATAGGGATGGATATATTTTATCCGCTAAGATGACAAAATTCTGGGGGAACTCCAAACCTGGTCCAATTGAAGGCAAAACATGATACTGTTGGGCATCATTTTGGTGTCCTAGGAAACCACTTCGAATAAATATTATATGATTTCTATTGTCCACAATCACCTGTGTATGAATGCAATGATTGTGTCGTGTCCGGAGTAAAATTCTTCTTGAGGCTCCGTCTGTGGTCTGTAAGAGACCAGGAGGTTCTGTCGATTGCAGCTAACGCTGTGGTTAATTTATGCCAACCACCGCGGAATTGGCGCCAATATTCTACGGTTGGCCAATAAATACTGGGGGCATATATTTCCCAAAGCATTGGAATCAAGGCATTTATTTGTACACTGACAGCATGAACAGAAACGTGAAAAAGAAAAGACAACATCACATAGCAAGGGTAGCTTCTCAACCACAAAATTACCATATTAGACGGTTGATCGGAGAAAGTTTATGTGGTTGTCCTGGGATATGGTCATGTAGTCTATGTCTGACTGCGCCTAACATTGCCGAGAGTGTTTCTGGTGTCTCTCCACATACCCGACAAAAAAATTAGCAACGGTGGTTGGCAAACATTGAGAAAACATTTCTACCTGCCCAAATTTCGTTTCTACCTGCAAAGTCTTGGTATTTTCAAATATAACTGTAGGATCTGGAGGTGGAATATTCAAATTTTGAATCAGTACTAGTTTTCTTACTCTGTTTTGATCCATGTTTCCTTTATCTAAAATTAGATGTAATCAAATTTATAGCATTGTATATATTCAAAAAATCCCAATAGTATTATAGAACCACTATTGTGTTTTATATTATACGTCATTTTTTATGTGATACATAAGCAGTTGATTGAAAACGCATACATACAGCACTAAGATGATATGATGGGAACACGATATGGAATGATTTTCCCGTAGAAGTGATATTGTACAAGATACTTTTATGTTTTTTGTCAGTTTTTACATGCATAGTCCATTATTGATGAGGAAATAAAATAGAAAATTAAAAAGAGACAAAAACCCGACTAAAGAGAGCAGAAAACAGCCGAAGTCAAACCATGGATCTTCAGCACGAGAAAAATTCGCATCCGAAAGGGCGGGGGTACAGGTCTTCCTTAAAAAAAGTGTTTGTTCTTCTTGTACTAAAGAAGACTGATTCAAAATTTGGGTATGTTTTGGTTTTTCAATTCTGAATTGTTGAAGAAAACGAGCGTTTGCATCATTGAACTTACACAAAGGATCCAAGACACGTCCGCATTTATTTAAAAAAAAGGAAAAAATACATTTTTTTCCATTAGCAGGAAAAGGCAAAAGACAAACGAGTTTTCTCTAGAGACGCGCGCTTTTTCTTCTTCATATATTTGCATTATCACGATTATATCAAGTTCATTTAACCTGGATTTCAATGAAAGAGTAAATGGTCAAACACACCTTATTGTGTTAATGTGACACTTCGAACTAGTCATGCCGGGTGGAGCAGGTAATATATAATATATTTCATATCTGAACTAGTTTCGTTATTTTCTGTAAATGTATTATGATAAAAATTCGACCACTTTTCTATTTTGATTTGAGAAAGAAAAAAACACTTTGAAAGTAGTTTTTTTATACAGGAGGCTGATAAATAGTCTCATGTCATTTTCCTTTTATGAGAAAATAAATGTACGGCCACATAAAAATCTGAAGTCTTACTGTGACTTACATAAATCAACTGTTAGTGTTGTGTATCTTCTACTCATTGACAAAAAATGTCGCGAAATTGATTCGAAGTTTAAACCGAGCTGGAGAAAAAAAGGGGGTAATAATCTCGAACATTTACAAATTAAACTGACACTTACCAACAGGTTCAAGTGTATCATGTTATCGTCTCTTATATTTATTATTTCCGTAGCAAATTATTTTCTTTCGTATTTTATCTGACTTTTGTGGAAAAGAGTGTGTAGTAAAAAAACGGGGGGTCTACAGGTTACATACACTATGTTAATTGATTTTTCCTTTATATCAAATTAAATGTTTATTTCGTTGCACATTTATAGGCGAAGGTGTAACTATTTTGTCCGCCAAAAAGAAACTTATTGCTATCGCTAAAAATGAGTTGATTATTTTTTTGAAAGCATATGAGGCCAATCCATGTTCATGGACACATATCATTGCTGAAATAATGGTTCATGTAACGGGTTTAAATCAAGAGCTTCAGCATCTATACAGAAGGTACACTCTAAAGCAGCTAAAACTTAGACTCTCAACAAAGCTTATGAAACTTATGGCAACACCACTTGAGAAAATCGCTGATGAAGAAGTAAGGTAAATAAAAAATAAAATGATTGTATGGGGAGGAAATGGGGTTAGCATCGCATACATCAATATATTTGTACACATTTGATTGCCAATTGCTATTTATATCCGCTTTAATTTTCGACATGTTTATAAAATATAAAAGCAAACATATACGTATATGAATAAAAAGATATGGTATGATTTCCTTTCAGAAACTCTCGAAAAGAATACAAACGACACAGAAATAAACATATTTCATTTGTATCACTCTACGACCTTCAACAATGAGCTAAATCCATACCGCATAGTTAAATAGTTATTTATTATGAAATAATTGCATATTCCGACCCATATTTAACTTATCTATGTCAGTATGTCGCATTTACAGTCAAACCAAATTAGCGTATATAAAGATTAAAGTTTTTAAACAAATCTTGAATGTCTCATACCTTACTAAATAAACCTTGATCTAGGAACTAAGTGAGTTAAGAAAGAACTATGTATTTCATTTCGTTTTCAGGAACCAGATTAGAAAGATAAAAGAATTGGAATTGAGACTTACAGTCCCCAAAACTGTAAACAAAGATATTGAGGCGAGGGAGACAGCAGCTGTTGCTGATAATGTTACAACTCAAAATGCTGAACACAACTCTAAGAATGAACAACAACCGACGTAGTCTCAGGTAGACACCCAGAGAAAAAAATTGGCTGATTGTATGAGCAGCAACGATACTGATAAATCGTCAAACTCACCCCCACCAAAGAAAAAGAGGAAACACGCTAAACACTCAACTCTCGATATTGCTAGGGTAAATTAACTTCTGTATAATAAGTTCATTAGAAAAACCATGTCGAAAGTCCTGAAATATTTTGGAATGTTGACTCTTCTGACAGTGAAAGCAGTTAAAGCAATTTAAAAAGGTTGATCTATAATAAAATTACAAAACAAATAACATTGGTTTCTTTATAACACAAAATCATTGACTCAATATTGATATATTTTTAGTGCGGTTTCATATTTCCCTTGCATAAGTTTACAAAAATAATGAGATGTGGAATTATTGACAATGATACATCTATCCATCTATCCATCTATCCATAGCAATCATAAGGTCTTTAACAATGAGAATTAAATACTGTGAAATGATTTATAACAAACCCATTTACGAAGAACAAATATGGCATGCAGACAGTAGCTAACGACGACCACTGAACCACAGTCCCATGACTAAGGACAGGCTTATAAACAGTATTGCGGGTTTAATTATTTTTGTAATATATTTTCTGCCTTTTTTATCGCCCTATTCTGTCAGGACTTTTTTTATTATTTTATTGCGCCTTTTTTACATGAAATGTCATCCTGCCTTTTTTGTGAGCTTGTTCATTTTGCCTTTTTTTTTAAACTAAAACTCCTATCCTGCCTTTTTTCAAATCCAATCCTAGTAACCCTTCAACATCATTAAAAAAACCTTCTAAACATCCAACAGATTTAATATAAAAACGCCATAAATATGTTTAGAGAAACCGCTAACATTTTTACCTTAAATAGAGGGAAAACCCATCGGTCATCAGTGTTAATTTTCCTATTGTCATTTTCTTATGAAACAGTTGGCGAATTTCTAAACAGTTTCAGGAATTTACAAAAAAAAAATAAACCCCATCTGCAAACAGTGGTGTTGTGGACTAATGTCATTATGCAATCCTTTGAAACGCCGCTGGGATGATCAAACGGTGAGTACAGTGCGTCATATTTTACACAGACCTCGTATCGTTCTGAACATGCATGAAATATTTGCCACTGGATGTTAAGCAACCAACAATCAATAAATTACAAACCACTTATAAAGAAAATACAAATTGAGCTGAAACGATTAGGACAAAGAAATAAACGGAAGAAAATACATGTCTTCGAAGCTATATAACCGGGAGTAAAACTGTAATGCGACATGTTGCAAGCTGAAATTGTATAAAAAACCTTTTAAAGGTGTTTTGCAACAGACCCTGCTAAATAAAAATGTTGGTGGCAAACAACTGGAACAAAATGCATATCATACACTCCTTTGGTTGCTAGCTATATAAGTATATAAAAAAATGCTTGTTACATATATATTCACGGGTAGGTATAAAATAAAAATTATAAATACCTAAGATTATTTGCAAGGTCTGTTTAGGGCTTGCCGAAGAATTCACAAACGTATGTATCCCGTGTTTCCCGTTGCCTCGCATATTTACTGCATTAATAATACCGTCGCCCTCCCCCCATTTTTTGCATAAGAGTTTCCTAAAATATTATGGATTTTATTAATATTTATTTCTTATATTTCTTACGGTACAAATGTTGTTGAATATTCGTTCCATACGGCATTGCCTCCAAAACGATCAATTATTTTTAAAACTGAACAAATTTAAAAACAGATGCATTTGTATAAAATGTATTTGAATATACAACTCATATTTTTGACATTTTAGATTATATTTGTTAATTGACCAGATTCAGTTTCTCTATTTGTCCTGTTAATCTGGGGAGGATTGTTGTTTTTGTCTACCGCATTCAACAGTATATCCCTTTTCCCTTGGTGTCTCCTGTAGATGAACAAATTTCCATCTTTGAAAATTTGAAATATAAATGAATGCGTGCGTTTAGTAATATATGGGAAATTTAAACACATGCTACATTTAGATGTATTTTCCATAAATCAAGGTTACTTTTTATTTAAATTAAAAGAACATGCGACAGGTTAAGGATATCTTTGTTAAGTTCAACCTACGACAGTTTTGATGCGAGGTCTGGGATAGTTCTAAGAGGATCATAAGACATTTCATAAGATATTCAAGAATCTTATGACAGGTCTTAGGATAGCTTCTCAAAATCGTCCCAAATTTTATTTGACAAAAATCTTATCTCCGCAATGTATTAAATTTTAAACTTTTTTCACAAAAGGTAATTTGAATGTTAAAAATTTTTAATTCACAAAAAGTGCATGAAATGAAGGATTTATATTTAAAGTAGCTACACTTGTATGGCGATAATAATGATTAATTTCATTATTTTAAAATGTCTAAACTATAACTTCCGGCAAATTGTATATTCAAATGCATCTGTTTTTTAAATTTGTTCAGTAATTATCAACAAAGAATATAAATTATCAACAAAGAATGTAAAGAAATTGCCTAATTTATATAAATATTAAAAATACGTCACAGATATGTAATTTATATGACAATCATTTGAATGACTTACACTTTGTAGTCTTGTGTCCAATTATATTTAAAATGTTATGTTATATTAATATGTATATCGCGAAAACAAGAAATCTCGAAATAGCCTTAACCTGCCACCATAGTTACTCAGTTTTTTTTCCTCTCACTTATACCCGTATTCTTACGTTTTAAAACAGCAAAATATAAATAAATTAACTAATGAATTACTACAAATCATCAAAGATGACAAGCTAATTACTCTGTACGTCATACAGATTCTTCGTCAACATTTTACTTTTTAGTTCAGCAAGAATTTTGTGGTAGGCAAATAACCAAAATATTAATATCTGGAGAAGTTGTACAAAAAACGTCTGATTTGATCGAAACTTAATGTAAACATATATACATGTAGGTGTTTCGAAAAATTCCTCATTTCATATACAGAAAATTAAGATATATACATATCAATATTGTTTCCTTACTAAACAAACACGCCAACTTCTAGACATTAATTACAAAGGATGCAAAAGCAGTGGTAATACTTATTAGTTGTAAAAACAAATCATCAAAGGTTCTACATTATCAGTATTTAGGTAATCAAAACGGATTATAATGTCAAAACCCGAGCAAAAAACTTCTGCTCTCAGAAATATTAACATAACTTCAAATAAGGAGGACTCATTTAAGATTTCTGAGAATGAGCTTTTCATTTTACATGAACACCGATATCTTCGCACTTAGTCTGTTTATATATCAGAAGTTATAGATTCATTCAAAAAAGTAAAATAATCGCAATAAACATGGTATTTCATTAATTGTACTTACTTTCAGCTAGGTTTTAGGCAGGAACATCTGCAAATAGACAAACAATGTCATTTCAATTCGTAGAACAAATATATCTGTGATAGATATGTCACTTCATATCGATGTATTCTTATCAACTAATATGAATTAGAATTAAAAGTCTTTGCAGTGATGTTTTTTTTTAATGAAAATTGCCTGTACAAGGTTAAGTATGTGACAATTGTTTTCCATTCGATTCGTTATATCATACCCTTGGTTTTTGTCTGTTGCAATGTACCTTCTATTTTGAGTTTGGGGACCTCAACATACAAAAAAAAAGAGTTGTTGATAAAGTAGACGAACTGCTATATTTTTCAACGTCAAGCAAGAAATTAGCTTTGAATTTCCGGTACATGCATCCTTGTCTTACAGCACACTGTAAACAAGTTATCTGAGACAACGTGGGGCCAAATGACATGAAATATAAAGTAAGAAATATTTTATTTGGCAAAAGCACAAAATTGTACGGCCACGGCTTGACAAAGAATGGGACTACCGAGAAACATAATTGGAAAGTCCCTATAGTATATATAATTAGACCTTATAGTCCATGATTCCTTATTCCTTATTTCCACATTATTGTCCATTCCTTATTCCTTATTTCCACATTATTGTCCATTCCTTATTCCTTATTTCCACATTATTCTTATTCCTTATTTCCACCTTATTGTTATTCCTTATAATGTCATTTCTTTATATATCAATATAATATCCTTATAAACATTATTGCTTCCAAAATATATCGGATGCTGGCCCTGGGAAACAGAAGCTCAGCGGATACATAATTCCATTATAAGAAGCATAATATATTTGTAGATGTTGTGTCGCTATTTTCGCCATTAAATGGTCGGAGTCTTTGTCTGAAGCCGGGACGAAGGATTGGGATTACCATCGGAATAAACTACCATGGGATTACAATCGGAATAAACTACCAGTCATTTCAACCAGAAAAACGAACAACATGATATAACATAATATATAATATTTAACACGTGCATATTAACTACATTTTAGTAGTATATCTTTAATCTAAGTGGTGGGTGGGTGGGTAACTTTTGAAACAAACATTAGTTAATTCATACGGAACCCAATTTTTTACGTCTTCCCTCTGCTGTATCGTACGTGGTAAAGAAAGAATGATGACGTCACAGTTATCAAGGTTAAAATAATTAACGTGACTCATAATACATCACAAGTTCCACCACGTGTGCAAAGCGGGACAACTCCCAAAACGTAAGTCCACTTTCCTCCGATAACCGGATATATTCTTCATAGGAATAAATCTTATTATTTATGTGTAACGTTTGACGTCGACATTTTATTGGATTTGTTTTAATTGCTAAAGCAAAAGTGTATGTCTCTCGAATTATTCATCAGTGTAAAACATAATTAAATGCTATATGTTTTATCGTAGATCATCTTATTATCAAATGTAATCGCAATAATTTTCTATTGTCACCAAATCTGTGTTTGTATTTAAGATATAAGTGTTAAGCTGCTAATCTCAAAATTAATCTCAAAAGCATTATAAAGTTTAAAAAAAAGCGTCATATAAATCCGGAATTTTCTTTCTATAAATAACCAGTACTTCAACCTTTTGCAAACATTCTCCATAGATTAACAAAATTGAGTTTGAAAATCATTTTATAACGATAGACAGCTGTTTGACTTTAGTTTATTTTCATCGATAATGACATGGATTTTGTTCTTTAATGAAGTAACAATAACTGAATATGTGTTTCTTTAAATGAAAAGTTATGGTATTAAATCCTGTAAAAAATATGTACTTATTATCGCATAGGGATGGTCACACTTTTTTTGGCAGACAGTATTTGTCATATTTACATTAAATGCGTTGGATGTTATCGTATTGAAACGTTAGTCTTAGAGAACATGGTTTGGTTATTAGTATTAATGGTTTTTAAACTCATGTTTCCGTATTTACCAGTACCCCTGTTACAACTAGCATAGAGACATCAGACACGTTTTGATTTCCTATGTTTCATTTATTGTAATGTAAGGTCATGTTATAGCTGAATGTATACGGTATAGATTTTACTTATCATTGAAGGTCCTTCGTTGAGTTAAAATTGCGGAAATTTATGACATTGTACACTCTGTTGGATAGTCATTGTCGATCACACCACATCGTCTCATCTTATACCATGTACGAAATTTCAGCGCCAAAGATCTTTTTGGGGATATTCCATTTAACCTCTAAAGAATGAATGCTAATGTTTCTTCTTTGTTTGAAATGTATAAAAAGGTATAATCGTAATACGTGTGTAAATATTATATATGCAAAACATCGCAGTTCAATGGGGAAAGTAGACCATTAATAAGCTTTTCATAATTAAAACATTTGAATCTACATTCCACTGTCATTGCTACATGATTGTCTTAGTTTATAAATTTTCAGAATTATAAATCGTACAAATAAATTAAGTTTAATCCAATTTGCGTAATTCTAGTGTAAATATACAATTTGGTATTATATGCTACAGCACAAAAGAGAGCTATGATGACGCACTGTTGAATACGTCTATCTTCTAAAAAGAAAAACTTAAAAAGAAAGTTGTGTTACCCGCTGAAAATAAATCTAACCCCTAGTTTTACTGTCCCTTTGGTATCTTTCGTCCCTCTTTTAAAAGGCAATGGATTGTAATTCCCCTCTACAATAACTATGACTTTTATCTAATCGATCATATACCAAAAACGACTTTCAGCGGCAAAAAGGTATACGTATCATCATTTTATCGGATTTTCATCTCTACAAATGGTTTGTGTATCGATCTTTTTCGAGGTTTCCTGCTTATTACTTGGTGTGCAAAACCCGCGTTTTGTCTTCATAAAAAAATAAGAGGCAATCGAATTAAAAATATTACTAAGGCCAAATGAAAAACGAAGTTGCTAAATATAGACCTAAAAAATACCCCCCAAAAAAATTGAAAGCAATCTATGCCTTATTTCACCGGAGGGGCGAAAGATACAAGAGGGACATTCAAACTCATAAATCGAAAATATCTGACAACGCCATGGCTAAAAATGAGAAGGACAAACAAACAATATCACACATGACACAACATAGAAAACTTAGGAATAAACAACACGAACCCAACCAAAAAATAGGGGTGATCTCAGGTAATCCTGCTCACCCTGCTCTACGTGTGTCACCCATCGTGTTGATCATGTTATTACAAATCCGGTAAATAATCTAATTCGGTAGGTCACATTCATGAAATCTTTTAATTTTCGCCTTTTAATTTAGATTCATAAATCATGTTAATGCCAATAATGGGCAATGATTACATAACATATTATCTGATATATACTTGTCAATGAAAACCGTATAGGGACAGCTTTTGGTTTTACTGCAAAAAATTGACCTAACCTGTTTGTCGCAAGTTATCTTTTCGTGTCAATAGATTGCTGTTTCAAAAAATGCATATCTTAATATGTTTTATTTATGTCTTTTTTTAATTCAACCATTCATTCATTGCTTAAAAGCATTTCAATCAATACCAAGATATACACGATAGATATAAGAAGATGTGGTATAAGAGCCTATGAAACAACTCTCTACCAATTTAAAGTAATAATTTGTAATCGTAAACTATTAGTCAACGTACTGTCTTCAACAAGTGGTTTTCTTATTTCTAAATGTGTTAGTGTTAATATCCTTTTCGTGTATCTTTAGTTCATTATTCTCATAGCTGAAAAAAACCCAAATGATATATAACTATTATTGAATAGACTATGACATACATGACAGCAGCAATCATTCCATAATGTATAATTTATGCATGAAGTTTTCTATAAGCATCCGTAATAGCTAATCAGCAGAAATTTTCAAAGTAGAACGATTTGTAGACATTAAAAATGTAAATTCCAAAGAACTTCATTGACAGTTATGCTATGTTGTGTCATGTGTACTATTGTTTTTCTGTTTGTCTTTTTCATTTTTAGCCATGGCGTTGTCAGTTTGTTTTAGATTTATGAGTTTGACTGTCCCTTTGGTATCTTTCGTCCCTCTTTTATGCTAACAATGATATAACAAAAGTTTCCTTTCATAATATATATTTCATTTAGATATAAAAAAGAAACCGTCATAAACATAAACAAACTGCTCATTATTTATAACTAGCAGCTGTTTTCTCGCTTTGTCACGGAAAATTGCTGTCGGTCTTTTAAGACCATCTTCCTTGGTCAGTATCTGATTGCACTGTTTTCCATCAGGAGATATCACCACCACATTACATGAATTTATTCCAGCAACAAAAACATTCCCATTGTTGTCTATGGTAATTCCTCGCGGAGAAACTAAAAAACTTTTGTCATTGAACTTCCAAACTTGTGCTCCACTATACAAACAGCAAGTTACTTTGCATTCTTCAGGATTTGTAAAGAAAATCTTGTCAGCATGCGTTGAGACATATGAATATCGCGGTGTAGTGGTGTTAGGGATTGTAGTGATACTGTAGTCTGTACAAGAAATCACATGTAAATCTTTATCTTCCACACAGCAAATTAATGATTTATCGTCATAAGTAATTCCATAGGGTATACCATACAATTTAATGAACTTTATTACTTTTTTATTGGTCAAATCAACAATACTGATACCTGGCTTTGAATGTGAATATCGAGTGGATACAGCTATAGTAGAGTCATCTAAGGACGCTACATCATACGCACTGTACGGGTGTGTAAGTGGAATTGTATATACAACTTCACAATTAGTATTAATGGCTATAACTTGTTTATTGTTAGCTTCGTAATTTGAGAAGAGATATTTGCCTGTTTTTGTAACACAGCATCCAGAAGAATCTGTACAAGCAGTGTTAAATTTTCGTATGACTTTAAGTTTGACATCGTTGATTGATTTTATTGCTCTAGGAACCATTATTTGGGCGTGTCTGTCTTTCCTCCTCATAAGGTCAATTATAGTAGACGGAATTTTCTTGACTTTAATGGATCCTTAGATCTCAACATTTAGAAAATCATATATCTTAATGTTTGTTTCACTCTCTATGGTGATTTTTTCGTGATACTCATTGTGGATACTAAACTGAAGATCCTTTTCGAGTTCAGTGGTTTCGACTGAATTTCCCTCATACGTAGAAATGTTTGCAGATCTGATGCGTATTTCTTTGTGTTTTTGATTTCTGACTGCAACTGGTTTATTTCCTTAGCTTTATCTTGCAGTGACAACACAACTGAATGAATCGGGTCGCAGCAATCAAATTAAGTTTGGCCAACTTCTTTTATGAACTCTTTTTCCAGTTTATCGAGATGTTGGATGACCTTACTTTTTAAGAGACAAAATTGTTCAGCTATTATCTTCTTTTGATCTGTAATACTTTTTATATTGGACCCTTTGTCTTTAAGAATTATATTGATGTTAGTAGATAGATCGTCCAGGCTCTGCTTCAGGTCAAGGAATGACTTTTTTCACATCTTTTACTAGTTCGTCAAGTGAAAGTATTTCTCCACATTTCCCATGATCCTTTACGCACTTATTGCATATTGGACTCTTGTGTTTTATACAGTAAAGTTGGTACATTTTATTGTGAAAAACGCAATGCTGCTCGATGTCTGTTACAACGGATGGTAATGATTGGTAATTTGACTTATAAATCGTTTTGTGATTTCTTGTTGCCTTTAAAACGTTGTGATGTTCTATACAGGCAAACACACAAGGGTTCTTCACACTCAATACAACAGTGAGTAGATTGTGCATTTTTGTGTTGAAGATCGCATACCGTGCACACTGATATACATATAGCCATCTCCGATGCCACTGTCAAAATAAAATTCAAACTATGTTAAGAGTTGATATTTTGCTCTCTGAGAAAAGTATACAAGAAAATATGTGAATTAAAACGAAAATTATGTCAACAAATAGACAATACCCCGACCAAAGGGCAGACGACTGCCTAAGGTTATTTTTTACAAACCCTATAAACAGACTTATTCATACTGATAATGTTCTCTCTTCTGTCTTTCAATATACCATTTGTCTAAATTCAGAACATATGTCAACAGTTTTCAAATTTTCCGGCTCTATTTATATGAAAGAAATAACTACTTTTGCAGTTATTTAAATAATACCAATGAAAGGAAAGCTTAATCTTTTTAACAAATATAAAAAAGAAAATGAAGAACTAAAAGTAGCAAAAACAAACCCATTTCAACAACTTTATATAAGAAATAAACTGTACTACATTAATATGCATAGTGCATTCAAATTACAAGAATAACAACAGTCAATCCGTAATGTAAATACGCATATTATGTTTTTAAAAGTGAAAAAATTATCAAATTGAAATAAATTAAAGTCTTGTTTAGAAATTATGAAACATACAGTCAACGATTTTGTGAATTTTCCTGCAGAGTAATGTCAAATTTTCTTTTTAATTTGATCGTTTAACTCAAACAAACAAAAAGAAATTACAGTATTTTAGTTTCCGTTGACTATATGCATGTCTGATTGCATACTGTGAAAACGTAATTAAAGTCTAATTATAGATGTAATATCGAAATTTGAATGGAAATAATCTCTATTCGCCAAACATAAAAAAAAATGACAGCTTTAAAATGATTTATGTTCATGTCTCATCTCTATATTTTTAGTACAGTAAACAAGTGATTCTGAAAAAGAAAATCAAAGAAAGAGTTCATTGTTTCTTATGATCAGTTTATATTCTTTAAAAACAAGCTTTAAACAAGAATTAAAACCATACAAATTTAAAGAATAAAAACAAGCTTTAAACAAGAATTAAAACCATACAAATTTAAAGAATAAAAACAAGCTTTAAACAAGAATTAAAACCATACAAATTTAAAGAATAAAAACAAGCTTTAAACAAGAATTAAAACCATTAAAAGTCAAAGAAAAATAATCTACAAACCTTGAAAATGAAAAACACCCTGTGTTTTAAAGAGTGAAACGTGTCATAAAATAGGTACAATGGAGATTATTTAAATTTATCATTTTTCAAGATAAATCGAATGTTTACATACTGTCTGGTAAATTCGTCATTTGAATGGATTTTGATAAATTACCTATATATATATATTAAAAAAATTGGGTCGCAGAACAGATTAGTAAACATTTGAAAGTTTCATTTGTTGAATAATCTTTTTAATTTGAGATAACAGCATCTATATATGTATCACTTACTTTTGTTAAAACGTTGCCAACAGCATTACCCACAAAGAAGATAAATCATTTCTTATGATTTTTTATTGATAGTGGTGAAGGTACAAGTGACAGCGTTGAAACTTAACCTTCTATTTCAAATTGTCCAGGAGTTTTCTACATACAAATTACTGGTGATAATAGAGAATAATGCTGTGTCGTATTCAAAATTTGAATATACGTACGGCCAAGATGAAGCCCGAATTCTGCTTCTTGATCTAGAATGAAACGCAAAATAAAAAAAATTACCTTCAAATGCACTAGTGAATGTATGTATGATATCAAATAAGATCATTAAAGATTATTTTTTAAAATCATATACACTGGTGACGATTCGTTTTTTTTTGTACCAATGGTCGTTAAGAGAGAGAAAATAGTTTTCTTACGGATATTCAAATTTGTTGAAATGCCAATGTCTGCTACATGTAACACGATTGAAGACAATTTCATATTTTATTGAACAAATAAATCCTTGGTTAACTTTATTTCTCGACCTACACAATAATTCGTAGTCCATCAATGATAATACGTAACAGTTACCGACGCAATTTTTTGTCCAAGTCACGCCTTACAGATGTAGAAACATGCATTCTAATATGGCTCGTACTATTATTGAATATATCTAATTTCCAATTTCACTTGTTTTGAAGACTCCTGACTTTAAGATTTAAAATTTTGCTTATAAAAATCTCTACTTTGTACAAGATTAAGGAACGTTAGGTTTTTGTTCATTCGGTATTTATACGTTTTGCAAAGATGCATTCTACATGTTCCAATAATTTTATAATTCTGATGTCTTGACATTTTCATAGTGTAAAAGCCAAATATCAATGCTCATTATTTGATTTCAAACGTTATTTTCAAGATTCGAAATTATCCATCAAATAACTAATAAAAACAGCTAATATTGCAAACAAAACTTTACCGACGAGTTTCTCTGCACCACTTACCAGGAACGTCCGAACCCAAATTAAATGACTTTGATATAACTTAAACGTCAACTATATAACAAAAATGAACATACATACATACAATTAGGTGTGTTTGCTTCACATAAAGCAACTATAATTACACTGCCATTGTATCGAATTCTTAGAGTAATGAAATATTGAAAATATAATAAACGAAATAATTGTTGATTTTCCTACCAGTAGGAAGACCAAAAAACATTTACTAAACCCCTAACGGGAGGATTGTGCCTGATATTCATATGATGAAGACATAATCTTTCAATCAGTTTAATTGAGGTATGGAGCTGGCATGTCAGTTAACTGCTAGTAGTCTGTTGTTATTTATGTATTATTGTCATTTTGTTTATTTTCTTTAGTTACAACTTCTGACATCAGACTCGGACTTCTCTTGAACTGAATTTTAATGTGCGTATTGTTATGCGTTTACTTTTCTACATTGGCTAGAGGTATAAGGGGGGGGGGTTGAGATCTCATCAACATGTTTAACCCCGCCGCAATTTTGCGCCTGTTCCAAGAGAGGAGCCTCTGGCCTTTGTTAGTCTTGTTTGATTTTTAATTTTAGTTTCTTGTGTATAATTCGGAGTTTGGTATGACGTCCATTATCACTGTACTAGTATACATATTTTTAAGTGGCCAGCTGAAGGACACCTACGGGTTCGGGAGTTTCTCGCTACATTGATGATCCATTGCTGGCCTTCGGCTGTTGTCTGCTCTATGGTCGGGTTGTTGTCGTTTTGACACATTCCCCATTTCCTTTCTCAATGTTGCTTGTGAGATAAGTTTTAAAATCTTATCTCATTTTAAAATCTTTTCGTAACAGTGGATAAAAAAAAACACGCAATGAAATACCGATGGGCAGATGCAAAATGTCATTTTAATGTAGCTTATATTTCTATAGGTGGTCGTCCTGACATTCCATGAAAAGAAAACAGCATTATTGCCAACGTATAAGCAGCAGCAAGTACATGGTCACCGATAATCAATAAACTTTTGATCGAAACTTGTTTATATACTTATCTAAGTAAATAAATTGTTAAATGTGCGCATTTCATTGAATAGCTTTACCTATTGTTTCCTGCTAGTCTACTATGCATGAATAAACACAAGGGTTGATATATTTCAGGCGAATAATGTTACGAAACATGCTCTACTATAAAAGTGGACTAAGGAACCACTGACATTTATTGAAAAAGCGTACACAAACTTAGCGTTTCAACGAGGAATCTAATTCTCTTCCGATTACCCAAACGTTTTGAATTACTAAATTGTCCAGCCATCATTAAAAATTATTAAGTTATTGTCTATGTAAATCGAAGTACAACGTCTAACACTAAACAAAGTATTAAAAATATAGACAAAGATCTTTTATAGTTTTTGTTTGTTATTTGTATTTCCCAAAATTAACATCTTGTTTTTCTAAGAAACACTAAAAACTGCTTATAGTCTTAAAGACCAAACTTAGTGCTCGATCAGTTGAGTCGACTGGTGCAACATGTGGAGCAGGTTCTGGTTACCATTCATCGGCACCTGCGATCATCCCCATGTTTTGATGGGGCACGTGTTGCTTAGTCTTTGCTTTATGTTGTGTCTTGTGTACTATTATTTGTCTGTTTGTCTTTTTCTCTTTTGGTCATGGCGATGGCAGTATGTTTTCGATAAGTGAGCTGAACTGTCCCTCTGGTATCTTGCTCCTGTGTTCTGTCAGGAACCTGATGTTCAGTTGTTGTGGTTTGTTGATGTGGTTCATTAATGTATCTCGTTTCTCGTTTTTTAAAGAAATTAGATCGTTGGTTTTTAACCGTTTGAATGGTTTTACACCAGTCATTTTTGGGGTCCGTTATAGCTTCCTGCTCGGTGTGAGCCAAGGATCCATGTTCAGGACCGTACTTTGACATCTGATGGTTTACTTTTACAAATTGTGACTTGGATAAAGAGTTTTCTCATTGGCATAAATACCACATCTTCTTAAATATATCATATTCACATTTATGTGACAAGCGAAGAATTGTATTAAATATCTACTTTGAAATAAAAAAATAAACACAAAACAAGACATTTGATCGCAATTGTTAACGGATACAAAGACTGGAAAATCCAGAATAGAAAAAATATAAATAGTTTAAAAAAATACACTTTTCTTATAGATAAGTATAATGACCTGCTTTTCAAATTAAAAACGTCCTTTGTTTGACAAAGCCAGGTCATTTTTCCAAATAAAACGAACCAATATGTTTCGTATATAACATTTCAAATTGTTATCTATAATGACGCATTAAGAACTACTGTATCCTTCAGTGTATTGATTTACTTGTATGTTATTTTTTAATATTCTATTGATGATATAAGTCTACGAATGATATCTAACGAAAGTAAAATTTGATATATGTCAGTCTTAAACATACGTTGCTGAGTAAAAATGTACGCAGCCATTTCAAATTTTAAAGAAAACAATCAACACAAGATTCAGGGATTGCATTAAAAACCAGACTTCAAAGATCAATCAAAGAAGACATCACTTTTGCCAAGATTGCAAAGAAAATATAATAAAAGACAAACGTCAGCAACAAAACAATACACTCAAAACAAACAAAAACATGAACACCACTAAAGAACCGCAAGTGCTTATGACTAATGGTAAGAAAATGTACAGTGATATTTAAGTGTCAAAATCAACCAGGAAAAAAGTCCCCTTTTCATATAATCGTCAACTTTTGTGTGTAAAAAATAAATTCTTCGTGAAATTAACAAAACAACATATCATCCCAAGAACTAACGGTGTAAGTTACAAGGACAGTCCAAGTGTTAACAATACATTTATTTTGATCTTATATAAACCGATATAATCATAATTGAAGCAAAACACTGCAATATTTCAAAGTTTAAAGACGTATCTATTGATTTTCATGTGGAACAAAAAATACAGAAATAAAATAATTTTTTGTAATTTCAACCTTAAGTTATTTAATCTTTAATCAATAATGATAACAAACATTGTACAATTCAAAACTACCATGTATAGCTATAGGAATGTTGTAAAGTAATGAATAAGAAAGATAACATTCATGTGCGCACTTATCTTAAATTCGTCGCGTAGGTTTACAAAGAAATATTTGGCATGTCAAGACCAATGATGATATGATAATGGAAAAACAATGAATCAACAAAACAATAAAAACGTATAAGAGCGAAAAGATAATCTAAGCTATTCAACATTATATCAGGCCACCACTGACACACAAAATGCACATGAAGGTCAACACGCAATCTACAGAATTATGCAATATTGTCAACTAGCATTTGAGACATTGATTCACATTACAAAATGACAAATAAAAAACCGTCACATTTTCATGTCTTCAAATTGATATAATTTAAAAAAGGGACGATAAAAAAACCAATGTTAGTGAGAGACAAAAGACATCCAATGTACATTCAAATTATTTAAACGATGATAAACTCATCAACGCCAAAGCCCATATTTAAAATGGACAAACAACAAATACGCAAAACAGCATATCGAAAATTAGACTAAGTAACTCGAACCTCAACAAACAAATGGTGATCTCATTGGCTCCGGAAGGGAAAACAGATCTTGCTCGACTAGGGGTACTCGCCTTGCTTTTCATGTACATGTAGGTACAAACCCGGTGATAAATAAAAGTTGGCATGTTTAATTCTGTGAAAGAAAAGATGATGATATATCAGTAATGTTATTAGCAAGGTATCAGTCGTCATATATGAAACATATATTCTATTACAGTCTACCAGCGTGAATAGTGACCATACAATTCGAGAATGATTTCAGCTCTTTTTGGTATTTCTCGCCCCTATTTTAGATGTAAACGGTCCTAATAAAAGAAACTCCCGGAAAATGTGTTCCACGCATATAATTGATGAAGTGTAATGTTTGAATCATTGCTAAGTTTAAACTATTGGAAATATAATTGTAACATTAACTTTGGCTTGTACTAAAGGAACCTTGTACCCCCTCATCATACAGAAACTTCCCAAGAACAAATAAAAGAAGGTCTCTAAATTTTTAAGCGTCAATTTACAATATATCGATGATGTTCTTTCATAGACAAATTCATATTTCAGTCCTGTTATAATTTAACAACTGCAGTCTTTGTTGAAATTCATTTCAGCAACCACCAAGATATAAACCAGAATCAAAAATGGTTTTCAAATTTATTGATGTCTTAATTGTGAAGGTATCAATATGACGTATACTCAATTATCTTATTATTCACACACTTAATAAAACATATGGTTTGATTCGCTTTATTGAATAAAATTTAAACAAAATTTGAAATGGTGTATTAACAAAAAAATCTGTTGCTAGGAATGACAACCCCATTAGATATATTTGACTATACATATTTTAAATAAGAACCCAATATAACACAACCTGCATTTGATTTCGACAATTAAGTTAAAACCAGGACAATTTGTGTACAGAAATCATATACATTCCAAAAACGGGTAATGAAAGTTCTACAGTGACACGACAAAAGTCACCTGGGACATGTTCGAGGATAAAAACTTCATTTAGAATAAGAAACTTTATAAACATATGCGACATATCTAGGATTTGTCAGAAGAAGCTGCTTCCTAATATTGTCGAAGAATATTGCCCTCGGTTTATAGAGGTCATCTCGTCTGGTCAATATATTGTTGCACTGTTTTCCATCTGGAGATATCGTCACCATATTACTTGATTCTAGACCTAAAACAAAAATTATTCCGTTGGTGTCTACTGTAATTCCTTGTGGAAAACGTAAAATACAAACATCCCTAAACTCCCACATTAATGTCCCGGTGTATGAGCAACAAGTTACTGAATTCTTATCAATATTGGTAAAAAAGATTTTATCAGCATGCGTAGCGACGTATGATAAATACGACAAGAGAGTATTAGGGATTGTAGAAATACGATAGTCTGTAAAAGATATCACATGTAAGTCTTGCTCTTCAACACAACATATCAATGATTTACCGTCATAAGCAATGCCACAAGTAGAACCAGGTAGGTTGATGAACTTCGTTACTTTTCTCTCGGTCAGATCAACAATACTGATACCGTGAGTGTTGCCTAGATTTCCAGTGGATATAGCTACTTTGTGGTCATCTAAGCACGCTACATCAAACGCATTGCATGCTTCTTCAAGTTGGATGGTGTATTCAACTTTACCATCGGTATTAACTGCTAGTAATTGTCCATTGTCTTTTTCGTAATTTGTTAAAAGTAATTCACCAGTTCTAGTAATGCAGCACCCAAGAGAAGTGTCCCAATCTAGGGAGAGTTGTTGTTGAAGTTCAAGTTTTACATCGTTGATGGAATGTTTTACTGCGGTAACCATCATTTTGGCTTGTCTGTCTTTCCTTCTGTTTAGGTCAATGTTAATAGACGGATTGGCCTCGAATTTTATTGAACCAAATGTACTAATGGAAAGAATATCCTGTATTTTAGCATCCAGTGCACTTTCTATGTTGATTTTCTTGTGAAACTCATCGTCAATACTAGACAGGAGATGTGTTTCGTATTCAGTGATGTTTGCTTGAATTTGTCTCATACTTTGGAATGCTTTAAGATCTGAGGCGTATTTCTTCGTGTTCTTCATTATTGACTTCATCTTTTTTATTTCCGTTGCTTTATCTTGAAGTGAAGACACAATCGAACGAATCGGGCCGCAAAAATCACAAACGTCTTTTGTGAACTCCTCTTCCAGTTTATTGACGTGCTGGATGACCTGTTGTTTGAACTGAACAATTTGTTCCCCTATCATCTTTTTTTGATCGGTTAATTTGTTTAAATTGTACTCTCTGTCCTTCTGAATTTGAATGGTGATATCAAATAGTTCGCCAAGACTCTGCTCTAGGTCAACGAAGGATTCTGACGTCTTGATATTCCTACTCACCTCCTCCAGGACAAGTATCTCGGAGTCCGTACATTTCCCATGATCACTAACACACTTGTTGCATATTGGAATTTCGTGCTTAACACAGTATAGTTCACACTTCTCATTGTGAACAACGCAATTGTGTTGGTTATCGATTACAGCAGTTTGTAATAATTTGTTATCAGCGATAAGAATAATTTTGTGGTTTTGTGTATACTTATAAACACTGTGTATTTCTCTACAGTCAGTACAAAATGGTTCGTCACAATCAATACACCAGTGAGTTGACGGTGTTGTCTGATGTTGACTATTGCAATCACGGCACGCGTATGTACATGTAGCCATTATCTATACTGCTGTGAAAAAAAAGTCATAAATGCATATTTTAGCTCACTGAGAACAGGTTGACATTTGTAATACTTATACACTTAATATTAGCAGATGGATTGTAATCATTCTAGTTTTGATACAATTTGATTAGATCATTGACATACTTTTCAGTAAAATTAAGTTATGATTTACAAGTCAGAAGCTGTATGACCTAAATTGTTCTAAAACAAAAAAGAAATTAAGGCCTAGGTAGACTTTGTATGGTTATGCGGTATTTGCTATTGTCAAGGAAGAATTTAATAAACGTATGTTGTTAATCATATATGTACCATGTATCGTCATGACTAGTATTCAACAAACATATAACTCATTTACAGTAAATGAAAATAACACTTATTAAAGTTCGTGGTCACTAAATATAAGCGCTGTCCTGGGTTTGGTTTTATCAGGAATGCTAAATGTTAAACAAATTACAAAACAAAAGAATAGTCAATTCTAACTTGCAGTTAAAATAAACTCAATACTCAACTACACAACTACACATGCACATGGCATTTGTTTATTCCAATTTTTACGAGATTGAAATACCTTTGAAAACTAAACAGATCCAAAACATGATGCCTTCAAACCAAAATGATCATACATGACGATTTGAGGTCTTTAAAAAAAATTTTGAGTCTTTACTTCATGTGTTTTAAAATGGAGTGGAGTAAAATGTTAAATAACAAAATACTGAACTATGAAGAACATTTCCAACGGAAAATCACTAATCAAATGGCAAAATCAAATGTCAAAACATATCAAACGAATGGACACCAACTGTCATATTTCTGACTTGGTACATCCAATTTCAACTGTAGAAAATGATGAATTGAACCTAGTTTTTATAGCGCTTAACCTCTCACTTGTATGACAGTCGTATCAATTTCATATATATTTACGATGTGTGGACAAATCAAAATAAAACACCAGTTATAAACAGTGGACTTTATATCAGAAATTAATTACAGAGAGGTTAACATACGCATGTACGACTAAAAAACAAATCAATGTGTCCTTAGAATTTGGTTAGCTCTAGATACTCTGATTATAGAAAAGTAATGAAATAATAAATCAGATATGTATATGCCTGTCGAGCATCATTGGGGATATTTTAATATTACGACATCAAATAAATCGTATACGTATATTTTTTCCGAATTAAGTAGTTGTAATGCAAATATCAATTCAACACTTTCAATTCAAAAATTCATAGTTGTAAAAATAGTAAAAAAAAGGACAAGAATAAATATAAATCAATTGCTTTTAAAAAGCAATTGTAAACGGTCTTTCCCCCCTTAGAAACATGATTGTGTGTGTGTGTGTGTGTGTGTGTGTGTGTTTGTTTGTTTGTTTGTTTGTTTGTTTGTTTGTTTGTTTGTTTGTTTCTGTAAGGGGTCTATATTATTCCGGGGAAGTTTCATGTTTAGTTCGGAAAGTTTTTATTTTATTTCAGGCCAGCGCGCGCGCCAGATTGGGGAGACATCACGTGACTTGGGTTTATAATAACGAAAACTTAGTCTTTTTATTTCTCTTTAGGTCGGGATGTTGAACAGACAACATGTATAGAGACGGAATGTACACAATGTAATTTCTTTTGTCATTGTAGGAGGAAATTGACATTTTGATCACAGTTCACCAGAAGTGCATGTTTTGGATTTAATTGATCCGGTGGAACTTTAATACACATTTAAGGATTATTTTCTGATAATGTACATTTTTCAGCACCAGTTTGTAACACAGATAAGTATTTCAATCTAGGAGCGGACATTTTATTGTAGCATTTCACTGAGATTTACGGACCTAGCAAGCAATTTTTACGGCATTGCAATTTTTTCTCTCTAGGAAAAGTCTTGAGAGATATCGGCACCACGTTGTTTTATGAACCTTTAGTACATGTATGCCCTGCTGACTGCAAAGTTTGGGGTCGATTGGACTTGTAGTTTCAGAGTTTAACTGATAACAAACATGTGGATTTTTTTTTTCAGAAGAGATGTAAGAACAATATTAAAGTTCAATTCTTCTTGAATAATTGATAGGTCTTTCCTTCCATTTTCTTTTAATTATACTGTCATAAATAAAAATATCATATATATTGATTTATTAATTTATTGATTAGTTGGTTGGTTGGTTGATTGGTTTATTAATTAAACACTTGATATAGGGTCTCTTGAAACAAGCGAAAAAAAAGAGACCTTGGATTCCGTATTAAACACATGAAACGGAAACATGCATTGATTGATTGGTTGGTTGGCTGGTTAAACACGTTGGTTGGTTAGTTAAATACGTTTGTTAAACATGTTGGTTAAACACGTTGGTTAAACATGTTGGTTAAACATGTTGGTTGGATAGGCTCAATTAAAACAAGCGAAAAAAAACCTTGGATCCCGTATGAAACACATGAAACGTGACATGCATTGATTGATTGGTTGGTTGGTTAAACACGTTGGTTGGTTAGTTAAACACGTTGGTTAAACATGTTGGTTAAACACGTTGGTTAAACACGTTGGTTGGATAGGCTCAATTAAAACAAGCGAAAAAAAACCTTGGATCCCGTATGAAACACATGAAACGTGACATGCATTGATTGATTGGTTGGTTGGTTAAACACGTTGGTTGGTTAGTTAAACACGTTGGTTGAACATGTTGGTTAAACACGTTGGTTAAACACGTTGGTTGGATAGGCTCAATTAAAACGAGCGAAAAAAAACTTGGATCCCGTATGAAACTAATGAAACGTGACATGCATTGATTGATTGGTTGGTTGGTTAAACACGTTGGTTGGTAAGTTAAACACGTTAGTTTAACATCTTGGTTAAACATATGGTTAAACACGTTGGTTACACACGTTGGAAAAGGTCAATTAAAACAAGCAAAAATAAACCTTGGATCCCGTATGAAACACATGAAACGTGACATGCATTGATTGATTGGTTGGTTGGTTAAACACGTTGGTTGGTTAGTTAAACACGTTGGTTAAACATGTTGGTTAAACACGTTGGTTAAACACGTTGGTTGGATAGGCTCAATTAAAACAAGCGGAAAAAAACCTTGGATCCCGTATGAAACACATGAAACGTGACATGCATTGATTGATTGGTTGGTTGGTTGGTTAAACACGTTGGTTGGTTAGTTAAACACGTTGGATAAACATGTTGGTTAAACATGTTGGTTAAACACATTGGTTAAACACATTGGTTAAACACGTTGATTGGTTAAACACGTTGGAAAGGGTCAATTAAAACGATCAAAAAAAAAACCTTGGATCCCGTATTAAACACATGAAACGTGACATGCATTGATTGATTGGTTGGTTGGTTAAACACGTTGGTTTGGTTAGTTAAACACGTTGGATAAACATGTTGGTTAAACATGTTGGTTAAACACGTTGATTGGTTATACACGTTGATTGGTTAAACACGTTGGAAAAGGTCAATTAAAACAAGCAAAAAAAACCAACCTTGGATCCCGTATGAAACACATGAAACGTGACATGCATTGATTGATTTGTTGGTTGGTTAAACACGTTGGTTGGTTAGTTAAACACGTTGGTTTAACATATTGGTTAAACATGTTGGTTAAACACGTTGGTTAAACACGTTGATTGGTTAAACACGTTGGAAAGGGTCAATTAAAACGATAAAAAAAAACAACCTTGGATCCCGTATTAAACACATGAAACGGAAACATGCATTGATTGATTGATTGGTTGGTTAAACACGTTGGTTTAACATGTTGGTTAAACATGTTGGTTAAACACGTTGGTTAAACGCGTTGGTTAAACACGTACGTTGGTTAAACACGTTGAAAAGGGTCAATTAAAACAAGCAACAAAAAAACCTTGGATCCAGTATGAAACACATGAAACGGAAACGTGTATTGATTGATTGATTGATTGAATGATTGATTGATTGATTGATTGATTGGTTGGTTGGTTGGTTGGTTGGTTGGTTGGTTGGTTGCTTGCTTGGAATTCAAACACACATAAAACTGTTTAAATAGTGCCAAAAACACATAATTTGATGACCTTGACCTTTGACCTTCTGACCTTCGTCAAGGTCATTGCTCCACAAGGTCATTTCAAAAGACCGTTTGGGTCAAGGACCTTTTGTTTAAGAGTTTTGCCTAAAAATGGCTTTTTAAAAAACATCAATGGGAGTTATGTCCCTTACATGATGGTAAAATCAATATAGTCATGATGTAAAAAAGTTGCCCCTTGAAATACCAATCATTTTTCACTGCTTAAATTTTCTGTATCTATAACCGTTCAATAGTTATAGGGAAATGAAAAACTTTTGAAAATCTAAAATATGACCTTGACCTTTGACCTTGACCTATATTTTCTAGTTTTGGTCCAATGAACTCAATTCTGAAGACCCGCAGTCTTTATGACTTACGGTTCATGAGATTTATATGCATATCGAAAATTAAAATATTCAAGGGGAAATAACTCCTATAATAGGTCACTGGATCGCTTCGGTTAAAATTATTTGAAGTTGTAACTTTTGGCAAGGAACATTTTAAAAAAAACCATTTGCCGCTAAGTCTTATAGTTTATGAGGAGTAGTGATAACAGTGTTTTTTGTAATTGGGGAGATAACTCCTATAAGGTAAATAGTAAATCTTGGTTCTTCTAATACAAGAAAGATATTATACCCCTGATACATGATACCAAAGATCATTTGGATATGTTGCGTACTTTTCTTGTTTTTGGACTTTGAAAACGGCGGAAGAAAAAGAATAATAATAATAATAATTAAAAACCAATTGTTCAGAGAACAATTGAAGGTCTTTCCATCAAAACAATGTATTTTGATATGAAAAGTTGTGAAACTAAGTTTAAAATGTCATTTCAATCGTCAAATGATAGCTCCTAGTAAACTGATTCCAAAAATATATTGTTTCCATACATTTTTTTTAAATAAGGGAGATAGTTTGTTACTTCCGGTTTGAAAAATGTTACTTCCGATTATATTTCAATATTTACTTGACACTGATTCCAAAAATATCTGGTTCTATATACTTTTATATTAATAAAGTACAAAAAAATAGCTACTTCCGGTTTACAAAAGGTCACTTCCGGTTGTTTTTTTTCAAGGTTCAATGGTTTGATACCTTTTTCTAAAAGTTGTATATCTTTATCATGTATACATATAGAATAAAAGCAAAGGTCAAAATCTAGAACGTCAAATTAAGCTATGACCTTGAGATCAATTTCAAGGTCATAAACCAAGGACATAAAATCAAAAGACCATAGGTCTTAATTATATTTAGTTAATCAGTTATATCACCATACGCGTATTTTTAAATACAAGAGGGGAGAAAACTCACTTTTAAGTTCAACGTACCCTTGCAATCAAAATTTAAGTGTTACGACATGTCGCAACTCACAATTTAGAAAAAATAATTTGTTGATATCTTATACGGTTTCTGGAAATTAGTGGAAATAAGCCAAATTCAAAAATTAGAATATGACCTTGACCTTTGACCTTGACCTATTTTTTTATTTTTTTGGACCAAGGACCTCAAATATAAAGATCCTAGGTCTCTATCACTTATGATTTATAAGATAGAAATTCATATCACTTATATCAGATGCATAAGGGGAAATAACTCTCATATGGAGCGGTCATATCGCTTCGGTCAAAATAGGACAAATCATGCGAAGGATATAACGAGCAATTTTGTAAAATAAATTTGTCTTAATCTTTTACGGTTGCGAAGGAGATGCGCTAACAAGGAAAACAGTGTTTGGGGAGATAACTCCTACAAAGAAAAGTATTCGTTTACGCAGGGTAAATTTCAAAAGCGCATAAACTGTTCGATATCATATACCAAATATCTAAGCGACATATTGCGAAACAAATGTTTATCGCAAGAACAAAATGAGGCGGAAGAAAAAAAAAAAAAAAAAAAAAATAATCAGAAGAAAAACAATAGGTCTTTCCACAGAAAAGTGGAAAGACCTAATAAAGTACAAACCTTCAGTTTGAACAAGTAATGCATTTATGATTACAACGAGATAACAACTGTTGACATATACATTGATCGTATGACGAACAGGATGTTTTTACACTTTGAACCTGGTCATAAGATAGATCTATAGGATGAATCATTGTTATATTTCAAGTTTTAACTCAAGGTTCAAGCGTAGGATTGATCTGTTTATGACCGGTATTTACACTTTGCAAACTTTTTGTATTTGAAAATTATCATTTAACGGCAGATTGATATACGTTTGACGGGTATTTTAATATGATTACTATACTATTCGGCATCAAAAACCATATATTTTGTAAAAAGTAAAATCACAAAAATACTGAACTCCGAGGAAAATTCAAAACGGAAAGTCCCCAATCAAATGGCAAACTCAAATGATAAAACACATCAAACGAATGGACAACAACTGTCATATTCCTGATTTGGTAAAGGCATTTTCAAATTCAGAAAATGATGGATTGAACCTGGTTTTATAGCGCTAAATCTCTCACTTATATGACATTCGTATCAAATTTCGTTATTTTTACAACGATGCGGGAACAAAACAGACATAATCGGTAAAATAGTCAGGAGATGGTAACAGCAGTCATCACTGTGTTACAATCTCAAAATAAAAATAAAACATTTACAAAAATACACAAAAAACAAATTAAAAAAACACTTTCATTGTTTCGCGTGTTTGGCTTCAGAAAATGTAAACGTCACATACGAGGAAATTGTTTCGTACAATGTCAATACGAAACAATTATAATTTCACATGATGAATGGTGGTATAATGTATCAGGCTTTGTGAGTAAAGTACAATTTTTTTTTAAACTTCTCTGTTTTTATCATAGATTTTGACATTTTAACAGACTATTACACTAAATAACTTTTTGTTCTATGTATCATATTGTCTAAACTGCTGGACTAGTATGATACATATTCTTTGTTTATATATGCCAAGAAATTTTTATTCAACCAATGTATTTAACATAAAGTAAATAATTGTAAGGACTGGAATGAAGTAAAGTCGTTAATACCCTTGATTAAAAACAAATTTAAAGTAAATAGAATAAATACAAATGATGGCAATTGTAAAATGAAATATCTCACAAATTAAATAATGGTCCTTATTTAGAAATAGAAAATAGCGGATAAAATGAAATTCGTAGAAAAGATAGAATATGTGAACTATGCTCCTTGCTAGAGGATGACGAACGCTTCCTCCTTAATGGTGAAATAAACAAAACAACTGAGGAATAATCTGTTTGAAAATTGTTTACCTTCTCATAGTATTAACAAGGAAAAATGTAAAATGAATGCTTAATCACTATAATATAGAACATGTTAAACATATTGGCTCCTACATAACAGTCATTAGAACAGAGGTCAGAACACTTATAATTTTTTTCCATGATTTTGGTTTCTTATAGAACTGAATTTACTTTGCATGTGAATGTTTGTTTTTGTTTAGTGTTGTTTTTTTTTGTCACAAAAACTCCGATGAAAATTCAAAACGAACAATCCCTAAATAAAAGGCAAAATCAAAGCTCAAACAGAACAAAACGAATTTCAAATTTTAAACGAACGGATCACAACTGTCACGTTCCTTCCAGACTTGGTACAGACATTATTTCTTTTTTTTTAAACCTGGTTTTGTGCAAAATATGGACAAATAACTCGCTCTTATCAGTACTGTTTTACTATGACTTCAAGATAGTAGGCTTAAAACGATTGGTTGGAAAAGGCTGACTCTGACCTTATAATTGCATTGGTATTATTTGGGTGTCGGATCAAAAGAAAAAATCTAGAATCTGCTTAAATATTGGTAAATGAGTTATTGAAGATCTAAATGAAAATAAAAATTGCAGTTATTGGGCTATAAGTCTTTTAAGGGCTGCTCAGATCAAATTAATCGTTCAGAATCAGAATCAGTCTACTAGTGGTTCCGAATGTTATATTTTGACAATATATGCATTCACTTGGTAAGTAATGCTTGCATACATGTAGCAGGATATATGTACCATTACTAAGCAACCGGTCTTGTTGATTGCTCAGATTGGGTGTGTTAACTAGATTTGTCGTCTTTATCAGTTAATGTGATTTAAATATCAATACACAAAGGAGGCAGATTTATACCACCTCAAAATATTGCCCCATTATACTTAATAGTATTTTCAATCATGAAAATTCAATCAATTGAAGGATTAAAGGGACGTTAGTTTAGCTCTTATACGGGAATTTGTGTAAAGATCCTTACTACCCATTATTTTTTGGTGTCTTTTATCTTAAAGTTAAATATATATTTTATCTATTTAACTGTATTTAGTGTACTTTTAGTACAATTATGTTTTTGTTATTTCTGATAGAGATATAATTGTTAAAAATGACATATCATGTAAGTATTATAATTTTAAACTGAAATTCTTCTGTTTCTATATGTTCTATGAACAATATTTGAACACCTCAATTTAAATTTGCTTCATGCGGTCGTTTCATTACATCTCCTTTCACTGTCATAGACATTGTATACGGTATTTTGCTTCATATTTTTACAATGCGCCATATATCATTTTGAAATTCAATCAACATTTTAAAGACATTTTCGCTCCAAGTCAGGACTGTGACAGTTTTTGTCTATTGATGTGTTCGAGGTTTTTTTTACTTTGATTAGGTACCTTCCTTTTTTTCATTTTCCTGTAAGTTCAGTATTTTTGTGATTTCACTTTTTTAAACGTTGTACGAACATTTTCTGCTTTTTCTCTCACATAGCATTGTATAAAATCACTTTATTTTAATTTAACATGATGAAACGCATACTTTGTAGAGTGGGGTTGTTTTTTTTTAATATAAATAAAGTAATGTCGTTGTGCATGTCTAACATAAACATATCGTTTTATTTGCAAAATGTTTGACACATTGTACTAATCATAATAATGAAATAAAAATAAACCTCCAATTTGATGAAATGGGTGTAAATGCATACAAGATATCATTGTTTGTACTATTGATCAAATAACAAATATAGACAGCCTTATGATATTTGTAATGCGATAGATAATACAAATTCATATCTGTATATGTCAAGGTGAATTTTAATGTTCTCATTTTTAATCATTTTGCGTTCATACGGCCAAAATCCTCTTAAATAAGCAAGTACTTTATATTGACTCTTGATTTTATATTATTAATATTTCTGCGACACGTATAGAAAATGATAGAACAATACCTGTCAAAGAATTCAAGGTGACTAAATCAAAATTGGCTTTCGTCAGTTTTCACACTGATTAAAACGTGTCCTAATAAAAATAAACCCAGAGAAGTTTTTCAGGCGCACGAAGAAAAATGTTTCTTCCGAATGTTACATTACCGAGTAAAACTAAATTGTATTAAAATGACCAACAAAGCGGGAGTCAGATCTTCCACACATTCAAACTACTTCAAAATAAAATACCGCTACACTGATTTTAATTATACATGTCATAAATGCTTTGAATTGACCGTGATATGTATATATATTTAAGGTTTTGGGATAATATTTCAAATGTTATAACAATATTTCATCAATCCACTTTGAAGTCTTGGGAGACTATGAAACAGTTTTCATTAAATCGTTATTGGATCCGTAAATACATCTACATACGTGTGGGCATATTTAATAGATCAGACATGTTTTTATACTAAATATGTTATTACAAGAAGAGCACATAGTTACATAATTTGATTCCTTGCTCCTATAGAAGTAACGTTATCACATTTACCAGTAGGATGTCAAGGAAAGTGAACACAATAAATTTGTTTGATCCATCATTCTCTTCGGAAAACAAGCGTGAAATATGGTAGTTTCATTAGTTTTGAATAGTAATTGCATTCGATTTTGTTAGTTGTTATGGACTTCTCCTTTTTGAACTTGCTCTGAAGTTCGTAATTATTATTTTTTTTAGATTTGAAAAATAAGAAAATGGAACAACGTTTGGTAATAAAACTTTTCCATAAATTACTTTTTATCATTAAACATATTTTTGATAAAACACACACACAAGGATAGCGATTTGTGTATTCACGTCTTTTAAATGTTATGCTGTGAGTAGTCCTGATGAAATTAAGTGTCAATGCTGGGTTTAAACTTTTGGCACCATATATGTTATGTTTACATCGGATGCTATAACATGAATAACAACTACATGAATGTCTCTCGTCATGCCAAAAATTCAAACAAAAAAGAAAGGAAGCCGGATTTATCATTTAATTTCACTTTTCGATACATCGATTGTTTTTTGTCATATAATTATTCGAAGTTTGTTGACTTTGAGGATTGCTTCTGATATATGTTTAACTCTGAACTGTATCTCGACCTACATATACAAATTGTCAAAGAAGGTCAGTTGAATATTTGACACTCTAAACAAAAAGAACTTTCTTTTCCAACTCTGCAAACCTGATATTAGTATGGTTCGTATTGTGAAATCTTCAGACATCGATGTACATGTACAGCAGAAATTTTCAACCTAGGATTATTTGTACGTATATAAAGAAATCTGTTCAGACCAATGAAGGTCGATGACAGTTATGAAAACAATAACACTACTTCAAATCTCCTTGAATGATAACAATTTCATTTGGTTATAAGATACGTTAAAAGTGTGTGCGAAATGATTTAAATATGTAACTAATATCTGAGTCCTCAATTTGTCAAAGAAAATTGCTGTCGGCCTATCAAGACCGTTTTCCTTAGTCGGTATCTGTTTGCACTGTTTTCCATCACGAGATATGACAACTACATTACATGTGTTCCTACCAACAAAAAAACGTTCCCGTCGTTATCCACGGTTATTCCTCGCGAATCACCTACAACTCTTTTATCTTCGTACTCCCAAACTTGTACTCGACTGTATAAACAACAACTTACTGTGTGGTTATACGGATTGGTGAAGAATATCTTGTCAGCATGTGTTGAGACGTATGACATCTCAGATGAGGCTGTGTTAGGGGTTGTAGTGATACTGTAGTCTGTACAAGACATCACATGCAAGTCTTCATCTTCAACACAGCAGATCAATGATTTACCGTCATAAGTCATTCAAGTTAAATTTTCGTATGAGCTTCAGTTTGACATTGTTGACATCGTTGATTGAGTTAATTGCTTTATAAACCCTTACTTGAGCTTGTCGGTCGTTCCTTCGTTGTAGGTCAGTGTGGGGGGGATGGACCTTTCTTGACGTTAATGGAACCAAATCTATCTACAATTAAAATATCCTATATCTTAGTATCTATTTTACTTTCTATGTTGATTGACTGGTGATACTCATTTTCAATACAAGACAGGAGATACCTTTTGTTTTCTGTGGATTTTGCCTGAATTTCTCTCATATTTAAGAATGCTTGAAGATTTGATCCGTATTTCTTTGTGTTTTTGATTTCTGACTTCAACTGGTTTATTTTCTTTCCTTTATCTTTCAGTGACGACACAACCAAATGAATTTGGGTAGCAACAATCAAATTCAATTCCGTGAAGTTCTTTTAAGAACTTTTTTTCCAGTTTGTCAACATGCTGGATGACCTTCTTTTTTAAGAGACAAACGTGTGCAGTTATATTCTTCTTTTGATCTGTTATACTTTCAATATTACACTCTCTGTTTTTACGAATTATATTGATGTTAGTAGATAGGTCGTCCAGGCTCTGCTCTAGGTCAACGAAGGACTCTGATGTTTTTATGTCTTTTACTAGTTCACCAAGTGAAATTATTTTTTTACATTTCCCATGATCCTTTAAGCACTTATTGCATATTGGACTCTCGTGTTTAATACAGTAAAGTTGGTACATTTCATTGTGAAAAACGCAATGCTGCTTGATGTCTGTTACAACGGATGGTAATGCTTGGTAATCTGAGATTAGAATCGTTTTGTGATTTTTTGTTGCCTTTAAAACGTTGTGATGTTCTGTACAGGCAGCACACAATGGTTCTTCACACTCAATATACCAGTAAGTATAATTTGTAGCTTTGTGCTGAAGATCGCATACCGCGCACAGTGATGTACTTGTAGCCATCTCTGATACCACTGTCAAAATAAAATTCCAAATCATTGGATGACTTATAATTTGTGCTTTTAACGAAACATATGCATATATAAATTCAACTAAACTTAAAAAATTAGAACATAGATAACATGGGGTTTTTTTTTTGTGAATGGATCAAACGACCTGATCAAGTAAAGAACCCTTTTTATATTTCAATTGTCAAAATTTGCAAAAATTCCTGGTCACGAAATTTCTCAAACCTCAAAACATTTTAACCTGGTAAAAATATATCTGGAGCTTATTCGCCAAATCAGAACCAAAAAGAATATCTAGATCAAACCAGGTTAACTTTGCCTTATTAAGTGAGAACCTTAAATCTTAATAATTTCATAATAAAAAAACACACGATAGAACTTGAAACATTTAATGAAACAGACACAATCTTGAACCTAATATTAACTTGGTGGCGATTCTCAATGACCCTTCGGATGAAATACATTTTTAATCCAGTGAGGCAATTTTTTCTGGAAACACTATTTCATTCATGAAATAACTGAAATTTAATGTAAAATTGTTTTTTTAAGTTAATTACCACGATAACTTGTGGGGATATCCCAGTATCTAAATGTTGTGGTAAACTATTAGATACTAGTAAGTTTCCCTTACAATTCACAACTTTCAATCTTACTTACACAAATTTGTCACGTTTCCATATATTTATAATTTTCAAGTTATCTTTTAACTATTGTTTGATTTTTACTTTGCTGATGAATACACGCGCAGAAGTGTTTTTTTGGTATAATTATGTCGCACTGAACACTTGAGTCTCGTCTAACTACGAAACCACATTAAACATGTTAAAACCCGCATGTAATTTTGGAGGTGCTTTATATGCCTATTAAGACAGCAACAAAAATAAAAAGACGCGCGTTTCGTCTACTTAAGACTCAGCAGTTACAATCAGGTCAACATAGTTTTAAAGCCAAACAGGTACAAAGTTGAGGAGCATTTAGGACCCAAAATTCAAAAACGTTGTGCCAAATACGGTTAAAGTGATAGATGCCTTGGATAAGAAAATCCTTAGTATTTCGAAAAATTACAACAACAAAAAACGATAGAAAACTTTTGTAAACAGAGAATTTATAAAAATGACCATATAATTGATATTCATGTCAACACCGAAATGCTCACTATTGGGATGGTGATACCCTTGGGGACGAAACGTCCATCACTATAAGAGGTCCTCCGAGATATAGGTTTTGAAAATTTTGACTGCCAGTTGGAAAATAAGTACACATTAGATAACGACAGAAATGTTGGCGTGGAAAAGGCCAACTTCAGAACCCACAAAGAGTTGTTTCGAGAGGTCTGAATGTGCAGAAAGTATTACATACTCTCTACACTAGTTATCAGATTTGACGGCTACACTCCGACTGGAAGTGACTGCACACTTGGTCATCTGAAGAGACGCCCTACTTTGGCAAAGGTTTTACTTATTGCACCCCAGCCTAGATACACGATATAGGTCTTTAAGCTTAATTTTACAAAAAGGAAACAGATTACCTTTATCTATTATATTTTGTTTTTTTTTAATTATTATTGTATAAAACTCAAAATGAGTACAGTATCATTGGAGGACAACAAATCCTAATTTGACTAACGAATTTGGTCATATTGACTTATTTGCAGTTTTTGTCTTGCTGATCATCTTTTTTATATAACAATTCATCTCTGTCTCTTCTGTGTGTTCTTTTCGCTGAATGTGCGTGTTCTTTGTGGGTATCCAAAGAACTCAATTAAACCCGAAAGTTTCAAATTCTATAAACATAGACAACGCATTTCCATAACAAATTCCTTAACAGTTAAAACAAAACCACTTGTACTATTAAGTTTTATTAAAAATCATATCCTAGAATGGTAAGCTCATATGTACTTCTATTTGCGTAAAAGTCTAAATATATATTTGTGCGGCATATGTTCAACATTCATATACCCCGAACATCTAACAGTATAAACTGCCCATTTATTTTTATTTATAGGTACATGTAGTAGGTCTTTTCAAAATCAAGTAAAATCAGAAAATATGCAAAATAATAACAAGAATAATATAATTACTAAACCTTCAATGTAAAAGAGGGACGAAAGATACCAAAGGGACAGTCAAACTCATAAATCTAAAACAAACTGACAACGCCATGGCTAAAAATAAAAAAGACAAACAGAAAAACAATAGTACACACGACAAAACATAGAAAACTAAAGAATAAACAACACGAACCCCACCAAAAACTAGGGGTGATCTCAGGTGCTCCGGAAGGGTAAGCAGATCCTGCTCCACATGTGGCACCCGTCGTGTTGCTTAAGTGATTACAAATCCGGTAAATAGTCTAATTCGGTAGGTCATATTCATGAAAGGGGATTGTAGTTACGACGTAAACTAGTAGGTATTTAAGATAACAGTTAGATATAAATTATTTGACGTTAAATGTGTGAATGGTCACAAAATCGATAGGATAACTTATTATTAGTATGTATCGAGGTTTGGTTGTACGTTTACAAACATTCGTATAAGATATACATATCAAAAGCTTGTCCTCAACTACATAATTATATATATTTGACTGATAATTTTATTGAATAACCTCTATATTATTTGTTATCACTATTCGTATATGCATTAAACGTTCAGTCCAATAGAACAGCAGAGTGATCTGACCAATTATCAATAGAAACTAATGGCTCACGTGGGTTGTCAATAAATTTGTCGACGTCGTCATATGTAACATAGCGATAAAAAGATTATCATTTGTCATATTAATTCGATTGCTTTTCTCACTTTGGCTTTACCGGCTAAAGCGAGAAAATCAAAATCGTCAAGATTACCAACGATAATCTATATTTATAGTTAAACATTTTTGAGCTATTGATTGTGTTTTTTCTCTGAATGATTCAAAGTTTTTGAAATTTTTGATTGCATCTAAGAGATAATTACGTCTTGCTTATACCTCGACCTTCATATACTAATCGACATTTAGGATCGATTGAAAACATAGCGCTATAGAGAAAATTACTTCCTTTTTTTACTGCATAAGCCTGATATTAGTTGGGTTCGCATTGTAAAATCTGTAGACATCGATATAATTTGTTTTTGTTTCTTTCTCTTTGTGGCGTGTTGTTGTCTGTTGCATTGTTGTTCGTTTGGTTTCACTATTTAAGTTACTGTAAATTTCCGCTTTATCATCTTCTTTGTTTTATAATTTTGATAAACTAATGGAAAACAGGAATGATTACATGACAAATTTGCTGATGTCCATTTGCACTTGTCAAGGAATAATGTATAATGACAATTCCATATTTTGCAGAAAATAATTTACTTTACTTTTTAATGTCTGTTATCTTTTTTCTGTCTCTCTGATGTATATCACATGTTTACTTTCACAATTGTTTCGTTGCTGAAATACATTTCATTGAGAACCAAGATGTATACTAGCCTTCGAAGTGGTTTTCGTATCTCTGAATGTGTGTATTATGTAAATGTCCTTTTGACGTATATTCCAAGTACATTATTATTAACATAGTTCATCATGTTTATACCAAACATATACTATAAAACTTTTATTGAAAAATTCTATGAACTAAAACGGCAAACAGAGGCCTTGTTCACATAGACCTTAACTCGGTGTTGTGTTAGTGTAATTTACACGTAAACGAAACACAAAATACATATACATTATACAGTATACAGTATACTAGTATTCTGCTTATAAGAAAAAAACACGTCATGAGATATAGTTAACTGGTAAAGTTTTCTATTTCATCCTTTATATCACATCCTTTATCAACAAGGAAGAAGTGCGGATATTAAGAATGTATATTACAAAGAAAATTATTGGCAGTTATGATAACAATTATACGACAAAAATTTCATTTGATCATATATATTTCATTTATAAATAAGAAAATTTATAAATATACGCTTGTTGCTTATTATTTGTCAATAGAAGCTGATTCCTCTGTTTGGAAAAGCAAATGACTATCGGCCTATCGATGCCATCTTCCTCGTCCAATATCTCTATGCAGTGTTTACCATCGGGAGATAAGACTATCACAATTGACGTGTTTTCACCAGCAACAAAAACGTTACCATTGTTATCCACGGTTATTCCTTGTGGGCGGTCTAAAATGCTTTCATCCCTGAACTCCCAAACTAGTGTTCCACTGTACAAACAGCACGTTACTGTCTGATAATCTGGATTGGTGTAGAAGATCTTGTCGGCATGCGATGACACGTATGCCATCTTCGATGAGACAGTGTTAGGAATTGTAGTGATACTGTAGTCTGTACAAGATATCACATGTAAGTCTTTACCTTCTACACAGCAGATTAATGATGTACCGTCATAAGTAATTCCATAGGTACAATTAGGTAGGTCAATGAACTTTACCACTTTTCTTTCGATCAAATCAACAATATTGATACCACCATGCTTGTTAAATGAAAATCCAGTGGATACAGCTAGTGTTGAGTCATTAATGCACGCTACATCATACGCGCAGTATAAAGTGTTAAGTGGGATGGTATATTTAACTTCACCTACGGCATTGGCTGCTATTACTATTCCATCATACTGATTTGTTAACAGAAATTCACCGTTTTTTGTAACGCAACATCCGTAATGGTATCCATTATAGCTACCAAAGGTTTCACAAGCTATGTCAATTCTTTGTTTGAATTCAAATTTTATTTCGTGTATCGATTTTCTTGGTTTAGGAACCATTACTTGAGCTTGTCGATCTTTCCTTCTCTTTAGATCAATGTTTGGTGATGGACCCTTCTTGAGGTTAATGGAACCAAATCTATCTACAGTCATTATATCTTGTATCTTGGTATCTTTTGTACTTTGTATTTTGATTGTCTCGGTATACTTATTTTCATTACAATACTGAAGGTACTTTTCGTATTCTGTAACTTTGGCCTGAATTTCTCTCATATGTAGGAAAGTTTGCAGATTTGATGCATATTTCTTTGTGTTTTTAACTTCTGACTTAAAATGGTTTATTTCTTTTGCTTTGTCTTGCAGTGACAACACAACTGAATGAATCGGGTCGCAGCATTCAAATTCAATTTGGGTAAGTTCTTTTATGAACTCTTCTTCCAGTTTATTGACATGCTGGATGACCTGCTTTTTTAAGAGAGAAACTTCAGCAGCTATATTCTTTTTTTGATCTGTTATACTTTCTATATTAACTTCCCGGTCTTTACGAATTGCATTGATGTAAGAAGATATGTCGTTCAGGCTCTGTTTTAGCTCAAGGAAGGACTCTGATGTTTTTATGTCTTTTACTAGTTCATCAAGTGGAAGTATTTCTCCGCATTTCCCATGATCCTTTACGCACTTGTAGCAGATAAGGCTCTCGTGCTTATTACAGTAAAGTTGATATTTTTCTTTGTGATTAACGCAATGCTGCTTAATATCGGTTAAAGCGGATGGTAATAATTGATATTTTGTAATATAAATTGTTTTGTGATTCTTTGTTGCCTTTAAAACGTTGTGATGTTCTGTACAGGCAGCACATAACGGTTCTTCACACTCAATACACCAGTGAGTAGATTGTGTAGTCTTGTGTTGAAGATCGCATACGACGCACTCATATGTACTTGTCGTCATTGTCGATGCCACTGTCGAAATAAAGTTAAAAACTATGTTATAAATTTATTTCTTTAATACTTTACAATGAAAGCCATATGTGTACTTTACTAACCATCTCAATAATTAGATTTAAGTTGATATAATTTTGTTACATTTGATAAATGACCATTTTAACACTAATTAAATTGCGTACAATGAAAACTTTTTTTCTGATTAACCTGAAACGTTCGAACCCAAACAAATAAAACCCTGTATAGTCTGTTACACTTCAGGACCTTTGTGATTAAAAAAGACTGGAATATATAAGTCAATTGATTATTTTGTCATCAAGGGAAATATTTGTTCAGTGCGGAAGTTTGGTATGCTTCACTTGTAAATTACTTCAATCTTGCTAAAACAACTTTGATATATCATTTTTTTTAAGTTTCTTTGATTATTTAAGTTCTTACTTGAGGCACGGATAGATGTATTTTTGAAAGTCTTTAGCGCCATGAATTAGAATCCCCCTGGCTAAACAACCACCTAAATGGCCCTTATGTAATAGTTGAAGTTCAAATATATAAGAATATATGGTATGAATGCCAATGAGACAGCTGATTAAATGATTGACAACATATTTGTTACGTTCGGAGGACGTGTTTTTCAACAGACTATCGGCATTCCAATGGGAACAAATTGTGCCCCTCTTCTTGCCGACTTGTTTCTGTATTATTATGAGGCTGACTTTAAACAGGAACATCTTGGGAAGAAAGATAAGAAGTTAGCAATATCCTGTAACTCTACTTTCCGCTATAAAGATGATGTTCTTTCACTAAATAATTCAAAATTTGGTGACTACGTCGAACGCATCTATCCCATTGCACTAAAGATAAAGGATACAACAGATACAGTTAAGTCGGTCTCATATCTTGACTTTCATCTAGAAATTGACCATTAGGGTCGATTGAAAACAAAACTTTACGACAAAAGAGATAAATTGTGAAACAAATGATTTCGGATATGTTCCTTTTGTCGTAACTACAATCCCCTTCCCTTTCATAAATGTGACCTACCGAATTAGACTATTTACCGGATTTGTTATCTCAAAAGCAACACGATGGGTGTCACATGTGGAGCAGGATCTGCTTACCCTTCCGGAGCACCTGGAATCACCCCTAGTTTTTGTTGGGGTTCGTGTTGTTTATTCTTTAGATTTCTATGTTGTGTCATGTGTACTATTGTTTGTCTGTTTGTCCTTTTCATTTTTAGCCATGGTGTTGTCAGTTTACGATTTATGAGTTTGACTCTCCCTCTGATATCTTTCGTATCTTTCGTTCCTTTGTAATACCGCTGTGAAATGTTAAATAATTCAAGAAAAACATCGATTTTGATTTTTAAAAAAAATTAAAAAAAAAATACGTCATATTATACATAGGTAAATGAAAACATTTTGTTGATATTTCGCACTTAAGGAAAGGTATACAAAAAAAACCAAATAGAAATGATGTCAAATTGACAAAAACCCGACCAAAGAATAGAACAGTCCAACGCCTTTGTATTTAAGATATAATAATTATAACAAACACACGAAGAACATTTAAGGTACTGCACATTTTTACAGGTGATAAATGACCAGAGCATGAAAAAACCATTCAATGATTTTTTTCGTCCAAAGAGCTTTTCTTTCTCATTAATTTTCACTTGGAACGCTCAAACCTCAAAATATAAAACCAGGTAAATAATGGTATTACGTCAGTATTTTGATGAGCAAAATATACTTATAGAGAAAAGACCAAAAAAACTAAGGTCAATCTACCTTATAGAGTAGCAAACGTTTTTTAATACTTTTTTACCAACGGGGAATTTGATAAAAAAAATGTAACATTGCGCGTATTACAAACTTCTTCCTGAGTCGATAACATTATCAGAAAATAAACCAGCAGAGGTACCTCGAAAACTTCGATTTGACAAAACAGAAGAATATTTCTTTCTTTAAATAAAAACAATACGACGACTAAGTATTTAGAGCCGGAGTTGTTTATCCTAACAAACCTGTTCATATCTCATATCTCATATTTTAAGAATTGTATAGTCGCATAGCCAAGAACCAATTGAATAGAAAGTGCAAATCACTTGGAAAGTAATTCATCATCTTAACTATTTAAAAAAAGGGTCAATTTTGTTCTCATTTGTTTCATATCATTCTACAATAAGCACATGTTCCGTTTCAAAGTACTCTGTACAAGCACTATACAGGTTTGCTAGCATACGCAGGAATAATTTGCTCAAGAATCTCACATCCAATGGTAAAAAACATTCACATGAAATAATGTCACATAAAATTCACCTCAAACGAGCTTATACATGAAAGTCGCACGAATCTCAAATAAACTTGTTCGTGTGAATTTCACATGAACTTTAAATAAAATTGAGAATGGAATGGGGAATGTGTCAAAGAGACAACAATCCGACCAAATAAAAAACAACAGCAGAGGGTCACCAACAGGTCTTCAATGTAGCGAGAAATTCCCGCATCCGGAGGCTTCCTTCAGCTGGCCCCTAAACAAGTATATACTAGTCCAGTGATAATGAACGCCATACTAATTTCCAAATTGTACACAAGAAACTAAAATTAAAATGATACAAGACTAACAAAGGCCAGAGGCTCCTGACTTGGGACAGGCGCAAAAATGCGGCGGGGTTCAACATGTTTGTGAGATCTCAACCCTCCCCGTTTACCTCTAACCAATGTAGAAAAGTAAACGCATAACAATACGCACATTAAAATTAAGTTCAAGTGAAGTCCGAGTCTGACATTGATGTCAGAAGATGTAACCAAAGAAAATAAACAAAATGACAATAATACATAAATAACAACAGACTACTAGCAGTTAACTGACATGCCAGCTCCAGACTTCAATTAAACTGACTGAAAGATTATGATTTCATCATATGAACATAAGGCACAATCCTTCCCGTTAGGGGTTTAGTATCATACCATCATAACATATATGAGAAGAACATAACCCGTGTCATGCCAACAACTGTTTTTAGAATAAATGTGTTTAGTTCCGATGCAAAGACCTTATCAGTGACTCAATATTAACGCCAAAATATGCAATCTTTAATGACTTGACAACAGTGTCGTAATTATATCCCTTCTTAATAAGTCTATTCAAAGGTTTTGTAAGTTTCTGAGGTGAATACTGACAACTTTGTGCTTTATAAAGAATATTTCCATAAAAAATTGGATGTGAAATACCTGAACGTATTAGAAGTCTGCATGTTGAGCTATATTTACGAATGATGTCTTTATACCGATGATAAAATTTAGTAAATGTTTTGACTAGTTTGTGATATCGAAAACCCTGGTGTAATAATTATTCAGTAATACATAAATTTCTCTCGTTAAAATCTAAAACATTGTTATATACACGAGCAAATCGTACAAGTTGAGATATATAAACACCGTAAGATGGTGACAAGGGAACGTCACCATCTAAAAACGGATAATTAACGATAGGAAATGAAAAATCATCCCTTTTATCATAAATTTTAGTATTCAGCTTTCCATTAGTGATATAGATATCAAGATCGAGAAAAGGGCAGTGGTCATTGTTAGTATTAGCTTTATTTAAAGTAAGTTCAACAGGATAAATTTCATTTATATACATACTGAAGTCGTCATTATTGAGAGCCAAAATATCATCCAAATATCTAAAAGTATTATTAAATTTGTTTATCAGATGTTGTTTCGATGGGTCTTTGCTTATTTTTGTCATAAATTGTAACTCATAACAATATAAAAACAAGTCCGCAATAAGTGGTGCACAGTTAGTCCCCATTGGAATTCCGATAATCTGACGATATACGGAATCCCCAAAGCGAACAAAAATGTTATCTAGTAAAAATTCAAGGGCATATATAGTATCAAAGCATGTCCAATTAACATAGTTTTTTTGTTTATTGCTACTAAAAAATGACCTAAAAGAGTTTGAACATATATATTCACATTCTGATTTTTTGAATGCCCATTTAATTAGGTGTGTGAATTTTTTCTTAATGAGAATGTGAGGCAATGTGGTATACAGGGTAGAAAAATCAAAACTTTGAACAGATTCAAAATCACCAATATAAGCATGCAATTTATCAAGTACTTCCAACGAGTTCTTGACACTCCAAAAGTAATTTATTCTACTATTTTAAAACTTTATGTTCCACTATTTAAAAACTTTATGTTCCACTATTTAAAAACTTTATGTTCCACTATTTAAAAACTTTATGTAAAGCTATATTTGATTTAAATGCCTTTATGCTTTTGTCTATGTGGCAGAAGCTACTTATATTTGCTGTTCATATTATGTTTGCTTTTATGTATTTTACATGAATATGATAAAAGTGAGAACGGAAATGGGGAATGTATCAAAGAGACAACAATCCGACCATAGAACAGACAACAGCAGAAGGTAACCAACAGGTCTTCAATGCAGCGAGAACTTCCCGCTCCCGGAGGTGTCCTTCAGCTGACCCCTAAAAACATCTATATAGATGTATTAGTTTTTAATTTCTTTACTTCAGAAAATCTTAAGAAAAACCAAACAATCTAAAGTTTGGATTATGTCATATTACCTGGTAAGATACTGATTACATAAAAATACCGTCCTTGATCGGACAAACTAGACTATCGAATGAAAAAAAATCGTAAAAAAACCGTCTGCTTATTATTCAGGAAATTAGTTTTCAATTAAATAAGAAACACTGTTCAATATGAGACAAACCAAAACGATTAATCGAAAGATCAAAAAGAGCTAAAAGTCGTAACGCTAAAAAAAAAAGAAGAGCCAAACCGAAACTTTATATAAGGAATGAACATCGATTTGAACTAGACGCTGGTACATAACTAATCATAAAGCATTTAAATTATTAGAAAAAACAACAGTCAATCTGTAATGTAAATACGCATATGTTTTAAGAAATTTGTTCATCCGATCTAAAATAAATCGACCAAAGATCGATATGAAATTTGTAATATATACACATTATATACATTGTATATCTCGATATTGATAAAATGCAAATTTGAATAATTATCACTGTTATAACCTTGTTTCACTCTTCACACTTTAAATTTTGTTTCAGACATAACTATACAAATAGAAAGGAAATCATTACAATCCATACTTCCTTACGAAAAATATGTATTATCAAAATTTGAATGTGAATAATCTCTATTCGCTGAACTTCAAAATAGAATCATTTATGTTCATGTTTCACCTCGTTGGTATTTTTTTTTTATTATTACAGTAAACAAGTAAATTTTTTTTTAAATCGAAAAAAAAGTTTATTGTTTCTGATGGTCAGTGTATATACTTTTAAAACAAGCTTGGAACAAGACATAAAACCATAAAAAGTTAAAGTTATAAACACGAGCTTTAAACAAGACACAAAACCAAAAAAATTAAAAGAAGAATGATCTACAAACCTTCAATTTGAAAATATTTTAAAATGGCAGTAAGATGGCATATTAATATTGATCACATGACAGACAGAATAAAATATGTCATAACATCGATGATATAACTTAGGTTTATGATTCAAATATTTACTTACTGTCCTGTTGAATTCTTCCTTTGAATGGATTTTTAAAAATCACCCATATGTATTGAAAAAATAGGGTCGAAGTACAGATTGATAAATATTTGATAGGTATTTTTTGTTGAACAATCACTTTAACTTGAGATAACAGTATCCATATGTGCATCATTTTTTTCAATAACGTTACCAACAGCCTTAACCTAAAACAGGTGAACCATTTCTCGTGATTTTAAATGATAGTGGTAAAAAAGGTAAAAAAAGTAAAATAATATACACACGGTTTAATCAAGAATTAAAAACTAAAAAACTAAAGAATAAAAACAAGCTTTATACAAGAATTAAAACCATAAAAAGTATTAAAAAATGTTACGAAACATGCACTTCTTTAAAAGTTGACTAAGGAACCACTAACACTTATTGAAAAATCGTACACAAACTTAGCGTTTCAACGAGGAATCTAATACCTTCTGATTACCCAAACGTTTAGAATTACTAAATTGTCCAGCCATCATTAAAAGTTATAAAGTTATTGTCTATGTAAATCGAAGCACAACGTCTTATACTGAACAAAGTATTAGAAATATAGACAAAGATCTTTTATAGTTTTGGTTTGTTATTTGTATTTCCCAAAATTAACATCTTGTTTTTCTAAGAAACACTAGAAACTGCTTGTAGTCTAAAAAGACTAAACGTAGTGCTCGACCAGTTAAGTCGACTGGTTCAACATGTGGAGCAGGTTCTAGTTACCCCTCATGGGCACCTGCGATTATCCCCATATTTTGATGGGGCACGTGTTGTTTTGTCTTTGCTTTTTTATGTTGTGTCTTGTGTACTATTATTTGTCTGTTTGTCTTTTTCTTTTTTGGTCAAGGCGATGTCAGTATGTTTTCGATATGTGAGTTAAACTGTCCCTCTGGTATCTTGCTCCTCTGGTCTGTCAGGAAACTGATGTTCAGTTGTTGTGGTTTGTTGATGAGGTTCATTCATGTATCTCGTTTTTCGTTTTTTTTTTAAAGAAATTAGATCGTTGGTTTTTAACCGTTTGAATGGTTTTACACCAGTAATTTTTGGGGTCCGTTATAGCTTCCTGTTAGGTGTGAGCCACGGATCCGTGTTGAAGACCGTAATTTGACATATGATGGTTTACTTTTACAAATTGAGACTTGATATAACCATTATAGAATAATTTTCTGCAGTCTAGATTTAGAAATATTTTAATCTTTAATAGTAGATATAGTCTAGATGATATTTTTGAGCAGATCACATCAATTTGGTTTGTCCATGTGAGTGAAGGGTCAATTTTAATGCCTAAAAGACTTTCACATGTGGAAGATTGTATCACTTGATTGTTAATAGTTAAACAATTCTCATTGTAAGGTGGCATTGCTCTTTGCTTCGTTCCAATAATCATATATTTTGTTTTATTTTTATTGATGAACATATTGTTATCATTGCACCATTCCTCTTCACCATGTAAATCTTCTTGTACCTTTGACTGTAGAGTTTGATAACAATTACCAGAAAGATGTAAAGTTGAATCATCGACATATAAATCAGTGCAACAATTTTGCATATAAATAGGGAGGTCGTTTATGTATAATATAAACAGAAGGGGACCTAATATGGAGCCTTGGGGGACACCATACTTGATATAAAGTTTTTCAGAAAGAGCATTACCAATTTGTACTTGTTGAGTTCTTTCATTCAAATATGATTTAAAAAAAGAAACAGCAGTATTATCAAATCCATAAATTTCAAGTTTATTACAGAGAATATCATGATCTACTACATCAAATGCTTTCTTAAAATCCAACAGGACTGCTCAGTTGCTAGCATTTGAGACATTGATTCACATTACAAAATGACAAATAAAAAACAGTCACATTTTCATGTCTTCAAATTGATATAATTTAAAAAGGGACGATTAAAAAACAATGTTAGTGAGAGACAAAAGACATCCAATGTACATTCAAATTATTTAAACGATGATAAATTCATCAACGCCAAAGCCAAAATTTAAAATGTACATAAGACAAACAACAAATACGCAAAACAGCATATCGAAAATTAGACTAAGTAACTCGAACCTCAATAAACAAATGGTGATCTCATTGACTCCGGAAGGGAAAACAGATCTTGCTCGACTAGGGGTACTCGCCTTGATTTTCATGTACATGTAGGTACAAACCCGGTGATAAATAAAATTTATGTTTTTTGCTTGGCATGTTTAATTCTGTGAAAGAAAAGATGATGATATATCAGTAATGTTATTAGCAAGGTATCAGTCGTCATATATGAAACAGATATTCTATTACAGTCTACCAGCGTGAATAGTCACCATACAATTCGAGAATGATTTCAGCTCTTTTTGGTATTTCTCGCCCCTATTTTAGATGTAAACGGTCCTAATAAAAGAAAATCCCGGAAAATGTGTTCGATACATGATGCACACTAAAAAAAAATTACTGAGTAATTTTTCTTTACTCATTTTGAGTAATTCTATTACTTACATATTTACTAACTATTACTTACAATTACTTACTTTTACTTAGTTTTACTAAATATTCTGAAGGAATTACTTGAAATTACTTAATTTATTTTTTTACTTGATTTAAGTAATCCAAATAGTTTTAAGTAAAAATTGATTACTTGAATTTAGTAAAACTATTTCAAAAATTACTTAGTAATTTATTTTTACTTAAATGCAGTAAATGATTTACTAAAATGACTTCTGATTACTTGAAAAAAAAATACTATTCATTACTAGGTAGGATTAGATAAATTACTAAAAATGATTACTTTATTATTTTACTCTATATATTTAAAACTTTTACAACTTCTATTATATATAATGATAAATGCTTTCTATGAAGTTTGACTCCATAATTTAACAATTTCAACAATATGTGGGTTTAAGTCTGAAAATTGCATAATTTTGGATAACAATTTTTTTTTAAAGAGGCAATTATTCCAACTTGGAAATATTTTTAATTATATGGAATTTACATAATTTCCTGTGCTTGAAAATTTTCATAAATTTCATGTATATTCTGTATTCTAATGTTCAGTGTGGCACTTAACACTTTCTATTTCAAAGTAGATAACACATTTTCAATAGAACAATGTACTGTGCTGCGCACAATACTATCTATACAAAATACATTGTATGGAAAGTATTATGCGATGCTTAAAAATAATAATGCAGAATAAACATGGAATTTTAAGCACAAGAAATCATGCAAATTACATAATTAAAAATAATTCCAAATTGAAAAAATAGCCTGTTTTTAGATAAAACTTCGAAATGCTTAAAACATTGGATCGGAATTACTTAGTATTACTTATAATTACTGGTCATTACTTAACCTATTTTCATTTCAAAATATCCTCAAATTATTATTATCTATTTTTAACCGGATTTTTGTGACAAAAATGTCGGTTATTGATTTGGGGATGTACGGCGGGCGGGCGGGCGGTCGGTCGGGCGGGCGGGCGGCAATCAAATGTTGTCCGTGCATTAACTCATGAACCGTTCAACCAAAGCTTTTAAAATATTAATATGTTATTACTGACAACTATACAAAGGTCAAGTTCAATAATGGCGATTTTGACTTTTACCGTTCAGGAGTTATGGTTCTTGAAAGATTGGAAAATGGAGTTGTCCGTGCATTTACGCATGAACTGTTCTACCAAAGCTTCCCAAATTTTAATATGTTGTTACTAATGAAAGAATGGAGGTCAAGTTCAATAATGACGAATTTGACTTTTACCGTTCAGGAGTTATGGTTCTTGAAAGATTGAAAAATGGAGTTTCCAGTCGTGTCCGTGCATTTTTGCATGAACTGTTCTACCAAAGCTTCCGAAATTTTAATATGCTGTTACTGATGACAAAATGGAGGTCAAGTTCAATAATGACGATTTTGACTTTTACCGTTCAGGAGTTATGGTTCTTGAAAGATTGAAAAATGGTTTTTCCCGTCGTGTCCGTGCATTTTCTCATGAACCATTCAACCAAAGCTTTTGAAATTTTAATATGTTGTTACTGATGACAAAATAGAGGTCAAGTTAAATAATGACGATTTTGACTTTTACCGTTCAGGAGTTATGGTTCTTGAAAGATCGTAAAATGGCGTTTCCATTCAGGTTGTTGCATTTACTCATGAACCATTCAATCTAAGCTTTTCAAATTTTAATATGTTGATACTGATGACAAAATGGAGGTCAAATTTGATATTGACGATATTCACTTTCACCATTCATCAGTAATGGTTCTTGTGATATAGCCAGGACACAAATAAATGTTAATAAATCCGGTTTGCTGTCGTTGTGACAGCCTCTTGTTAATATAATTTTATAATGTCAAATAACATGATTTAGTTTTACTAAAATTTAAAAATAACTATTATAAATGTACTAAATTGTATAATATTTCCTGTATTTTTAATAAGCAGTTTTTGATTTGAGACTGAAAAAAAAATCGGCCAATCAGAATTAAGGTTTCATTTGACTTTGGTAAGCTATTTTTGAAAATTGGATGGAGCTCATTCAGTTTTGAATTTGAACAAAAGTTTACAGAGTTTATTGAAATACTTACACGAGTTACACACATGAAAGGATAGGAGAACCTTACAAAAAGGACACTTTGTGGGTTTTCGTGTTTCTGGCTACTCTTTGTGTACTTATTCAATTAAATGAAAATATAACACAAAGAGTTGCTGGGGAGGTTGCCCATAATAACTTACAACAAACAAGAGAAATTATGGATTATAACAAAGGATATAGTATATGATTATTCTTTAAAAAGGTATGTTACTATTTCAAATTATATGCATTTATAATAAAACAGTGTAGAATTTTTATTTCAATCTATAAATATATTATAAATTAGTGTCTATAAATAGTAACACATGACATACAAATATATGGGAGTGTGGATTAATCAGTACAGAGATTATTTACTCTTAGATTGTTCTTGAATAAATATTTCATTGATTAGATTTTGTTTTCTTGAACTCGTGTACTTTAAGCAGATTACTTTAAATTGTAATTACTTAAATTATTATTTTGAATAACTAAGATTTTTATTAAGAATTACTTAAAATTATAACTAAGAATTACTTAAAATTATTACTAAGAATTACTTAAAATTATTACTATGAATTACTTAAAATTATTACTAAGGACTACTTACAATTATTACTTAGGATTACTTACAGTTATTACTTAGGATTACTAGAAATGATTACTAATGATTACTTGAAATTATTACTTAGAATTACTTGTAATTACTTATTATTTTACTGAGTATTACTTAAGATTATTACTAAGGATTACTTGAAATTGCTTGGATTATTACTGTGAATTACTTGACGTTTTACTGTTAATTACTTATAATTACTTGTTATATTACTAGTATTTACTTGTCATAAATACTTGAAATTACTAAAAATATTACTTAGAATTACTTATGTTGATTATTTTGTTTACTGAATTGGATTACTTAGAATTACTTAAAAAGTAAATTACTTGTATTTACTTGAAATTACTTAACATCACCAATAATTACTAACAATGATCAATAATTTTGACAAATTCAATTACTTGAATCAAGTAATTGAATTACTTTTTTTTGGTAATTCCAAGTAATTTTTTTTTTAGAGTGTGAAGTGTAATGTTTGAATCATTGCTGGGTTTAAACTATTGGCAATATAATTGTAACATTAACTTTGTCTTGTACTATAGTAACCTTGTACCCCTCTTCATACAGAAACTTCTCAAGAACAAATAAAAGAAGGTCTCTTAATTTTTAAGCATCAATTTACGATATATCGATGATGTTCTTTCATAGACAAATTCATATTTCAGTCCTGTTATAATTTTACAACTGCAGTCTTTGTTGAAATCCATTTCAGCAACCACCAAGATATAAACCAGAATCAAAAATGGTTTTCAAATTTATGGATGTCTTAATTGTGAAGGTATCATTATGACGTATACTCATCTTATTATTCACATACTTAATAAAACATATGGTTTGATTCGCTTTATTGAATAAAATTTAAACAAAATTTGAAATGGTGTATTAACAAAAAATTCTGTTTCTAGGAATGACAACCCCATTAGATATATTTGACTATACATATTTCAAATAAGAACCCAAAATAACACAACCTGCATTTGATTTCGACAATTAAGTTAAAACCAGGACAATTTGTGTACAGAAATCATATACATTCCAAAAACGGGTAATGATAGTTCTACAGTGACACGACAAAAGTCCCCTGGGACATGTTCGAGGATAAAAACTTCATTTAGAATAAGAAACTTTATAAACATATGCGACATATGTAGGATCTGTTAGAAGAAGCTGCTTCCTAATATTGTCGAAGAATATTGCCCTCGGTTTATGGAGGTCATCTCGTCTGGTCAATATTGTGTTGCACTGTTTTCCATCTGGAGATATCGTCACCATATTACTTGATTCAAGACCTAAAACAAAAATTATTCCGTTGGTGTCTACTGTAATTCCTTGTGGAAAACGTAAAATACAAACATCCCTAAACTCCCACATTAGTGTTCCGTTGTATGAGCAACAAGTTACTGAATTCTTATCAATATTGGTAAAAAAGATTTTATCAGCATGCGTAGCGACGTATGAAAAATACGACAAGAGAGTATTAGGGATTGTAGAAATACGATAGTCTGTAAAAGATATCACATGTAAGTCTTGCTCTTCAACACAACATATCAATGATTTACCGTCATAAGCAATGCCACAAGTAGAACCAGGTAGGTTGATGAACTTCGTTACTTTTCTCTCGGTCAGATCAACAATACTGATACCATGAGTGTTGCCTCGAACTCCAGTGGATATAGCTACTTTATGGTCATCTAAGCACGCTACATCAAACGCATTGCATGCTTCTTCAAGTTGGATGGTGTATTCAACTTTACCATCGGTATTAACTGCTAGTAATTGTCCATTGTTTTTTTCGCAATTTGTTAAAAGTAATTCACCCTTTCTAGTAATGCAGCACCCAAGAGAAGTGTCCCAATCCAGGAAGAGTGGTTGTTTGAGTTCAAGTTTTACATCGTTGATGGAATGTTTTACTGCGGTGACCATCATTTTGGCTTGTCTGTCTTTCCTTCTGTTTAGGTCAATGTTAATAGACGGATTGGCCTCGAATTTTATTGAACCAAATGTACTAATGGAAAGAATATCCTGTATTTTAGCATCCAGTGCACTTTCTATGTTGATTTTCTTGTGAAACTCATCGTCAATACTAGACAGGAGATGTGTTTCGTATTCAGTGATGTTTGCATGAATTTGTCTCATACTTTGGAATGCTTTAAGATCTGAGGCGTATTTCTTCGTATTCTTCATTATTGACTTCATCTGTTTTATTTCCGTTGCTTTATCTTGAAGTGAAGACACAATCGAACGAATCGGGCCGCAAAAATCACAAACTTCTTTTGTGAACTCCTCTTCCAGTTTATTGACGTGCTGGATGACCTGTTGTTTGAACTGAACAATTTGTTCCCCTATCATCTTTTTTTGATCGGTTAATTTGTTTAAATTGTACTCTCTGCCCTTCTGAATTTGAATGGTGATATCAAATAGTTCGCCAAGACTCTGCTCTAGGTCAACGAAGGACTCTGACGTCTTGATAATTCTACTCACCTCCTCCAGGACAAGTATCTCGGAGTCCGTACATTTCCCATGATCACTAACACACTTGTTGCATATTGGAATTTCGTGCTTAACACAGTATAGTTCACACTTCTCATTGTGAACAACACAATTGTGTTGGTTATCGATTACAGCAGTTTTTAATAATTTGTTATCAGCGATAAGAATAATTTTGTGGTTTTGTGTATACTTATAAACACTGTGTATTTCTCTATAGTCAGTACAAAATGGTTCGTCACAATCAATACACCAGTGAGTTGACGGTGTTGTCTGATGTTGACTATTGCAATCACGGCACGCGTATGTACATGTAGCCATTATCTATACTGCTGTGAAAAAAAGAGTCATAAATGCATATTTTAGCTCTCTGAGAACAGGTTGACATTTGTAATACTTATACACTTAATATTAGCAGATGGATTGTAATCATTCTAGTTTTGATACAATTTGATTAGATCATTGACATACTTTTCAGTAAAATTAAGTTACGATTTACAAGTCAGAAGCTGTATGACCTAATTTTTTCTAAAACAAAAAAGAAATTTAGGCCTAGGTCGACTTTGTATGGTTATGCGGTATTTGCTATTGCCAAGGAAGAATTTAATAAACGTATGTTGTTAATCATATCTGTACCATGTATCGTCATGACTAGTATTCAACAAACATATAACTCATTTACAGTAAATGAAAATAACACTTATTAAAGTTCGTGGTCACTAAATATAAGCGCTGTCCTGGGTTTGGTTTTATCAGGAATGCTAAATGTTAAACAAATTACAAAACAAAAGAATAGTCAATTTTAACTTGCAGTTAGAATAAACTCAATACTCAACTACACATGCACATGGCATTTGTTTAATCCAATTTTTACGAGATTGAAATACCTTTGAAAACTAAACAGATCTAAAACATGATGCCTTCAAACCAAAATGATCATACCTGACGATTTGAGGTCTTTAAAAAAAAATTTGAGTCTTTGCTTCACCTTTGGTTTTTTTAAATAATGAATGTGTTACAGTAACAGAAGTCGAACACATCGTTAACAAAAAGCCGACTGTTAATTATCAATCTTTAAATTCAACTCATAAAAATAAAGTTATCTGTGCTTTTACTTTCAAAATTACATTGGAGCATTTCAAAAATAGAAAATTGTAGCATATCAAAATGTGGAGTAAAATGTTAAATCACAAAAAAACTGAACTATGAAGAACATTTCCACTAATCAAATGGCAAAATCAAATGTCAAAACACATCAAACGAATGGACACCAACTGTCATATTTCTGACTTGGTACATCCAATTTCAACTGTAGAAAATGATGAATTGAACCTAGTTTTTATAGCGCTTAACCTCTCACTTGTATGACAGTCGTATCAATTTCATATATATTTACGATGTGTGAACAAATCAAAATAAAACACCAGTTATAAACAGTGGGCTTTATATCAGAAATTAATTACAGAGAGGTTAACATACGCATGTACGACTAAAAAACAAATCAATGTGTCCTTAGAATTTGGTTAGCTCTAGATACTCCGATTATAGAAAAGTAATGAAATAATCAATTAGATATGTATATGCCTGTCTAGCATCATTGGGGATATTTTAATATTACGACATCAAACAAATCGTATACGTATATTTTTTCCGAATTGAGTAGTTGTAATGCAAATATCAATTCAACACTTTCAATTCAAAAATTTATAGTTGTAAAAATAGTAAAAAAAAGTACAAGAATAATAAAGTACAAACCTTCAGTTTGAACAAGTAATGTATTTATGATTACAACGAAATAACAACTGTTGACATATACATTGATCGTATGACGAACAGGATGTTTTTACACTTTGAACCTGGTCATAAGATAGATCTATAGGATGAATCATTGTTATATTTCAAGTTTTAACTCAAGGTTCAAGTGTAGGATTGATCTGTTTATGACCGGTATTTAATACACTTTGCAAACTTTTTGTATTTGAAAATTATCATTTAACGGCAGATTGATATACGTTTGACCGGTATTTTAATATGATTACTATACTATTCGGCATCAAAAACCATATGTTTTGTAAAAAGTAAAATCACAAAAATACTGAACTCCGAGGAAAATTCAAAACGGAAAGTCCCCAATCAAATGGCAAACTCAAATGATAAAACACATCAAACGAATGGACAACAACTGTCATATTCCTGATTTGGTAAAGGCATTTTCCAATTCAGAAAATGATGGATTGAACCTGGTTTTATAGCGCTAAATCTCTCACTTATATGACATTCGTATCCAATTTCGTTATTTTTACAACGATGCGGGAACAAAACAGACATAATCGGTAAAATAGTCAGAAGATGGTTACAGCAGTCATCACTGTGTTACAATCTCAAAATAAAAATAAAACATTTACAAAAATACACAAAAAGCAAATTAAAAAAACACTTTCATTGTTTCACGTGTTTGGCTTCAGAAAATGTAAACTTCACATATGAGGAAATTTTTTCGTACAATGTCAATAAGAAACAATTATAATTTCACATGATGAATGGTGGTATAATGTATCAGGCTTTGTGAGTAAAGTACAATTTTTTTAAATTTCCCTGTTTATATCATAGATTTTGACATTTTAACAGACTATTACACTAAATCACTTTTTGTTCTGTGTATCATATTGTCTAAACTGCTGGACTAGTATGATAAATATTCTTTGTTTATATATGCCAAGAAATTTTTATTCAACCAAGGTATTTAAGATAAAGTAAATAATTGTAAGGACTTGAATGAAGTAAAGTCGTTTTACCCTTGATTAAAAACAAATTTAAAGTAAATAGAATAAATACAAATTATTGCAATTGTAAAATGAAATATCTCACAAACTAAATAATGGTCCTTATTTAGAAATAGAAAATAGCGGATAAAATGAAATTCGTAGAAAAGATAGAATATGTGAACTATGATCCTTGCTAGAGGATGACGAACACTTCCTCTTTAATGGTGAAATAAACAAAACAACTGAGGGATAATCTGTTTGAAAATTGTTTACCTTCTCATAGTATTAACAAGGAAACATGTAAAATGAATGCTTAATCACTATAATATAGAACATGTTAAACATATTGGCTCCTACATAACAGTCATTAGAACAGAGGGCAGAACACTTATAATTTTTTTCCATGATTTTGGTTTCTTATAGAACTGAATTTACTTTGCATGTGAATGTTTGTTTTTGTTTCGTGTTGGTTTTTTTTGTCACAAAAATACCCAACTCCGATGAAAATTCAAAACGAACAATCCCTAAATAAAAGGCAAAATCAAAGCTCAAACAGAACAAAACGAATTTCAAACGAACGGATCACAACTGTCACGTTCGTTCCAGACTTGGTACAGACATTTTTTCATTTTTATTAAACCTGGTTTTGTGCAAAATATAGACAGATAACTCGCTCTTATCAGTACTGTTTTACTTTATGACTTCAAGATAGTAGGCTTAAAACGATTGGTTGGAAAAGGCTGACTCTGACCTTATAATTGCATTGGTATTATTTGGGTGTCGGATCAAAAGAAAAAATCTAGAATCTGCTTAAATATTGGTAAATGAGTTATTGAAGATCTAAATGAAAATAAAAATTGCAGTTATTTGGGCTATAAGTCTTTTAAGGGCTGTTCAGATCAAATTGATCGTTCAGAATCAGAATCAGTCTACTAATGGTTCCGAATGTTATATTTTGACAATATATGCATTCACTTGGTAAGTAATGCTTGCATACATGTAGCAGGATATATGTACCATGACTACGCAACCGGTCTTGTCGATTACTCAGATTGGGTGTGTTAACTAGATTTGTCGTCTTTATCAGTTAATGTGATTTAAATATCAATACACAAAGGAGGCAGATTTATACCACCTCAAAATATTGCCCCATTATACTTAATAGTATTTTCAATCATGAAAATTCAATCAATTGAAGGATTAAAGGGACGTCAGTTTAGCTCTTATACGGGAATTTTGTGTAAAGATCCTTATTTCTTATGCAGCAAAAATACTGCAATCTGATTGGTTAATTACCCCGGTGTAAATAACACCCCACCCTGGTTCACCCTGGGATAAATAAAATTTTGCCAAAAGTTTCAGAATTTTTTAATTTTTTTTGCCAAGAAAAAAAAAATAATAATCAAAATAAAATGTTTAAAAAAAAAAAAAAAAAAAAATTTAAATTTTAAAAAATATTTAAAAAAAAAAAATTTTCCGGAAAACTCAAAGAATACAAAATTTTTCTGATTTTTTCGAAAAATTAAGTAAAAAGTAGTTTACAATGCGCAGCAACATTGTCATTGAAAAAACATTACACTGTGAATTTTTCATTACCATTTTTTCAATTTTACATCCTGGTTTCAAAATGAGTAAAGGAAATGTTCATAAGAAATAGATTCGTTATCTTGGTGTAATCAGGGGTGTACGGAATTTTACACCGTTGTTGAAAATTCATACACCAATTCGGCTGCGCCTCAGGGTGTATGAATTTTCAACAACGGTGTAAAATTCTGTACACCCCTGATTACACCAAGATAACTAATATTACTACCTATTATTTTTTGGTGTCAATTATCTAAAAGTTAAATATATCTTTTATCTATTTAACTGTCTTTAGTGTACTTTTAGTACAATTATGTTTTTGTTATTTCTGATAGAGATATAATTGTTAAAAATGACATATCATGTAAGTATTATAATTTTAAACTGAAATTCTTCTGTTTCTATATGTTCTATGAACAATATTTGAACACCTCAATTTAAATTTGCTTCTTACGGTCGTTTCATTACATCTCCTTTCACTGTCATAGACATTGTATACGGTATTTTGCTTCATATTTTTACAATGCGCCATATATCATTTTGAAATTCAATCTACATTTTAAAGACAATTTTGCTCCAAGTCAGGACTGTGACAGTTTTTGTCTATTGATGTGTTCGAGGTTTTTTTACTTTGATTAGGTACCTTCCTTTTTTTCATTTTCCTGTAAGTTCAGTATTTTTGTGATTTCACTTTTTTAAACGTTGTACGAACATTGTCTGCTTTTTCTCTCACATAGCATTGTATAAAATCACTTTATTTTAATTTAACATGATGAAACGCATACTATGTAGAGTGGGGTTGTTTTTTTATATATATAAATAAAGTAATGTCGTTGTACATGTCTAACATAAACATATCGTTTTGTTTGCAAAATGTTTGACACATTGTACTATCATAATAATGAAATAAAAATAAACCTCCAATTTGATGAAATGGATGTAAATGCATACAAGATATCATTGTTTGTACTATTGATCAAATAACAAATATAGACAACCTTATGATACTTGTAATGCGATAGATAATACAAATTCATATCTGTATATGTAAAGGCGAATTTTAATGTTCTCTTTTATTCATTTTACGTTCATACGGCCAAAATCCTTTTAAATAAGCAAGTACTTTATATTGACTCTTGATTTTATATTATTAATATTTCTGCGACACGTATAGAAAACGATAGAACAATACCTGTCAAAGTATTCAAGGTGACTAAATCAAAATTGGTTTACGTCAGTTTTCCCACTGATTGAAAGGTTAGAAATGTCCTAATAAAAATAAGCACAGAGAAGCGTTTCAGGCGCACGAAGTAAAATGTTTCTTCCGTATGTTACATTAGCGAGTAAAACTAATTTGTATTCAAATGACCAACAAAGCACGAGCCAGATCTTCCACACATTCAAACTACTTGAAAACAAAATACCGCTACACTGTTTTCAACTGTACATGGCATAAATGCTCTGAATTGACCGTGCTATGTATTCATTTTTAAGGTTTTGGGATAATATTTCAAATGTTATAACAATATTTCATCAATCCACTTTGAAAACTTTGAAGACTATGAAACAGTTTATTAAATCGTTATTTGCTCGGTAAGTACATGTACATACGTGTGGGCATATTTAATAGATCAGACATGTTTGTATACTAAATATGTTAATATGAGGAAGGTGCTACCTTAAATGCCAGCTTTATACTAAGACTATGTCCTATATATTGATTGGTTGTTGGTTGCTTAACGTCCAGTGGCAAATATTTCATGCATGTTTAGGATGAATATCCTAAAATATAATAATTTTTATTCATAGTCTCATGAATGGTGCTGTTCCAAGTTGTCTTTTTTTTTTGTTTTTGTTTCTTGAGAAGTATTTGTTTAACCTGTTCAGTCACTATAAAGTGTTACAACTCATATTTAGATGCAACACATTGATAGTGACCAAAACGGTACCGCCTTTTACATGAGAGAAGCTAGAAAAAAACCAGAAGTACACATTTTCAACATCTTTGTTGGACACCCATGAAAAATTAAGAAAGTTTATATGTAGTTTATATAAAGACTGCTACTGAAAAGAACTGTTTCAGACTCACCTGATACCTGTTTTCAAATTTGTCTAAAAGTTTGACATTTACACAAGGTTAGACATTTTTGTATCGACGTCTTTTAAATGTTAAGATGTGAGTGGTCCTGATGAAATTAAGTGTAATAAATATGAGGTGGCATTTTTCTGTCAATGCTGGGTTTATACTTTTGGCACCATATATGTTATGTTTACTTTGGAGACTATAAAATGAATACCAATTATGTCTTTCGTCATGCCGAAACTTCAAACAAAAAAGAAAGGAAGCCAGATTTATCATTTAACTTCGCTTTTCGATATAGCGATGGTTTTTTGTTACCGAATTATTCGAAGTTTGTTGACTTTGTGGATTGCTTCTGATATATGTTTAACTATGAACTATATCTCGACCTACATATACAAATCGTTAAAGAAGGTCAGATGAAAATGTAGCACTCAGGACAAAAAGAACTTTCTTTTCTAACTGTGTACACCTGATATTAGTATGGTTCGTGCTGTGAAATCGTCAGACATCGATGTAATGGTTTCCCATAGTTTTTTCTGCTTATCTTTCTTTTTGACCTGGTGTTTTCTGTGTTTTTGTTGTTGTTGTTTGTTTGGAATTATTCTTGAAGTCTTTCTTTTATCGCCTTGTTATCTTTAGGTAGATTTATATCTATGATAACATGACATATCTAGCTGATATACATGCGCATCTATCAAGGCATATTGTACAGTTCTTACTTTTCAAAAAAAAAAACGTTTTTAACATTTTAACTTATTATCTTCTGTTGTTGTTAGATTTCTGCCGCACTCATGCATATCTCATGTTTCCTTCCTGTTGTATTTTAACAATTGTGTTGTTGTTGAAAAGCATTTGATTTACAACCAGGATATATACCCACCTCAAAGTGTTTTTTTTTTATTTCTGAATGTGTTAGTTGTGTTATTTCGTTTAGACGTATATCCTTAGTTTATTATCATTTTATAAAACAAATGCTGATTATATAAAAAATAAGATGTGGTATGATTGCCAATGAGACAACTGTCTACAAGAGACCAAAATGACACAGACATTAACAACTATAGGTCACCGTACGGCCTTCAACAATGAGCAAAGCCCATACCGCATAGTCAGCTATAAAATATATGTATAACATTTATTATTAAATAGACTATGACATAAATCTGAAATCACAAATGGAATAGATATTCTGTTTATAAGTAAAACTATGTAATAAGATATAACTGAATGGTAAAGTTTTCTATAAACATACCATATGAAAATAACGTGTATTTATAGTCAGCAGAAATGTTTAAACTAGGATTATGTGTGGACATAAAAATGTGAATATCAATGAAAGTCGATGACAGTTGTGAAAACAATAACACTACTTCAAGTCTCCTTGAATAATAAATATTATATTTAGCAATAAGAAACGTTAAAAATGTGTGCGAAATTATTCAAATGTGTTACTAACAGTTGATTTCTTACTTTGTCAAAGAAAATTGGTTATGGTCCATCAATACTGGTTCATAATGATTTACTGTCATGAGTAATACCATAGGGACACCCTGGTAAGTCAATGAACTTTATTATTTTTCTCTTGACCATGTCAACAATACTGACACCTGGCTTTTTACCTGAATATCCAGGGAATACAGCTATTGTATAGTCATTTAAGGACGCTACATCAAATGCGCTGTATAATTCTTTCAGAGGAATTGTATATACAACTTCTCCATCGTCATTAACTGCTATTACTTTTGCATTGTTAGCTTCGTAATTTGAGAACAGAAATTTACCTTGTTTTGTAACACAGCATTCAGAAGAGTGTGCAAAAGTCGTGTTGAATTTGTGTATGAGTTCAAGTCTGACATCGTTAATTGATTGTATTGCTTTAGGGACCATTATCTGGGCTTGCATGTCTTTCCTTCTTATGATGTCAATTTTAGTAGACGAATCATTTTCTTGATGTTAATGGAACCAAACCCATCTACATTAAGAATATTCTGTATCTTAGTATCTATTGTAGTTTCTAGGGTGATTTTTTCATGATTCTTATGGTCAATACTGGACTGGAGATTTTTTTCTATACGGGGGTTTTCTCCTGAATTTCTCTCATTCTTAGGAAGGTTTGCAGTTCTAATGCGTATTTCTTAGTGCTCTTGATTTCTGACTTGATCTGATTTATTTCCTTTGCTTTATCTTGTAGTGATGAAACAATCAAATTAATTTGAGTGCAGCAATCAAATTCAATTTGGTCAAGTTCGTTTAGGAACCCCTCTTCCAGTTTATTGATATGCTGGATGACCTGCATTTCTATGTGACAAACTTCAGCATGTTCACCCGATATTTTCTTCTTTTGGTCTGTAATACTTTCCATATTTGACTCTCTGTCTTTACGAATTATATTGATATTAGTATACAGTTCGTCAAGGGCATGCTCTAAGTCAAAGAAGGACTCTGACGTTTTCATGGCCTTTACTATCTCATCAAGTGAAAGTATTTTCCCACATTTCCCACGATCCTTTACGCACTTGTTGCATATTGGACTCTCGTGCTTATTAGAATACAGTTGGTATATTTTACTGTGATAAACACAATGCTGATTGATGTCTGTAACAACGGCCGGTAGTAGTTTGTAGTCTGAGATAGGAATCGTTTTGTGATTTCTAGTTACTTTCAAAGCATTGTGATGATTTGTAGAGTCTGGACATAATTGTTCCTCACACTCAATACACCAATCAGTTGACGTTGAAGTTTGATGTCGATGATTGCATACCGTGCACCATGAGGTAAATGTACCCATTGACGATGCCACTGTCAAAATAAATTCAAAACTTCATTATAAAATTGTATTTGTGTTATATGGGAAATTAAGGTACTAAGTACTAAGTATCTAAAAATAACACTTTATTAATTCCGTGTGACAGGTACGCTCGTCTAGATTGATCTCCATCAGAAACGCTCAATCTAAAATTCTTATGCATTATGTACATCGGAAGAAAAATATACAAACTAGTCAAAAGGTAAATGATAAAACCAGATCGAAAAAAATTCCAAATATTGTTAACTTAAATGATTTCTAAAGTATTTTTTTTTTACATTTGAATATATGTTGAATTAGAGGGACGAACAATCCAGAGGGACATTCAAATACATAAAATGAAAATAAACTGACAACACCATGGCTTAAATATAAAAAAGACTAACTTTTTAACAATAGTACACACAACGCAAAGTGGACGGGATTGTAATTACCGTATGGCAGGTTTTTTTCGCGGGGTGTTTATTTTCGCTTATTTTGGGGGATGAAAGAAAATCGCAAAACTAAATGCATACTTTCGTTACTTTCTAATACCTAAAGCGTTGGTCGATAGGTCAATAAAGGTATAGATTAGTTTAGCAACATAAACAAAAAGGGCATTGGACATACATGTATTTGATAAATCGACTGTCATGTAAGTTTATCTTTATCAATTAGTGTCAAATAGATTATGAGAGTAGGGTATCTATCAGGTTATTACCCTTATTAATTAGTGTCAAATTACAAAAGAGTGGTAAATCAGTCTTAATAATTTTATAACCTTATTATTAAGAACATCAAAGTTCCGGCCAAGGTATTTAAATAAGATGTCATTTAGGTAAACAAATTATTTTTTCAATATTTTATGTTAAACAATTTCAGAATCTGCAAAAATTTTCAATTTGGATTTAAGAATCCACTAAAATAAAAACTGCCAAAAATTTTCGTATACTTTGTTGCACATAAATCACAAAACTTTACACAGGCGAAAATAACTCGTTATACGGTATGACATTAGGAACATATCCGCTATCGTCTGTGAAACGGATTTCCATAACAGTCAATCAACAAGTATATACTGTAAACTTAAATAAATTATAAGATACTAGCTTCTTTTTAGAGACATATCAATGTTTAAATTGAACATCAATGGTATCTTAGTTCATGATCTGCTTGTCTTTGCGATTCACCTTAGATCCACTGTCGGGTTTTTGTAAGGGTTCGTGTTGATCGGTCTAATGGTGGCATGTCGTGTTTTGTGTACTGTTTTTTTGTGTTTTTCTTTGGTTAGATATTACGTTGTCAGTTTATTTTCAACTTATTTGTTTGAATATTACTTTTTTCACTTTCAGATATATTGATGATGTTCTTCCCATAAACCATCCGAACTTTTCTGATTGGGTTCCATTGATATATTCCCCAGAACTAGAAATTAAAGAAACAACAGACACGGCTTCATCCGCCGCATTTTTAGACTTGTATCTGGAATTTGACTTACACAGTCATCTCAATACCAATATCTATGAAACGAGACGATTTTAGTTTTGAAATTATTAATTTCCCCCACCTTAGTATCAATATACCAACTTCACCTGTATATGGGATATACATTTCCCAACTTATTTGATATTCAAGAGCTTGCAGCTCCTACTTAGACTTTGTAAAACGTCATCAGTGTCCGAGCAGAAAGTTGATGAACCAGGGGTAGGTCAAAGACGTCTCGTCCTTTTTCTAAAAAAGTTCATCGGAACGTACCAAGACCTTGTTGATTAATATTCCGTATCAACTAACAAATAAAACATGATGGTCTTGATGTATATATTCTGCGTACTGACGTTGCTTATCATATCAACAACGTATTACATTGGGTTTTTTTCATTTGTCTTTGTTCTATTATTAATATTACTTTTACTGTTGGATTGTTTTCTTTTATATCCATTTAACGTGGTTCGGTACTTATACATCCCGTCAATGTGTTTGTATTATTTTTAATTTTTGCTGGTGTGTTTTGTATGTGTAGCTTTTTGTTGGTTCTTATAACTTCACTCTGTACTTTAAAAGATCCTGTCAGTATGTTATTGTTCTATAATATGTCATTATGTTACATTTCTATTATAAATTAGAAAATACGTGAAACCACAAACGTCAAAATTATTTAATCACGTAATGGATTGAACCATTTGATGATTCTTATAAATTCTATAGAACTTTTGGAATATTTTAAATCTCGGTATATTTCTGAAATTAATTCTAACATACTTTTGATTTTTTAACCATGTATACTAACATTGCCAATGTGAAATTTTGAATTGATTGTAAAAACAAAAATATGTGACGTATAAATTTTCTGACGTCAGACACGCGAAATTGTTTCTCCTTGAATTGTAACACGATGATGACTGATGTAACCATGTTTTGACTATTTTGTTTATTGTGTCTGTTTGGTTTTATGTGTTTTGTCATTTGATTTTGCCATGTGATTATGAATTTTCCTATTTGATTTTCCTCTGAGTTCAGTATTTTTGTGATTTTACTTTTTACATTAGTATTTCACGTATATGATCTTATATAAAGTGAAACAATTACTGTTCCCTTTTTCTAGATATTCTAATCGGTAGAGGGTTACTGTATAAAAGGAAGCTAGTAAGCACAAGTTCTTAGTGGTAAGTTAAAATCATTCCTTCAAATATCGAACGGGTGCCATAACGCGTTTGGTTGACAGTTAAGTAATTACATTTTCATATTGTCGTAATTACAATTTAGGTCCTCTTTCCCTCACCTTCAGACTTATAATTTGCAGCAAGTTTAATAAGAAGCGACAAAGTTTGTTTAACACACTGTCTCAGTCATGAAATTAATTGTTAACATAGGTACTCTTTGTTAAGGATGTTCGCACTTCCTTTTTTGAAACTTTTGTAAGATATTTAAAATCCTCTGGTTTTATCCATGTAGTGCCATTATAAGTTTTGCCCACTAGCTTCTACTTTTTTCAATAATTTGATTACATATAGTTCAAATGTCATCTTTGAAAATCTTATAAAATCCTTGTTATTTTTTCAGTCTCTTTGGAAGTGCCATCATCGAATGAGACTTACAATTGTTGATCACTTATTGCGCATCCTGTCAAAGCGCTTGAGTTCAGCACATGATTTGATGGGATTTCTGTTATTAATCTTTAACTTTGCATGTACATGAACAGTTATTTTGTTTGTCTTTTTTTTTATCTCATGTGCTCCGGAAGGTAAAGCCTATTCTGTTCCCAATGTAGTACCAAAGACTGTTCCCAAAAAACAAAAAAAGAACATTAGATGTCCTGTAAGGGCAATGCATCCTTAATTAGCTATCCAGTTGTTTTGTTCACATGAAGATGTTGTACTTTTGTGAACAAGTATTTACAAATAATGTGCATTTGAGAACAAATACATGTTAAAACAGTGACCATCATATGAAACTAACTGATAAGAGATTTACAGCGCTCAACATCTGATATTAACATGATCCTTGGTGTCTGTCTGTCTTTTTTAACAATAACACAACATGTCTTATAATTTACATACTAGCAGTTGAAAACCCGAATGGTTGTTCCCCAAATGAAATAAAATTTAACCTGAACCTGCAATGTAAAGTTGACAATATATTCGGTTGAAAAGGTTAAACATTTCTATTAGATATTTTAAACTATAAGTTCCGACGGTTCGTGGACATGAAATATATTAATTTCAAACGAAAAATCCAGTTTTCTTCGGAGTTCAGTATTTTTGTGATTTTACTTTTTAATAGTAATAATTATATAAAAATGATGAAAAAAGAAATCATTAGTTGTATGGTAAATACTTCATTTACAAATAAGCAACGTTATACACATGTACGGACGTAAACCAATTTGTTACTAATATCTGCCTCCGCGATTTGTCAAAGAAGATAGCTAACGGATTATCGAGACCATCTTCCTTGGTCAGTATTTGTTTGCACTGTTTCCCATCAAAAGATATAACAACCACATTACACGTTTTCTCTCCAACCACAAACACGTTCCCATTATTAGCCACAGTTATTCCTTGCAGACCGTCTAACACGCCTTCATGTTCGAACTCCCATACAAGTGTTCCATTGTATAAACAACAAGTTACTGTATTTTTATTTCAATTTGTAAAGAAAATCTTGTCAGCATGCGTCGAGCAGTGTGAAGTGGAAATTAAATCAATAGTACTCAGGATTGTAGTGATACCGAAATCTGTACAAGATATCGCATACAATCCTCTATTTCTAACCCAGCAGATCAGTGATTTCCCGTCATGAGTAATTCCATAGGGATAATCATTTATAGCAATGAACTTGATGATTTTTCTTGTTGTCAGATCAATAACACTGATATCTGGCGTTTTATCAAAACATCCAGTTGATACTGCTAATGTAGTTTCATCAATGCACGCTACAGCAAACGCTCGGCATGATTCTGTTAGTGTGATTGTATATTCAACTTCACCTTTGGCATTACTTGCTATAACTTTTCCCTTGTCATGTTCGTATTCTGTACGCAGAAATATACCTGTTTTTGTAACACAGCATCCAGTAGGGGATATACAAGCTTTGTCAATTTTTCGTTTGAATACAAGTTTTACATCATCAATCAATACAACCTCTTTAGGGATCATCTTTTGAACTTGTCTTTCTTTCCTTCTATCTAGATCAATGTTAGTAGACGGACTTTTCTTGACTTCTATGGAACAAAGTTTATCAATTATCAGTATATCCTGTATCTTATCATTGATTGCACTTTCTATTTTGATTTTATCACGGTTCTTATTTTCAATAGTAGCTAGACTGTAGATGCTTTTCGAATTCAGTTGTTTTCGTCTGAACTTTTCTCATAATAAGGAATGCTTGCAGATCTGTGGCGTATTTCTTCGTGTTCTGGATTTCTGACTTCGTCTCATTTATTTTCTTTGATGTGTCTTCAAGTGAAGACATAATCAGATTGATAGGGTTGCAGCAATCAAATTCAATTTGATCAAGTTCTTTCATGAACTCCTTTTCAAGTCTGTTTGCATGCTGGATGACCTGTTGTTTTAAGTGACAAACTGGTGCAGCTATTTTCTTCTTTTGATCTGTTATACTTTCTGTATTAGATTTGCAGTCTTTACGAATTAGATTCATACAAGTAAATAGGTTCTCAAGGCTCTGATCTAGGCAAACGAAAGACTCTGAAGTTTTAATGTCCCTTACTATATCATCAAGTGAAAGTATTTCCCCACATTTCCCATGATCCTTAACGCACTTGTTGCATATGGGACCCTCGTGCTTAATACAGTAAAGTTGATACAACTCATTGTGATAAATGCAATACTGCTTGATGTCAGTTACAACGGATGGAATTAATTTGTAATCTGATATAGGAATAGTTTTATGATTTCTTGTTGCCTTTAAAACGTTGTAATGTTTCTTGCAGTAAGCACATAATGGGTCTTCACACTCAATACACCAATTTGTAGATTGTACTGTTTGGTGTTAAAGATCACATACTGTGTACACTAATGTGCTAGTAGCCATTGACGATGCCACTGTCAAAATAAAATTCAAAACTATGTTATAAATATCTATTTGTTAAATATTAGAAAGATTTACTGACAAACTCAGTAAAATAAGTTTTTATCATATTCTTACAAGTGATCAATGACCAATACATGATTATAAAACTAAAATAATTGCGTGCGTTAGGGTCTATATAACATATAAAAGCCAGGCAAATTAAGTAACACGTCATTGCACACCTTTGATATGTTTAACTTGTGAATCTCTTCAACCTTGCAAAAAGAACTTTGTAAAAATTATTTTTTCTCAAATTTTTTTTTTTTTTATTCTAGTTCTTACTTCGTGGCATATTTTTACATTTCTTGATATGTATTCCCTCTGGATTGGCAACCATCAAAATAACCTTTTTGTGTTAATTAATGTTCTTGTTCTTCTTGTTGATTTAGTATAGACGATATTTTTTGCTGTTAACAGTTTCACAGTTATCTTGTATATTTTCTCAAAGATTTGCTTACAAAATAAAACGCAATCATAGTCAAGGAGTTTTAAGGACATGAATGTTTACAGACAAAATATTGTAATTTTCGAAACAAACAAAAAAACACGGAAAAAAAATATATATCTTTTACCTCCATTTCATATTTTTCATAAATGAATCAATGATCTTTCCAAAGTGAGGGTAACAAAATGATACACAATAGATTTGTTCATGTCAAAACACGAATCTGTACGGGGAAATAAAAAAAACAAAATGAACCGGACTAAAATAGATCCAAATCAAATGGTAAGATTATTCAATTTAGCTTACAAAACGTTTTAATTGAAGCAAAAACACTAACATAATGTGTGTTAGTAATTCACGCAACGTACTTATCAATAAAATCTTCATACAAGAGGCCAATGGATGTTTTGCATTTTACTCAAATACAAAATGATAATATCATTTTGATAAATAACGTCATAAAATGCCATGGAAAATTAATATCTAGAAAAAAAGGAAACATAGTTCACAGATTCGACCAATAAAATAAGTCAAAAATTGTAACTTATTGGACTTTATAGTTTTCTGTTCGGTGTGATCCAAGGCTCCGTGTTAAAGACCGACGTTGACCTATAATGGTTACTTTTACAAATTGTGAATTGGATGGAGAGTTTTCTCATTTACTCATACCACATGTACATCTTCTTATATCTCTTAACTACTTATAATAAGCAGTCATTAAATAGTTTGGTAATTTTAGTACTTAGACATTTTGATCATATTGGTCTTGCCACATTTTGCCCATCCATCGCTGTATTCAAGATAAATGATAGCACATGAAATTGTATCTATATGAATTATTTTAGCAATGACGGTCATATTTGTTTGACCTATAAATAAACAACTTTATACTACATACTATGCCTATAGAAACGTCATCCAAAATTGTTTTGAATGGGGTTCAGTATTTTCAAATAAGGTCTTTGAAAAACTATCTAATGACGTTGAAAACCAACAACGACCGACGCTAAGTGATGGCAGTGCGCTTATAATTCTTAATGAAACAACGCATCCAATGTGAACTGCACGCAACAACAAAAATATTCTCCTTTTTGTCTGTTGTAATTCCCCAAGAATCTCTAAAAATTGTTTCATCCCTGAATTCTCACACCTTATCTTATATAAATAACAGGTAACTATATGCTGGTCTGGATTGGTGAGGAAGATCTTGTCATCAAAGCATGAAATATAGGAAAGCCCAAGTAAAGTAAGGTAGTATTTGGGATAGTCGTGATACTATAGTCTTCACCTGATATCACATGTATATCTTTTTAAATGACACAGCAAATCAATGATTCGCCATCATATGTAATGCCATACGTATGAATAGGCAAATCAATAAACTTCTTTAAGTTTCTGGACATCAGATCAAGAAAACCAGTTCCGGGCTTTTCATTTGAGTACCCAGAAGATACTGCAGCTGTCTTATCATTAATGGATACTATATCAAATGAACGGTAGGGTGTTTTCAAATTGAAAATGACTTTAACTTCACTGGACAAATATGTTAGTGCAACTTTGTTATGGTCTTCGTCGTAATTTGTGAAAAGAAATTCACCTTTGTTTGTGACACAACATTCTAGTGGAAACATACATTCAGTATTCAATGTTCCTGTTAATTCAAGTTGTACATTGCCTACTGATGGAACATCTTTCTGGACCAATATTTGGGCTTGCCTATCTTTCTTCCTGTATATGTCGAAGTTTGCTGACTGATTCGTCTCGACGCGTAAGGAAATAAGTGTATGTGTATCCAAAAAATTGTGTATACTTGCATCCAATGTGCTTTCGATGTTGAGTACTTCATGATTATAAATTATAGAGCCAAGATGACCTTCGTTGTCAATGACCTCTTCATGGAGATCTCTCATTTTTAGGAATGTTTGCAGATCTGATGCGTATTTCTTCAGGGTCTGGACTTCCGTCCGCATTAGAAATATCTCCGCTTCTTTATCCTGTAAGGAAGAGACCTCTGAACGCACAATATCGCAGCATTTCAGTTGAAAGTTTTGAAGTTGTTTCTCAAACTCTTCATCAAGTTTTTTAAGACTTTTAAAAACTTGTGATATTGTTTCTCGCATTTTTTTATATTGCCTAAACTATCGATCAGGCTTTGATCTAAGTCTATAAATTCTTCTGAAGTCTTAACACCCTCGACAACTTCTCCCAGTGGAATAACTTCCCCGCATTTCCCGTGCTGTTTTGTACACTTGTAACATATTGGTACACTATCTTTGACACAATATATATGGTACTTCTCATTGTGATAAACACAAAACTGCTGGTTCTCGGTTACAACAGTTGGTAAAGATTGGTAATCTGAGATAGGAATAGTTTTGTGATGTCTTGTTGAGTTCAAAACATTATGATGTTCCTTACAGTCAGAACAAAGTGGTTTTTCACACTCAGAACACCAGTGGGTTGACGGTGATGTGTGTTGGCGAAGATCGCAAACAGCGCATACTGATGAAGATGCAGCCATTTATGCCGTCACTGTCCAAACAAATTCAACGACTTTTTTACGAGATACATCAAACTCTAAAATAAACATCAATGATAAAAGTTCATTATATTCTATAGTAAAGTTATTAAAAGGGTATAACTTAACACCATGCACTACAAAAGTCCAAAAGTCTTAATTTTTCTTGACAAATTTTGATTAATATTAAATTAGTATGAAATGGACTCAACAAATTCTCGACATTCTGATTATAGTCTTAAAATTACTTGACAAATTCTCGACATTCATATTTTTTCTAAGTAGTGCTTGACATATTCTGAACAATTTGAATTGTATCTTTAATTTACTTGACTAATCAAGAGACTTATCAGATTATTATATAGATTATATAGAAAGTGTTTAGAACTGTTTAGACAATGTTAATACTGTCAGAACACTTGTCAAGAAAAAGTCATAATTTGTCAAGAATTTTTTAAAATATTTCAGACACTTGAAAGGGAAAAAATCGTTCTGTACAGGTATCAAGTCCTAAAAAGTCAATAAATAATTCATAGGATTTGAGAATTTTGGGTTATATCGGCATTTATGTAGTTCTTGTATTGTTGTTTTTTTGTGACAAAATATCAGCATAATTTAAGTGAAATCATTATCTAAAGTAGGACCGCTCTCGCTGATTCACAAAAGGAGATTTATTACGGTACAGAACAGAACAATAACGTTGACATGTGCTGGCACATTGATTAAATTTCAGAATCATTTGTTTTATACGTGTTTTGTTGAATTCGTTTAAAGAATGGCCAACCTCTCGATAGAAATGATAACTGAATAACTCATAGCCGTAACTCGAATCAGTGCTTACACTACTCGCTAATCGTATAAAGAAGTAAATTTTATTTTTAGAACTGATAGGAAAAGGGGTGAGACTTATAAGAGAAGTGCTTGTTTGCTCGTGGCATTATAATGTTTGGTCTTATGAAGGGCATACGCATTCGACATGTTCTATTTTCATCCAATCCTTTATCTTTGTTGTTCAAATCATACATGTGAATACATGTATTACGAAAGTAACAGTTATCACAAATTATGTGTTAAACTGTCATGTATACATGTAGTTATATATATGTTTTTCACTTGTAAGAAACTATGCGCTTAATATACATCATTATTAATAATTTTATCAAATTAAAACTATATTGAAGTGAACTCCAGCTGTTCGATTTCTTCTGTACATTTTATTATTCTATTTCAAATTATTTGCATGTGAATACTTTTGATATTCCAATGGAGCTGGTTCAGAAATAATTCGTTTACTTTTACTTTGGTTATTGGGATGAATTTACTTTAACTTTTTTGATTTTAATAAATATACAAATATAAATAAAAAAAAACTTTCAACGTAAATAAGTCATCATATTCAGTAAGGTTATTATTCGTTTAAAGGTCGAGGTTCCTATTCTCAATTTCATGATTAACTGTTGCAGTTTATAATGAGGTGTCGCTAAAATTGCCAATATGAAGCATATGCACAGTTTGCCAGATCATATGAATCTATCAAACTTTTAAAACATGTGTTTAATATGTTTCAACTTAAAAGGTTTACCATTTGGACCACGTAATACCATCATTTTGAGGAATTACACATTTTTTCTGTAGAATTAAGATTTCTAATTTAAAAAAAAACAATTAAGTTTTGCATTTCAGGATGGGGAAGACACAAGGGGCAAAACAAACATCACACAATAATTCAAAAGTAAAACAAAAACACCCCGCCAAAACGATTTTAGACGAATAGACATCATACAGACGATACAACAATAAACAGAAAAGGAAAGAAAACATGAGATATGCATATTGTGGCAAATGGGAAAAGACCTGTTTCCCTTCTTTTGAATACAGAAAACAAACAAACAAAAACAAAACAAAACACATACAAAACCAAACCAAGATCATGTTAAGGACATTTATAGTTTGTGGTTTAATAGTACAATTAAAAGCCAGTGCATTAATGTTTTTTTTTTCATTTTAATCATTAGTTGTCCGTGTTTAATCTTTCCTCCTATCTTCCCGTGAAATCACAGAAACATTTTCCTAATCGATTAAAGTGTAAAAACATCTGTAGTAAATAATTTATCAATAGGCATTATTTTATTCTCAAGCTCAAAAATGAACCTAAATGAACTACTATTAGTTGAATTTGTTGCTGCAATAACAAATCTTTCCAGTCACGTAGTATAGCAAGTGTAATGGATACAATGCCTACAAAAGTAACATTCATGTTATATTTTTGGATAATTGCGTCATGAGACTAACAAGCACAAAAATCATCTACAATATCATTGATGCACCTTTCATAGAGGAAGAATGAATTTGACATAGCTTTATTCAAGTTTGATCAATATGGAAACTATATAGCAGCACTCTCAGCCGATCACGATTATACCAAAACTAATCACCCCGATGAGATCATCTGATTGAATCATAAAGAGGTTGTTTGCAAGAACTGTGAGTTCCGACGACATAGCCAATGTACAGACTGCCTATCTGCCCGACAAGCAAGCGAAGTTCTGATGGAAAATGGTCACTATCTTCGTGATATTGAAGGATTAAAAAACTGTAATCTACGATCAGCGACAGCATTAATACAAACGCGAAATGAAGAAAAGCGTTTAAATTCTACAGAAAGGGAAATCCTGCAACTAATACAAGATCTTAAACATGCTGTTATTAGTAGAGTATGCAAGTTAGAAAATGAACTTCTTGAAAATATAATTTGGTAAAAAGATAAACAAAATAAATGCTTTTCTCAAATGAAGTGTATCTAACGGAATGAAATCCCTTTTAAACGTTTCTCAGCAGAAAACGCTTAAAATAACAACTGTTTAATGTATTAATTTCTAATTTGTTATTACAGCAACAAATGTCACCATTTTTTTCTTAAAATGTCCTGTACCAAGTCAGGAAAATTGCCATTGTTATATCATAGTTCGTTTCTGTGTGTGTTACATTTTAGTGTTGTGTTTCTGTTGTGTATTTCCCTCAGTTTTAGTTTGTATCCCGGGTTGTTTTTTTTTTCTTTCTCAATCGATTTATGAATTTCGAACAACGGTATACTACTGTTGCCTTTAAGTCGTACGATTAGAGGGCAGAATAAATTTTTAGCCTGTGAACTAAACGGCTTTGGTAATTCACGCCAGGTAAACCATCGAATCTCAACCAAATGGTAAGTAGATATAAAGTTGAGCGCTGTAGGTATTATGGAGCAATAAACAGTATGGAGTATGGTTTAATAATTCGGCTTTGGTGAAAATTTTCAAAAGGATTTTGAACATCCAGAAGGTTTTTTTTGCATTTTTATTTGTGACTTTCTTATCGTAAACTCTTTTTAATTGTCTGCTTTAGACTGATGTTTCTAAAACGCCTTATTTTCCAATCATTACAAAACATTTAAGTTTCAACAAGAAAGTAATATCAGAGGGGGATTCTTTTTTATGCTGTTCCGTATATATAAATAGGCTGATCGTTTCAAACTATTTCAGAATAAGATACCACCCGTGGTTCTCATTTTGGCAGTGTCGAACATGTCATTCACATGATATCTATAGATTGATATGTATCTAATTTTAAGATTTTGTGAAACTGGTCATAGACCACAATTATTTCGTAGTGCATTTCTTTTAGCCATAAATGAAAATTAAAAACATTACCCACACCACCTGCGCTTTCTCAATAAAATATTTACAGTGTGTTGTACTACTTTTTGGACAAATTATATCAAAATTATAGAAAACTTTATCGGCTCTAACTCAAAATATGTACAATATGTAAAGGGGTCTTGAAATCTTTTGACAGCTTCCCAAGTGTTAATTTTTAACCTTTCTCAGCTGTACCAAATCACTACTTTACTTTAAAATTCATGACCCAAATTTTTTGACAGTGTCATTTCATCCCCCTTTTTGATATTGGAGGCATAAAACATGGAGAAATACATTTGGAAGGGGTATAAAACAAATTTGGCAAGTAACACACTGTCCACACTAGGGAATATATTCGTGGACAACGAAAATCAAAGGACGATAATTGTGGTCTCGGACCAACTACTTCACATGAAATCAGACATTGAGGGTCGGTTGAAAACTAAACAGTTTGAATCCTCTTACCAGTTACAACTGTTTTTCGTAGGGCTTGTTTTGTTCAATGTTTATTCATCGGTAAAATGGTTTACTATTGTTTCTAATCTCTTCTTTCTTATACCTTTTTTTTGGTTTATATTGACTTATAATCTTGTATTGTCGCTTTGTCATCTACACTTTTTTTGTAATTAAAAAAAAAATTAAAAAAATCGACAATGATTACATGACATGCAAAAGCAAATTATGTCGTTAAATAATAACAGTACAGAAAACAAACTTGATATATATGACAGTTAGACAACAATCTAAACCAATAAAAAGATTAAACACATTTGAAGGTTAATTCAATCTCTTTCATGAAAATATAGAACTTTTAGATAGATCTACAATAGTGATATATGGTTACGAAAACATATTTTTCTATATTTTTATTGGGTAAGGATGCTTATGATGTTGTCTTACTGACTTATATATCATGACTGCCTTCTGACCTGTTATGATTAAACAACTGAAGATGCTTTTGACAACCATTTCAGCGAGTACCAAGACATAGACCAGTATCAAACATGTATTTTAAATTTACGGATGTCTTAGTTGTGTTGATACTTTTAACGTTTTACTATTCGCATATTGAATAAAACAAATGATATATGACATTGATATCATACATTGTAGGCTTTATCAACAATGATATTTGGACAATGTATGGACAATGTATCATGTGTATACCTAATTTAATATATATATTCAACTCTAAACGCATTCTTTATGTCGCAACTTGTGTTTAACTTTAGCAGAAATGTTCCAATCCTGATGTTATATGGACGCAAAATAATTACATTCCAAAGACATATAACAATAGTATGACAAATAGTTCATCTAGAAATAATAAACGTCATAAACATATGCTAGATGTTGATAATTTGTCACTAGCAGCTGATTCCTCACTTTGTCAAAGAAAATTGCTTTCGGATCATCAAGGCCATCTTCCTCGGTAAGTATCTGTTTGCATTGTTTTCCATCAGCAGATATGACGACCACATTACATGAATTCTTTCCAACAACAAAAACGTTCCCTTTGTTGTCTGAAGTAATCCCCTGAAAATTGTTTAAAACATTGTCATCTCTGAACTCCCAAACTAGAGCTCCACTATATAAACAGCAAGTTATCTTGCGTTTCAACGGATTTGCCAAGAAAATCTTGTCAGCATGCGTTGAGACGTATGACATCCACGATTGAGTAGTGTTCGGAATTGTAGTGGTACTATAATCTGAACAAGATATTACATGTAAATCGTTGTCTAGAACACAGCATATTAATGATTTACCATCGTATGCTATTCCAAACGGTTTACCCGGTAAACGAATGAATTGTTTTACTATTCTCTTCTTGAAATCAAATATACTGATACCGCGCTTTGTAGTTGACAACCCAGTTGATGCAGCTACTGTAAAGTCATCTAAACACACTACGTCAAATGCAATGTATGGTTCTGCAAGCGGACAATCATTTTTAACTTCACCATCGGCAGTAATTATTATTATTTTTTCATTGTATTCTTCGGAATCTGTTACAAGAAATTCACCTTGTGTTGTAATGCAACACCCATAAGAGTATTCACAACCTGTGTTAAGTTCTCGTTTGAGTTCAACCTTTACATCCTGGATTAATTCTTTGGCTTCCGGAACCCTTATTTGGGCTTGTTTTTCTTTCCTTTTATTTAGCACGATGCTAGACGACGGACTTTTCTTAACTTTAATGGAACCAAATCTCGCAACAGTTAGAATATCATGTATCTTAGTATCTATAGCACTTTCTATGGTGATTTTCTGGTGACTTTTATTTTCAATAATGGAATTGAGATGTTTTTTGCATTCAGTTGTTTTCCCCTGAATTTCTCTCATATGCAGGAATGCCTGCAGATTACTTGCGTATTTCTTTGTGTTCTGAACATCTGACTTGATCTGCTGAAAATATTTTTCTTTATCTTGAAGTGAAGACACAATCGAACGAATAGGGTCGGTACAAGTACATTCCATTTGGTCAATTTCTTTGATAAATTCCTCTTCAAGTTTATTTATGTGCCGGATTGTCTGATTTTTTAAGTGACACACTTTAGCAATTATTTTCTTTTTTTGGTCAGTTATACTTTCTATATTGTATTCTCTGTCTTTACGAATTACCTTGATATTATCATTTAGGTCGTCCAGACTCTGCTCTTGGTCAACGAAGGACTCTGATGTTTTTATGTCTTTTACCAGTTCATCAAGTGAAAGTATTTCTCCACATTTCCCATGATCCTTTACACACTTGTTGCATATTGGACTCTCGTGCTTAATACAGTACAGTTGATACATCTCATTGTGATAAATGCAGTGTTGCTTAATGTCGATTACAACTGATGGTAATAATTTGTAATCTGTGATTGAAATAGTTTTGTGATTTCTTGTTGCCTTTAAAACGTTGTGGTGTTTTTTACAATCCAAACACATTGGTTCTTCACACTCAATACACCAATGAGTTGTTTCTGCTCTTCGGTGTTGAAGATCGCATACTGAACACACTGCTGTACTTGTAGCCATGGACGATGCTACTGTCAAAATAAAATTTAAAACTATGTTTAGAGAAATATATAAGAAGATATGATATGAGTGCCAAAAAGACAACTCTCCATTCAAGTCACAATATGTTAAAGTAAACCAATGTATTCAAAGTATGGCCTTCAACACGGAGCTTTGGCTCACAACGAACAGTAATATGTTAAAGGCCCTAAGACTGACTAGTGTAAAACCATTCAAACAGAAAAAAACAACGGTCTAATCTAAATAGAAAACGAGAAACGAGAAACGAGAAAAATTTATGAACCACATACAAAAAACTGAACAACGGGTTCCTTACTTAGGAAAGATGCAAACAATTGCAGCTGGTTTAATAATTTTAACAGGCGCCAATCTTCGCCCTTTCCTGAAACAATAGTGTAACATTCCAATATAGAAAGACATACTATAAAATATCAATTGAAATGGCTTAACTAAATCAAAAGCCATATTAACAAAAACAGGTGAACATACACTGAACGAATAAATTTGAGTTATGATACAATGTACATACAAAGTTAATAAAATAAAAATGTTGAGACGTAAAAAATATCAGATAGACAACCATCCCCTTGGATAAAATGTTTAAATTTGTATTTGCGCTTTATGGAAAATGTTTTGCACTTTACTAACAGCATCAACAAGTAGATTTTTGTTGATTAATGTCAATAATGCTGAATAAACTGGGTGCGTGTGAAACGGAAATGACTTCACCTGCATTTGGAATGCTCGAAACCAAAAATATCAAAGCCAGGTAATTTCTGTACCATGTCATGATCTTTATGACAAAATCAGATAAATAACTTTTAACAGAGATCTCAATAAAAAAATGTTATAAGTCATTTAAGGTGAAGTGTACGTAATTCACCACTCAAATTTTTTTTTTAAATGTGGATTCTGCTTGTAAAAATACATCAGAATATAAAATAAAAAAGGGGGTAACTATTTTAGTTTTTCAGATACAAGCTGTTGAAACTAGCAGCACGATACGCCAGAAATACAAAGGCTATATAGGGAAAAATCATAAAAGACGTCAGATATTTTTACTTTATCATGATTTTCTAATTCGTTGGTTCACAGATTTAAAAAAAATCGAAATGCGATTCATAAGTTAACGACAAATCCATTGGTGCAAAGAAAATCCTTAGCAACCGTGCTAGTTTTCGAGCTATAGCCTCTTGAAGTTTGATTTTTAGCGGAAAATTGGAAACTATCTGGCGACGTAATTGATGTCTTCTGTAACGTCACCACAAATTCTACTCTATAACGCTTACCCATTGCACCGTAAGGTATCGTAATACGAATTGTGAGTGTGTGTAAAACATTTTAAGTATTGGAAATGCTAAACAATAAAGCGTTATCGATTGATAAGGAAATAAACTGAAAAATGTTTACGGATATTTCTGCTGCCACAAAAATGCAAATTGGCTAATACATATACTGCAAGTGTAAGAAAGTTAATGTATAGACATCTTTTCTTGATTAGACAGGGTTCCACATCTTATTTAAAATGTTTGTATTGTTCTAATGATTATGAAACAAATATCGAGTAGTCCAGAATTAATCTATACATATTTTAAAAAAAAGGTTATAATATTGGGAACTTGTCTTTTCATCCTCACCATCACATTTGGTATATTTTACTAAGTATCACTCAATATACAACAAAATATCTCCAACTTTAAATTAAACTATCATTATTTTTTGTTCTCAAGAAAATTAGGCCCTGACACCCTATTTTATTATAATTTGTTATGTTTCATAAGTATTAATTAAACAAAAGCCGGTAAGTATCTCATCGAATTTTAGACAATTCTATCATTTAATGTTTCTTCAAAAAGAAAAACTTAAGCTCTTTATAAACAAAATAAAATACCCTAAATGTCATTAATTTAAAAAAAAATAAGGTTCGTGATTCCATTTTTATAATGAAATTTGAAATTACTTAAACAGAGAAGTCTTTCACAGAAGCCCACGAAAAATCTTTCGCCGAAAAATTTTGACAACCCACCTGCCTAAAGCTTATTGAAGGAAGTAGATATAAGCAATTATAAAAGGCAACCATAAGGCCATCAACAATGAGAAAAATCTACAACGTTTAGTCGGTTATAAAAGCCCCGACATAGTAACATTATTTTCTTCACCCTCTCCCTGCTTCCCGATACCTTATACTCTATAATTCTATAATAATCTATAATATTGAGACCTTAGTAGAATAAAATACTTTAAAATTGTATTCTCATCTACTTCTGAATGATACAGAAAAGCAAAATTAAAGAATACAAATTTTGCTATCCTTTCGAAATTGGAATTTGATCAAGAAAAAACTGCATGTTCTATTTTTATCATCATGTGTAGTTTCAGTTTCAACCATGGTTCTAAATTTAGATTTTACTTTCCAAAAAAAAATGCGGACGGAATAGAAGACACCTGTTTATTTTTTGCTCCTTGAGAACTGAGATATTCTGAGAAATGTCATAGTGCTTAATTCATATTTTCTGTGTAATGTTTTGTAGATGGAATCTGATTATTTTGTTTGTTTTGTTTTCTGTTACTTTATTCTTCCACTTATATATACATGTTTAAAATGTTAAAAATTATGGTTGATTACCCATTAATATCATTTCCTCTTTTCTCACCAATATAAATTGTCCTAAAATTTTTAATTGCATAAAAAGGGACATGTCAACGCCTTTCTAGTTCATCACACAGATAGCACAGGAATACTTATTTGGGTTCATGACAGACCGCTCAGAGTCATTTAACTGATTATTTCTCTTTCATGTGCCCATTTCCCCGTTTTTGGAGTAGGAGAAATAACTCTCGTAACTAACGACGCACGCTTTGTATCCCGCATTCCGCTAGAGGCGTGCAATTACGTTTACTTCGCCTTAAGCATCAACAACTGTTTCTTGATAATAGCTGTCATCCAACAGAGGTACCAATGCTAAAAAAACTGAAAAGACACTAAAAACATTCGGTGTGTCTGATGTGCATTTCTTTATTTACCTTCATCGGAAACGCTCAATATGAAATTGTTCAACCAGGGTTGATAAAACTCGTCAGAAGGTTTATGATCAAATGAGACCGAAAAAAGTATGGTAATAAGTTATTTTTCCCTCAGGAAGTTGTAAATGACTTTAAAATTAGAAGAAAAAAGTTTTTGCATCGAATAGAAATTGCAACTAGACACTTGGAAATCTTGAATAATTTTTGAATACAGACTTCCTTTACGAGTTATGTCAATGATTAAACAACACATCTATGATATATAATTACAGGATCTGCTTAGTAACCCAGAAAACCTTATATCACCCCCTATTTTTTGGAAGGTCGTGTTGCTCAGTCTTTAGTTTTCAGAATTGTGTTTTGTGTACTGCAGTTTGTCTTTTAATTTTTAAGCCATCGTCTTCTCAGTTTATTTGTGACTTATGAGTGCAAATGTCCCATTGGTACCGTTCGCCTCTATTTTGCATAGTATGTAAAGGGAAACTATAAGTGTATACAATTACTATCCCATTTTCTAGATATATATTTTCATTAAGGTAGCACAATACAAAGATTTAAAATGATGAAACTTTCTTTATAATGCTTGAAAATTTATAAAAGGGGTATTTATGGATAGCTAACCGATTAAATCTTTCAAATTATTGCAATGTTAGTATTATACAACAATTATAATCAATTATAATGTTAACAGTGTCTACAAAGTTTTACAAGAAATTTCCACTTTCAATTGAAATTAGCTTCTTCGTGGATATCCCGAGAGGGTTGAATTTATTATATGTTGTTCCTAGAGCCATTATCTACAATAGGGTGTCTCAGATTTTGGAAAGAATGTATAGATCAAATGTTACACATAGTCATACATAATTTACTTTTATGTGGTACAGTAATGATGTTTACACTAATTACAGATGTATGAGAGAATGTAATACGATAGCGATAATTTTAGACACCCTTTTGTAGCTCCAACTGTGTTGATTACGATTTCGTTAGAATCTCCTGTATAGTCGTAGAGATGATAGAGCTAAATTCATTCATGTAAACTGACCGAGATTTTGCCATTAATTGCATAATAATTGATTACATAATGATTGCATAACAAAATTATTGCCTTCATTTGAAAGATTATTCTTTTATCTATCTATATATACCTCTTTTATTAATTTATATGCAGTCTTAAGAAAGTAACAGCATTTTAAAGGTTGGAGATTGGAAGTAAAACATCTTTGTATTGTACTACCTTAATTGGTATTTAATTGGCAGAAGCTTTCTGTTTACAAGAAAGCTAGTAAACAAAACGTTGTATGTAGTAAAGTTGAAATCATCCATTTGGAAATTTTACTGTTATCATCACGTGTTTGGTTGACCGATAAGGAATAACTGCTTCATATTGTTGTCACCACAATCCCGCCCTTTTTTCCAGGACGTACTGAATTAGACTGTTCGCCGGGTTTGTACATACATGAGCAACTTGACGGATGCCACACACAGAGTAGATCAGATGACCCTCCTTTACACCTGAATAAACGACCAGTTTTGGTGCAATGTGTTTTGCTCATTATAATTTTCTATATGTGCTTTTTTCGTTTTTTGCAACGGCTTTGTCATTTTTGTTTATTTTTCTTTTGCAATAAAAGAAAAATTGTTAATAAAATACATGTTAAGATGTCATCTTTTGCCATATAAATCGTTTTCGCCTTGCCATTCGTCTATTGTGAAAGGAAAATAAGTATGAAGGAAGAGGGGGTAAACATAAGGGGGGAAATATAGCTTACCATATGACATAGATCGAGACTTATCCTTATTCTTATTGCTTTCACTAATTTTTAAACTAGACATTTAGGAAGCAATCAATTATTCAAAGGCATCGCATGTCTATATACTTTTTGGTGCTTCTTTGTTTCATTTAGTTTCTTTTTATAGTGATTAAGATTATAACGCAATGTTGACTGCTTTATCCCTATTTTTGACATTTTATTAACCTATTATATAAAAAAAGAGATGTGGTATGATTTCCAATGAGACAACTCTTCACAAAAGACCAAATGACACAGAACTTAACAACTATAGGTCAACGTACGCCTTTCAACAATGATCAAAGCCCATACTGCATAGTCAGCTATACAAGGTCCCAAAATGACAAATGTGAAACAATTCAAACGAGAATACTAACAGCTTAATCTATGTACAAAAAATAAACTAAAAAAAAACAAATATGTAACACATCAACAAACGACAACCACTGAATATCAGGTTCCTGACTTGGGGCAGGCACATACCTACAGAATGTGGTGGGGTTAAACATGTTAGCGGGATCCCAACCCTCCTCTAAGCTGGGACAGTGGTGTAATAGTAAATGAAGACCGAACTATCAAAATCAGTTGAAAAAGGCTAGGCTCATCAGATGGATACAAATAGAAATACATCTAACAAAAACACAGAGTGGACGTGGCTGTCTGTTTTGTCTGTTTGTTTTGTTCACACATCGTTGTCAATATAATGGAATTTGATGCGACTGCCATGCAATTGAGATGTTTGGCTAGCTATAAAACCATGTTCAACCCATCATTTTCTACATAAGAAAATGCCTGTTTCAAGTCAGGAATATGACAATTGTATCCATTCGTTTGATGTGTTTGAGCTTTTGATTTTGCAATTTGATTAGGAATTTTCCTTGGAATTCAGTAATTTTGTACTTCTACTTTTTATGTAACGTCTAAACTTTCAGCAAACGTTGCTGAATTTATATACGCCCCGCCCAGGCAAATAGATGCTCCACTTCAGCAACGGTTTATATTTGTTCTGGAGAAGTCATGGGACTGATCTTAGAAATAAGGTCCTGGTAAAATAGTTAAACATGAAGATCTACCAGACGTCTCATTTCATTCTTTAAGTTAAACGTAAACGTCAGCTATTATTTTCTGATTTTGTCTTTTTCATTTGTAAATTTTTAAGTAACGTAGTCTACAGTCTTACACCTGACTTAATACGCTGGTAGATGAAGTAACAATCTATAACTGCATTTGTACAACAGAGCTTAAAATGTTAAATAATTTTACACAGATCATGTAATTGTTATCGATTCGATGCATTTTCATAGCTGTTATTTGTATACATCAGTCGGAGTTTTATCATTTAACCTTAGTTTGATTTAGACTTGTCCATTCAAGATCGAGAGAAAGTCGCAAATATGTAAAAGAACAACATGAATAATAATATACACACCTTTCATGCAAACTTGTAGTTTATGTATGATAACAGTGATATATAAATGTAATCACATGACGTTAAATGTGTGACTGGTCATAAGACCGATAAGATAACTTAATATCAGTATTGTTCAAGGTATTATTGTACTTTTACGTACATTTGTATAAGGTTGTCCATATAACAAATTGAACTAACTCTTTACATTTCAGAGGCTTGTCTTAGATCTATACGGTTTAACTGCAAAAGGATACACACTTGATAGCTATTTTTATTGAATGATAACTATATCATTCAACATCATTATACATATACACATGTATGTATCAAATGTGGTGACTAAGGACCACAATCCAGGCCAAAAATCCTCCTATTTCTTATAATTTTAGGAATTAAGATAGTTGAGAGTATATGGCAATCATGAGAGTGAAACTTTACAGAAAACGTCGTCACAATTTTTCTACATACCCAAGATTATTGGTTCGCGGGAACAACTGTATTTTTTAGTATGGTATTCTTACGGGAACCGTAACTATAGTTTGTGTGCAGGCTAGGGTCAGGAAAACGTGATTGTAAATTTAATTTTTATCAAACCGAAAAAGAAATATACCGTTGGCGGGTGCTGATTAAATATATTTTAGATTATTTGACACTTGACAAATAATGTATATTAACGAAAACTCCAAACGATTCAAATGAATCAAAATGAACCAAAGCAAGAGGTTCCTCATTTGGTACATGCGCAAAAAAAACCAGCGAGTTCAATACGTTTTTCAATGTCTCTTTGACACATTTTCAGTTTCAACTTTCAATTTTCAAAGAATATAAATGTATAAAAAAGGGAATTTGGCTTTGGCCTTTTTTTCATATTATGTTGGTCTTTTTACGATTTTGTATTTAGTGTGTATAGAAGATATTGAAAAAAGTTAATCTGACTGAATGATTAAAATGTTACTACAGTTTCTCAGAATTAATTGCATTTGCGAGACGTTTATGATTGTTTATCAGAACTTTTGTTATTTGAAATCTTATCTATTAATCTATCATAAATGCCTCACTATTACTTTTTTTTTATTTGATAAACACTCTTTACAACAAATAAGCATAATAATTATCATAAGCATTACTGAAGTTGAATTCAAACGCCTAAAACAATCTCCCTTTTATATGTACTACTTAATTTCAATCATGAGAATGAAAGCCAATGCAGGGATGTCAATTTATCTCTTATAATACAACTTTTGTGTAAGTACAACACATGTGTTGTAATTATCCCATTTGCCTCATTTTTGTTTTAAAGGTAAAATGTATCTTAGTTGTTATATAACTTTACATTATTGTCTGAATGATTTTCAGTGAAATTTTTAAAAGTTTGATTATCACGTACGAATCGGAAATAAAGACAGGAATGCTGAATCTTCATGTTTATACCCCTTTATAGTAAAAAAATAATTGAACACCCCTTGTTTCAAAATTGCTTTTAAATGTGGTTATAAAACATTTCCTCTCACTGTTTTAGTTAAAAGGTCTTATGTCTCATACATTGACAATGTGGCATTAATTATTTTGATGTCAATTCAATATTTAAAGGACATCAATATTCCTAAGATTTAATACGTGAAAAAAAAACATGTTATAGACATTAGCTGCTTTACCTCTAAAGTTTTTCTAATAGGGTTTTACATTGTGCAACAGATTGTGTCGATTGTTTTTCAAAGAAAATTATTAAACTGTTTACCTCAACTTTTGTTTTTGTATTTATATTGTATGTTTCTCTGTAAACTTATATTTAGTTTTAAGAGAATAAAGTATGTAGTAGTAGTAGTACGATTTATTCCGCGTGAGAGTTAAAGGCGTAATCAAGAAATTTAAACATTGATAATGTTCAAAACCTATTGTGTGGAACAAACAATGAAATATCAGTCTAATACTGGTCATATGATTAGTAAGTTAACTGACTATCAGTATATGTCAAGATGAAATGGTATGTTAATGTTTACCTTATTGGAGTCTTTTAAAATATTTTTAGACGACCCAAATAATCTTTATATGGCAAATATATGGCAACATACTATACGTTGGTTCTATATTGTACATCATGAAACTTTTATATATTTGCACATTAGGATTATTGGTGAGTCGAGAAAAAAAGCATTAACTGTCAAAGTAATCAAAGTGACTAAATCGAAAGTTAGTCGATGGTCACACTGATAAATAAGTTTAGAAACTCACGTTGAAGTTTAACAAAGAAACGCTTCAGACGCACGAAGCAAAGAATTAATTCCATTTGTTACATCATCACATTTTTACTAACATAAACTACAAGACGACTGTATTATATAGATCAAAATTTGTCAGTACTACGCCTAGCATATTCTATAATTGAAATCGATATAAGAAGATTTTCAAACAGATATTTAATTCAGCAGATTCAAGGAAGGCAAGAAGGCAAGAAGAATTCCCGTCATAACTAAATTGTTTACTCATGGATAACTGAAAACAAACGAACCCTAATTTGATTATATTTCAGTGTTTTGTAGACTGGTTTTGCCTTTTGTCAGTCTTAGCTTATTTCTTGCCACGTTGTGGTCTGTTCATCTTCGACTTTTTGAACATTTTGTGAGTGTTTGTCGTCTATTTTCGCATGATAAAAAACGACACACATTAGAAGTTTTATTTAAACAATGTTTGTTTAAATAAAACTTCTAATGTGTGTCGTTTTTTATCATGCGAAAATAATGTTTATAAAGTAAAGGTAGAAACTTTCTCAGTAAAGGTTGTTTTCTGGGGAAATCCTTTTGTGTTCTATCTTTTTGAGCGTTTAACAGTTTAAAACACACTTCCCTTACTTTACTCTTGAATAGAAATTGTTTTTTTTAATTTTTTTATGCTTATTCTTTTCATTGTCAGCTTCAGGTTGATATTTCCAAAATGCCCAATTTCGCAATCATAACGTTAACAAAACGTGTAAGATTAAAAAAAAACATAATGAAATACCAGAGGGGAGATTCTTTTATGTTGTTTCGTATATATAAATATGTTGATCGTTTCAATCGGTTCTCATCTAGAGGCATATATAAATTGATCGCGATATATATTTACTTGTACGGTTCTGCGACAGTAATCACGTGTTTTCATCTATCCACTTTGGTAGGTGATAAAAGGGTTGTTTGCATATTAGATATATACATTGATTAATACAAATAGTAATAAATCGTGCATTTTGTTACTGAACATGTTTGTACAGGAAGAACAAATAAATAATTTGACCCATTGATTCTATAGAAGTCACGTTATCACAATTATAAGTGGTATGTAAACGGACGGTGTTCACACTCTAAGTTGGTTAAACCGGCCATTTTCTTAGGAAAATACCTGTATCAAGTCATGAAAATTGCATTTGGTTTCACTTTCTCTGTTGATTGATAGTGTTTGATGTTGTCAGTTGTCATGAACCTAGTCTTTTTGAAATTGCTTGAAGTTCGATAATTTTGCTATATGTTTTTTCAAAAAAGAAAAAGAACATGTTGCTAAAAAAAATTCTTTAGAAGCAAACCTAATTTTGATAAACATTTGTTAAAGTCAAAACCTAAACAAGCCGAAGCTCTTCGTTTTCAGGTCTAATACGTTCTTGTCTTTTATATGTTTAGATGTCAGCTGTCCTGATGGAGGTGAATGTATATTATTAATAAAGTTTCATTTTCATTTCACTGCTGGATTTATACTATTGGCGAAATATATGCTACTTTTACTATAATAGCGATGTTACTGGGGAAACAAATTGTGCCCATCGTCATTTGATTTCACTTTCTAATACATCGATGATGTTCTTACACTAAATTATTCAAAGATTGGTGATTTTGTTAATTACCTATAGGATAAGACTAAGTCTGCTTATATCTCGAATTACATATACAAATTGGCAATGAGGGTCGGCATAGTACTTAGCGTTATAAAAAACGACTGAAATTCTCCATTGTTTACAGCTGATTTTCGCAGGGTTTGAGTCTGCTAATGTTTTCATACTATTCTTTGCTTTCTTTTTGCCATGCTGTTTTTGATTTTTTTGTTTTTTTAACGTATAATTTTGTATTGTTGTCTTGTTATCTTCTCTTTTTTGTAATTGAAATAAATGCTTTGCAAAAAAAGACAATGAGTACATAACATATTTTGCTGAACCTATCGAGGAATATTGTAGATATTTTTGACATATTGAAAGTTTTATGTTTTACTAAAAGAAATTAATTTACACTTTTAATATTTTCTCTATTATTGTGTAGTTAGGTTGCTGTCACACTGACTCACAATTTAGCTGTATTGCTATCCTTTTGAAGTTTATTCTAAGTATCTTATTATTTTCATAGTTAATAAAACAGACGGTATATAACTTTTATTGATTAAACTATTACCCAAATCAGCAATCACATATAGAAAATATGCTCTTTCTTTTGTGTAAGACTATATCACAAGATATATTTAACTCATTAAAAAAGTTTTCCATTTGCATCTTTATATCACATTGCACAACGTGTGTTTAACTTCAGCAGAAATAAATCCCAGACAATTTCTGGACATGATATGTGTTCATTCAATAGACTGTTAATGACAGCTTAAATAATAATGATACGCCAAAAGTCTCTTTGGATGATAATATTTCATTTAGAAGTAAGAAATGTTATAAACATTTGCAAACTCGTTTCCTTTTGTTACTAACAGCTGCCTCCTCATATTGTCGAAGAAAATTGCTGCTGGCCTATCAAGACCATCTTCCTTGGTCAGTATATGTCTGCACTGTTTTCTATCGGGAGATATAACAACCACATTACATGTGTTCACTCCAACAACAAAAACGTTTCTGTTGTTACCCACGGTTATTCCTTGCGGATGATCTTAAATGGGATCCTTGAACTCCCACACTAAAACTCCACTGTATAAACAGCAAGTTACATTGCTTTTATCTGGATTTGTAAAAAAAAATCTTGTCAGCATGCGTTGAGACATATGAAAACCTCGATGAAGCGGTGTTAGGGATTGTAGTGATACTATAGTCTGTACAAGATATCACATGTAAGTCTTTCTTTTCTACACAGCATATCAATGATTTACCGTCATGAGTAATACCATAGGGAATACCAGGTAAGTCAATGAAATTTGTTACGTTTCTTTTGGTCAGATCAACAATACTGATACCATGCTTTTTTGTTGAATATCCAGTGGATACAGCTATTGTAGAGTCATCTAAGGACGCAACATCATACGCACTGTATGGTTTCCTAAGAGGAATTGTATATACAACTTCACAATCGGTATTAATGGCTATTACTTTTTCATTGTTAGCTTCGTAATTTGAGAACAGAAATTCACCTGTTTTTGATACACAGCATCCACAAGGGAGTGTACAAGTCGAGTTAAATTTTCGTATGGGTTCAAGTTTGACATCCTTGATTGATTTTATTGCTTAAGAAACCATTATTTGGGCTTGTCTGTCTTTCCTTCTAATAAGGTCAATTTTAGTAGACGGAATTGTCTTGACTTTAAGGGAGCCCAGGGGTCGAAATTAGCGCTAGTCCGGTAGTCAGGAGGGTAAAACTTGCGTCGGACCAGTGGATTTTGTCAGCTGGTGGTCCGGCGGACCAGTAGAAATTTGTCGATAAAAATCACTGATTGCATTGCAATCTCCGTTTGTTTACAAAACAATTTACCTGTGAAATCAATTACATGGTACTGGGGGGTATTACAATTGATCAAGTTAATTAATATCTAGGGTGAGCGTCCTTCACAACAATACAAAATGTGGAAATTCCTTTGTTACTGTCTAACTCATGTAAACGAAAGCATCAAAATAAAATTAAACATCTGTCATTTATATTAGTGTTTGTCAAATTGATGTCATTTTTGCAGGACCAGTAGATTTGGAGCCGGACCAGTAGAGTTTTCAGTCCACTGGTCCGGCTGGCTAGTACACAAAAAAGCTTAAATTCGACCCCTGACCTGGGAGCCTAACCTCTCAACGGTTAGAAAATCATATATCTTAGTGTCTGTTGCACTCTCTATGATGCTTTTCTCGTGATATTCATTTTGGATACAAGACTGAAGATTACTTTCTAATTCAGTGGTTTTCGCCTGAATGTCCCTCATACGTAGGAATGTTTGCAGATCTGATGCACATTTCTTCGTGTTTTGGATTTCTGATTTGATCTGATTTATTTCCTTTGCTGTATCTTGCAGTGAAGACACACTCGAATGAATTGGGTTACAGTAATCAACTTTAATTTGGTCAAGTTCTTTGATAAATTCCTCTTCCAGTTTATTGACATGCTGGATTAATTGCCTTTTAAAGTGACAAACTCGTGCAGTTATTGTCTTCTTTTGATCTGTTATACTTGCTATATTCGACTCTCTGTCTTTACGAATAAGACTGATATTAGTAAATAGGTCGTCCAGACTCTGCTCTAGGTCAACGAAGGACTCTGAAGTCTTGATGTCCTTTACTTTTTCATCTAGTGAAAGTATTTCCCCACATTTCCCATGATCCTTTACGCACTTGTTGCATATTGGACTCTCGTGCTTAATACAGTAAAGTTGATAAATCTCATTGTGATAAACGCAATGCTGATTGATGTCGGTTACAACGGATGGTATTAATTGGTAATTTGAGATAGGAATAGTTTTGTGATTTTTTTGTTGCCTTCAAAACATTATGGTGTTCCCTACAGTCAGAACATAATGGGTCGTCGCACTTAATACACGAGTAAGTGGACATAGAAGTTTGATATCGAAGGTCGCATACAGTGCACACTGATGTACAGGAAGCCATTGAAGATGTCACTGTCACATAAGATAAAAAAAATAATTATGAAACACATACTGGAAAGTTAAGACAAATTTGAACAATACATACAAACTCAATACATATATAGTTTTTCTTTTCTGTATGTTTTGTACTTCCGTGGGTTTTTTAACTTTTGTATTCCTTTTTTTAGCGAGATAATCTCAAGAAATGTTTTGTTTACTATCATAAGAACCTTTTTTCACTAGCTAAGTGTAAGTCAAAGTAAAATGTCATACTAAATGTAATATTTTTTTATTTTTTTAAGTGCACGATTTTACCTTGCACATCGATAAATGATTGATTGTTGTTCGGTTACGTCCAACTACAAACATTTAATTCAATTTAGGACAAATACATCGATAAATACATCTTAGATTATTGACAGTTTTCTAAGATGGCGATTTTTGTATTGACCAAAGCTAGTAGGAAAAAAATCGACATGGATTTTGTAGTACAATAAGGAATTTAAAAAAAGTCGTAACAAAAAAAATATATTTGATCACACCATTCGTAGATTTTGTGTCCATCATAACACAACAGCCATTAGGCATATTGTAATACTTATCAACGTTCCGTCGGTATATTAGTTCGTTATTTGCTTTTCGACATTCTGTTAAAATACTCAGGGGCGTAAGCGATTCCTACTCGTTTAGACAAATACCTTTATAGTGGTTACACTGTGAAACGTGGATAATGCTAAATTGTCCTGAACGCCAAGAAATAAAATGGAATAGTCTTGAATAATTTCTAAAAAATTATGTATTTTATTTCTGAAGTATAGCATGGAATCCATTTTTAACGATTTCAGTTCCCCCTGTTTCAGCTGGACGTGTAATTTTGAAGTATATTACCAGGTATTTATCTAAGAGCAGCTATTTAATGCAAGGTCTAAACCATAATCTATAAATGAACAGTGTTTTCCATACTAATATACAATTAGTCTACTTCATATTACTTGTCAAATTAAGTCTCTATTTACGGTTATTAATTATAAGTCTTTATTTCTGGCACAATGATGTTGATACTAGATAATTCCTGCGTAATAAAAACATAAGCAAACATTCATTTAAACAAGAAGAAATAATCAGAAGTCATTCTCGATACCGGAGCTAGAAATGTCATACTTAATTAAGTATGAAAACTCTTGTTAAAGCATCTATATACATGTATAAACACACACTATGAATATATCCAATATCAACAACGCATATTTAAATGAATTATCATTTCACATAGTTTCAAAAAATAAAAAAGAATAGAAAATCAACGTTAGACATTTGAATAACTTATTACACATTGAACTTCGTTTCGATCTTGAATATTAAAAAAAAAACGACAAAAAAGATTACAAACCTTCAATTCGTACAAGGAAGTGTAACTAGGGTAAACATTACATAGCAGGTCATAAAGTTTTTAATATACTGATCAGCTATAAAAACGCGGCTACAAAAAAATAGTTTGGTAAGCAGTAACATATTTATAAGTACTAAAATACCATATCATACCAAATTGTTCTCCATAAAAGAAAAAAAAACATTAAAAGTAATAATGAGATGAACTGTGAAACTGTTAAAAGATAAACAAGATCATATCTTTGATTTCTGTTATGCAGATGTATATACTAATGAAAAAAATATTTATTTCGACTTAGTAATATGTCGCCGAAAATACTTCATTATTGTTAAAAAAACATTATATTTGTCAGCCTTGTATTTAACATAACAAGATGCGGTAAGGGAAACAATTTTGAGTAGCAGGAAAATCAAAAATGCGTTTTTATTTTGTGTTGTCGCGTTTACATTTAAGTTATGTTTAACAGCGACAATAATGAGATAGTTCTTCATGATTGATCAGGTTCTTATTTTTAAAATCTCAGGTAAAAAAGAATAAATAACTCGTCATGTCAATGACGCGGTATTTAAATAGGGTATGATAGATGTACGATTTATTTGTTCAATATTGAATTAAGGCTCTAGAGTCGTATTATAAGGAACCAACACAATTGTGTTTTGAACGCATAGGTTTTTATGTATGTTTATTAAACTAGTATACGCATGTTCAGGTATATTAATGGGAATGTACACATGACAAAATATGGATCAGAAGAGGGATCCTAGATTTTACATCCATTTGCTTTTATTTTCATTCTGTTTTTCAAAGCCTGAATTTGATAATCCACTTGCTAAAAACCAACCATATTAATACATTATGACTAATAAGTAGTTCACAGTATTGTGATATAATATTAGGCAATTGAAAACACACGCCGTATAGCAAAATCATATCTGCATTAACCGTTTATTAAACCTAGAAACATTAATATATATGTATGACCGCTGCAGATACAACTACGTCAACAAATAAACACAGTAGCCTAGAATTTATATTCAATCACTTTATTGCTTAAAAAAACATTTAGATTTTAAAAAAAAGGTCCTTCAATTTCGCTTAATTACTTCCCGTTTAAGGTTTCAATTAAAATTCAATTTTACTACTGACATAGTATACATTGTAAGATTGCAGTACAAGGTAAAATGCATATTTAAAATGCTTGTATAAATGAGGTAAAGGATTAGAGATGAACGCATGTATTACCTCTTGATTGGCATTGTAAAATGTTTACTCTTATAATTCATCTGTGGCCAAATCGAACGATTTTTTGGGTTGATTTTTGTACCATATTATACGCATTTATTACCTCTTGATTGGCATTGTAAAATGTTTCATTTTATAATTCATCTGGGGCCAAACCGAATCGATTTTTTGGGTTGATTTTTGTACCATATTATAAAGTAATAACTAATAGTGTAATGAATAAAATTTGTATTGAAAAAATAAAGGTTAAATTTTTGCTGAATTTTTTTTACCCACAAGCCACCTTAATCTATATTATTATACTTCACGTTGAAATGCAATATTTTGATTGGCTAATATGAGCGTGTTAATTTACTCTATCACATGGCTGAGCTGGTGATATTTCTTTTTCTCTATCACATTTTCAGCTATGTGTTATTTATATTATGATGAGCATAACAAAAATAAGTCATATAAATCTAAAGTTATGACAATATCAAGGATAATTCATATCAATTTATAACTTTGACCATATCAATGATTATTTATGTAATAATCTGACCATAACTTATCTATTTCTGAACATCTTATAATTTCGAAACCTTAAAATAAATATCAACCGAGAAAAAAATGCCAACCAATACGTATTTAAGGCAGTCATTAATATTATTACGTTTTAAAACATTTATAGCTTTACTTATTATTGCCTGCGTCAATTGTATATTTCTTAATTAAATGGTAACTATTTACTCCATTACTCAAAGTTTAATACAAATATGATAAATTGAAAATAATGCACTTTTGCTGTATTCGAGCAGTGAACAATATATAACAAAAGTTAATGTATCAACATGTTCGAAACTTATTAAATATTCGAAAGAAACCAACAGAAGACAATTTAGGAACTCGATATACCAAATAAAAGATAACCCAATTGCAAATTCATTGAAATCACTCGTGATGTGTCCAACGACTCCAGATTACCTTCGTTATACAAATGTAAACAAATTGTTAGACAAACTAATAAATTATCATAATAAGAATAACAACAAATAGTAGGTTTGAATTTTGGCAATTTTTGTCATGGATTTATTAGGACAGTTCAACTATGTATCAACCGGTCAACGAATTTGCATTCATCTACAATGTCTCATTAATGTCCAAGATAAAAACATTGAAGGACAACCATCATATGTTTTCTCCAAATGGCAACTGGGCTACCAGACACCAACTGTGATAAATTCAGCCATTCAGTAAAACTATATATTCAGGTACCATTCTGTCAAATAATGACGCTTCGTTTAAAAAAACATTATATTTGTCAGCCTTGTATTTAACATAACAAAATGCGGTAAGGGATTCAATTTTGAGTAGCAGGGAAATCAAAAAACTAATCAAAAATGCGTTTTTATTTTGTGTTGTCGCGTTTACATTTAAGTTATGTTTAACAGCGACAATAATGAGATAGTTCTTCATGGTTGATCAGGTTCTTATTTTTAAAATCTCAGGTAAAAAAGAATAAATAACTCGTCATGTCAATGACGCGGTATTTAAATAGGGTATGATAGATGTACGATTTATTTGTTCAATATTGAATTAAGGCTCTAGAGTCGTATTATAAGGAACCAACACAATTGTGTTTTGAACGCATAGGTTTTTATGTATGTTTATTGAACTAGTATACGCATGTTCAGGTATATCACATGGGAATGTAAACAGGACAAAATATGGATCAGAAGAGGGATCCTAGCTTTTACATCCATTTGCTTTTATTTTCCTTCTGTTTTTCAAAGCCTGAATTTATTAATCCACTTTCTAAAAACCAACCTTATTAATACAGTATGAATAATAAGTAGTTCACAGTATCGTGATATAATATTAGGCCATTTAAAACACACGCCGTATAGCAAAATCATCTCTGCATTAACCGTTTATTAAACCTAGAAACATTAATATATATGTATGACCGCTGCAGATACAACTACGTCAACAAATAAACACAGTAGCCTAGAATTTATATTCAATCACTTAATTGCTTAAAAAAACATTTAGATTTTTAAAAACACAATGTCTCATAATGTCCAAGATAAAAACATTGAAGGACAACCCTCATATGTTTTCTCCAAATGGCAACTGGGTTACAAGACACCAACTGTGATAAATTCAGTCATTCAGTAAAACTATGTATTCAGGTACCATTCTGTCCAATTAATGACGCTTCGTTTAACAATATCTCAAAATATACAACAGCAGAAAAATATTCTCAATGGTGGGATAGGGTCGGTTTTTGTGTTCCTGCAGTTAAAATTACCGAATGAAAAAGCATGGAATTTTATATCAAATAAAAGCGGAAAAACCGCTTATGAAATTATGTAGGTTAACGAAAGACGCTCAAGTCCTTAAAATTAAAGAAAAGTTAACTCTAGTTGAGCAGACGATAATCTCAATTTATTAAATTGATTTTTAAAATGCTTAATGATCAAATCTTATTATTTAATATTCGAAAGAAACCAACAGAAGTAAATTTATGAATTCGATATACCAAATAAAAGATAACCCAATTTCAATGAAAGCCCTCGTAATGATTCCAACGACTCCAGATTACCTTCGTTATACAAATGTAGACAAATTGTAAGACAAACTAATAAGTGATCATGATAAGAATAACAACGTGTGACTTGGATGGAGAGTTGTCTCATTAGCACTCATACAACATCTTCTTATTTTACTGTATACATAGCGTGTATTTTTAATATGAAATATCCATTAAAACGTGTTTGTTTTGGTGCTATTTATTACATTATTCCTAAAAAAAAGCAACGAAATTAACACCAATCAGAAAGCAAACCGTAAACATAAAAAAAAACGCTTATGTCGTATCATTTATTTATTTCTACCTTTTTGATCTGATCGTTGGGTATGGGATCGAGCTAAATTATATTGAACGATAACCGGCACAGAGACAAACAAATATGTACAAGGAAAATACAGAAAAAATGAAATCTTTCGGTATACTACACAATTAGGTCTGCTGAAAAACCCTATAAAACGTTATTCACCTGTGATATCAATTTCCATAAAATTGGCTACGGTTTGAATCTATGATATCAAAATTATAACAGATAGGAGTGTTCTGTAAGGAAGAAATATGCATTATTAGATTATGTGGAATAGTTTATTATTTCTGTTTATTTGAATCACTGCAGAAGACGATAATTAATTAAACACATAAATTAAGGTATTTACTGTCCGCTTGATTACACTGATAAATTAGATAGTTTTTTTTGGTAGTCAGATATTTCTTATCCCTCTTGTTTCTATCACTCATTACTCTACATCACAAATAAAACCTGGTATGGGGGGATGTCAAAGTATTTACCAAAGTAATATGTATCTTTACGGTTAATTACGAACGAAACATGCCTTAAAAGATATTTAGAAAAGCATATAACCTTCCCAATTACGTTCATATTCATTTGTACATGATAATGTATATTAAACGTTAATAATGCAATATGTTGACAGCAAATTTATACAAAAAGTTAAAATAAACATTTAAAGAAAACTGGATGATATGAATTATATGATTCAAATTTTTTGACTCTTGTTAAACAAACACAGGTAGATGAAAAACATATTTCACATTCAAATGTGTAGCCCACAATGCGATTTAATGTCCACGATTAATACAACTGCAAGTAATTTAGAAGCTTAAAGTTTCAATATTTTCACTTGCTTATCTAAATATTTCTCATAATTAAACACTATACCTTTAACAATGAAAATGGAATACGAGATAAACATCTTACGATTATAGACTGTTTCAGTCTCTCTCGGATATATTTAAAAGCGTTTGTTATTGAACGTACTAAATGCTGGTATCTATGATGAGTGTATCAAAATCAGAATGTTTCACTATCAAGGACCTCGCAAAATAGAGAAAAAAATAAATACAGACTATAGCATTACGATTGAAATAAAATGTAAGTCCTGGCCCGTATCTGCTATCAACCAGATAAAAAGACGTCGTCGTAAAAGTTGGCCCAAACAATGTATCATCGAAAGAATCACGTCGTTTCTATTTCACGTTATGCCTGTTGATGATCTTACAACTTGTGTATCGTCAACGTAATGACGCTTTTCGTTCAACTAAAGTATACAGGAAGGGAGCTACATGTATTTTGAAATTTATTAATACATTTGTGTACACCTGTCCAATATTATAAATTACGGAAAAAATTGTCTCCAGATAAACATGGTGGATATCAAATGAGATTGAAAACACATAGAAATCAGTTAACAAAAAGGTTTCCTTGTATTACCTACTACTCAATTATAGTATGCTTGCAAATAAATTTGACTTTAAAACACGTCAATCGATTTAGGGCAAAGTTAAGAAAGTATCATATATTTTTTGACATTGTAAAATGCCGCAATCTCATTCCAGGAGCGAATAAATCTATAAGCATAATTTATATGAATGATCAAAAACAACATTTCATATACATGTATCATATAATGAACCCATTGTTCGAAGAATTTCATTTAGTTATTACAGCAGTCGCGTCTTCTAACACATTGTTAATGTCTCTCAGGTTAAAGCTCTTATTTCATGTATTTGTGATATAAAAAGGGGCAACACATTTGCCTACTACATTATACCAAATATGCGTAACACAGCAAAGTAGTATTGTTTTATATTATTTGGTAAATAATGCTAGTCTCCTAGTGCATCAATTGCAACGAATATAGAAATGAAAATAGGAAAAGGCGTTTCAAGAATGAACGAAATTTTGTGAACGTTCAATAAAACTGTACTTTTCGCTTTCAACAACATTAAAGAGACACGCCCAATTCCTGGTTCAAGTCAAACCAAATCTTTCCTGTTTAGCAACAGAAGCTCGTCAATGAGTCAAAATTAAAAACAATTGTGTAACAATATTCAAACACAGACATTTATAACCGGTTGCGTTTAAGATGAAGAGCCATAATATTGTTTCCAAAATATTTTTTTCTTTAAAAGCCGAATACAAATGAACTTTTTTTGCAACAGTGTGCTTCGCTGACATTTAATAGCTTGTTTCATCTAGTAGCTTTTTATTCGATGTTCGAATTAACAAGAAATAGTATAACAGATAGACAAATGTATGTATATAATATAAAGTAATGTATTGACGTTAAGGAAACGTTTTGAATTAAACGAACTCGACTGTTGATTTTGAAAAGCTTACTTGAAATCAGAGATTTGAAATCTAATCATGAGGAATGAAACTATAGGCTATCAAGAGCCTGTGTCGCTCACCTTGGTCTATGTGCATATTAAACATTGGACACAGATAAATTCATGATATGTTTGTAGATCTTACTTTACTAGACATTCTTCTTGCTATAATTATCTCTATCTATAATGAACTTGGTCCAGTAATTACAGTGGAAAGTATATTCTAAATATTTACCAAAATTTACAAAATTTATGAAAATTGTTAAAATATGACTATAAAGGGCAATAACTCCTTAAGGGGTAAACTGACAATTTTGGTCAGATTTGCTCTAAATGCTTTGGTTTCAGAGATATTTATATAAGCCAAAATATACATTTCGCCCCTATGTACTTTTTTTAGCCATGGCAGCCATCTTGGTTGGTTGACAGGGTGACGGCACACATTTTTAAAACCAGATACCCAAATGATGATTGTGGCCAAGTTTGGTTAAATTTGGCCCAGTAGTTTCAGAGAAGAAGATTTTTTAAAAGAATATTTTTGATATATTTTGATATTTTGATCATGTTGACTTATTTGTAGATCTTACTTTGTTGAACATTATTGCTCTTTACAGTTTATCTCTATCTATAATAATATTCAAGATAATAAGCAAAAACTGCAAAATGACCTTAAAATTACTAATTCAGGGGCAGCAACCCAACAACGGGTTGTCCGATTTGTCTGAAAATTTCAGGGCAGATAGATCTTGACCTAATACTTTATTTTACCCCCATGTCAGATTTGCTCTAAATGCTTTGGTTTTAGGGTTATAAGCCAAAATCTACATTGTACCCCTATGTTATATTTTTAGCCATGGCGACCATCTTGGTTGGTTGGCAGGGTCACGCCACACATTTTGTAAACTAGATACTACAATGATGATTGTGGCAAAGTTTGGATTAATTTGGCCCAGTAGTTTCAGAGGAGAAGATTTTTGTAAAAGATTTCTAAGACTTACGAAAAATGGTTAAAAATTGACTATAAAGGGCAATAACTCCTAAAGGGGTCAACTGACCATTTCGGTCATGTTGACTTATTTGTAAATCTTACTTTGCTGAACATTATTGCTGTTTACAGTTTATCTCTATCTATAATAATATTCAAGATAATAACCAAAAACAGTAAAATTTCCTTAAAATTACCAATTTAGGGGCAGCAACCCAACAACGGGTTGTCCGATTCATCTGAAAATTTCAGGGCAGATAGATCTTGACCTGATAAACAATTTAACACCGTCATATATGAGCCAAAATCTACATGTTATCACTATGTTCTATTTTTATCCATGGTGGCCATCTTGGATGGTTGGCCGGATCACCGGACACATTTTTTAAATGATAATTGTGGCCAAGTTTGGTTAAATTTGGCCCAGTAGTTTCAGAGAAGATTTTTGTAAAAGTTAACGACGGACGATGACGACGACGACGACGGACGACGACGGACGACGACGACGACGACGACGTAAGCCGGACGCCGGACGCCGGAAGCCAAGTGATGGGAAAAGCTCACTTGGCCCTTTGGGCCAGGTGAGCTAAAAAGACCAAAAGCTCCAATATCTGATTTCCCAAAATACCTTTGTATAAAGGGAGTGTCATACTTTATTTAATTAAACGGAACACAAAATTTGAACCACGAGGTCAACACGATAAAACTATTTGAAACAAAATTCGTCATTTAAATTCTATCAAATGAATAGGTCGTTTCATATAACATAATATGTTATATCGGTGATACCATGTTGTGTTAGGTCATTTGTCGTAATAGGATAAGAATAGAATGACTTCAATGAAAACAAAAGTTTAAATTAGTTTAACAAAATTCTTTTTATTGTTAAATAATGTGTTTTCAACAACGAAAATTTTAAATAACAAATAATTTGATATTATTATTTGTTCAAAATACCAAATGCCCTGTAGATTGCTACATTATCTATGCAATGAAAACATTTTTTTAAAGTTAGACTGTACAATTTTGTGAATGTTAAAAAATATTCTGTCTAAAAAAGCTTAATATAAAAATTGTACAATAAACTCTAACGGGCAACACAACTCATCATATGGTTTGGTACTCCATATTTTGCATTTTAATCTTGGTTAATAATAACCTGATGCAGGTCATCATATTATGACTTGAAACATATTTCATTGAAATTTGGTTTCGTCCAGGTCTTTTTGCATCAAAAGATTGATCTGTCTATCTGACAGGAAATAACTCCAAATAAGTATATCAGAAGATGGAAAAAACGTCTTTAAATTCATGCGACCTTTTATTATCTTTCTTTTACCAAGAAATTAAACCCCTCGGAGCCCTCTCCCAAACAAAAGGAAAATGACATAGACGTATTATACCATATATATATATGTATCGAGATATACTGATAACTAAACCCAATAGAAAAATTTCAACAGATATCTACCATTAATAAACTAACAGACACACACCAGTCATATGTTTTAAGATTAAAGTTGCGCCCGATATTTGCTTTTACTTCTGTCTTACTTCTTATTCAAAAGTACAATAGAAAATGTCTGTTCAGTTTCTGTTCAATTGTCAGATAAGTGGAGGGCCATAGAACAATTTGTTTACAAGTCAGGAATATGGCCATTGTTCTATTATAGTTCGTTTCTCTGTGTGTTACATTTAAACGTTCCGGTTTGTCGTTTGTTTTCTCTTATTTTTGAGTGTGAATTCACATTACAAGACGTGTCACGGTTCTTATCTATCCCAAATTCAGGTATTTGGTTTTGATGTTATATTTGTTATTCTCATACGATTTTGTCTAATGCTTAGTCCGTTTCTGCGTGTGTTACATTTTAATGTTGTGTCGTTGTTCTCCTCTTATATTTAATGCGTTTCCCTCAGTTTTAGTTTGTTACCCCGATTTTGTTTTTTATCCTTGGATTTATGAGTTTTGAACAGCAGTATACTACTGTTGCCTTTATTTACAAAGTGCAAAATCAAAACATAAAACCTATTGAACGCTATTGACTGTACAATTTGAAGCAGATCACACATTGTAATGTGTATGGTGCATTCAGTAGCATGACTAGGAAGTACCTATCTAAAATGTAATACAGCAGTTGTTCAATAAACTTTGTTTAATTGTTAAAAGGAAGTACATATATTTATATATTGATAACCATACATTACACACATATTTAATTTATGATCTTATTCTGTTTGGAATAAAGGAAATGAATTTTACCTGAATATTATAACAGAACTCTATAAAACAATCCACTTTAATACAATTTTGAATATCAAATAAGTCCTTAGTATCAGTATGAGCTCAATGTGTTGGTGGATCTTGTTAATTCTATATTTATACATAAAGAAAAATAGGTAAAGATTGAAACCAGCAAAGTTAAACAATAAGATGTACATAATTCTGATAAATAATATTGTAACTAAACTTTTTAATTGTGTTGTTGGTGCTTTTTGAAACAAATAAGTATTGACATGATTGTCTATAAATAAAGGCAACAGTAATATACCGCTACTTTATCAAAAATCATAAATCGATTGAGAGAAAACAAATCTGGGTTACACACTAAAACCGACGAAAACACATCATCTATAAGATGTAACAAAATAACAGGACACAGAAGTGCAACGAAAAACAAGCAACAATGCAACATTCATTGAAACGAACTATTAGATAACAACTGACTTGGTAAAGGACATTTTAAGAATACAAAATGATGAGTAATTGAACCTGGTTTTAAGGATAGCCAAACATCCGGGCTTTGTTGCTATGTTAAATATACCTCTTAAACGACAACATTACACGACGGGAACAGAGTACAAATACATGCAAATACACCAAAGACAGAGATATACATAAAATAACAACAAGGATAATTGATAATAGCTATATATGACAGGGCATTGAAATAAATTGTTTGATTTAAATTTATTGACACTTTTATATTCTGTAAAATAATAGTTCAATAATCATACTTTTTATTGTTCATTTTGGTGCAAATTATTTGCTGTTAAATATAAGAAATGTTATAAATAATAGCCTCCTGATCGGCTTTTGTCACAAGCAGTTGCTTCCTTGCATTGTCGAAGAAAATAGCCTCCGGAGTATCTAGAATATTGTCAACATCCAAAAAGGACAGTAACTGCTCGCATTGTTTTCCATCATTAGATATTACAACCACGTTACGCGAACTATACCCAGCAACAAAAATATTCCCCTTGTTATCTGTTGTAATTCCCCATGGATCTTTCAAAATTGTTTCATCCCTACATTCCCACACTTTTTCGCCAGTATATAAATAGCAGATAACTATATGTTGGTCTGGATTGGTGAGAAAAATTTTGTCATCAAAGCATGAAATATAGGACAGCCAAAACAATGCAGTATTTGGGATAGTAGTAATACTGTAGTCTGCACATGATATAACATGTATGTCTTTGTTAATGACACAGCAGATCAAGGATTTACCATCATATGTAATGCCATACGGAGAATCAGGCAAGGCAATAAACTTAATTAATGTTTCTGAAATCAGATTGAGAAAACAGATGCCGGGCTTTTCATCAGAAAATCCAGAAGATATAGCAGCGGTAGTATCATTTACGCATACTACATCAAACGAACGATAAGAGTTTAAAAAATCGAATTGAATTCTGACTTCACCGGAAGTTGTAAGAACTGTAGCTGTATCCTGTTCTTTTTCGTAATTTGTGAAGACAAATTCACCTTTGGTTGTGACACAACACCCTAGTGGGAATTTACAACCAGTATGTAATTTTCGATTGAGCTCAAATTTTATGTTAGTCAATGACTGCACATCTTTTTGAACCAATATCTGGGCTTGTCTGTGTTTCCTTCTGTACATGTCGAAGTTAGCTGACGGATTTTTCTTAACGCTTAAAGAACAAAATGTACTCATATTCAAAAAATCATGTACCGCAACGTCTGTTATGCTTCCTATGCTGAGTATATCATTACTAGTATTTTCAATCATAGACTGGATATCATTTTCCCTGTCAGTGACCTTCGCCTGAAGATCTCTCATACTAAGGAAGGTTTGTAGATCTGATGCGTATTTCTTCATGGTCTGGATTTCCGTATTTATCAGATTTATCTCAGTTTCTTTATCCTGTAATGAGGACATGTATGAACGAATACGGTCGCAGCAAATCAGTTCATGATTTTCGAGTTCTTTCTCAAACTCTTCGTTAATTGTTTTGAGATGCTGAATAGCTTGATTTTGTAATTTGCAATGTTGTTCTTTTATTGCCTTCGTTTGTTGTTTAATACTTGTGATATTTGACAGTTTTGCTTCCCGAAGTTTTTTGACATTGTTTAACATATCGACTAGGCTTTGTTCTAAGTCTATAAAGTCTTCTGAAGTCTTAAATCCCTCGACAACTTCTTCAAGTGGAATAACTTCCCCGCATTTGCCATGCACTTTTGTACATTTATAACATATCGGTTCACGATCTATGACACAGTATAGTTGGTACTTCTCATTGTGATAAACGCAAAACTGCTGGTTCTCGGTTACAACAGTTGGTAAAGATTGGTAATCTGAGATAGGAATAGTTTTGTGATTTCGACTTGCCTTCAAAACATTATGATGTTCTTTACAGTCAGAGCATAGTGATTCTTCACACTCAGTACACCAGTGGGTTGACACCGAAGTTTGATGTCGAAGAACGCATACAGCGCACATCGATGTAGATGTAGCCATCGATGGAATCACTGTCAAAATAAATTCAAAACTACGTGATACATTTGTATTCTTGTTTTTTGTATACAAATTAGGCTTAAATTATCTACATCATATCTTAGTTACACATGTACAATTGATAAGCATCAATAATCAGTGTTCGCAAATAAGGAATAAGGATCAACAATTCCAGCAGTTTCGTCTCCTCAGATGAATGTTGGTTGACCGTTATGGAATAACCGTTTCACAACTGATATTGGATATGTTCCTTACGTCGTAACTACTATCCCCTTCCCTTTCATGAATGTGACCTACCGAATTAGACTATTTACCGGATTTTTTATCACATAAGCATCACGACGGGTGCCACATGTGGAGCAGGATCTGCTGACCCTTCCGGAGCACCTGAGATCACCCCTATTTTTTGGTGGGTTCGTGTTGTTTATTCTTTAGTTTTCTATGTTGTGTCATGTGTACTATTGTTTGTGTGTTTGTTTTTTTTTCATTTTTAGCCATGGCGTTGTTAGTTTATTTTAGATTTATGAGTTTGACTGTCCCTTTGGTATCTTCCGTCCCTCTTTTAAACGTATGTTCTATTTTAACCATGGTGGACGTGGCTATTTGTTGACTGACAATACACAAAAATTAAAACCTTAAAATTGATATAAGGATCTTTCATTCACAGACGGGTTAAAATGGGTACGTATTTTCAGAGACGGTGTTTGAAAAGTTTATGACGACGACGGACGACGTTTATGTCGCACAAAAACTGCTGACAATGTGAGCTACATTAATCATGTTAATAGGTTTTATGAAAATTATTATTTCAGATACGTTATTATCTTCCCTTTGTATGTTCTAAAGATCACTGCGTTATAATCATGCGTTTCGGTTTCCGGTGATGGGCATTAGGATTTCAGAATTACAAAAAAACTATAGAACTGTTTCGTAAGAACTAAAGTTAATTTCTGGAATATTCTGTACCTTGAAATGTCAGAAATATTTGTGGTTCAAAACGAAAACAAATTAGTCGCCGTTGAAAAAGGTAAATGTGAATATTCCTTCCACCAATAATCCCCATATCCCCAGACTAAAAAAATCAAATGATACCCCCCTGAATACAGCTACATAACTTAAAAAATGAAAGAAAACGACACTTACCTCCAATGTAATGCAGGAAGTTAATCTGCGAAAATGATCACATGATTGTGTAAATATACTGAACAGATGAAAAAACGATCATGCTCTTTGTTTCACAAAAAACAATGTTACGACTAAAATTGATCGGTTATCGTGAAAATTCGGTTAACTTAAGAATGCATGAACCAATTTCATATTTGGAACGCATGACTGCCTACTTTGAGAATAGAAGTCAAATGGTTATATGTGTAAAATTATTGATAGCCTTGTTCAGAAACACCAAATTCTTAAAACACAGATTTCCTAAATTTAGATAGCGTGCTAACGTTTTCAAGTCTTTTTGATAATGTTTTCATTCTAAAAACTGCCATCAAAGGGTCATTAGCAGTAAAATTCTTGCTCATCGATTTTAGTCAAATTTTATAAACATTTATTTCTGTATTTATAACATACTTAAACGTATAAGTAAGTTATAAAATCATAAGAAACAATATTTATACATGGACTCGATCCCATATATCAACATTTCGTGTGTATTTTAGTGTAGATGTCATCTTATTTACCATCAAAGACTACCGGCGGTCATATAAGCCGATATAAACATTGACCTAAATAAGACTGTTAGCGACCAAATGCAATTGATTTTTTCGGAAATATTGACACTTTAAACACCAAATTCCCTCACACAAATGCGTCTTTTTAAACATCTTTAATATTATGTAATTTGATAAAAATAAGGAGAAGTTAAATGTTCATATAGTTTTAGACATAACGGTTAAATGCTTATTGTAAAACGTTATGAATATCGTCATCTTGAGTATGGCACATATCAGTATTAACAGAAACATAAATAAATCAGTTGTATTTTATGTCATGAACAGCTTTATACATTCTAATCAGCCTTCACACCTCCTAATTATGGTGAAGTGTCTTTTATTAGCCGTTTAACATATTTGTCAGGCAAATCGTTTCATGGAACACACGAATAGAGTTTTTAAACTTCTTAATTCTTACCAGGAAATAAGAGATGAATTGACAGATGACGAGTTGTATTCAAACTTATATTCTATATTCTTGATTCTGATTCAAATATTACAGCAGATGATACAAAGGAATTATAGAAAGAAATGGGAAAAGTAGTAAAAGGATAGATGCAAATAATGACGTTAACCAGAAATATCATCTAATAGAAATTCTCATACAAAATGAAATATTATAAGATACTAAATAGAGATCTTAATCTTCATATAAAAATTCAGAAAAAAATGTGCCCGCTGTCAATTGATTTCACTTTCCAATAAAATTGAGAATGTAAATGGGACAACAACTCGACCATTGAGCAGACAATTGACAAAGTCTACTAATGGATCTTCAAAACAGCAATAAAATGCTACAACCAGCGGTGTGCTCGAGCTGGTCCCTAAACAAAAATGTATACAAGTTTACTGATAAAGGACGTCATACTTAACTCAGAAATAAAAACAAGAAACCTCGATGACGTTATTTCACTTAATTATTTAAAGATTGTTAACTTTGTTAACTTCATCAAGAATAAAATGTAATCTACCTTATCTCTAGAATAAAATATGAAAGTTAGCAATGAGGGTAATAAAAGAATTTCATTTTTCTGTTTTTATCATGGTTGGAGTTGCGCAATCTTCGGACTTCTGTGTAAAGATCTGCTATTGTTTCTTTTTTCGTCTTTGCTTTCATTTTCCCATGCTGTTTTGTTTTGTTTTGTTTTGCTTTTTTACGTAAAAGTTTGCATTTTTGTCTCGTTATCTTCTCTTTTTTGTAATTCAAATAAATGCTTAGCCAAAACAAGCAATGAACGCATGAACCTATCAAGGAATATTGTAGAGTTTTTGACATATGGAAGTTTTATATGTTACTGATAGAAATTAATTGAACCTTTTGCTATTTTCTATATTTTTTAACGTATAACTGACGCCACCTTCATGTTGTGCTTTAATTCAACAACAAGTTCTTTTGGTATTCGTTTGACGTTTTTCCTTTGTATCTTATTATTTTCATAGTTGATAAAACAAATAAAATATAACTTTTATTGAATACACTATTACCTAAATAGGCAATCATATTTAGATTATATTTTCTTTCTGTTGTTGTAAATAAGTAACCAGTAGGCTATCGGTGTTCGAAAGTCATAAATCGATTGAAAGAAAACAGATCCAGTTTACAAACTTAAACCGATGGAAACACAACAACTATAAGAGGGAAGCTAAGAAACAACAGGATCACTGAAGTACTAACATACATAGAAACGAAATATTTGATAACAATTGCCTTATTCTTGACTTGGTATGGAACATTTTAAGAAAATTTGAGTTGAACCTGGTTTAACGGGTAACTAACCCCCTTCTTTATGACACTGTTAAAAATATGGCTGAAATGACAAGAAATTGAGACAGAAATACATCACAAACACGCAATACCTAAATCCGCAATCATATATAGATAATATATTCTTTCTCTTGTGTTTATACAATACCATAATATACAACTATTTTTTTTAAGTTTTCTTTAAGCATCTGTATATCACATTGCAAAACGTGTGTTTAACTTCAATTGAAACAATCTCTCACGATTTGTGGAAATGGCATTTGTATATTCAATAGAAAGTCTATGACAGCTATAATAACAATGATACGACAAAAGTCTCCTTAGACGATGATATTTAATTTAGCCGTAAGAAATGTCATAAACATTTGAAAAGTTGGTTCCATTTGCTACTAACAGCTGTTTCCGTGCTTCGTCAAAGAAAAGAGTTGTTGGTCTATTAAGACCATCTTCTTTGGTCAGTATCTGTTTGCATTGTTTTCCATCAGGAGATATGACCACCACATTACACGTGTTCCTTCCAACAACAAAAACATTCCCTTTGTTGTCTATGGTTATTCCTTCGGGACCATCTAAAACTCTTGTCTCTTCGAACTCCCAAACTTGTGCTCCACTGTATGAACAGCACATTACTTTTTGTTTATCTGGATATGTGAAGAAAATGTTGTCAGCATGCGTTGACACGTATGATAACTGCGATGAGACTGTATTAGAGATTGTAGTGATATTGTAGTCTGAACAAGATACAACATGAAGGTCCTTATCTGCGATACAACAGATTAAAGATTTACCATCGTAAGTAATACCGTAAGGATCACCTGGTAAATCAATGAACTTTGTCACTTTTTTCTTGATCAGATCAACAATACTGATACCTGGCTTTTTACTTGAATGTCTAGAAGATACAGCTACTGTAGTATCATCTAAGGACACTAGACTAAACGCGCGGTATGGTTCTTTAAGTTGGATTGTATATTCAACTCCACTGTCGACATCAACCACCTTAACTCTTCCATTTGTATCTTTGAAATCTGTAAACAGAAATTCACCTTTTTTTGAAACGCAGCATCCAGTAGGGTACATACAGGTTTGGTCAACTTTTCGTTTGAAAACGAGTTTTATATTATTGATTAATACTACTTCTTTTGGGATCAACAATTGGGCTTGTCTTTCTTTTCTTCTATTTAAGTTTATTTCAGTAGAATGACTTTTCTTGACTACAATGGAACAAAATTTTTCAATCATCAGAATATCCTGTATCTTAGTATTGATTGCACTTTTTATGTTGATCTTATTGTGATTCTTCTTTTTAATACTGGACTGTAGATGTTTTTCATAATCCGTGGTTTTCGACTGAATTTCCCTCATACATAGGAATGCTTGCAGATCTGATGAGTATTTCTTCGTTTTCTTCAGTTCTGATTTCATTTGATTTATTCTCTTTGCTTGATCTTGAAGTGAAGACACAATCGACTGAACAGTTTCGCAGCAATTAAATTCAATTTGGCTAAGTTCGTTTATGAAATCTTCTTCCAGTTTATTTACATGCTGGATGACCTGTTGTTTTAAGTGACAAACTTGTGCAGCTATTTTCGTCTTTTGATCTGTTATATTTTCCATATTAGATTCTCTGTCTTTACGGATTAGATTGATATAAGTTAATAGCTCTTCAATGTTCTGCTCCAGGTCAATAAAGGACTCTGAAGTTTTGATGTCTCTTACTCTATCATCAAGTGACACTATTTCCCCACAGGTACCATGCTCCTCTGCACATTTGTTGCATATTGGAGTCTCGTGCTTAATACAGTAAAGTTGAAACATTTCATTGTGATAAACACAATCCTGCCTGATGTCGGTTACAACATCTGGTAAAAGTTGGTAATCAGAAATAGAAATAGTTTGGTGATTCCCTGTTGCCTTTGAAACATTATGATGTTCTCTACAGCCAGAACATAATGGTTCCTCGCTTTGATTACACCAGTGAGTGGACGTCGAAGTTTGATGTCGAAGATCGCATACTGCGCACACTGATGTACAAGAAGCCATTGACGATGGTCCTATCAAAATAAGTTCAAACTATGTTATAAATTTGTATTTGTGTCATATAGGAAAGAAAGTCACATGTAAACTATATTAAAACGATTTATATATTATTTTTATAATTTTTTAATTAATTGTTCTGTGGTTATAGCTCTTCATAAGTTATGTGCGTCAGACGGGTTTTTCTAAATCTACTTGCACCGGACCCGCTTAAACCCTTAACTATAAGAAATATGTAATTATGTAACACGTGAGAATATGTATTAATGTACACTAAAAGAATGTTGACTGATAATATTATGCAGTCAACTTCTAGGAAACTCAAAACTAGTAACTGAAAATAACATTTAATAAGTTCCGTGTGTCCAGTGTGCTTGTCTGAATTTATCTTCATTGGAAACGCTGAATGTAAAATTTAAAGTTCTTAAAAATGATGAACACGTAAACCCTTGTAAAAAATTATATGACAAAAAGAGATCTAAAAAAAATTTAGTCAATTCCAAATAACGCCAAGTTTAACATGTTTAAAGACAAATAATTTTTTAAGTTGTGTTGATAACAATTCCAGAGAAAATTTCAAACTCATAGATTGAACATCAACTGACAACGACATAGCTGAAAAAAAGAACACTTAAACAATAATAAACTAAACAAAAGATAGAACACTAAAGACTAAGCAAAACGTACCCTACAAAAAAATGGGGCTGTTCTCAAGTGCTCCGGAAGAGTAGACAGATCCTACTCCACATGTGGTACGTGTCTTCATGTTATTACAATCACAGTAACACGAATTTAGTCTAATTCGGTAGGTAGCATCCGTGAAAAGGGACAGTATTGTAGTTACGACATTAGGAACATATCCGTTATCATCTGCAAAACGAATATTCTATAACAATTAATGAAGAAATAACAATTTTACATTATCGTAACTACAACCCTGCCCTCTTTCGCTCGACCTTCGGTATTAGACTTTGCACAGGATTAGTAGTAATATTAGCAACACGCCTAATCAACACGTGAATTAAACCGGTTTACCGTTCCTGAGCATTTGGGATCACCATCGGTTTTTGCCAGTTCGTTTTGCTCTGTCCTTATTTTTCTATGTTATGATTTAGATTAGCTTTGAAAATTTAATAAACCAGGTCAAATAAATATTTATAATCACCACAAGCCATTTTTTGTTTCAAGGCTGAAATGTACAATTGTTTATTCTCGAGTGTTATGAACGTTCAATGAAATAAACAAGCCAACATTTACATCATAAACTGATGATGCGTAGACGCTCTTATCATTATTTAAAAACATTTATAAAAACAAGATAATATTATATACAGTGATAGAAATTGACATCACAAACCTTCAAAGTTTACCTGTGATCATGGTGATATCGATCACACACCTGTGTTTTAAATATACTGAACATGTAAAGAAACGCACAGAAATATTTGATATCCTTCGTTTAAAAAGATTTATGTTTCAAAGTAAAATAAAGAATATTACTGGCTCACCATTTTTGACATTAAAGGCAAAAAATCCTTTAAAAATAATGATTTAATAATAATCAATTAATTTGGAACTAAAATGTTTCATTGTTTAAAAACATTAATAAACGATTGATTCCGAACTAAGGGATAGTCTTATACACAAGCATGCCTTTTTATATGTCAAATATATCAATATAGAGAGAAATTCACTGAGGTGATAAAGGATTTAAAAATAATTGATATGTCAATGGGTTATATTTTTTATTTTTATATTCGAAATCTGACAATTCTATGCACTTGCCTTTCTCTTAATAATACGAATATTTGTTCTTATTCATCATTAACCTGTTTTTAAATCATTCATTGAATATTATAAAGCGGATTTTAACATAATAAACTTATCATAAATACCAGGATTGAAATTTTAATTTTAAGGCAGACGCGCGTTTTCTCTACAATTAAAATAGGCATCAGTTGCGCTCGAATCAAATTATGTTATAAAGGTAAAATAAAGCACGAAGTTGCGCTGAGGAACAAATATACTTGCCGTTGTTTTTCGATTCTAGACTTTCTACATGTTCTATCAGAAAATGTTCTTCATCTTCACTTGAATTTAAAGAATAAAATTACAAATGTTTTGATCCTTGTCAATCTTTACAACCTGATAAATAGCTAGCTTGTTTGATATGTAGGGGAACTAATCCTCATTTGCGTGGGGTGCTCTTTTTTCGGGCACTATGATACGTCTCTCTTTAGAACTATACTTAAATTGAAATAAGTTCGAAATATACCATTGCAATGTAGCATTCTGTATATGATTACATTTCAATAAAAACCTCCTGACCTAAAAAACGATCCCGTGCGATTAAAAAACAACATTCTAGGTTTATAATGCAGAACGCAACATACGTGTTTCGAAATTCAATATTCGTCAGGGGCGCTCGAATCGATTATTGACTCGTGTTAAAAAACAATTTTGAAAAAATAGGTCAGTGCTCTGTGAATCAACTAATAAAACAAGAGTGCAAATTGGTTAATACTGAAAGTCTTAAACTTTAAGATTAAAGTGTTACTATAAGTATCACATAATCTTTACATTTTTGAAGATCCATGAAAATAAGGCCAAGATCAGAAAAATCTTGTTAGACAAACATGAACACCTCACACATATTCATAAAACAAATGTAGTTTATGGAATTTGAACAAGGTTGAACGTGCTGAAATGTCTCGCCTGCGTTATGACCATTAAAGAGGTCGGATAAATCTTGTCAGTCATATAAGTACACCAAACAATTTGTCCATCATAATCATAAATGACCTATTGCTTTTAGTACCAAAACAGACCAAACAAAAGAAATTTAAACATTGACCAATGAACCCTGAAAATTAGGTCATGGTCATATGGTATTTGCAACACATTTACATCTTCTATTTAATATATCAGACGTAGTGTCATTAGTGTTAAAAAATCAGACCAAAACATAGTCACTTAACAATGATCAATGAACCAAGAAAATAGTTCAAGGCCAAATGAAGTCAGCTAGACCGAAATTTAAATCTTAAAATCATTCGTACTATATTTGGCCTTTTTTACATTTTGTTGTTAAAGTTTCACTGATGCGTCTTTCGTAGACGAAACGGGAGTCTGTAGCAAATACAAAATTTCAACCATGGTATTTTTGATGAGTTTATTTATATCCATACATCAAATATAATTGACATAATTCTAATAGCTCTTAAAATCAAGACACAAAAACTCACCATTGACAAAGAACCATCAAAATAACGTCGAGGTCAGATTAACCCTGCCAGACTGACAGTAACCCATTACAATCACTGACTGGTCTAATACTTTTGTTGTCCCTTTCACATCATTATTATTTTCATGTGATCTAGCTTTGTATCTACTATCTAAGAAATCATATTCATGATCTTATCATTTTATTCATTCTCATACAAATTATTGACTTTACCTATCAAATAATCAATTCTATCGTCTTGCTTTTTATGGATTTCAAAATATCCCTAAATATACTACTGTCAACACCAGCAATACTGTTTTCTTGAGATTTGGGTTCGAGGCTACCACAGGTGACATTTGATGTTTAACTTATACTTGGAATTGACTTCACAATTGAAAAACTTCTTTTACCTTTGTCTTACTTTCAAGAATAAACGTCCAACTCTGCATCTTTAAGACTGCAGACATTGTCCTCATAATTTTTTTTCTGAGGGAACACCGTCCTCTTTCAAATTTCTGATTGCCATTCTTTCTTTCATTTTTTTCTTCAAAAATTGCCAAAACAGCCCAATTCTGGAACTTTTCAAAGAAAATTCAAAATAAAGTAAACGGTTATGATATATGTTTTGTAATTACTTATGTTCAGACTTAAGGTGGTACCTAACACTACAGGGAGATAACTCTGTAAAATCAGGTTAACGTTTTGATTACGTGGTGTTGTTAAGGGAATATTAAGCTTCTCAATGATCACAATATTAAGTGTTCGTCAAACTGCTATATACCCAGTGTATTTTTTCTGATAAAACGGTTGGTTCAAATTTTTTGAAATGTTTATATTTTTGTCACAGGGTCAAAGTAAATACTTTGTCAAAATTTTAAGAAAAATTAAACGAGCCAAATTAATTTTAGTCAAAGTGCTGTGTACCACCTTAGTTCATTATTCTATTTATCAGGACAAACTATGTCTATTAAACTATGCAAACACTTTGAATACTCATTCATTCAGTCATTCAGCTTATATTCACTTTATTGTGTTAATATGTCTTTGTATTGGGTTAAGTTATTTCAATTGATATATTATAGTGTGTCTTTGTTGTAATGTTACACTATTATTCTTTTAGGTAAGGGTTAAGGTTCTACCTATCAGAGCGCTTAAACCCGATGCCTTTGTTTGCACCTGTCCTTAATTTAATGACGGCTGTGGTTGAAAAAAGTTTAAACTTAACAAAAAAAAGGGTTTTTTCAGCTTGGCAATTGTGAACTGGTGTGCATTGGTTGCTGTTGGTTGATTTGGCATATAAATGTATCTCTTTTCTCGTTTTTATATAGATAAAACTGTTGGTCTTCCAGGCCATTTATAGCTTTCTGTTTTGAATGAGACAAGGCCATACCTTGACCTATAACGGTTTACTTCTACAAATGATAATTGGGGGAAGAGTTGTCTCATTGGCACTCATACTCCTTCTTCATATATCTACATATACTATCTCATTTTATTCTAGAATTGATATGCCATAATAAAACCATGAAACTGACGTCTGGGTCAAATGATATCTTTAAGATAGACATGTACACCTAACATCATTCCATACACCAAATGTAATTGACCTATTGCTTCAAAAATATAATATAACACAAAAACTTAACAATGACAATTAAACCATGAAAATAACATCAAAGTCAGATGAAACCAGTTAAACTGACATGTACCTGTTACAATCATTCGATACACCAAATATAGTTGACCTACTGCTTTCATTTTAAACTAATATCTGAGAAATAACCTAAATTATGTAATTTTAATCTTTACCAATGATCTTTGAAATTAGATCAAGGTCAGGAGGACCCTGTCTAAAGGATATTTTCACATTACAAGGACCCATATGAAAATAATGTATCATATTACTTATAACATTATGACTGTGAAATTTACATGACAAAAACTCTTTTCAAGCAGTGGACATACCATGAAATAAGGTCAAGGACAAGGGACACATGCAAGACATATTCTTTGTATCAGCATACAAGCATCTGATCAACACCCTTCTGAAATATAAAGCTTAAGTGCCAGTCTTTGTAAGAATTAGGCAATTTTGTAAAAAATCAAAACATGGCTGTAAAACCCACCTACCTAGCCATCCTATTTTGAAGTAACATTCATCCTGAGTTAGAAATGGCAGGTCTTTAGTGTCTGTGTGTCTGGTAATTTGAGAAATCTTTAGACAAACTTTGGTTAGAATGATAGCAAACTACAGACTTAGCTCCCCTTAATTGTTTATTTCTAGTACATTGTAACCAAATTTTATCTCAAATTACCAGAACAGGACAATGAAACGAATGGTATATTTTTGCATCATTATACATTTTGAGTGTGGGTTTTTGTTTGTCATGTTTTCACCACTGCCTGATTCTTAGGTAGACTAGCACTTTTTAAAATGAAAATAATTTATGCCGCGGTTGCAGCCAGATAATAATCCATATGTATCGCATGCTGTGACTGGTAGGACATAAACCAATATCTGAATCTTTTCAGTGTTTTATTTGGCACAATATTGATTTAATACAAAAATAAAGTTGTCTCCCTTTGTACAGAACATTTTCTCCTTATACAAGAATGATCATAAATAGTTCAATACAACCAAATTATACAGTTTTCAAAGATGAACAATAGATAATGTTAAAGAGACAGTAACCCAATAACAAAAATAATCAAAAAATAATTACAGTGTTAATACATGTAGACTTGAATAAAATTGTCTTGAAAGCTTTTTTGGAATCTTTTATAAAAATTAATTTCATGAATGTACATGTATACAGGACAGTCAAAAAAGTAAGACTTGATATCTATGAATTATGAAAGTTTATAGACTTAAAAAACATTCTTCAAATTACAATAAAATATTTATTTGTACACCTTATTTCAATGACATGTATATAATGTAGAATATATATATATAACAGTATATGTTCCTAGTGGAATAACTGGTGATGAAAGTGTGTCCCAACAGGAACAGATATATTGACATTGTTTATAAACATGTTTCCAGTGAAACCTCTGTTAGGTGGAACAAAGATGTGAGCTGCTTTGTATATCAACCATTTGTATGCAAATGAATATCAATGCATCTGTTCACCTATTTCAGGTTGAAAAAATCGACATTTGAAATTTAAGTTGTTACAAGAACCCTTCAAAACAAACCACAATTCATCTATTATTTCGTATTTGAATGTTCCAAAATTAATCAAAGTCTAATACATGTACATGTATACATGAAATTATATTAGGTCAATTTCAAAACAACGCAGCTCATCACAGGTCTGATCACCAGTGATCACATGACAGTAGATAGCAATTATAAAATCAAATAAAATTGAGAAAGGAAATGGTGAATATGTCAAAGCGACAACTACCCGACCATAGAGCAAACAACAGCCGAAGGCAACCAATGGGTCTTCAATGTAGCGAGAATTCCCGCACCCGTAGGTGTCCTTCAGCTGGCCCCTAAAATATGCATAATAGTACAGTGATAATGGACATCATACTAAACTCCGAATTATACACAAGAAACTAAAATTTAAAATCATACAAGACTAACAAAGGCCAGAGGCTCCTGACTTGGGACAGGCGCAAAATTGCGGCGGGGTTAAACATGTTTATGAGATCTCAACCCTCCCCCTATACCTCTAGCCAATGTAGAAAAAGTCAACATTGGACAGCATTGTCAAGAATCTCTGGATTTTTTGTTCGTAACATCACACATGGGTTGAGAACGCTTTACTCCTATGTCTGTCATTGATTTAGCTTTCACTGGATTTTCTTCACTAATCTGTAAATAAATATAAGAAAAATATACACTGCATTCAAAAATACAATTGAAAGTGTATAATGTGAATGTGGCTGTCCAATACACTAACCGCTCCATCTGTAAGACTAAATCCAGATACACATTTGTTTCTGAAAGCAGACTGTCATATAGTCTATTTTGTGAAAAAATAAACTTTCAATAATCAAAAACATTTTAGTAACTATCCAAAAGTACCGTATTTTAAACCAGGAGTTGATCGATTTTGATTTAACTGCATGTGTTTCCTGAGCAGGCAAAAAGTACATTTTACTTTTTTCTATATCAGTATCAAACTAAAATATGTGGTCTGATTGCCAATGAGACAATTGTTCTGTGAATGACCCAATGACAATGATATTAGTAACTGTAGGTAAACGGTACAGATTTCAACATGGCCATTAAATTTTTAGATTTTAGACATAAAAACTTTTTCAAGACTAAATTTTCTTATGACTTGATGTGAATCTTTTTCAAAGAAAAATTTAAGACAGGGATTATTTTTGTAGCAACTTCATCTTCAAAAAAGTAACTTCAAAATCAAATAAACCACTTACAAAAGATTCCAAATTGACAGGAATTTACAATGCTATTTAGAAAAAATGGCAACAAACATATATATCAACATGGCATGGCATGACATACATGTATACAGTATCTGTTACCATTTTTTTCTTGGCTAAAAATCTAGTAATAAGACACAAGATTTTGTACAGCAATAAATATATTTGACACCAAACAGTAATTAATGTAAACTATCTTGATATATACTGTAACAACACAAGAGGTCTTTTAAAATTGTTATACGATGATGGCTGATGTGCCCATATTTTGACTATTTTATTTATTGTATCTGTTTAGTAAACGCATCAATGTAAATATAACGGAATTTGATGAGACTGTCATCAAAGTGAGAGTGTTAGCGCTATAAAAACAGGTTTAATCCACCATTTTCTACATTTGAAAATGCCTGTTTCAAGTTAGGAATATGACAGTTCTTGTCCATTCGTTTTTGATTTGTTTTGTTATTTGATTTTGCCATGTGATTATGGACTTTCTGAATTGATTTTCCTCCAAGTTCAGTATTTTTGTCATTTTACTTTTTGGTAAGAAATAAACTTGAAGCAAATGAATATTAACTTATTTTGGGTTGAGTTAATCTCTATGGAATATCTGTATCTGTTTTAAAATACAGTTTTAATCACAACTCTACAAAACAGAGCTTGCTCATCTTTTATTTCTTTTTTAAATATTCCAAAATCAATTCCAGTCCTTTACATGTACTTGTATATACTTAAGCAATCACTTGCCACAGATCAACTTTTTAAGCGTAAAACCATTAATGTCACATGTGGAGAAGATCTTTTTACCCGTCCAGAGCACAGGAGATTGCCCCAGTTTTATTTGGTGGGATTCTAGTTACTCAGTTGTTAGTTTTCTTTGTTGTGTTATGTGTTCTTTTAGATTTATTTTTTATCTTTTGGTCTTTTTTTGCGTTTTTTGCCACGAAATCTTCAATTTGCTTTGAACTGAGTTTGGTATCTTTCCCCTCTCTTCTACTGCAATATGACAAACATGTACTATGTGTATCATAGTCCTAAATTACTTACATTTTTCTCTACAGCATGTTGTCTAGTCCACTGTTTGGCATTTTTTATGTACAAGGTCTTGTTATATTTATATTCATTAGACTGCAACAACAAAAAATATGAGTGAAGTAGGAAAAAATGACTAAAAAAGACAATTTAAAAAAAGAACATAAAAATATCAAATATATATGGCATACTGATATTTTCATTTTTTTAGGATCAAAATTTGTTTCCCCTTTTATAAGAATAAAGTTTAATTTTCAAACATCAAGCACTTTCAAAAGAAACATTTTTAGTCTTTTTTTCTTTCAGCATGTTGAGTGCCAGGATCACATTATTCATGCATTTATGCATATAACACAAACAATTTTCAATATCTTCCAAGTTCTCCATCCCTTTACACAAAAAAATGACAGAAAGTAACAGTAAATATTTCTAATAAAGTTGTACCAAAAAAGTTAATCCTATTCTATCTTTCCAATACTGTATGGTCAATGTTTTAAGCTTTCATGAAATGCAACAATCAAAGTGCTGGATAGCACCTGTGGAAAGTTTGCAAAGGTAGATTGTAATATTTCAAATAGATAGTGTGTAGATTGCATGGTTAACTTTTTTTCCTACTTAAAAAAGAAAAAACTGTATCAAGAAGTAATTGTAACAGGATGCTGCTACCAAGACTCCCAAACAAAGCTCTCAAAATTAGTCATTCCCACGGGTCGCCTGACATTAAGCAAAGTCCAATACAGATTGGTCTGGTCTAGTAAAGTGATATTCATGATTTGGGGGTAGGGATCTAGACAGTTTACAAGTTCTCAAACAGACAGGAGGTAGGGTAAGAGTGGCCCTAGGAGACTAGCCTTTTATTTCATCTGATTTGTTTTATTATTCAGTACAAGAATATATGTTGTTTCAGTGTGGGGATTTCAACAGTTTTCAAGTTTTCGAAAAGGGGTGGATCTTGACTGTTTACAAGTTCTCAAAACAGGATGGGGTGGGGTTACACCGAGGGACTTAATTATATTTCACTTTATTCGTTTTATTGTCCAATACAAGAATATTTATGATTAAGGGTTGGGGATCTCAACCGTTTACAAGTTCTCAAACATGAGGGGTTGGGGATGACTCAGAGGTACTCTCACTATATTTTATTGGTTTTGTTTTGTTGCCCCATAAAATAGAATATATATGGTTTAGGGGTGATCATCTCAACCGTATAAGTTTTCAAAAAGAAGTTGGTTGGGTCACCCCTGTGGACTTCTTCTATATTTCATTTTGATTTATTTTATTTTCTCATACAAAAATATATATGGTTTGTGGGTGGGGATCTCAGCCGTTTACAAGTTCTCAAACAACAAGGGGATGGGAGTGAACCCTAGGGACTCGCCTTCTTTTGAATTTAATTTGTTTTATTGTCCAGTACAAGAATATATATGGTTAAGGGGTGGGTTGAATTTGTTTTGTTGCCCTATACAAAAATATATGGTTTAGGGGTAGGGATCTCGACCGTTTACAAGTTCTCAGACATGAGGGGGTGGGCTGACCTAAAGGGACACCCACTTTATTTCATTTGATTTGTTTTGTTGCCCTATACAAAAATATATATGGTTTAGGGGTGGGTATCTTGACCGTTTACAAGTTCTCAGACATGAGGGGGTGGAGCTGACCCAAAGGGACACCCACTTTATTTCATTTGATTTGTTTTGTTGCCCTATACAAAAATATATATGGTTTAGGGGTGGGTATCTTGACCGTTTACAAGTTCTCAGACATGAGGGGGTGGAGCTGACCCAAAGGGACTCCCACTTTATTTCATTGAATTTGTTTTGTTGCCCTATACAAAAATATATATGGTTTAGGGGTGGGGATCTCAACAGTTTCTAAGTTCCCAGACATGAGGGGGTGGAGCTGACCCAAAGGGACTCCCACTTTATTTCATTGAATTTGTTTTGTTGCCCTATACAAAAATATATATGGTTTAGGGGTGGGGATCACAACAGTTTCTAAGTTCTCAGACATGAGGGGGTGGGGCTGACCCAAAGGGACTCCCACTTTATTTCATTGAATTTGTTTTGTTGGCACATACAAAAATATATATGGTTTATGGGTGGGGTGACTGACCCTTCTGGAGTTCCTCTATAATCATTTGATTTATTTCATTGTCCCATACAATAATATATATGGACCATAATTTGGTATTCGGCCTTTGGTTTCTTTTTGTATCCTTTTTTATAAGTTCTAAAATTTTAACTTTTATTTTGTGGGTTGTGTTGGTGTTAGAATAGTATGAATGGAACAATCGAGTTTTTCGAGAAAAAATTAATACATTTTGATTCACCGTTTACGTGACAGGAAACCAAACAGGAAACCAATCTTTATTTTCTTTATTTTGCACAATATAATTCAAAAGGCATAAATAAACACCATTACTAGTGTTACTTGCTTCATGTTAATATTCAAAATCTGTTTTCAATGTGATATTTAAGTTTTTTTAAAACGTGATAGGAAACCATAAGAAACCGAAAGCATTTTTTTAGTTTTATTTTATTGCAAAATCTGCTTAAAATAATCTGAACAGTATAATTTTTCTTAATATCCATCTTAAATGTAACAGTATTATAAAACTCCTAAATATGTGCTTGTTTTGAAAACAATTAGTACAATTTATTCAGAATTTTCCATATTTTCTTCATTGATACAGGATACCATAATCGTTGTATCTTGATGTTTTGGCCAAAAAAATATATTTATATTTGGTTTTGAAATTCCAGTTATATAAAATTTATTCCAAATCATTGGCAATGTAATATTCTTTAAATCCAGTAAAGAAAAAAACTTTTAACTTGGAATTAAAATCTTTAAAATAGGCACCATGTGATATTTGTGACCTGTACACCATCTACATGGTTTCCACATTTTAACCTACTTTAGTGGGCTAAAATCAATAAAGTACTTCCTTTCTTTCAAGTCATGCCTGGTAAAGTTTACTTTTCCTTTGACAAGTTTATTGCGTTTCTGAAAAGTGTTTGCAGAACATTCATGAATAAAAAAAATTAATTAAAAATTGTGACAAAGTTACCAACTTTGTACATTCCAAGTGTAACGGTATATTAACATCAATTTTTCAGCACTTCGGTGTTGACATGAATATCAATTATATGGTCATTTTTATAAATTTTCTGTTTACAAAACTAGAATTTTTCGAAAAACTAAGGATTTTCTTACCCCAGAAGTAGATTACCTTAGCCATATTTGGCACAACTTTTTGGAATTTTGGATCCTCAATGCTCTTCAACTTTGTATTTATTTGGCTTTTTAACTATTTTGATCTGAGCGTCACTGATGAGTCTTATGTAGACGAAACGCGCGTCTGGCGTATTAAATTATAATCCTGGTACTTTTGATAACTATTTCATTTAATTATCTTTATTCACCTAAAATATCCAGTAATATTTACTGCTGAAGCAAAATCAATCCAACGAACATCGGCACCATGATAAGAGACGTAATTTCGATTGAATTTTCCAAGGACCCTTTACATCGTTATTGGGAAACATAGTGTGTTTAAAAGTCGGTCAAATCTGAAATCGATTTTGTCAAGTCATTGGGCATTTATTTTCACACAAGATTGTATGTAACATTATGCACATGACATAGAAAAAATAATAGACCCCCGGCCCAATCTCTTTGAAAATTGCATTTTCCTTTTTTAAACAAGTCGAAACAAGTCTACAGATTATGTTTGCTAACATCCCGTTGGAAACAAAAACAATGTTTAGAACTAGTATATCGTATGTCCGGCTGTAATGGCGTGATCACATGTTAGTCACATGTTTCGCGTATGACCAGAAATGATTAGAACTTAAGGACAAAAACAATTTTAATAAATAACTGGACTTCTGTTTTGTGTGAAATGTAACGCATAACGATAACGTCATTTTCTTACTTAATTATTACAAAGATCAAAACAAGAATGTAAATCATCTTTGATTTACCTGTTTGAACATCTCGCGAGAGTTCATATTTGCATATTGTTTTTAAGAATTCTATTACAACAAAGCAGATTACATCATCTAAAATTTGCGTTACGAAATTGGACACATTCTTATTGGTCGATGTTCTTTGTTATTTGAAAGCAAAAGTTACGAATTTCCGGTGACGATTATCTATAAATCAGTCAATGCACTTCGGAAGCAAAAAGTAACGCAAGAAACGACACAAAAATACGGTTGTAGAATCTTTGAAATTTGTATATTTCAATTTTTTTTCTAGGGAAGAGTAGCATACACTTGTATGTTGATAAAAATAATGGCATCTTTAGATGTAGTTATAACTTTTCTTACAGTAATTCACAATTTTATCACTTTTCTATAGTTATAGGAAACGAGCCCAATAGCAAATTATGGTCCATATATGGTATATGGGTGGAGATCTCAACTGTTACTAAGTTCTCAAAAAACCAGGGGGTGAGAGTGACCCCAGGGGACTCGCCTTTTATTTCATCTGATTTGTTTTATTGTAACGTATAAAGAACATATAATGTTTAGGAGTGGGGATCTGACTGTTTTTAAGTATTCAAACATGAGGGGTTAGGTGGGGTGACACCATGGACTCAACCTAAATTTAATTAATTTGATTTGTTTTATGGTCCTGTGATCATTACTGAAAACCATGTGTGTCTGTCACTTACTGTTTTCTTCAAGGTTATAATTTATTATTGTTATTGAAAATTTTAAAAAAAATCCCTTAGGGTTCTTTAGTAAATTCCTCCCTTCTGTTGGCCCCTCAAAATACAACTAAATAGACCCCAAGGAGAAAATAATAAGAACTGAGCAAAAACTTTGTTTAGGAGTCTTAATAGCCATTAGTATAATTACGATTTTTGTTATAGTCCGATTTCTAATGCCGAATATGTAAAAGGCCGAGTTTATTATAGTCCGAGATTGTTGTGGGCCGAGATCAGATGAGATACCATGATACTTCCGATACTCTCGGGCTTTTACATATTGAATAGAAATTTGTAAAAATCGTAGTATAAAGCGACGAAAAATGTTCATTCATGAAATATTTTAAACACGCTATTAATTTTCTCTTCAACCGGAGGAAGGTAGGAAACCTTTGAAACCGGGATTGTAGTAATCCCGTTTGGAGGCACACATATATGGATCTGACGCAAGTCTGAAGAATACCGATAAAATCAAAACGTAGAAACTGCTGTCTCGTGTGTGTATTGATTTTACTTTCTGCATAGCGCAGATCCTCGAAGTAGTGTTTGTTCGTCTTTCAAATGAAGTTGAATTATTTGATTTATCGATGAAAATTCAGTACATTTTTTATTCAAGCTGTATGCTATTAAAATAGAAGAGCTCAAAATTTCAAAAGCATCTTTCTATTATTAGTTTTCAAACACCAGTACTACATTATCTAGAAGTAGGACACACTTCCTAAAGTAAGTTAGGCTGTCTCTTTTCCGGTTAGGCCGATGCCTTAAGAAAGTTTATTGCTATAGCAAACTTTCCAAAAATTGGGCTACACTCCTTGTTTTTATATATTTTATGCCTAGTTCACACTTACATTTTATTCAAATTGAATTTGAATAAGATGCAAATCGAATTCCCTTATCCTGTTCACACGCTCTTCCTTTATAATTCAAATTGATTCGAATTTGCTAATAAGCATTAACCAATTTGCATTAGAAATCCGATTTTGTTGAAACAAATTAAAAGTGAACATCTTTCGGACAGTAGCATAAAAATGAAGTGCATTGCAATTCAAATTAAAATTTAGGTTTGGATGTAAAACGTATCGAATGCGAATTAAACGAATTTCAATTAGTTAATGTGAATCTACATGTATTTGAATTATGTGTGAATGCAGCATAAGAGACAAGTTGGGCTATATTTATTGAAATGATACATTATCTGTCACAAGGATTACATGTAACATTCAAGTACTGTAAATTTCTCAATTTTCATTGAATAAGGTACACAAAATATTAATTAATTTGGTGGATTCTAAACTTTTATCTATATGTTTGCATGTGCATTTTTTAATTGGTGGAATATTTTTTGGCCATTTTGTTCTATCTGCTAAAATAAGCAAAAATTTACACCCCTAGAAAAAAAAACTGCTATACGTTATAAATTTATTGTGCTTACAATATCAGCCATCAGTGGATCTTCAGGATTTGGTTCTGCCATTAATAACTGTATACTCGTTAACACTGTACTGATGTTTAAACATGGCTTCCATGCCCCCTATAACAATAAAAATATGCTGGTCAACACTAAACTGATGTCTAAACATAGCTTCCATGCTCCCAACAACAATAGAAATATTTAGTAACCACTGTGCTTATGTTTAAACATGGCTTCATGCCCCCTATAACAGTAAAAAAAATGCTGATGATAGGAGTTTTTAACACCTTGACTGGCTAAACAGTCCTCGCACAGTCGTTTGGGCAACACTGTACTGATAATTTTACATGGCTTGCATGTCCCCTATAAACTCAAAAAATATGCTGATCAACATTTTACTAATATTTAAACATTTCTTCCATGCCCCCTGTAACAATAAAAAAAAAATTTAATAACATAATTATCATCATACTATCTGATGGTATCAGTCAGGGGTACTAATTGTACAAGTAATTTTTTATTCACCATGTTTACTTGAAGAATAAAAAAATATATACTTATATAAGTAAATTTGTATGATACTTCTTCAGGTGATTTTTTTTTACTTGTATACCGGCAGCTTTAAAAAAATAGAATTAAAATTATGTTTCTTGAACATTCAACATTTTTTTACTTATTTAAGTGAAAAAGCCATCTTATTTTCATTTCTTTAATTCTTAGGATTTCTTTGTTCTAATAGAATTTCTAAATTGTCTGCCCTTTGCAGATGTCTTTACTAATCATTTAAGTGTAATTTCATGGACAATGAAAATCCCATTTGTCTGTTATCTTCCGAACATTGGTCATTTACAAGCCCCAAAGTAGCAATTTTTGTAGGCTTGGCGCATATACTTTAGATCTCTGCACAATCAGTTTCTTTAAAGAATTAATTAAACTGTAATAAATTATGACCTAACCTGGGGAAAATCATAAACTGCATGTTTTTACATCTCAAAACTTGAGAATTTTGGTGGGAATGTAAAAAAAACTACTTGTATAAGTAAATTTTTGAGAAAATTAAGGGGGGAGATTATTCAAACATTATAATCTACTTATACAGTGTATAAGTATATTTAGCCACCTTGACAGAAATTCCTCTAATATGATAGCTTTCCTGTCTATTGTGACACAAGCGGAAAGTCACTTCATATTAAATATCAATAAAAGTTATCTGCTGATTTTCAGCATTGAAATTCGTAAAATTCACAAAATTTATCTTTCCGACCCAAAATCATTAAATTTTTAACTCAAGTTGGAACATTTTTATGAGGTTGCATGGTTGGATAAATTCCTTACACTGAATTCCAAACAATGTCCATTCCAAGTTTTGAATACATTAAACCATGAAAAAAGCATTTAATGCCAAATTAGTATAACAGTACATGTACAATGATGTATGGCTTCAATTCTTCATTAAAATATGTTCCAAACTAAATTTCAAATTCAAATAAAATCAGTATTTCAATTGCTTATGGCATCTTAGTGCAGCATGCTTAAACAGAGAAGCAGCAAAAACCCATTTTAAAGTCTTTGGTTTGACTCATCTGGGATTTGTACCCATGACCTCCTGCACTTGAGGTTAACATACTTCCACAAGACCATAGAGGCAGTGCCATAATTGGCACTTGAAAACTGATAGAATTGGCAAGTAATAATTTCATGTTTAGTTTAGAAGGAGGTTTGAAAGTCCATCAACCAATTTATTTTCGCAGATACTTTATTTTGTGTTTTACCCTTTCTACTCCACTTCGCGGCTATTTAATTTTGCAATTTTCTAAATTACTAGATATAGTTTTTAAAAAAAGAAAGAATCCAAACTTCATGACGATTTATATTCTCGTTACTTTTCTACTCACGAAAATAAATTAGTTGCGAAAAATAAGTTGGTTTACAGTATATAGAAAACATTTTGAACATTTTTTTCCTCAGAGTAAGAGTATTTTTTAACATTGTGTTTTACTATTCAAAGAAATAATAAAGAGTTGCTGAACCAAGGCATCCTATGTTTATTGAGGTTTGTGTGTAACATAAATGACAATTACATGTACCTTTGGAGGCATTTTCAATGTATCTAGACATATCCTTCCTCCTGTATCTATATTGGGATGGTAGATAGGGGTCACAAACCGAACTTTTGGTGGTTCAAAGGGATACCTGAAATAAAGAAAAAAAAAGTTTGGTTCTGTCACAAAAAAAATCATTACATGTATGATGTATGATCTTTTGCTATCTAATTAACAAAATGTACAAAGTTACGAACTTTTTTCCATCTACACAAAACTTTACATCTAGCATGTACATGTAAAATTTTAAGACAAAATGTGGCTATTGCAATCTGTTTGAAACAATAATTATCATTCGATGTTGACAAACACAAATATTTTGAAGGGTTGAATTCTACACTCTACCAGTCTGTAACTATGAAAGCCATCATTTTGAATTTCAAATTTTGTATTTTTTGTATGTAAATATTGTCTTTTTGACATATTCTCCATTTCAAGGTTGCATTTCTGTAAATATTGACAATGCAATTTCCCATAGGAACTCCTTTTACGGCTAAAACTGTACCACTTTTACTATGAAGTTTTGAAAAAAATCTTATCCTAGAATTGAAAGTTCATTTGCACCACAATTTTTTTCAAAGGTCAAAATATAGGGCTGTGCGGCATATTTTCAATGTTTATATGCCCTGAACTTCTCAGAGTTTAAACTTACACTAATTTTCTTAACTACCCCTACCTCGAATGAAAGATTACCACAGATTTAAATGTAAACAAAATACACATGTTTATTTACTGGTAACATTCCCAAGTTCTGTCTCTGCGATATGGAACACATAGAGCATAACTGGGAACCAGTATGTAAACAAACATAATTGTCTATGAATATTCAATTTATCCCCAAAACAGGCGTGTTTTCAGAAACAGCTGTATTTACAAAGTGCAACCTTAATTCCCATTTCATATTTGTTTTAGCAATATTTAATTTTACCTGCAGGGTATTGTCAATTCAGAAATTAAACGATGCATATTTTACTGCACTATTTAAATATAATTAATTATCAATTGTATTTACCCTGAGTAAATCATGAAAGCATTTTTTTTTGTGTCATCTCATTTTTTGCATAAATATAGGATAAATATATATACATGACAATATTTATTAAATATATAAACATTCCAATCAATTCTGAATTTACAATATATCACATCACAAGATCTAACCTTTCAGGAATCTGGATCTCCAGTGTAAAAATACCATCATGATAAGGAGTACCCTCTCCACCAAGAATTTCTGAAATTGGAAAGAAAAAAGTTAAGAGTGAGCAGCATCATTAATTTTAACCCTCTTTCTACTGGTATTTTTTCAAGGTTGCATTTTGTGTGCCACAAATATGACAGCTCAACGTCAGTGACATCACACACCATATATAATAACCTTTACATTTGGGACCCATTGAAGGAAAATATAACACTGTTTAATCTTTGGTCTTTAATTAAAAAAGATATACAGCAATGATGAGAAGCTTGCATTAATTATAACATGGACATGTGTGTCCCTCTGGCACAGCCTTTTTTTTTGTGGACACATGTGTCCATCCCCTAGCAACTTTCCAGCAAGAGGGTTAAATAAGTTACCTGGTTACACTACTATTCATGCTATTAGTCATGTTACATGTATTATGTTTTCCTAGATTAACCTAAAATTTTAACTCTATGCATTTGGTTTTGAATAGTTATCAAAGGTACCAGGATTTGGTTTTGAAATACAATGAATCCAGGTCCGCCAGAAAACACGTTCACGCCCATTCTTGTTCGCCCCCTTTCACTTTTGCACCCAAAGTCTGTTGGCACGTTCTCACCCTTTTTATTGATTTTGTCAAGGATTTGGATAGTTAGATTTTTTGTGTTAAATAATTTTGTTATCGAGTTTTAAATAAATCTTTATCATGTTTTGGTAAGAGAACGTATTGCTAGCTTATACATGCATTTTGTTTTCATTGTTTCAAAATGAAGATTCTGCAATGAAATGTCAAATTTGGGATTAAAACTATGTGCAATTTAAGTTGATGCTTTTAATTAAAGGGAAATTCCGCGATTTTTTACTTATCATCTAATTATATTCATCTTAACATAAAAAACACATTTGCAAAGTTTTAAATTTATTTTCCTTCTTATAACGGAGAAAATCAAGTATTTGTAACTTTTTTGGTTGAATTCTTGAGTGGGTCGTGACGTATTAGCCCGATTTGTTGAATTCTGGGAAAAAATAAAATCTGTTTAACTCTTATAGCTTATCGACAATATACGTAATTAAAAGCGCACAGCTGACGAATGGTCGTAGTTATTAACCACAATATAAGAATGAACGAAAATGAATATGCATATACCGTTTTGTATTGATTGAATTGAACTACTATAAAATTATCTCTAGTAAATGTTTTTGAATAAATTTCATTTATTATTGTTGAGACTTTTTCATAAAATTTTTATTGAACATTTTTACTGATATTTAACTGAAAATATTTCCATTCTATTTACCGTTATTGTTTTGATGATCATTTCAATGCAACTTTTAATGTGTGAGCAGAGTGTGTATATTATTTTGTAAAGGTCGCTGTATATTTCTGACGGCTGAGGTCAATTCGTTTACCTTGTAGCTATTTAGCCCCAGGTGTGAGCTCAACCGTACACAGGTATGAATGTTGTTATTAGACATGTTACGAAAAGGTATATTCTCGACGCTGAGATTGACAAATTAGACTTTAAATGTGGGGATGGTGTCAAAACATTGATTGTAGTTTTAAACAGGTAAAATTTAAGTCTTGTGAGTCTTGGTTAATTCAAATCTTATTTATCTAGAACATCATAATATAGCATCGTATTTGACCATTGCTTTTGTGTTAGTAGATATAGGAAGATGTGGTGTGAGTGCCAATGAGACAATCTAATTAAAAACCGATCTCTCATCGCTCCTGTTTCTGATATGTCGCGTGGGAGATCTAACGAAACCGGCTTTGAGGTCACATGTGAGTGAACTAAAAGTCATGAATTTATAAAGATATGCAAATGAGTTGACGACCTATTAATAAGCCAATCAAAAAAGTTTATGAATTATTATGACTGACGATTTCGTCGTAAATAAAATGAGTTACATCCCTTTGCCTTACGTTAAACTTCCAAGACCGTGGAAGACTCAATTTCATTGGTCGAAAAAGACACACCTACGAGGTCACTCACATGTGACCTCAAAGCGGGTTTCGTTAGATCTCCCACGCGACATATCAGAAACAGGAGCGATGAGAGATCGGTTTTTTAATTAGATTGCCAATGAGACAACTCTCCTTCCAAATAACAATTTAAAAATTAAACCATTATAGGTTAAAGTACGGCCTTCAACACGGAGCCTTGGCTCACACCGAACAACAAGCTATAAAGGGCCCCAAAATTACTAGTGTAAAACCATTCAAACGGGAAAACCAACGGTCTAAAACCAAGGGTAGCATTGTTGGATTTTATAAGACGTGAAATTTGTACGCGTGAAGGAGTGGATAGGCTAGAAAAAGGGCGGCATAGAGTTATACAAGTTCATTCGATTCTAGATTGATAATGTATACACAGTAAGCCAGTTAGATATTAGTTTTATTGTTTTATTACAGTTCCTGAAAAAAATAATTTGACGCTCCACTAATACCACACAAAGCTCTAAAGTCTGGTTGATCTTCTTTTTTTTTTTATCTCGGGTGTTTCCATAAACTTCCAATAACTCTGAAAGTTTTTAAGCGCCTTAGAGTATGTTCGACATTTACCCGACACTCTGATAAACGCAAATTCATATTGTTTACATTGTCTTTTTTCTGCTCGTGGTTTAGCTCTTAGTTGATGGCGTCTGTAGGGGGCACCGAGAGGTGATCGACACGAATAAATTTTATCCCCTAAGATGATATATTAAAGTGAAATAATTATTTATAACAAAACAATTTACGAAAAACAGATATGCTAGAGAGAAGCAAACGATGCTTACTGAAATACAGGCCCCTGACTTAGGACAGGCATGTGAAAGTATTGCGGGGTTCATGTTTGTAATATATTTCCTGCCTTTTAATTTGTCACTCTTATCGATCCGGCCTTTCCCATTAGTTATCTTTCCTTTTTTGGGGACAAAAATTGTCAGTCAACCTGCCTTTTGTTTTGGCCAAGCTGCTCATACTGCCTTTTTTACTCAAAACTCCTGTTCTATATAAAAAAAAAAAGAAGATTTGGTACAATTGCTTTTTCACAACTTTAATCCTAGCCCCTCCCTTCCCTAAAAAAAACTTATAATATTGTTACCTCCGTAGAGTAGGTACACATCCAACAGGTTTGATCTGAAAACGTCATAAAAATTTTTAAAGAAACTCCTAGCATTTGTTGCTTAAATAGAAGAAAGACCCGTCGGTCATCGGTGTTGATTTTCTTATTGGCCTCTTTTTATGAAATTTCCCCAAATTGTTTCAGGAATTTATAAAATACAAAATATCTGCATAAGGTGGTTTCAATGTGTCAATGCAATGCTTTTGAAACTCTGCAGGGATGTTTAACCGGTGAGTCATATTTTACACAAACCTGTTATCGTCCTGAGCATGCATAAAATGTTTGGTTTTTTTTAAAACTATAATGCAACACGTGTAAAGTTGAAATTGTAAAGAAATTGTGTTTAGATATTTAAACAGACCCCGTTAGATAAAAATTTAGGTGGCAAACAACTGGATAATAAACATTTGATAACTCCTTTGTTTTAACGAAGTATATAAAAAGACCGTTTCATATATGTTCACGAGTATAGGTATAAAACGAATTATAATACTTTAGATTATTTGCAAGGTCTATTAAGGGCTCGCCGAAAAATTCACACACGTACGTACCTCGTCTCTCCGCTGCCCCGCAAATCTACTGCATTTACCCCCCCCCCCCCCCCATTTTATGCATTGTTTTTTTTTAAATGTTATGAAATTTATTAACATAAAATTATATTCTTTTTTTTATATTTCCATACGGACTTTTTATAATAAAATTGTCTCTAACAGGATAAATGCAGTTTTTGAATAATATTCTCAGTATGCACAGGTAATCTATTGTGTGTTTTGACACAGTTCCCACATTTCATGCATTTATAGTCTAAATTGTCAACCTCAGCGACGTGAATATACCTTTTCGTAACATGTCTATTTGGAAAGGATAAACAGAAATGATCAGAAAACGTGTGCCGTTTTTAATACACTAAGATTTAATACAGGATGAGAATAAAGATACAATAATTAAATTGTGTAAATTAATTAAGATAAAATAAAATTCAGATTCGTTATTCCGAAAGTGTATAAAAATAAAATGAAACAATTTTTGATTACCTTCTTAGCGGCAATTATCGTAAATATTCAAATATGAAATAAAAAAAGTAGTACTTTTAATCTTTAATAAAAACTAAATGCAATGTTACCTAATTTGATAGGATATACCATTGCACATCTGTTTGATATCAATGACTTTACCGGAATTTCTCAACTTGTATTCAAATCTGGCTGTGTTTTAATGCTCGTAAAACTATCGCAATTTTAAAGTTTTTAATTGAAAACAAAATACAACATACAACATGCATGATTTTTTTGTTGTTTCTTTTTAGCATTTTATTCTTACATAATTAAATTCATTGGATTATTTACACGAACTTTTTGTGAAAAGAATAAGCTAAGAATTTTTTTTTGGGGGGGGGGAATTTGTTCATTTAACCCTTTCAACGCTACACAAAAAAATAGAATCAAAGCCTTAAAGGCTGTAAAAGCAATTGCTGCCATGTTAATGTTTGGGGACTTTTATTTTTCATCCACATATATACAAGAATTAAACCTGACATGAGTGTTGTCTAGTTAAAAGTAAGAAGGTTTTAACTTTATATAAATAAAAGACTTTAGCAGAAAGTCATTTTTAATATGTTTTATATTTCACAAGGAGACAACACGTTTACCAGGCTAAAGTTGGGGTCAAATATACATGTGCTGAAACATATAACTCAAAAAGAAATCATCATGGATTATCCCCTGGTAGTGTTTGTAACTTCCTTGGCAATAATTTCCTTTATTGATTTAATTTTAACAATTTTCATTATTAATTTATATTTAACCATTAACACAAATGATTAAGTTAAAACATTTCAACTTTCCAGACGCAAATGTTAAAAAACGGGAAAGAAATAAAATATCTTACAAGACATAAACATGTAAAGAATAAATGTATATTTCAGCTTAATAAAAATATTTTCATAATGTTACTTTGTCATCATTTTTAAAACTAAGTTCCAAACATTATTGCTCAGTTGATATGTGTCCTTCTGGTGCGGTACGAGCACAGGCACTTGTTTCTATCCAAAGGTCGATTATCCATATAAATAGTTTTATATGGATAGTCGACCTTCCTATGGATAGAAACAAGTGCATGTGGGTACGAGATAACTACAATTCTCATGCAATCTCGAAAAGGGGGGTCATCACAGACAAACATAACATTAAATCGTTATCACTGAACTAGTATATATATTGTATAGGGGCCAGCTGAAGGACGCCTCCGGGTGCGGGAATTTTTCGCTGCATTGAAGACCTGTTGGTGACCTTAATTCTGCTGTTGTATGTTTTTCTATGGTCGGGTTGTTGTCTCTTTGACAAATTCCCCATTTCCATTCTCAATTTTATTATACGAACAAGAACAAACAGCTCTACGTTGATTTGATATTTATCAATTTTCAGGAAACATTGCGAAACATGATCTTCAATATTTCGAAAACATGTGAAATAAAATTGCTAACACGGTGGACCGTCGAGTGTCAACAAACGTAGTAGACTTGTTCACTGAAAAGACGAGGATAATGGTTTCATCTGACATTTGTTATGCAAACCCAGTTTTGATCATGATATTTAAAAAGACGTACTTTTTTTCAATCTATGTATTAATAAACTAGAAAATTCCAAATCGTAAATATCTCTTCATCTGGACCGACTTGGCATCTACTACGTTTGGACGGGTCCATTTCATTAGTAAGGTGATCGATAAATATTACGGAGTTTTGACAGAAAAGGAAAACGAACTTATTGTTATGTGTTTTCAACAAGGGTTTCGTTCCGCTAAATTATTTGCGCAAATAAAGTTTGTCTATTTTTAGATTACAGGTAATAATTTGACACTACGCATTAACCTGTGTAGTGATTTTGATTTTACGATAAATGTATGAATGAACGATAATTTTATGAATGAACAAGAGCACCTGACCTCTTAAAGAAACACAAATTAAACATAAAAAACCGTATTAATTAGGAGATAATTCAGTTAAATTTTCAATACTAAATCAACAACTGAAATGAATCCATATTTTGTTGAAACATCGTACGAACGGCGGAAAACGGAATCGCATTTATAAAAATGTACTTTTTTTCACTCGGACTTCTATGTTATTTGATAGTCAAACGGTTGACCCTTTAAATACAAAAATACATCTACAAGAACATATTCTGAAACTTCTTAAATCCACTAACTTTTTTTTAAAGTTTCAAGCTATGTATTGCATTAGAAAACATACATAGGTGTTAAAGAATGACTGACCAGGAGCCTGTTTAACAAAATACTATGGCTTGATCTGGGCGGAGTCTCTGATCTGGGTCACAAAGATGGCCATACGCGACGGCATAAAAGCAATTGCTTTAAAAATGGCTGCTGCTGCTGCATTTTTTTTGTGTTCATTCATTAGAACAGTATATTCCTTTTCAGACTGCTGTATCTTTTTTATTATAAGAGATACAGAAAAAGTTATTGCATGAAAAATGCTCAGGAGAGTATGAACTGTAATGTTAGGCAGTTATTTCAGTAAAATTTTTATCAGGTTACCTGCATTTTCAGGTAATTAACAGGTAAAAGGTGTAATTTGTTACATTTGTGTTGAATTTTGAATAAAAACTACTTTTCGTCTTCATCTATTTTGTTTTTTTATCTGCCATATAATAAAGAAAACACCAATTGCTCGATTCCGTAGCGTATTGCACCATACACAACGTATTATGTAATCATGGCACAAATCAGTGGCTCCGTCTTCAAAATTTTCAGTCAACCTCCGTTTTCCCCCCTTTTTCTACGTCTCGTAATGATCGATCAAATCATATTTCCCACACGAATTGAATGTAATAAACACTTTGAGATGACAAGAAACCTTTTAACTAATCCTCGTCATCAGTTTCGCCATAGAAATGCTGAAATATTTCCATATTTACAGCTTCGTTTCCGATTTCCGCCATTTGCATTTGTAAAAATATTTGTTTTTATTTTCCTTCAATTTTCCTTCTACTGCATGATTTTACAATAAGAATTGCCGGAATTTCAAGCGCAAATGAGACCTTGCATATCCTCGATTCATACAAGGAAAAATTAGAGAGGACCCGAATGAAAACCGAATGGTTTAAGAGTCCTTATGAAAAATCCATTGTCATCGCGGCATATGCCGCGAATAGCAGTGGCGGACGGCGTATGTCATCGCGGCATATGCCGTGTATAGCGTTGAAAGGGTTAAAAAAAAAATTATATGATAATATTTGTGCAATGTTGAACAAGATATCTGTGATTAATTCAAATAAATAATACAGTAGTTGTAATAAAACTTATATTTTAGTCATGCATAACTGATATTGACGAATTTAGAATAGTTCGTCCCTACATCGTTGTTCTTGAAACAATCATTATTAGTATACATGTAAGTTTCCTTACGTATAAGTGCTATTGAGGATGAGCTTCAGAGAAAGCAGACTAGTAGCGTTTCATTAGTTTGTTTGTTGGGAAAGGAGAGGAAATGCAACCAATTGTACAGATAAACGACAGAATTACCATACAAGCATTTATAGTCAACACAACCAGAAAGAGTTCCCATCGTTGGACGGGGAATATGAAGGCTTCCAAGAATGAACAAGTGACATGTCTAACTCTGAACAGTTAGAAAACGGACTATCGACATTGACCGCTTGTTCTTGATATTTGAAACTGCATGCATATATACGTATAAGTTTATGATAGTGATGAGTTCTTGCGTCTGACAAAAACTAAATTCCTTCATGGTTATATCTTGCCATACGTTTATATTAGTTTGTTAGGTGAGTACTCAAAATCGTTGTTTAAACATCCTGTTTGTGAGATGTTGATTCATTTCAATAGTACCGAAATTTCGTCTATATATTAAGTTTCACAAGTGTATAACATGGAGAAGCTCTGAAGGTACATAACTCCCATTTTGTTTGGGTGTGAACCATCGATGTTTACAGCAATATCAAAGAATAAGATGATGATTGTAGAAAGAACTATGGGCGTCATGTGGCAAATATTACATGCATATCGGACTATTAGTTGTCAATCTGTATGAAAAGATTTCCAATACAACCATATTATTAAGAAGAAATGTTTACATGCTATACTCTCGTACTAGTATAACAGGGTTCTTGTGGCGTTCACCTTAGACACACATCTTTTTAACGATGTTTTTTAAAAAAAGACAGAACCAATTTAATGTCATATTTTCCTATTTTTTAATATAACTGAAAGTCTTTTTTCTGCATGTTCTGTTATTGAATACCAAGAAAGAAAATAAATTCCGAAATTAATTTGGAACTTTGATACTCAATAGTTTCCCAGCAAAAAATTCACATCCCTTGGTGATAACTAGTGTTCGTCCAGTGGCATATATAACAATTGTGATGACGAATTCCTTCCTTTGTTCGCGAACAATCTTATTGAAATATGAATCTGTGATTTTACTTTGTCCACAACTACGATGAACCAATGCAAGTTAAACATCGACCTTTATTTAAATCAAATTGGTTCACTTTTTTCTTCTTCGTCTTCTTCTTTTGGTATTATAGTCTAACGACATTCGATGATTACATACCGTTGGCATACGTGGACTAGTCTATTTACAAAACTTTTACCCCAATTTATTCAAAATATATGTTTTTTTCTTATGTTCAATGTATACATGTATATATTTTAAATTGCGCTTTAGTTCCGTAACTTTCTACCCAGTCGTATACACGAGTCGTCGACAAGTGCGTACACTTTTTTAAATCAATATTTCTGGTATGTTCGTCCTTCACAATTGACAATGAGTATATATTACATTTTCCCAAAATTCACCCTTGGAAAAAATATTTAAATAGATTTCAATTTCATCAAATCTAATTTTTTGAGTATTATTTATATTTTTATGAATCATATTTTTTACACCAGAAATGTTATTTATAAACAAGCGTATGAGTTTAGTAATGACAAGTAAGACATAGTTGTATATTATACATCTGATAGTTCAAAATGGAAAGTTATAAGTTATCGGCCGTGTACACTATCAATACCTGCAGAAGTGAAACGAAGCATGAACTTGCAAGCCCGACAGGAAATCGCTTGAATACCTGGACGTGTCACCTCAAACCCCTCACAATACCTTTGGAAGTAATGCCTTTAGGCATGCTGGTGATCAGATGAGGGAAGATCAGAATTTATTTGAAAAAAAGTTTATTACTTTAAAGAATTATGAACAAATTAGATTTTCGAAAACTGTTTTCAAGGAACACTTATTTATGATTTCAACTTTGACTTTTTACCTAATTCCAATATCAACAGTTTAAAAACCATGGTAATTTAAAAAAAATAAGAATATTTTCCGTTTCAAGTTAGTTAGTCGGATAAACCAACCGAACGATTGACAAGATATCGACACGCAATTACGACTACATCGGTTACTGTAGTTTTGTTTCTTTGTGGTTTATAGACATATCGTTGTTATTCATTGGGACAGGACACAAAATGGCTGAACGAAGAGAATTGATACTCTTAATTTAAAATCGATGGTGATCGCTTATCTAGCGGAATAAAACTTTAATATTTATGAATTTGATGATTTTTATTCAGAATGAACATAATATCAATTTTTGATTTTTTTGCGAAGTTTCCCTTTAATAGAACAGAGAACAGCTGAAGTGAGCTGTTCTTTGAAGCTATCAATGGATTGTACCTGAACTAGTACCACATGGAGCTGGATCCTCTGTGGTATTGTGTACGGAAAGTATGAATGTCTGTATGAGTCTTTGGATATGCCTATATGAGAGTGTATGGTTTTTTCTTGTTCTTGAGTCTGCTTTTATGAGTATGACTGATGGTAGCTGCAGTATAGTCTATGGTCCGCAAATAGTCAAAAAATAACAAAAGGACCTAAAGAGCTACGATACCGCAGCTAGACTGATGGAATAGCAACAAGGTGGTATGATTTGTACATCATTACCAATCTTGTGCGTAGTCTGCGTTCTGCTAATGATGGTAAGTTTAGTGTAGTAAGCATGTTTGTAACACTACTTGTATTATGGAATTTATTGCAGACATACATGTACCGAGCAGCTCGTCATTGGACCATCTCAATTTTGGATACCGATGCGGTTGTGTGAGGGTCCCAAACTAATTAACAGAACAGGAATATTCAAGTTTGGGTCTGACGAGTGCTTGGTATGCCTGGGATTTTATGTGTGGATTTGTTGTTTTTAAATTTCGTTTTAGAAAACCTAGTAATTTGTTTCCTTTGGACAGTCAGGGATATAACTCTATAGGGTTATTACAGAAAAATAACATACATTTGTTATTGTGGACTAAAAAATCAAAGAACTGTGATAACATACGTATGTTACATGTTTCAAAGGGACAATATACATCATAAGTTTAGTTAAAATGTATACAAGTTCTATTAATATTACTATTGTCTTTATGTATACTTAACTATTGAAAGATGTAACAGTTCATAGTATTCCAATTTTGAATAGTACACCTATATGTTATTACAGAAAAAATATGCCTGTAATAACTAAAGGGTGTTATCACAGCTTCTCTATATCACTTCAAAGCATTTGCTCAGACATAAATCATGCTTAATTACAATGTATTTTAATTTATTGTAAGAAATAATGACCAGAGCATGTAATGAGGTTCTGCGCAAGTTTCTCAGTAATTCCCAAGTGTCTTATATAATAAGTTACATTCCTTTAATAACTAAGCCTTGTTATCACAGCTAAGTTAATTCCTTAATAGCCTTGTCTCATTGATTAACCATGGTTAATCAAAAATGTATTAATTCAATTCAAAAATTAATTATCAAGGCTATGCATTTAGTTTCTGCGCAAAGTCTCAAGAGTTCCCTAGAGTCCACTATAGATTAAATAATTTTACAAATAACAAACATATGTTATTACAGATTTAGAAAATTTAAGGAAAAGTATCTGTAATAACACACGCAAGTTATTTTCTGTAATAACCCTATAGAGTTATATCTCTGACTGTTGGATGTAATGTCATTTATATTTTTGTCCCACTTTAGGTTTGCCTGTATTATAGTGTATTGTGACACCATTGTACTTAGCTGATGTTACCATGAAATTCTTGACATCATAATAAAACATAAAAATCAGTTGAAAAATTGCAGATTTTAACTATTAGATACCCCTGTCCCCCTTTTTTCCACAGTTTGCATACAAGAATTATTTGAAAATTGTGAATTACGCGCTTGTAACAGATCTATCCTTTCATCCTTGGACCAGCAGGATATTCCATATGGTGGAGATTTAGATAACATTTCTAGTTCCTTTTTCATTCTTCCTGATCTTTGCATATTTGCTGATGTTTCTAAAATTTTGGTAAAAATCAAACAACCCGCAATTTTTTTAACCGGAAGTTGTATTTGACTAAAATTGGAAACAAATGCGGAGCAAGACGATAGTCATTTCGTACCTTCTATCCTACCTGTACATCATTTCGTACCCATGATCAACAGAGGGGGGATATGACCTTTAACGGGACTCCAGGATCGGGTGTTTTTAAGCTCTTGATTTCGGGATTGACCCTTTCGGATTCCAGGAATTCTTTTTTCCAATTTCGGGACCTCGGGATTTCGTGTTTTTATGCCCGGGATTTCGGGATCAGGACCCCTCCTATCCCGGGCCCCTCATCAACACAATGTCATCAATAAACTAAATAACATAAATCATCATATATTTGTGAATCGCTGAACAAAAAATAGACTCCTATGTGCTATATCACCGGCTCCGGCAAATAAGCGATTTATATAGTCATATGCTATTTTGCCGGCCTTCAAGGATCTTCAAGTATTTCAGATTTTTCTTCAGACTATATATGAACTCAAATTTTTATTGGGAGGAACACGTAGAAACCCGCCATGAAATGGTTGCAAGTTCATGTCTAGATAAACTTATGCCGAGTGGTAAACCTAGTGATTTTTTCTAGTAAATTATCTTTTCTTTGTATTCAGTGTTTACAGGTTGATATTTTGTCGCTAAATATCCCATTCAGAAAATATTAAATTATTTTGCAAGACAAAACAAATGCACAAAAAGAAAAGCACTGGTTTGTAACACTTGTAAAGTATTCTGAGGTGGTTGGATGTTACTTTTCATTTAATGCGGGGTTCACACATTGCCGATTATTGCTCCCGTTTGAGACCAGACAGCAATACGACACGAAAAGTGAAAAAGTCGGATTAGTATCCTCAATTATCTGGAATGTCCTATCATTGTCTGAACGCAGTCGTTTTAGTTCGTAACATATTCCTTCGGGTCGGGAAGGGTCCGAATAGTTCGGCAAAGCACCCCGACAGTTAAGTGCGTCCCGTAACATTCGGGGCAACTCAGCCGATTTTGTCTAGTCGGATTACAATCTTGGCTATGTCGTGACAGATTCTGCTGTATCGGATCGAATTCCGAACAATGTCTTGTGTATTCTGGACGGTGTCCTGTTGAACGGGAATGATCTGGAGTAATTTTTCATAGCTGTTTTTCTGCTGATTGAGTCCAGATTGCATCCAGATCTTGCCGATTGCGAACCGTTTTTTGCCGAAACCGTCCCGAAAGAGTCCCGTTATTAATACGAAATTCGTCAATGATACCCACGTCAGAGTCCCGACAATTACAGAATACAATACGACTGAGACCAGACAAAGCCGTTTGCAATGCGATAGAGCGGACCTTGATAGGATTACGCTTCGATAGTACCTGATCGTCCCGAATATGCCAACAGTTTTCGAACGGATAACTTCCGTCAGCGTCGGTTCACTGTCTGGTCACTGTCTGATATCTGTCGGATAACATTCGGTAGAGTCGGGACGCAGTCGTGACAGACTCGGTCGAATTTTACCTGGCGAAATATACAAATCGGATTAGAAGCGGATTCAGAACGGGATTATCGGGACTAATTCGCTTAGAAACGGTTGAATATCGACGCTTCCTGAACACTATCTGATTGTTGTCGTGATCAAATTTTTTTTTTTACAACTTTTAATTTAAGTTTGAATTTCCATCCACGATTCACAGGATCTTGATCAGACTTTTAATAAATTTTAATCGGGAATGGTCCTGTCAAGGACGGTAGTAAAAATCGTGAATGTGTGACCCCAGCTTAAAAACAGTATAGGATATTTTGATTGAAATGTAGACCTATAGTAAAAATGTCGATTTCAATATGCATATGGTTTGCATAACGTGTATTAAATTAAAAAAAAAGAAGACATGATTTGTTAGAGATTTAACTGGGGAAAAAATATGCATGCAGGCTTTCCTTAGGTAAAATTTTTCAATGAAAGGCATATTTTTTTTTATAGTTTTTATACGATCGCAAAAATTGAAATTTTTTTCGTCGTATATTGCTATCACGTTGGCGTCGTCGTCTGCGTCGTCGTCCGAATACTTTTAGTTTTCCCACTCTAACTTTAGTAAAAGTGAATAGAAATCTATGAAATTTTATCACAAGGTTTATGACCACAAAAGGAAGGTGGGGATTGATTTTGGGAGTTTTGATCCCAACATTTTAGGAATTAGGGGCCAAAAAGGGCCCTAATAAGCATTTTCTTGGTTTTCGCACAATAACTTTAGTTTAAGTAAATAGAAATCTATGAAATTTTGACACAAGGTTTATGATCACAAAAGGAAGGTTGGGATTGATTTTGGGAGTTTTGGTTCCAACAGTTTAGGAATTAGGGGCAAAAAAAGGGCCCAAATAAGCATTATTCTTGGTTTTTGCACAATAACTTTAGTTTAAGTAAATAGAAATCAATGAAATTTAAACATAAGGTTTATTACCACAAAAAGGAAGGTTGGTATTGGTTTTGGGAGTTATGGTCCCAACAGTTTAGGAATTAGGGGCCAAAAAGGGGCCCAAATAAGCATTTTTCTTGGTTTTCGCACTATAACTTTAGTATAAGCAAATAGAAATCTGCTAATGATGGTAAGTTTAGTGTAGTAAGCATGTTTGTAACACTACTTGTATTATGGAATTTATTGCAGACATACATGTACCGAGCAGCTCGTCATTGGACCATCTCAATTTTGGATACCGATGCGGTTGTGTGAGGGTCCCAAACTAATTAACAGAACAGGAATATTCAAGTTTGGGTCTGACGAGTGCTTGGTAACCGTTTTTTGCCGAAACCGTCTCGAAAGAGTCCCGTTATTAATACGAAATTCGTCAATGATACCCACGTCAGAGTCCCGACAATTACAGAATACAATACGACTGAGACCAGACAAAGCCGTTTGCAATGCGATAGAGCGGACCTTGATAGGATTACGCTTCGATAGTACCTGATCGTCCCGAATATGCCAACAGTTTTCGAACGGATAACTTCCGTCAGCGTCGGTTCACTGTCTGGTCACTGTCTGATATCTGTCGGATAACATTCGGTAGAGTCGGGACGCAGTCGTGACAGACTCGGTCGAATTTTACCTGGCGAAATATACAAATCGGATTAGAAGCGGATTCAGAACGGGATTATCGGGACTAATTCGCTTAGAAACGGTTGAATATCGACGCTTCCTGAACACTATCTGATTGTTGTCGTGATCAAATTTTTTTTTTTACAACTTTTAATTTAAGTTTGAATTTCCATCCACGATTCACAGGATCTTGATCAGACTTTTAATAAATTTTAATCGGGAATGGTCCTGTCAAGGACGGTAGTAAAAATCGTGAATGTGTGACCCCAGCTTAAAAACAGTATAGGATATTTTGATTGAAATGTAGACCTATAGTAAAAATGTCGATTTCAATATGCATATGGTTTGCATAACGTGTATTAAATTAAAAAAAAAGAAGACATGATTTGTTAGAGATTTAACTGGGGAAAAAATATGCATGCAGGCTTTCCTTAGGTAAAATTTTTCAATGAAAGGCATATTTTTTTTTATAGTTTTTATACGATCGCAAAAATTGAAATTTTTTTCGTCGTATATTGCTATCACGTTGGCGTCGTCGTCTGCGTCGTCGTCCGAATACTTTTAGTTTTCCCACTCTAACTTTAGTAAAAGTGAATAGAAATCTATGAAATTTTATCACAAGGTTTATGACCACAAAAGGAAGGTGGGGATTGATTTTGGGAGTTTTGATCCCAACATTTTAGGAATTAGGGGCCAAAAAGGGCCCTAATAAGCATTTTCTTGGTTTTCGCACAATAACTTTAGTTTAAGTAAATAGAAATCTATGAAATTTTGACACAAGGTTTATGATCACAAAAGGAAGGTTGGGATTGATTTTGGGAGTTTTGGTTCCAACAGTTTAGGAATTAGGGGCAAAAAAAGGGCCCAAATAAGCATTATTCTTGGTTTTTGCACAATAACTTTAGTTTAAGTAAATAGAAATCAATGAAATTTAAACATAAGGTTTATTACCACAAAAAGGAAGGTTGGTATTGGTTTTGGGAGTTATGGTCCCAACAGTTTAGGAATTAGGGGCCAAAAAGGGGCCCAAATAAGCATTTTTCTTGGTTTTCGCACTATAACTTTAGTATAAGCAAATAGAAATCTGCTAATGATGGTAAGTTTAGTGTAGTAAGCATGTTTGTAACACTACTTGTATTATGGAATTTATTGCAGACATACATGTACCGAGCAGCTCGTCATTGGACCATCTCAATTTTGGATACCGATGCGGTTGTGTGAGGGTCCCAAACTAATTAACAGAACAGGAATATTCAAGTTTGGGTCTGACGAGTGCTTGGTAACCGTTTTTTGCCGAAACCGTCTCGAAAGAGTCCCGTTATTAATACGAAATTCGTCAATGATACCCACGTCAGAGTCCCGACAATTACAGAATACAATACGACTGAGACCAGACAAAGCCGTTTGCAATGCGATAGAGCGGACCTTGATAGGATTACGCTTCGATAGTACCTGATCGTCCCGAATATGCCAACAGTTTTCGAACGGATAACTTCCGTCAGCGTCGGTTCACTGTCTGGTCACTGTCTGATATCTGTCGGATAACATTCGGTAGAGTCGGGACGCAGTCGTGACAGACTCGGTCGAATTTTACCTGGCGAAATATACAAATCGGATTAGAAGCGGATTCAGAACGGGATTATCGGGACTAATTCGCTTAGAAACGGTTGAATATCGACGCTTCCTGAACACTATCTGATTGTTGTCGTGATCAAATTTTTTTTTTTACAACTTTTAATTTAAGTTTGAATTTCCATCCACGATTCACAGGATCTTGATCAGACTTTTAATAAATTTTAATCGGGAATGGTCCTGTCAAGGACGGTAGTAAAAATCGTGAATGTGTGACCCCAGCTTAAAAACAGTATAGGATATTTTGATTGAAATGTAGACCTATAGTAAAAATGTCGATTTCAATATGCATATGGTTTGCATAACGTGTATTAAATTAAAAAAAAAGAAGACATGATTTGTTAGAGACTTAACTGGGGAAAAAATATGCATGCAGGCTTTCCTTAGGTAAAATTTTTCAATGAAAGGCATATTTTTTTTTATAGTTTTTATACGATCGCAAAAATTGAAATTTTTTTCGTCGTATATTGCTATCACGTTGGCGTCGTCGTCTGCGTCGTCGTCCGAATACTTTTAGTTTTCGCACTCTAACTTTAGTAAAAGTGAATAGAAATCTATGAAATTTTATCACAAGGTTTATGACCACAAAAGGAAGGTGGGGATTGATTTTGGGAGTTTTGATCCCAACATTTTAGGAATTAGGGGCCAAAAAGGGCCCTAATAAGCATTTTCTTGGTTTTCGCACAATAACTTTAGTTTAAGTAAATAGAAATCTATGAAATTTTGACACAAGGTTTATGATCACAAAAGGAAGGTTGGGATTGATTTTGGGAGTTTTGGTTCCAACAGTTTAGGAATTAGGGGCAAAAAAGGGCCCAAATAAGCATTATTCTTGGTTTTTGCACAATAACTTTAGTTTAAGTAAATAGAAATCAATGAAATTTAAACTTAAGGTTTATTACCACAAAAAGGAAGGTTGGTATTGGTTTTGGGAGTTGAGGTCCCAACAGTTTAGGAATTAGGGGCCAAAAAGGGGCCCAAATAAGCATTTTTCTTGGTTTTCGCACTATAACTTTAGTATAAGCAAATAGAAATCTATGAAATTTAAACACAAGGTTTATGACCATAAAAGGAAGGTTGGTATTGATTTTGGGAGGTTTGGAACCCAACAGTTTAGGAATAAGGGACCCAAAGGGTCCAAAATTAAACTTTGTTTGATTTCATCAAAAATTGTATAATTGGGGTTCTTTGATATGCCGAATCTAACTGTGTATGTAGATTCTTAATGTTTGGTCCCGTTTTCAAATTGGTCTACATTAAGGTCCAAATTCGGGTCCAAAATTAAACTTAGTTTGATTTTGACAAAAATTGAATCCTTCGGGTTCTTTGATATGCTGAATCTAAAAATGAACTTAGATAATTGATTATTGGCCCAGTTTTCAAGTTGGTCCAAATCGGGGTCCAAAATTAAACTTTGTTTGTTTCATCAAAAAATGAATTAATGGGGTTCTTTGATATGCCAAATCTAACTGTGTATGTAGATTCTTAATTTTTGACAAAAATTGAATTCTTGGGGTTCTTTGATATGCTGAATCCAAACATGTACTTAGATTTTTGATTATGGGCCCAGTTTTCAAGTTTGTCCAAATCAGGATCCAAAATTATTATATTAAGTATTGTGCAATAGCAAGAAATTTTCAATTGACCAGTACTCAGCAATAACAAGAAATCTTCAATTGCACAATATTGTGCAATAGCAAGAAATTTTCTGTTGTACAGTACTGCGCAATAGCAAGAAATCTTCAATTGCACAGTATTGTGCAATAGCAAGTATTTTCAATTGCACAGTATTGCGCAATAGTAAGAAATATCTAATTGCACAATATTGTGCAATAGCAAGTAATTTCAATTGGAGTTATCTTTCTTTGTCCAGAATAGTAGTAAGTTGAATCAACTTAAGTCATTGTTTTATACAATATACAATGTATATTCACTTTTACTACCAAATGATAAATTAAAACAATCTTTACCATTCAGTGATAACAAGCACTTTTTTTACATTTTAATATTTTATGATGTATTTAAATGAGTAATTATTGTTGCAACTCCATTAGAAATTTGAATTGAGATCGGTTTTGAAATATAGGAAAGGGGGATGTGAAAAAAAAATTGGGGGGGGGGGTGCAATTTTTCTCATTTGAAATTTCATAAATAAAAAGAAAATTTCTTCAAACATTTTTTTTGAGAGGATTAATATTCAACAGCATAGTGAATTGCTCAAAGGCAAAACAAAAATTTTAAGTTCATTAGACCACATTCATTCTGTGTCAGAAACCTATGCTGTGTCAACTATTTAATCACAATCCAAATTTAGAGTTGAATCCAGCTTGAATGTTGTGTCCATACTTGCCCCAACCGTTCAGGTTTCAACCTCTGCGGTCGTATAAAGCTGCTCCCTGCGGAGCATCTGGTTTTCTATTAAACTGCATGTTTCTGTAATTTTTTTTCTATTCTTAAATTAAATACTTAAAATCTTACTTGAAAACCGGCAAAATTTATAGCAAAACTCAAATATAAACCGCTATTTAACCCGAGCCGGAAAAACAGTGCTAAGGAGGCTATTTTTGTCGCAGCCGGTTAAATAGTACCTTAGATGCTACTTTGCGGGAACCGTCAAAATAGCCACTGCCTTTTATTCAACATGTCCACTTATAGATATAAAGAATGTAGAAAAATGACCTGAAAATCAAGGAAAACAGACTGAAATGACTGATTACCCACCCCCAGACCCGCATAAAACAGAAGTTCCTTTAATATGAATTGTTCTAAAAAATATATATTTCCCACAGGAAGAAATTATTACATAGAGGGATTATACAGTTTGTATTACTGGCTGAAAAAAAAAGGCTGATTGTTCCAACGAGAACAGATAAATTACATATTACTATTATGGCTTTGCATTGCTAATTGAAATAACGAGTGTTAGGCGGAAGAAATATACGTTGACATTACGGTCGACCTAGCCTACTAATCCATAGTAATCATCGATCCTTGATTTTTAATATAAATAACTAGACAAAATAAATTTAAATCACCCATGTATAGTGCTGAAATCATATTTATGATCATTTATAACACTTATAGCCTGTCGTACTTTTAAACTGTTTACACTGGTAACCAGTGACATGGAAAATGCTGAGAGTTTGATAAAGTCACGAAAAAGCAAAGACGTTTCATATATCGTGTTTGAAAACAGATCCTCAACTGTGGCCAGTGTGTTTTGGCATGATTTTGATGGGAGAAAGATAAAATTCTGCCAACTTCAGAGTAGTGGAACATATAGCAAATATAAAGTCAAAACATTCGTGGGCCATCCATGGTCGGCTGAAGATTCTGACACTGGAGTAAGCTTGCGAATCGACTATAAGCCTGTGTTCTATCCGTATTCAAATTCAAATAGGCACGCAACGGTTTACATAGATGACGTTACTAAAAACAGAGGTATAATAATGCTTATTAGTCACGAATAACTGTTTATATACTATCAGTTTTTGATAAGTTGTATTGTAATGCAACATTGAATTAGGTTAGTTATTTAGATCTTATTCCTTTCAATACCAGTAATTCATCAGCGGCGGATCTAGAGGGGGTTCCGGGACCCGGTTAGAACCACCCGTATTTTGGAACGATCATCGCAAAGAAGTTTGGACATATACATGTAGTTGAAACCCCTCCTTTAGTCCTGGGTTGCGATCCCCCTTTTAAGAACGACTGGATCCGCTCTAGCTTATACATTATTGATATGTGACCTAATATAAAAATTATACATGTATAATCATAATAAATTTTCAGAATCACAGGGACTTTGAAAGCAAATTACATGTATTTCATTAATGTCAATGTGCAATTAATGTTTACTCTCAATATCTGTACACTAGCTGTCGGGCTTTCATTTGATCAATCCTGACACCCCTCGGTGTGTTCTACGACAAGAAAACCCTTAAAATATGCATTATCTATAACATAATATAGGCCTACTGATGTGTTAATTTTGTCCCATTTATTATATGGAGAAATTTATGTATTACTGAAAAATTATTACACCAGGGTTTTCGATATCACAATCTAGTCAAAACATTTACTAAATTTTATCATCGGTATATATAATGAAATAATTCGTTAATATAACATGCAAAATCTTATACGTTCAGGTATTTCACATCCAATCTTTTATGGTAATATTCTTTACAAGCACAAAAATGTCAGTATTCACCTCAAAAGCTTACAAAACCTTTAAACATACTTATTAAGAAGGGATATAGTTACGATACTGTTGTCATGTCATTAAAGATTGCATATTTTGGCTTTAACACACGGAACTAAACACATTTATTTAAAAAAAACAGTTGTTGGCATGGCACGGGTTATGTTCTTCTCATATATTTTATGATAGTCTGATACTAAACCCTTAACGGGAGGGATTGTGCCTGATATTCATATGATGGAAGATATAATCTTTCATGCAATCAGTTGATTGAGGTCTGGAGATGACATGTCAGTTAATTGCTAGTAGTCTGTTGCCGGTTATTTCTGTATTATTGTCATTTTATTTATTTTCTTTTGTTAACTCTTCGGACATCGGACTCGGACTTCTCTTGAACTGAATTGTGCGTATTGTTATGCGTTTACTTTTCTACATTAGGAGGTATAGGGGGAGGGTTGAGATCTCATAAACATGTTTAAATTTGCCGCAATTTTGCTCCTGTCCCAAGTCAGGAGCCTTTGGCCTTTGTTAGTCTTGTATGCTTTTTAGTTTTAGTTTCTTGTGTATAATTCGGAGTTTAGTATGACGTCCATTATCACTGTACTAGTATACATATTTTTTAAGGGGCAAGCTGAAGGACGCCTTCGAGTGCGGGAGTTTCTCGCTACATTGAAGACCCATTGGGGGCCTTCGGCTGTTGTCTGCTCTATGATCGGGTTGTTGTCGCTTTGACACATTCCCCATTTCCTTTCTCAATTTTAACAATCGAAAACAAGCACCAAATGATAACAACCAGATAATAATAATGGGTAAATAATTTCTTTAATTTTGATTTATTAATATATTGAAAAGCTGTACATGGACATATATTGTGTTGACTGTAATCAGGTCGGACAATTTCTATTAGACGGAAGGGCCTTTTTTCTAGATGTCTGGTTTAAGGGAGTAGACATTGGTTCAGGGAGATAACTCTTTAAATCAGTTAAGCGTTTGTAAAAGTCAAGTTCATCAATGTATTTTAAGCATTTACCTGAAACAGATTGTAAATAATCTATGTAACCTAGAAGCTTAGAATATATTTTTGAAAATGGTTGACACAATCGTACTGATGATTTAAGAGTTATTTCCCTTAACTAAGGTCTACCTCCTTAAACCTTTATTTTTGTTAGAATTTGAGATTCGTCTTTAATTTTCGCTAGAATTCGGGATTTATACTTATCAGGATCCGGGAATTAATGATGATTTGTTGGGGATTCGGTAAAGAATGTTAATCATTTTTTTTCGGGAAAACAAGGATCAAGAACCCCTACCCTCACACTTCTGTATTCCTCCAAGATGAATCTGCCACACACTTTGTTTATACGCAAGATTTTGAAACTGCAAAAAAAAGACCAGCGTTTCTCATGATCGCTGTGACCACCGGACCCCAAATATTGATAAAAGATGAGTTAAGAGCACCAATAAACCATTCGATGTATTGTATTAATGATGACTTGTAGCTAAATGTTTGTAAATGCATTCATTCTAGTCTGCAATGCATAAATTCTGTATGTCACAGAACGTTGTTAGACTTATAGATGTAGACTGGATATGTTTCTATATATTTGTGTTTAAAACATCTTAATTTTCATGTTGATTCTTTTTAGATCCTCGTTTATAAATCCATCAGCAATTTTTCATAACTCTTATTTATTTTTGACAGATCCGGGAAGCAGTAAGGGTTTGCAGTCATTTGTAGAAGCAAAAGGTAAATCGAGTTATAATTGTAATTTTTTTTTAAGATATTAACATCAAAATTGGTCAAATTGCATCGAGTTCCAATATTGCGCACATACCATTTTGCAAAAAAGGTGACTGAAATCTGATATTTTTTTTTGGAGAATTTAACAGTTTTTAACTTTCATATATCTATGCAGGTCTTTCATCATCACTTAATATACAGTAAATTCAGACATTTTAGTAAATTCTATCGAGTCAAAAAGTCAACCATAGCAATTGAGCAAAATAAAATGTCCAAGGCAATATTTCTTCAAAAATGCAATTTACAAAAATAGACTAATGTCAAATTGTTCTATAAAATTTGGAGAAATAAAACAAAATATCCGTTTTCGATTTTAATGATTTTGAAGGAAAATACCACGAACTCATCGTAACAGAATTTTGCGTCGTTTGGAAGTCGGTTCTTACTCATTTCTTTTATGATTCAGTACGGATTCAAAGTTTTGTTTTGGAACTACATGTATATGTTAACAAGAATGTGTCCAAAGTACACAGATGCCCCATCGGCACTATCATTTTCTATGTTTAAAGGACCGAAAATGGGGTAAAATCTCTAATTTGGCATTAAAATGAAAAAGATCATATCATACGAAACATGTTTACTAAGTTTCAAGTTGATTGGACTTCAACTTCATAAAAAACTACCTCGACCAAAACTTTAACCTGAAGCGGGATAGACGGACGGACAGACCAGAAAACATAATGCCCATAAATGGGGCATAAAAAGGGATAATTTTATACCTAGATAAAATAAACACAGAATGGACACTTTAGTATGTTTCTGATAATAAGAGTAGGTGAGAAACGATCAAAATATGTGCAATTTGAATACCCTCACGTTATTCAAATAAAGAGATTTAATATTATTGACAATGAATGACACGGCTACATGTATCAACCATCCAGAGACGTAGATGAAGGAAAATATAGATCACCACACATGCAGTATTCAACAAGGAGTACAAATTGAAACTGAAACATACATACATAATTTTTACAATTGCAAAAGAAGTCATTTGCATTTGCTGTTGTGTATAATTTTTAAGCATTTTCTTTTTCAGCATGTCCAATATGGGTCCGGAAGAAACTAGCGAAATGAAAGGAAATCAATATAATGCATATTTGAACATTGACATTTGAGTGTCCGAAATGACCTTAAACAATTTCACAATGACCGCCATCTGACCATGCATCATGATATTTGTTTATTCACGTTCAAGTTTGTTGCCTGACACTCACAGGATATATGACGCCTTTTCTTGCATTTTTCCTACTTTGTATTTTGCCATGCACTAGTGTCACATGCATATATATGAAATGAAATAAGGCCAATATGTTAAAATAAATTTACTTTTTTATGAAGCTGAGAAACAAGAGAAGTAAATTGAAATGTTTCCGTCCATTCGTCACAACTCGGCCGATTCCGTACCTCATCTAGGAGATTAGCGGAGTCAGCCGAGGATTGCCGATTGGTTTCCGTCTTAACTTCCCCCAGATCTCCATACTGATTTGATATTGCATCTTTTCAATTGTTACAATTATATTATTTCATATTGGTTAAGAATACGCTTCTCTTATTGTATAACAAGCGGCCACATAACATTCTTTATTCTTCAGTCTGTGATAAATTCCATCGGTCTTTACATAAAAAAAAACGGACCAGAAAAGGCTATAACTAACTGTTAATAACCAGTGGGGCATGGGTTCTCTGTTTTGAGTGATGTCAAGTTTTTCAATAATTATTATGTATACAAATAACCCTTATTTTCTATCACTAAACGAACCCCAGATTGTGAAAAAAACGTGACTTGATATGAAATCATGATCGAAATTGCACTAACCATTTGATAGATAAAGACAACAGTAAGTGTTTCAAGGGGTTCGACGACTTACAGAAAAGAGCGACGATTTACAGAAAGGAACCGAAAAGGACAAAAAAGGACCAAAAAGAACCGAAAAGGACCGAAAAGAACCGAAAAGGAGATCAACGTTTTTTGTAATCGAAGAAAATTAGCAAATTGCAAATTATTTAAAAGTCTATTAAAAATGAAAGGATATTTTTGACAAAAGTATATTATTAGGTTTTTAAACCTTATACTACGACAGGACTACATATAATAGCTTACTGTACAGGTGAAAAATTATAGGTAGGGTAGGATGCCTAACTTATGGAATAGAAAACATAGAACAGACAAGAACATATAAGATATTTATTCATTACTGTCAAACAATCGTTCTACGTTAATTGTATTTATAAGCTAAGTGTCATTATTTTGTCCAATCTCGGTCGCTAATTCATTTCGAACATTACAACAGTTCCTTATATACTGAGCCAAAAAAGTTTAGCAACACTTTTATTTTTTTTTTTTGTTTTTTTTTTGTTTCTGGAAAAAAAAATATTCAAACATCATTGATATAATCCTTAGTTTTACCTGTAATTTAAAACAGACGTACTTTTTTCCTGGTGATTGATTTCGCGCCATTTCAGCTTTGCACGTGTAATTGACGTTTTACCTTCTGTACCTGTACTTTTAAAACGATAGTAAAAATTTCTTTTTCACTGACGTTCAGAAACATGCCATTGATAGGAAAAACACCTTTGAAAAAATTGCATGGGGCGTCAACCAGGGCTCCCCGAAAATGACCGTCAGACAGGTCTTGGAATGGTTGATGTCGGAATGAGTGTTGCTGACATCTTGGATCGATTTAATGTGCATACGGCAACAGTTTAGAGACTAACAAACAGATATCGACAAATTGCAACTGCACAAGATAGGTCGATATCCCGTAGAACAAAAAAATTATCGCCAAAGGAGGAGCGCTACCTTCGCTTTTCATCAACACGTGACAAGTTTTTTCCCGGCCACAAAAGTAGTGCATTGACTAAGGGCAGCTGCTGGTGTGCCTACCAATCCGTCATTGGTGCACTAAGGGCATGGCTGAGAAATTGATTTTGAATAACAGTATATTCATTTCCGCATTTTGACCCTCCCGCGCTCCATACAAAGAAAATCCTAATGAATGTGAGTGATAAACAGCCATGTTGCTTCTGACATGTAATAAATCCAGTTTTTTATTATTAAAATTATATGTTGTTATGATTTTGTAATAAAATAAAATTTCATATTTTTGTTGCTAAACTTTTTTGGCTCAGTATATATATTTTTTTGGAATGTGTCTATATATTCCATTCCTCAGTGAATATATAATAACACGGACATTCTTACAATCGGACAAAAAACAAAATAAAACAAAATATCGTGACGGAAAACTTTACAGTAGTTATTGAATAAATACGAATATTTCGTTCTTTTTTTGTGTGTGTTTGTGTATGTGTATTACATGAGGGAGGTAATGCCCTTTACCGTCAGGCGTCAAACGGTCATTTTCGGCTACCGTAAGCGTCAAATGTATATTTTTTTTTACCGTGATTCGTCAAAATATCCTTATCGTGATTCGTCCGATGTCTTAAATAATTATCGTTACCGTTATTTTTGGGAAAAAATAGCGTGATTCGTCAAATTCAGCTGATTTTTTTATCGTGTAAAAGAAAGTGTAAATGTTATCGTCATTCACTAAAAATTATCGTTAACGTCTTTGGTTAGAATTTTTACCGTTATACGTCATTAAGGTACCCCCATTTCTACCCTGATCTTACATGTTAAATGAAAACACATTAATTGTTACTTTGACAAGTTAAACCTGTCAAGGATTTGAATTCTTCAAGGAAAAGTCCCGCTATCTCCATGCACAAGTTTCTCTATAGATACATATACTAGCACAGGCCAACATTTATTTTATCACCATCTGACATCGTTTCGCTAATGTGAAAGCTGTTTTAAATGGTTTATAAGATAAAATTATTAGAAATCAACAGGCCATTAACTTTTTCACACCCTTTAATCTATACCTATAAAAGAGTAAACAGTTATCAATTATACCGAAAGCGGGTGCGCTATTCATTTATCTATATTTCCTGAAAGACGAAATGAAATGACTGTGATGTGCACAACATTTATAATATGTAGATAATGATGTATTTTTTTTTATTGATTTATCTCCTTTTATTCACATGTATAGCCCAACGTTTTATACCGTAAATTGAATTAAGAAATTGAAACGAACCAGGAACATCTTAAAGTTTGCCATGGTTTACATGTAGCAGGAATTCAAATTTTCTTCAAATGTTTTTTACAATTCTATTTTCTAAAGCAAGGAAATGACACTTTGATTTTTTTTTTTTTTAAATATTTAAATGCCTTAATCTGATACAGGGAAATCTAACTTTTTTTGTAAGTCTACATATCCCTATAAATGTTCAAAATAAATTTGAACTATACATTCCTTTATTACGAGGGGGGGAAATTGGTGTATATATATTAAATAATAATTTATATGTATGCTCTTTTCGGTTCTTTTCGGTCCTTTTCGGTTCTTTTTGGTCCTTTTCGGTTCTTTTTGGTTCTTTTTGGTCCTTTTCGGTTCTTTTTGGTCCTTTTCGGTTCTTTTCGGTTCTTTTCTGTAAATCGTCGCTCTTTTCTGTAAATCGTTGGACCGGTTTCAAGTGCAGCATAAAAAATTGAACTACAAGACAATATTTATCGAACGTTTGTATTTTCTACTTTACAAATTTATGATGCTGAATTTCCACAAATAACACAATGAAAGGAGGTAGTGTCCAGAATGTAAAATTCACTTGTAAAATAGGCTTAAACGTATAATTTCCAGGCGCGGATCCACAAGGGGGGGGGGGGGGGGGGGGGGGGTTCCGGGGGTTGGAACCACCCCTTTTTTTTGGACGATCAATGCATTTGAATGGGGACATGTAATTGGAACCCCCCTTTGTCCTGGGTTAGGAACCCCCCTTTTTAAAATGGCTGGATCCGCCCCTGATTTCCATATATGCAACATGTATAACTCGTTGACTAAAAATGAATGAAACATTTACGGAAGTTCAAGTTTTTGATTTATTATCCACCATAAAGGAGTGCTAGCGGTTGCTGTGCATTTCCCCGTTCGAACTCCTCTATTTATATATATTAATTAGATTAAAAAGTAAAAGTTTGTGACACTTATGCATGCTGAACTCCCTTTATATCGTTTCTGGAACGGATTGGCAAAAAGAGAGAATAAATGTAGCAGAAAAAGAAAACGTTCCATTTTCAAAAAGTTGACTGTAGTTTTTTGTCGAGCCTGCGACTTTTGTTGCAGAAAGCTCAACATAGGGATAGTGATCCGGCGGCGTTTATAACTTAGCTAACTTCTTAAAAGCTTTATATTTTAGAAGGTGGAATATCTGGATGCTTCATACTTTGTATATACAGTTGCCTCATGTTACGAAGTTTCCGTCAGTCACATGTCCTTGACCTCATTTTCATGGTTCAGTGACTACTTGAAAAAAAAGTTAAATTTCCTTGTAATGTTAAATTCTCTCTTATTATAAGTAATAGTTTCCACTTGATCTCGACCTCATTTCATGGATCAGTGAACAAGGTTAAGTTTTGGTGGTCAAATCCATATCTCAGATAATATAAGCAATAGGTCTAATATATATCTACAAGGTGTACATGTCCAACTGACAGGTGTCATCTGACCTTCAGCTTGACCTCATTTTCATATTCAGTGGTTAAGGTTTGGTGTTTTAGTCTGTCTTAAACTATAACAAAAGGTCAACTATATTTTTTGTATGGAAGAATCGTTAGCTGTACATGTCTGCTTGACATGGTTCATCTGACCTTGACCTTTAATGGTTCATTTGTCAATGTTTATAATTATGGTGGTTACATCGTTTAGTTTATGAGACAGTTCTAATAAAGCTTTATATTTAAGACTAAGTATAGAAGGCGAGACATTTCAGCGTGTGCACTCTTGTTTATTGTAAAAAAAAAGTGAGGGGAGAGAAAATAACTTATATTTACATGTAGGACAAACAGTCTTTGTGTTTATGAAAAATATAATATGGTTACTTTTAAATATGTTCTCTGAACTACGAGTTTGTTCCTTTTTGAGAGGGGTGTACATCATCGCGTTCTCCAAACTTTTTAGTCGTTTTTTACCATTCTGAAATGAATTTCACTTTCAAATGGTAAGAGGATTGAAGTTACAGACTTCCACAAACACTTGGATGTTACATTTAGTAAAGATGCTAAATGGAACATCCATGTAGGAAATATCATAAAAATGTATCTAAACATCTAAATGTACTTAGAAAATTGAAGTACAGGATAAGTAGGAACCCTGATAGAGCAACTTAGAAAAGCTTTACTAGAGTTTTATAAGACCGCTACTCGAATATGCATGTGACGTTTGGGATAATATGGGTGTGGGTTAATGAAAAAAATTAAAACAGCTGCAGCTCGAGGCAGCCATAATTGTAACAGGTCTTCCTATTTTTACAAGTAATAGAATTATTTAGGATGAGATTGTTTGGAAAACTCTAGCTGAACGAAGAGAAAGAAGGAAGTTACAATTATTATATAATATTCAACACAATAATGCACCAGCCTATGTTTACAATTCAATTCCAGGAACAATTCAAAGTAAAGCTGTTTATCCATTACGTAACGGGAATGATGTAATATACCCTTTTTGTAGACTTTCATTAACCCAAGAATATTTCATACCTTCAACAATACGACTGTGGAATAACCTTAATGTGGTGACACGCAACATTGACTCTTTAGGTAAATTTAAAACCGAACTAAAAAATCTTAAATTGAATTCAAAAGCCCAAGTACCAAAACATTATGACTTTGGCAATCGTAAACTCAATATTATTTTGACACAACTTACTGTAGGTGCTCAGCTTCTTTTTTTTTTTGAATTATGATCTTATCAGAGTCAACATTATTTCAGATCCGTCTTGTAGTTGTGGTGCTAAGTGCGAAGATTCACGTCACTTCTTTTTTTGTTGTCCTAATTATTCAAATATACGGTGTCTTCCTGCTATTCCCACTTTTTAAAAATACTATTCCTTCTATTCCCACTTGCAAATAACAATAGATGTTTTGATAAATAAATTGTTTTTATAACAATCAAGGTTAATTAGAATTTCACCTAAGATTCACGTGTATATTTTTTAAAGCATAACTTATGGCAGCAGTCCTTTTGCGCCAATTACTGTTTTTCAGGGGTATCATTTGCGCCAAATTTTATTTTCAAAATGTATCAATTGCGCCAATATTCGTAACTCATTTGCGCCAATTTACCTGTACATATATCTATCATAAATATTAATGATTACTATATATGTATTCTTATTTTTGCCCCAAAAGGTATCACATGTTAGGAGATATTTCACCATAAAGACGAGTTTCTGAAGAGAATTAAATGACTTAAGCAGCATTAGGCAGTCAATGTACAGAGAGAGAATAAAACTTATTGCTTTGCTTAACAAAGATATGCCAATAGAGAAAATAGAAGTTTTTGCTCTTTATGTTTTAGCCACAAATGTTGATGACACAGAGCTTTGTTCCCACCATGCGTATGGGCTTTATTATTATTATGAACTATTATTAACTATTTTATGGATTTCATCCTTCAATGTTTGTGTTTTTGGACAATGAAAAGAAGTTAAAAGCTACTACATACATTAAATTGGGAAGTACCCATGCAGCAGCAGTAATAAAAACATGTTTTAGAAAAGGAAACATGTGCCGTGTTACACTGCCGGTTCCAAGTCCGAATAAAGGAGTAAGGAAGTAATTTTCTTTTAGGCAGTGGCTATTTGACCGGCACCGGCAAAATAGCAAATTTGCTATTTGACCGGCACCGGCAAAATAGCAAATTTGCTATTTAGCCGGCTCTGATTAAGTTATATCTAACTGGAATTAAAATTTAAGAATAATAGTTAAATATCAAAATTTTCTATTTAAAAACTTTTGTCACTGTTGATCATATAAACACTTAAACTTCTTATCTAAAAAAACTATAAAAAAAACTGTGTACACATCGAAAATTTGACAAAAATAAAAATATGATGAATCTATTATGAATAGAAGTGAAGTAATAAGATAAATTAAAAATTAAAATACAAATATGATAATAGTCACTTTGTAGCTATACTACATTCCGGAAACTAGTATACTCTTTTCATTTACGGAACCAGCATTGTGATTGTGTTGCCGATGCAATCGCAGAATGGTCTTTCACTTTCAGTTATAAGTATTGAATGCTTCTTTTTGTAACTTTGTAGGGTTGTAAAAGCGTTGACCGTGCGCACATTTTTAGAATGAAGCGCTTCCGCGCTTCATACAAAATGTACTTCGGTCAACGCTTTTACACCCCAATAAATTTACAAAAAGAAGCATTCAATTCTTAAATGTATTTTCTCATTTTGAAAAATAGCATGTAAGTTGCACAGACGCTGCTCCTTATTATCCAATCTAGCTCAACCCAGTACACATTAGAATAGATATAGGAAGATGTGGTGTGAGTGTTTTTCTCTAATTATTTTTTGTCTTCAAATTATTATATGATTTTTATGAGGTCATGTTAAGTTCCAGGAAATTGCGAGAATGCAGAATTTTTCACTATTAACACCAGAGCTTCCAGGGGCCTTGAGGGGCCACAAGACCCCTCGCAATATGACTTGTGCTAGACTAAACAACTTCCAAAGGCAAATAATTGGTTTTGAAACAATTGCAAATGTTAAATTATGTGTCCATTTGAAATTCATAGCAAACAACTATTAATATTGTCCGTCATATCTGTTTTATGATGTAGTTTTGCATAACACTATTTTTATCACTGGCAGAATATATTAACCATAGATTTTACACAGATTTAAATTTGAAAATCAACATTTTGTTATAAATATTTTAGAAAAAACATATTTAATAATGTATTTACAAATGTGTTTTCATGCTTTTAATTAATATTAGAAAGTTATAAATTATTTTTTTATGAAAATCTTTTATTTTTTATTGTACTGTATTTTTAATGCTTGATATTGTGATAAAATGATTTTAAATTATTATTTAAGCTTTTTTATTCCCTACTAATCACATCAATGAACAGTTTTATTTAGTGCCGGTTAAATAGCAAATTTGCTATTTAGTCGGTGCCGGTCAAATAGCAAATTTGCTATTTTGCCGGTGCCGGTCAAATAGCCACTGCCTTTCTTTCAACTGGCGCAATCGTATGTTTTTTTTTTGGCGCAAATGAAACCATCTAATTTTAAAACATGTGGCGCAAACGTAGCATTTGAGAAAAAAAGTTGTGGCGCAAAAGGACGCATTTTTGGCGCAAACGGATCTCTCCCTAACTTATTTGGTACAATATAAATTCAAAAAATTAAAATATAATTTCTGAGCCATCTTTGTCAAAAGATGTCAAAATTAAATGAATATCGTATAAAATTTGATTCTTAACTTTAAAAATAGGTGCTCTGATGGTTTGAAGGGCTAACAAAGAATCTACTAAAAATACAGTTTTAATAGGTCTTAATCTTCTAGCCAAAATAGACTTAAAAATATTGGCATTAATTCTGACACAAATATTGAAATATAATTTGGTAGTTTAAAACCTTTTTTGATTTTAAGTTCTGGAACAACATATGCACAACGTGTATTGCCATGTGGGTCTTTGGACCCATCTGTAAAAAATTACAAATGTTTTGTATATTTTGAGTCAATTATATCTCGGCTTCACTTTTAATTAAATGTGGCAGATCCTTTTTACTTATTTTATCATGAAGTTGTGTTTTAACTAATGATTTTTCGATATGCCATGGAGGACATGTCCATTCTGAATATCTATAAATAAATTCTTCAGAAAAATTATTTTTAGCTAAGAAATATCTTGCTGTTATTGAAAACGGTTTTTGTTTAACGTTTTTTTTTTAGTAATAATCAAAAATGAAAGTAACATTGACTGCAGCTTTAGCAGGATGCGAGTTCTCAAAACTAGCCATATTTAAAAAAAAAAAGCCTTTGCTATTAAACTTTGTCTTCTTATTTCTAAAGGTGGATCTCCTATTTCAACTTGTAAAGCTTTTAAGGAAGATGATCTCATTGAACCAGTGCATATACGTAATGCTTGAGTTTGAATTTTATCTAGACATTTTTTAGTACTAACAGAGACTGAATTATAAATTTTGCATCCATAATCAAGTTTTGATCTAATCAAAGATATATAAATAGTTCTAAGGGTATTGCTGGTTGCGCCCCATCTTGTTCCTGTAAGTACTCCCATGCAGTTAATATCTTTTAAACACTTTGTTTGTAAACTTTGGATATGTTTACAGTCTTTTAAACAAAATCATTAACCATAATGATAAATAAAGTGGGACTGATATACAAGTAATAAAAAAAAAATTCATATATTTGTTTTAATTTCTTTCATATTTACTTTGTTTAAAAAAAACAGAATTCATACAGATGCAAAAATATTACCTGTTCTAATAAAAAAACAGGACCAATTAATAACAGTCGATTAAAAAATGTGTGTACAGTACATGTATAATCCTTTGTTTGCACAAGTTTTCCTCCTATTCCCACATGAAATTTGACCTTTTCTTACCAGATCAATAAAAGTGGGAATAGATCGAGGGAAAGAACCGATTCGGAAGACACCGTTACCAGATAACCAGCTGATAACTCTCTACTAAATTTGAACATCTTAACCTCCGGCGATACGTATTTAACTAATGTTGAAAATGAAAGAATTGTAAAGAATGTATATGAATTTATTAAAGAGTCTAAGAGGTTTCTAATTGTGTAATATAGCACATTATAAAGTGCAAATACATACATATTGTGTATAACCATTCACATCATCACACACCATCTCTTCACAGTTCAAATATTATATATATATATATAATGTATTGTTTGTATGCATGCTTTGTAAATGTTCTATTGTTATAAATTATTATGGGAGAAGACTTTATAAGTTTAATTAACTTGTGTCTCATCCCTTTTGCACATTTAAGCAAATAAAACATGTTTAAACTAAAACCATTCTGCAATTTTAAACCTATAATTCTCTACTCTTGATATTTTTAAGTACAAGTCATAAGTTAATTTTAGTCAAATTTTTGTACAAATTGTAATATGTAAAGGCAAGTTGCAATTTGTACAAAATCAAAAATGCAAATTATATTTGTTCAAATGATAACTTGTGCAAACTATACAAACTTAATTACCATCTAAAAGTAAGATGGGAGGGGCCTCAGTAAGATGCATCTAATCGATTTTTACTCTAAATTTTGCCAACATTTGAACAACAAAGACTACTCGAGACAAGACAAACCGATGCATCTAGCAAAGTTTAAGGTGGTACCTAACACTACAGGCAGATAACTCTGTAAAATCAGCTGAACGTTTTAATTACGTTGCGCTGTAAATGGAATATTAAGCTTCTGAATGATCAAAAATAGTGTTTGTCAAACTGCTACATACTAGTAACCAGTGTAATTTTTCTAATAGAATGCTTGGTTTAAATTTCTCGAAATTTTTATATTTTTGTCAAAGGGTCAAAGTAAATACAAGTAACACATTTACACCACGCAGAGTACACTATACTACATGTATTGGTTGTACCAAGTCAAGAATATGACAGCTGTTTATCATTCTTTTGTTGTTTTTCAGCTTTTGATTTCGTCATTTGATAAGGGATTTTTTCGTTTGGAATTTTTCTTGGAGTTTTGTTATTTTATTTTTTGTAATGTGTATTTTATCAGGATCATTATTTTTCCTCATAATTTTCACAAATAACAGAATGTTTAATTTTTTTTTAGACTGGTGCATCAAATGTGTCTTTTATAAACAACTGTTTTCAAAATTGTATTGTATCGTCCCGAACATGCATGAACTATTTGCCACTGAACGTTAAACAACCATGAAACCGAGCAATTAAAAAACTGTTTAATGAATCAAATTTTTTAAAATACTATATTTCTGCATCACGGGATGCAGTGATGATACCACCATTTTCTAATATGATGGAGTTAAAAATCAGTAATTCGGATGAATCTCACGTGAAATGTTTCATTTAATTTTCACGTAAACTTAACAGAAATCTGAAGGTATTTTTTATGGTTTTAATCAAATTTTAGAACAAAGATATTATTTAAATAATTTTATTTCAAATATTTACGTGAATTTAACGTGTACAAAATTCCGGTGATTTATGCATGAACTATTATCATAAGATTCACATGGAACCTGTTCACGCAAGTTTCAAGTATATGCTCGTTTGATGTGAAAATCAGACGATATTAATATTAATTCATATGAATGAAATTCCATGTGCAGGACGAAATAACATTATATCTGATTCAGTAGAATTTTATATTGCATTACTAGGAACTTTACGACAGTCGACAGGGGATATGAAAATAAAATATACTCATTCAGATCCCGACACATATTTTTTTCTCCATTTCTCTGAGTAGGAATAACGTTATATTCCGTACAATGTCACACGTTTTTGGTCAAATTCTAGGCATATCGATCAACTTTGAAGCCATTTATTTCAAAAACAAGGATGGTGACATATGAGTTGCTATACGTTAATGGATTCACTATGCAATCCCGGATATTATGTTAGTTTTTTGTTTTTCTCCGTATATAAGAAAATAGCCATCCATTCGAAAATCAAAAAAGGTAAGCCGAAAAAAAGGCATTTCCCCTATATACCTAAGTAAATTTGTCGCCAAAATTGACGTTTTCCTATGAAAATTACAAAAAAACAAAAATGGTGACCCCCATTTTTATTACATATTCCGATGTAACTCGATTCAAAGTACACGTATGCCAAAAATTTTGGAAATCGGGAGATATGCCATTCGGTATCGTGTTACCTTAAGTCTTGCATGCATGCTTTTTTTATTAGTTGTTAGTGGCTTTGAACTAGCTGTCAGTAACTACGAGTACACTTAGATATGTACTTAATGTCTTAATAATCTCTTGGGATATACAAGTACCTGGCCACGTCCACTCTGTTTTTGTTAGATGGATTTCAAGTTGTATCCACCTGATGAGTTACGTACTTTCACCTGATTTCAATAGTTCTTTCTTATATTGTACTGTTACACCACAGTCCTACGTTGGAGGAGGGGCGTGATCACGCTTACATGTTTAATCCCGCCACATGCTGCATGTGTGTGCCTGTCCCCTGTCAGGAGCCTATATTTCAGTGGTGGTTGTTTGTTGGTGTGTGACATATTCGTTTTTCCTTAATTTTTTGTTTACATAAAAGGCCGTTAGTTTTCTCGTATGAATTGTTTTACATTTGTCATTTCGGGACCTTTTAAAGTTAATTATGCGGTATGAGCTTTGCTTATTGTTGAAATTTTTGACCTATAGTTGTTAATTTCTGTGGAATTCGGTCTCTTGGGGAGTTGTCTCATTGGCAATCATACAGCATCTTCTTTTTTATATTAACTAACTAAGGCATGACTGGACATAGATGCATAAAAGGTATCAAATATGTAGTTTACGTTCCTGAAAAAAATATTACTTGTCAATTTGCATCATTCCTAAGTACGGAATCTGATGTTCAGCTGTTGTCATTAAACACGGTCCGGGGCAGATTTGTCATTCCATAACTGGTAAATTTAACTTTGTCGGTTGACAAGATATCCAAAAAAATTGTCCACCAATAGATTATTAAAAAATCAAAAAAATCCCATGTGTCCCAAACTGTCACTGCAGCTGATTAAAAGTACATTTCCCGTGTAATGTAATAAATTTTGCTAGGTAGAAGTATTTCGTTTTGATTTCCTTTCTTTATCAACAGAAAGTTGAAAAAAAAAAAGAAAAATATTGTCGCAGCTGTTTCAATCAAATTGAGAATGGAAATGGAGAATTTGTCAAAGAGACAACAATGCGACCATAGAACAGTCAACAGCAGAAGGTCACCAATAGGTTTTCAATGCAGCGAGAAACTCCCGCACACGGAGGTGTCCTTCAGATGTCCCTTTAACTTTCTTCTCATTGCTTCATATTCTACTGGATAATGAGTTTCATGAAATGTGCAATTTTCAATAGAATTCAATTGAATGTTGTTTTATGGCAAATATTTCATACATGTTCTGAATGAGTCCATTCTATACAAAACCATATAGAATTCTTGCAGAGAACCTGCTGACTTTAATAATTTAACATAAATCCAGTATTTACAACTTTACAAATTGTAATTTTTCTGGGGAAGAAAATTAAATGGAAAATAATGTTCCCATTGTAATATTATATGTTCCCATAGGAAGAACAAATTGTTCCCATGGGAAGAAACATTGTTTCTTTGGGACGAAAATTATTCTCATGTGGGAAAATCTTCCGATGGGAAAAGTTAATTTCCATGGGAGTAGGATTTTGAAAATAAATTACTCAGTATTGTTAATCCCAAAAATAAACGGTTTGTTTTGTGGTAATTTGAAAATAAATAATTTTGACTTACAACGTATTGAAAATAAATAACTCGGCGGGCTTTTTTAACCATTTTATAAATACTATTCGACAGTATGAGATGACACCAGATTCTTCATTAAGTTCATATTTTTTTATCAGAAAAAGAATCGGGAGACACTTCCCAAATCTTTTAATTATAAAAGTATGAATATCATTTAAATATACTTGCTGAATGTATGAAAATGGGTTTCATTTAACTTGAGGTATATTGTCTCAGGAACACTTACAACTTTTATTACAGGGCTGTAACTACATATTAAGAGCAATTGCCTCATGTAGGGAATTTCAAAACCAAAAGCTTGTTTTAATATCAAATTGTTTTCACGGCGAGTGTCTTGTGATTGATTTTTCGTTTCATTCCTTTTGATATTTAGTAATTTTGATTATGAGTTTTATTTTATTTTAGACTTTTGAGCTATTTTTCATAATTTTTAACTACTTTAAATTGTATCCCAGTTAATAATAATAGTAATAATAAAATTCTTTATTTAACGAAGGTAACACATTTATTAATTACATGTTAATCTGCCATGAGGCCTTCAAAAACTATTAATACAAATAGAAAACAACAAAAAAATACATACAAAATAAAATACATACTACAGTTAAATATACCAGCTTAAATATTGAATAAGTACATATGCATTCAGTAGAAGAAGAAAAATACATTAGTTTCGTGCATCTTTGTTCTGTTCAGTTAGAAAATAGTTTGAACAGTTGGTCTTAAATGTATCTAAATTATCTATTTATTTAATATTAGTTGGTAAATTATTCCAGGTAATAAGACCAGAATATTTAAATGTTCTTTTTAAAAAATCAGAATTATAGGTCTTGGTACATGAAGAAGTCCTGATGTTGTCGACCTCAGACAATAATTATAAAGATCAGCACAAGCAGTAAGTTTAATAGATTAGTTAGGAGCTATATCAAGTTGTAATTGAAACTTTCTTCACATAGTTATATCACTGATAATCAGTCCCCTCTTGACTTAACTTGAAGAAAAAACCCATATAATTTACTGGTATAAAAGATTAAAATTTTGCAAGCCGAAACACCAAAAAAAAAAAAAAAAAAACAGCAGCCACATATTTAACTATGTGGATTACAGTTTCACTGGATCTACTATGCATTTTGCTTTGAGACCAAAAAATTGTTAAAACAGAATATGCGTTTTCAGATTAAGAAAGGGTCTAAGAATAGCCTATAGAAAGCATGCTTTTGCATCATTTGCTCTAAAGCCTCTTGGGGGGCCTTTCTGAGGCTCCCAAATCCTGCGTTAACTTTTTTAACGAACTGCTCGGCATAAAAATGTTTGTTAATACTTTTTAAAGGGGCACTAGCTGTCAAATTCATGGTCACCGATTTGACTCAAATTCTCATATTTGATTTATAACAATGTAAAACATTTATCCAAACTATCAAAAGTCTAAAATAAACAGTTTACAGAGCATGGGGTAGATACAAATGCAGTGAAGTTTATCATTGATAGTTCATTGATAACATTCTGGCGTATCATTAACAAACAACTTGTAACGTCTCATTTCATTGGCCGAAGGATTCAAATACAAAAACAATGTAGTCTGTGTGCACGTGAATTGACACAGGTGACCGACAATGGAATGTACTATGTTACTACGAACGTAAAAACAAGGATTGGTTTAATTTACAAACCTTTGGTCAAACGAATTAAATAAATCTTTTGTTAACTTCAAATAGTGGGGTCGAAATATTATACTGGTATTTTGTATTAAGTAATATTGCATGCAGCAACTCAATTATCGTGTACCGCATAATGAGAAATATAACGATAAAATAAAATGCATGTGTCGCTTTTATACAAATGAATATATGAACCACTTTTAATTTCTTTCATACTGACGATAGGTTATAATCCTAACAATGTCGTAGTCACTTATAATAAGTATCTCATAATGCTGATCCATTACAATAATTAATGATGGGTTGCACTGACATTCCTCTTTTATTATTTTCATGCTATAAAACATACACACAGTAGCTACATTTGTAAGCGTACAATAAACGGAGGAAATTGCCCCCCCCCCCCCCCCCCCCCCCAAAATAGAAACAAAGTAACTTTAATCGTATCATTTGTGCATGAATTCAGTGAAGGCATGTTGTTGTAATAAATTATAAAGTTACATCGGCGAAGATTATTCAGTTCTTTTGCATGTGTTGAACAAAATAATAAATTAATACTTGTGAGAAATGTCGTAGTTTACAAGGAACAATTCTCGTTTGAATTATTTTACATTGTCATTTCGGGGCCTTTTATGGCTGACTTTGCGGTATGGGCTTTGCTCATTATTGAAAGCCGTACGGTGATCTATTATAGCTGTTAATTTCTGTGTTATTTTGTTCTCTTGTGGAGAGTTGTCTCATTGGCAATCATACCACATCTTCTTTTATATATGTATTTATAGTATACAAGGTATTATCCCGCAGTTAAGATTTGTCCACTTTTTAAGAACACATCCGTAAAAACGGACGCTCACCGGACAGAAGGGGTCAGAAGGGCAATCATACCACATCTTCCTTTTTAAATATAAATGTACTGTTTTCGATTTTAAATGGATGAATATTTATTTTTTTATTTTATACTGTAAGAATAGAGCTGCATAACATTGTTGAACTATTCGCTAAAGTACATGTAGTATGTATTCGTATTTAAAATGAAATACAAAACGAAAAATGTATGATAAACTGATAAACAAAATATCAAGAAATTAACCTTTTTGATCAAAAATTTTTATGAATAAACACTTTTTTTTAAAAACTGATTGTTTCTATTTACATGTACATATTTACAATTATTATATACAATTTACGTTCGTTTTTCAACCGAGAATAGCAAAACCTCATGAAGTATATCGTTGGAGTTTATAAACTACATTTAATTCCCCTGTGCCATGGTTTGCCATCTGCGTTTTTTTTAACAAAGCATGGTTGGTTACATATTATGAATTTACTTACAATTTCGGAATTTTTTTTTCTCAAGTAAACGGAATCAGAAAAAAAAAATCACTATCCTGTGACGAATACCTAAAACTTGACAAAGAATATGAAAAGTGTTTGTAGAAAAGTACGGTTTCATTTTTCAAGTACAACGCTAATTCATCGAGTCCATTGAGTGAAAGAAAAGGCAGGATGAGCAACTTGTGGGGAGGGGGGGGGGAGTCAATGAAAACAAATATGTGGATTGAGTTTTTTTTAGTTTTTCATTGAACTTTTGATGTCGTCCCGTGATCCAGAGGACAAATTTGAATTAAATATTTCGATGTGAAAACTGTTAAGATTTTAAAGTTTAAAATTTTACTATGATATCAATTGCAGAAAATTATAAAACCAATGAATTTCACATGCACATTTATAAAAGCTAGAATTGTGATTGCTTAATCAAGAACACAATCATGTACGCAAATACGACGATGGAAGCTTTAAACGACCTTGACCAGCTACATGAATATTGATCAGTCCATTCAACGTTATAGTACGTGTGTTCTATTTCCGCAGGTGTGAGGTCGAAGGTTTGAATTGACCAATGAAAACGATCGTTCCTTAAAGAGTTAATCGAATAAAGTTTGTTTGACTGATTACGTCGCAATACCTTTCGCTAAGCTTTACCGCATATGAGTATAATATATAGGTTCGTTTCGTGTGTATTTTAGTCCAGACGCCATCTAATTACCTATCGATTTGACCTCAGATGACCATGTAAGCGATGTAAACATAAATAAAGATATGAATAGATTAAACCAATACGTGCAATTGGATTTGTATAGGTCTGTTTGATTTTATTTTATAGACTAAAAATAGATGTTTCTCATTGTTTTTAACCGTATATGCATCGAATTAGTAATCAAATGATTTACCGTAGTTTCACTTTCATTGTTGACATTCTTCTTATTTAAATAACCAGTACACGTACAATGCATGCGTTGTCAATCTTTACCTAGGGGTTAAAGTGAATAACTAATTATCAATGTTTCTTAGCGTAGTTTGACAAAATTTAACCTTTTTGGCTGAAAAAAGCGAATTGTTATTTCACTATTTCACTTTCATTATTGATTGAACAAAAAACATCAAACTTTAGATTTTTTATATATCTCGTAGCTAGTGCCCCTTTAAGAATAAAAAAATGAATTTAAAAATACTATAAATATGTTTGTGAAAATAGAAAGTCGTTCCCTTATTCTAGAATGGAAATGAAAAATCTTGCTTCAACAGTGCATAAAATAAATAAGTAATCATGATGCAGTCCTCTTAGGTTTCAAAAATAAATAACCAAATAACCGATTAAAAACAAATCATCCTGTCACCCCCCCCCCCCCTTTTCACCAGAATATCAAAATGATCGTCCCTTATAATCACCTATAAACCCATTTCTCTTTAATTTATCCGCTATAAGGTAAACATTAACTACCTGTGCATCAACAAATATTAAAATCCACAGTATTTGTATTTAGTATAATTACTTATTAGCAATGGAGATTTAAAAAACTCAATCAATAGTATAAATAACTGACGACTGTAGTCGACCGTAGGTATACGCCATTGTGGTAAAATATGTTTACATTAATAACTGTATAATACAAAATGGAAAAAATAGACGCAGAGCCAATTGTCAAATCTCTACAAGGCGGCAAAGTTTCCTATACTTTGTTTGAAAACAGATCAACGTGTGTGGCGAGTATTTACTGGCATAATTTTGAAGGACAAAAAATAAAATACGCTGATATTGAACCTAACGGAACGCACAGTATGAAGACATACGAAGAACATCCATGGTCGGCCCAAGACCCAACGACAGGAAAGATCCTTCCGATTGATAAAAATCCTGTGTTCTATCCTCGACACAATCCAACGACACACGAAAGAGTATATATCGATAATCCAACAGACGTGACAAACATAATAGACAAAGGTAAAGTTTTATCAATTTTGTTCGCAATTTCTAGACTGTGGTAGCCTTCATTTTTTTAGCGTAAAAGATCGATACATGTATAATATGCTATTAAAGGAATGCAGGTACATGACGAAATGATTGAAATAGAACTACCAAAATTCAATATACATCATGGCAAAAGGCTAGTCCGTACAGGTTAGTCCCGCTAAGTCTGAATGGGCTTGTCTTTAATGTGTGTGTTTGTCATTTTTTTCTATTTAAATGTAATTAAACATAAATACTCCAAAGTCTTTTGTTAACCTGTTTGGGTAGTATTGTCCATTCTAGAAGATCCGATCATTCCTTCAAAGTTTTGGGTGTTTTCAAAGAGAAAACGTATTGCGTACGATACAATTAAAATAAGAGAGCAATTTCCATCTTACTAAGGCTTGTACTACATGTATGTATATTGTTTTAGTTAACAAAGAAAAGAAAAAAAAAGATATATATTTTATATGTAATATAACCATTTATAAGTTTGCCCTAAGAATTGAATGCTTCTTTTTGTAATTTGCTATATAGAAATAAGTATTAAATCAAACGAATCGTAAGGAAAAAGAAAAGCTGATGGAAAATCACACATATTTTTAATTACTAGTATATAAAAAAGAAGATGTGGTATGGTTGCCAATGAGACAACTATCCACAAAAGACCAAAATGACACAGACATTAACAATATTATAATATATTCAGTAACAGAAGAAACGCACCATCTCTACTTTTTCTCAATCTCCTTGATCATAGCGGCCTGTTTGTGCTGCTGGGCGGAAACCACCACCAATCAATCATTGACTGAAGTCCAACCCATGTGTCTGGAAATGACTAATTGAGAAAAAACATATGACACGAGGGTCTAACTTGGGGGTCCTACATTTCCGTTTTCTAAAAAAAAATATATATATAATATTATAGGCCATTTTTCTCTATTCTTTATGTTATTGCTCATTATTCCTCTATTTTCTTTTAACACCTCATTATTCTCCTTTTCAGATTTTTATTATGCATTTTTCTCAATCTATTCATTATATTTTTATCCCACTATTCTCGATTCTGTAAAACCCTATTCACACCCTCTGACAAGATATGTTAGAAATATAATGTCTATAAATATTGTATTTTCATTTAGAAAAAGATATAGAAGATACAGAGGATCAAAATAAAGGAATCGAGTCTTTTGGAGAAGCAAAAGGTAAAATGTATTAATCAGAATATCAGAATATAGAGCATATATCTCCAGTTTGTTATAATTTTCTAGAGCTTACAAATATGTTACCTATGATGATTGTCTTGATAAAGGGTTGCTACTAACAGTGAAGCTTTTAAACAAAGTGTTTTACGTGGTGAGAGTGGTGAAAGTCAAAGCAACATCATGTCATGTTTTTGTTTTTTTTTTAATTACCTGATTCTTACCAAGATTAACACTTTAGGAATATGTCTCCCTCATGCATAACCATGATTCCTTGTCCTAGTTTTGGCTTTACGTACAATGTATGACCATTTCCCGTTGCGTCTGCTCTTCAAAGTCGTGTATTTTGTGTACGATAGTAGAGGGGCATTATGTTTTCTGGTCTGTGCGTCTGTTCTTTCGTTTTCAGTCCGTTCGTTCGTTCGTCCGTTCGTCTGTCTCATTTTAGGTTAAGGTTTTTGGTCAGGTCAAGGTAGTTTTTTATCAAGTTTTAGTCCAATCAACTTGAAACTTCGTACACACGTTCCCTTTGATATGATCTTTCTAGTTTTTAATACCAAATTAGAGTTATGACCCCAATTTCACGGTCCGCTGACATGATAGTGCGAGTGGGATATCCATGTACGATGGACATATTCTTGGTTTTTTTTTTATAATTTATCGACCGCGATCATCAATGAAGGGACATTTATTGTCGAGATGCACATCTGGTGCAATTAAAAAATGATTAAAAAATGGTAGATAGCATTAATCCTATTTATCAATAAGAGAAAAGAGGTGTTTCGCCCTAAATCATGTAAACTGAAATATATATACTTAAGGTTTTTTTCATCATAATTTACCGACGCATATGTGCAAGGTAAGCGATAGTGGTTATTGTCCAATCAGGTCCACACATTTAAAGTAGAATATTTTTACAGTTATTATTATTGTTAGACGAAATATGTGTTATTGTTTGTAATTTAAAAGCTAATATTACAGTCATACTTAAGACGAGAACAAGACTTTGTAATTTGATTAAATGATGGAAAACACTACATAGATATGTAAGAAGATGTGGTATGAGTGCCAATGTGACAACTCTCCATTTAAGTCACAATTTGTAAACGTAATAAAACCATTATAGGTTAAGGTACAACCTTCAACATGTCTGAAGGATAAGACAAAATGATATTATGGACCTTAGAAAGCCCTCATACATATCTGGTCCCGTCGTTTAGGAAAATGTCATAGAATGCGGGTTATCGGGGTTCATATTAGAAGCTTGCCCTGTTGACGTCACGCATCTGGTGTAACTCCGGTCTAATAGATAAAGAAAGATGTGATATGAGTCATGTGAGTGCCAATGAGACAACTCGCCATCCAAGTCACAATTCATAAAAGTTGACCAGTATCGGTCAAAGTACGGTCTTCAACACGGAGCCTTGACTCACTTGATAGACATTGTTACAATTTCATGTTATTTGTTTAAAACGTAACATATGATTTAGATTTTTGTTGTGGCAGGATACTACTTAAAAGTATTAGAGAGGGGTTTTATGGTTTTTGTCTGAATCAGACAATTTTAGAATAAGCACGATCATGTTTCTAGTTTTTCGAAGCTTTCAATCAAATTATATTTTTTTTTCAATTTGGGACCCCATCAAAATGGAAACATGTGATACATATATATATATATATATACATGTACATGTACATAACTTATAGATATGCTAGGAATTTTTGGGTCTTCTAGTTTGACAGTCCAAATAGTACACCTTATAACTCATACATTGTATATATTTGTTTAGGGTCCAGCTGAAGGACGCCTCCGGGTGCGGGAATTTCTCGCTACATTGAAGACCTGTTGGTGACCTTCTGCTGTTGTTTTTTTTCTATGGTCGGGTTGGTGTCTCTTTGGCACATTCCCCATTTCCATTCTCAATTTTATTAACTTTATATCTTGATTTTTTTCAGGTTGTCCAGCATGGGTTCGAAGGAAACTTACCAACTGATTACAGAACTTAATGATATCATGTTATTTGCATGGAAACGTCAAGGACAAAATATTGTTCTCTCGAAGTAAACGTTTAATACTCAAGTCTGACAATCAAAGGTGTTTATGTGTTGCCGCGAACTACTAAAGAAAAACTGATATTGCATTTAGGGAGCTACCATTTGATTTTTATGGGGGGGGCTAGGATGAAAAATTGTGTCCTGCCTTTTTTTTTCTTAGCTTATCCTGACTTTTTTACAACAATTGTCATCCTGGCTTTTTTTTTGCCAAGTTACTCATCCTGCCTTTTTTTTTTACTCAAAATCCTGTCCTGCCTTTTTTTCAAATTTCATCCTAGCCGCCCCCCCCCCCCCCCCATAAAAATCAAATGGTAGCTCCCTTACGCATTTTTTTTTTTTACCAAGTACATATGTGATGTCCCTATGATATCTTTAGAAACTCAAGAATCTCATGCTTTTATCGTATCGTGTGTGGCAATATTTTATTTTGTTATTATTTCGTTTTACATGTAAAAAAACAACAATAAACTTTCTTCTCAGGAAACGTTGTTTATTTTTTGACAGTGAAGAAGCCCCATTATTGCAGGCTAAAATCACTCCGCAAATAGAGCGTAGATCCAACAGAAAGCAGATGTGTTTTATCATTCTGATAACATACCACGCCAATCATTTCTAGTTAATGCAAAGCTTACATGTTAGCAAACAAATGGAAATTTTTAACGACCTTGACTGGCAATTACATATTAGAGTGTTTTCTGTACCCTATTTATAACCATCAAAAGACCTGTTTCTGGATAGCAAAAGGTGTAAAGATACATTGGAAGTTGTAAAAATGAAGGATAATATCAAAAACCAACGATGTTGAACTAAAACATTTTTTTCTGTTCTTTAATAAGGAGACTGAAGTCTCCATTTATATAAGATCCAGATTCCTATATCAATATACATTACAAAAATTTATTAACCAACTAAGTGCATTATTGCCAAAAGTGACTGTTTATTAAAAATTACATCTTTTCTGTAATGGCCCTGTTTTTCTGTAATGGCCCTGTTTTTTTTCTGTAATGGCCCTGTTTTTCTGTAATGGCCCTGTTTTTCTGTAATGGGCCTGTTTTTTCTGTAATGGCCCTGTTTTTCTGTAATGGCCCTGTATTAATGCCCAGTTTGTCTGTATTGAGCCCTGTTAGGGTTTTTAATAAAGTTAATAAAACTAAGTTGTAAAGAGTATAATACCTTTTTGTATTTTATTTAATTTAGTAACCAGCAACCAACATTAAAGAACCATATAAAGGGATCACTGTTCATCCTGTTTTTTAACACATATCTCTTTCAACTTAATATCTTGGATATTTGGTATATTTAAAGCTTTATAATGGTGAAGTACAAATTATTTTGTTCAAACTAAACTGTCATTAAAAGAGTAAGACAGTACATCAAGTTAGCAGCAACACATACACTTTTGTTCAGTTGGTTAATAAATGTATTAAGAAATAGGTGTTTTTATAATGGCCCTGTTATATGTCCTCGGTCAGTAATAATGGCCTCGGATGTCTGTAATAGCCCTCGGCGTTGCCTCGGGCCATTACAGACTTCCTCGACCATTATAACAGACCTTGGACATATAACAGGGCCATTATAAAAACACCCATTCATTAATACTATAGTTATTTATTCTTTAACAGAACAGAAGTCCCAATAATGCAAACAAAAAATCACTACGAATGTAGAGCTTACTGAAAGCAGGCTTGTATTATAATTCTGTTAACTTAATTATCATCACAACCATTGCTAGGTAATGCAAAGCTTAATTACTTTTTAGAGTGTTTTCTGTATACCCTATTTATAACCATATTTCACCAGAAGACCGGAGCCTTGTATTTGGAAAGAACAAGATGTAAAGATACAACGGAAATTGTAAAAAGGAAATGACAGTATAAAAAACACCAATCTTGAATTAAAGAAAAATTCTATCTTTAAAATATGGAGGCAGAAGTCGGAAAGAGAAGTCTTAAAATATACTATAAATCAAACTCATATTTTACCGGATTTAGCCACAGGAGGTTGAAATCCTATCAATGAGGGTCTATAAATATGTCAACTCGACTATCACAGTAGAGCTTCTCTCGTAGAGAGAAGCGACAGGAATGCAACGCGTTTTTCAATTTTTTTTAACTTTTTTGAATCTGGGACTTTTTGATCGGAATAAACGCTATGCGTCAACTAATAAACATATTGTTACTTCAATTAACCACTTAAACTACTTTGCAGGTCACTAATTATTAATTTACAGCTTCTTTTTACGTCCTGACAGAATCCTTGTCATTATTTTTGGCCATGGGAGGAAGTCGAGGAAATTCCAATCAGCAGTGAATATCGATCGACTATCTCATGAATAAACATTAGAACATTGAACTTTTGAACTTTTGAACCATCATGAACTTCCGGTTTCTTTCCCGCAAAATTATTTCTTTCTACCAGAGCTGTCAAAATGGACAATAGACGAGAATTTTCGTTCGCCAAAGCAAGAGAGGGCCATAATTTGCTAATTACAGGCATGTGTGGAACAGGGAAGACAAGTATTGTAAAGTATGAGTATATTTCATCAGCAATTAGTAAAAATGCGTGATAAAAGTAAAACATAAAAGCTCTGAAAATTTGGCGCAAGTTATTTTTGGTCGTATGCCCTGTTTGCCTCGGGGTCCTTGAGGCATAAAGATTGTTCGAGAGATTGTTACTTCATCTCAACATGAAAAAGCATAAATAAAACAGAAAAAATATAATATCTCGAGTTTTATTCTATTTTATTCACGTATGAATTAAAATTATTGATAAAATTTGATGAAAAAAAATTGGCGCATTTTTCTGATAGTATGCCATGAATGAGGATTGGATGTATTCTTGGCATGGTGGTCCTCTTATTATAAAGATTGTGAATTAAATTAAGGCACTGATCATTCATCTTTTGAATGAAAGTTGGGTGTTTTTTTTTTTTTTGAAAAAATGTTTGATAATTTCTGAAATTTGTTAAAAAAAAAAGTTTTACGGGAGGGGATATAAAAACAACATTAAACCTGGTACAAATTTATCAAGACATTGAACCCGTGCTAGGATACAATTTAAAAAAAGGCAGGACAGGATCAAAGTTTTGAGTGAAAAGCAGGAGGAGCAGCTGGACAAATCAATCCAGGATTAAGTTATAAAAAAGAGACGGGACCAAATATCACACATATAGTGAAAAAAAATAAAAATGTTAGACAGAGATTGCAACTAGAAAAAGGCAGCCCAAAATATAGTCCCCCCCCCCTCCCCCCTACTAAAATTAAATCATAGCCTAATTCTAAACTATAAACAGCCATAACCAAAATACCAAACAAACTGTAACTTCTAAGTATGTGTGACTTGTCTTGTGTCTTGCAAGTCAAGAAAATGATTTGTTTCAATAAAAAAAAATCTATGTCCCATGCATATTTTCATTGGTCTTATGCATTGAGAAATTTTGACCGGTCACTTAAACAGTTAGAAGTACAAAAAAAATACATTATGTTTCAGAAAAATATTTGTTGTTTCTGTATGCTATAAAACATTAGTTTGTTCCTTTAAAACATAAAAAAGTTTGTTCTGAGAAAATAAAGGTTTCCCACCCCTCTAAAGATGAATGGTTGGTGCCTTTTTAAAAACTTGATATCACACATATAATCACCCAATGCACCCTAAAAATTATAAATTTGTTTTACAAACTATATGATAGAAATGTGTCCTTTATATTGTGTTCAGTACCCAGCTTGGCTTTTATCTTTTATTATCCTTTTGCCTTGATCAGCAGAGTATACATGTGGCAAGTGGTCGTCAATCTCAACTTTACTCGAACACTGATAACCATTCAGAGCGGATATCTCATTTTTGATAGCATCCTGAAAAATAAAGTTCATTGAAGAATTTGTCACCATGACCCTGGTCACCCAACATTTCATTCACCTCCAAATCTATTAGCATAATCTTCAGTCATACATTGTATATTCAAGGCATCACACCCCGGGCTACTAAGTTACATGGGAAAGAATAATGAAATATCCACAATCTTACAGGAGCATAGTCAAAGGCATTTGTGGGTTCACACTTTTATTTTTATTTCTACATGAATAAGATCTGGTGTGTGTGTGTGCCAATGAGACAACTTTCCATCCAAATCACAATGTATTAAAAGTGAACAATTATAGGTCACAGTACAGCCTTCAACACAGAGCCTTACATAAGACAGAACAGCAAGCTATAAAGGGCCCCAAAATGACCAGTGTAACTCAATTCAAACAGGAAAATAAATTGTCTAATCTACATTGTATTTACAAAACTAGAAACAAGAAACACCTAACAAACTACCAATGACAAACACTGAACAACAGGTTCCTGGGTTATGACAGGTGCATATGATATGCAGTTGGTTTGAATATTTTACCAATTGCCAATACAGCAGTATAAAACTACAACACGAAAAGGCACACTGTAAAATGATAATTGAAAATGGCTTAACTTAAAATGGCAATTGAACAAAATACATAATAAAAAAGAAGATGTGGTGTAATTGCCAATGAGACAACTCTACACAAGAGACCAAAGGACACAGAAATTAACAACTATAGGTCACTGTACGGTCTTCAATATTGAGCAAAGCCCATACCGCATAGTCAGCTATAAAAGGCCCTGGAATGAAAAATGTAAAACAATTCTAACGAGAAAACTAACTGCCTTATTAATGTACAAATAAATGAAAGAAAAAAATATGTGACACAGTAACAAACGACAACCACTAAATTACAGGCTCCTGACTTGGGACAGGCACATACATAAATAATGTGGCGGGTTAAACATGTAAGCGGGATCCCAACACTGGGACAGTGGTGTAACAATACAACATATAAGAACGAACTATAAAAATCAGTTGAAAAAGGCTCAACTCATCAGATGGATAGAAATACATCTAACAAAAACAGAATGGCTCAATGTTTGTTAATTGAATGAACTGAAATATGCATATGAGGTCCCCTGATTTGAACAATTAAATGACAAAAATTTCACTTTACAAATTTGTGTTTTCTAGATATTTTTATTTTAGCCTTTTCAATTCTATGGCTGTCAGAATGTATTTTAATATAGTAAATATAATACAGTTTGTATACACCTGAAATTATGAATTCTCTATATATGCAATTTATAGCTAGTTTTGTTGGATTTTAAATAAAGTAATGATTATTAAATGACCAGGGCGATTCATTAATTTTAGCTGCATTGTATAAGTTTCATATTTGGTAAAAGAAAACTGAGGCCAGAGGAGCAACATATTTCGCAATTTTTTAATTGATAAGGCCACACTTAAAAATATTATCAGTTATAAGTTGTGATGTCACTGCAAATTTATGTATGTATAAAAAAGAGGATGTGGTGTGATTGCCAATGAGACAACTCTTCACCAGAGACCAAATGACACAAAAAATAATGGCCTGATTAATTTACAAAAAAATTAACAAAAAACAAATATGTAACTCAACAACGAATTACAGGCTCCTAACTTGGGACAGGCACAAACATACATAATGTGGCGGCTTAACCATGTTAGCGGCATCCTAACCCTCCCCTAACTTGAGACAGTGGTAACAGTACAACATACGAACGAACTATAAAAATCAGTATTGTTTGAAAACCCATGGACAACCTCACAAGACAACGTCCAGGGATGTCAACAAAAACCTTGGTATCATTTACAGTACACTGAAAAACTATCCAAAAACTATAAAATATGTATAACATAATTATTTTCATAACTAACTATTACAGGAAGAAGTGAAATATTTTCATCACAAGAACACAGGATGTTAACTGGATTTTTTTTCAGTTAAGTATATATATATATTAATCAGTAACTAAAATAGAAAATCAAAAATGCCCCAGATTTAACAGTCAGGGGTATGACTCAAACAAGTGATTTCATTATCGCTTATTTCAGTGATTTTCAAATTTCAGTAATCACCTATTTAAGTGATTTTGGTGTTTTCTTTGATCTTCAAATGCTGATTTCACTAATTTTCCATGAAATGGCAATTTTTTCTGAAATTTGTCTACATAGATCAATTATCTCTTTATCTTGATATATCAATTTTATCAGTGCGCTTGGGCAGCAAGTTAGTGCGCTGAAGCTTTTAAAAGAACCCTTGGGACTATTTCTGTCTTCTATATACTATATTTCTAGAGTTTACTACTCTACCAATAACATAAAGGTCAACACATTTATGTAATCTGCTTTGTTTTCTTTATAATTAGTATGATTTACTTCAAGGTTTTGACCGTATCTACAAATTATCCCAGTTTAAGCATAATCCAAATAAATTTTAAAAACTGACAAAATAATTTAGCAAAAGAGCATTTTTGCATGTATTCAGTTGTATTTTCAATAGAATAGTTTTTTTAACCCTATGTAAATCTAGATTGTGGGTAAATTATTGAGAAAATGTTATAATAAGTGATTTAATGTTTACATCTCAAATCACTTATGCAAGTGATTTTAAAAAGTGTTTCTAATTTTATAAACATTTTTCATTTTTCAATAGCGCAATCACTTTAATAGGTGATCCTGAAATCACTTGTTTAAGTAGTACCCCTGACTGTTTAATGTTTAGTCAATAAATTCAATGTTTTAAATAATATCAAACGTACCAGGCTTTTAATGTTAACCAGACACCTGTTTTGTGTAATCAACACTTATCAGTGACTCAAATCGAAATATTAGTTAGGCAAAAAAAAAATCTAGAGCATAAGACAAAATGATATTTGATATAAGTGCCAATAAGACAATGTAATAGTTATGTAATTTATGACACAGGTATTGACTCACTCAAGAGAAAAAAACAGACAAATAGAGGATGTAAAGCAAAGAAGACTGAACATGGAAGAATCATGTCATATTCTGGAAGATAAATGGAAACATCCTTGGCTGAAAAAAATAGTTTAAAGCAACAGGTAACAATTTAACTAGATAAAAGCAAATATATGCAGTGACGCAGGTCCAGACCAGTATTGGTCTTGAATGCTGGATACTATCCATGCATGTCTGTGTCCACACAGTAAATTAATTATAAATTTCCGGATCTGCATTATTCATCATACGTAGCTGTTATAGTTTTAAATAATAAAAGCAAACAGTTTTACAATTTTTTTTCTAATTATTCATTTGACAATATATAGTTTTCTTATTATTTCAGTGAGACGTTTCAATATTTCATCACATGAACACTGGGACATCTATAGAAACAAGTGGGACATGCAGTTTATTGATATTCTAAATAAAAAAAAATTGCTTCCAATTTCATTTCAAGCTTTTGTATTTGACCTTTAGAATGAGAAGATTTATATTCAATTCTTTACACCGCCTCGGTGATGTAATGGTTAGTGTGGTCGCCTCGAGTGCGGTAGGTTGTGGGTTCCACCCTCGGCGGGGTCAAACCAAAGACTTGAAAATTGGTATTTGCTGCTTCTCCGCCAAGCACGCGGCATTAAGGAGTTAGAGCAAAGACGATTCGGCCCGGACTGTTCAGTCAGAATAATGTGTCTGGGTAAGTGACATATATTCCTGCGAACTGTTACCTTGTGAGCTAGCATGTTAAAAATCCAGGTCAGTGTGTCGGTCGAGTACAAAGCAGGGTTAATATTCATTAATCATTATCATGTTCTCATCCTGAATATGCATCTGACTTGCCACTGGACGTTAAACAACCATCCATCCATCCATCAATTACTTATTGTTTGATTGCTGGTAACCCTTAATTTAACTGCTACTGTAATTTCCTTCCACTGTAGTGTAATTGTAGTGTAGTTTGTAATTGAAAACAGACAACCATTTTGACTGACATATTGCTATCCACATAAGTTGCTTTAAAAATCTTCCCTTCTATAGACTGATCAGAATCGTATTTAGAACATCTAATCGTATAAATAAGAAGATGTGGTATGAGTGCCAATGAGACAACGCTCCATCAAAGTCACAATATATAAAAAGTTGATAATTATAGGTCAAAGTACAGCCTTCAGCCTTCACCACAGAGTTAAGTTTCTGTTAAAATTATACCCCATGACGCCATCAACCAACATGATGAAAATAGAGTTATTTTTTTCAGTTTCATGCAGTTTTCAATTGATATTAAGTACATAATTTTATAATGATAAAAGAAAGGTAAAACCGACTTGAAAGGGACAATCAAACTTGAATGTAGAAAGGAAACTTACATAAACATGGATAGATATGTATTTCATTTTTTTTCTGCTTACAGACCCTTTGCATATAAGCTTATTCCATACAGAGATTAATAATTCAATTAAGTGTGTCCTCTATTTGAATTGAAAATAACAGGTTCTCTGGTTATTGCAGTGGTCAGTCTGTCTGTTGACCATTTTCAGTGTTGAGACTACAGAATTTAAGATTTTATGGAACGCCACGACTGCCTTATGTTAATAATCAGCATTATACGCAGTGTTCACAGCATTATATGAAGTGATCACAGCATTATATGTAGTGCTCACAACATTATATGATGTGATCACAGCATTATATGCAGTGCTCACAGCATTATATTAAGTGCTCACAGCATTATATTAAGTGCTCACAACATTATATTAAGTGCTCACAGCATTATATTAAGTGCTCACAACATTATATTAAGTGCTCACAGCATTATATGCAGTGCTCACAACATTATATTAAGTGCTCACAACATTATATTAAGTGCTCACAGCATTATATTAGGTGCTCACAACATTATATTAAGTGCTCACAGCATTATATGCAGTGCTCACAACATTATATTAAGTGCTCACAACAGTATATTAAGTGCTCACAGCATTATATTAAGTGCTCACAACATAATATTAAGTGCTCACAGCATTATATGCAGTGCTCACAACATTATATTAAGTGCTCACAACATTATATTAAGTGTTCACAACATTATACGTTTTTTGTTGTATGATGAGATTGATGTATGATGAGATTTATGAATGATGAGATCATTCGGTAAACTTCGTTTTTAGCGGAAATTACCGAATCCATAATTGGTAAATTACGGTAAATCAATGCCCAGCAAACAAATTTAAACAGTTATTATTATATATGTGATCATTTAAGGCAGTATCCAATATTTAAAACGGATTGAAATAAGTAAATTAAGAAGTATGATCAATTTAACCCAAGTTTATTCCACACCAGGGCATTTTAAACTTATTTTGAGGATTAGTTTCACCATATTCACAAATTAATATGTATATCACTAGTAGCACGATTTCAGTCTGAAACGGTCATTTTGGTCTGATCGCATCTTGATTGACTGGATTTACCGCTAGAGAAATTCGTCAAGATATTTAAGGTCGTTCAGTCGTCGTTCAGATCGATAGCCTCATCAGGTAAATCAGTTCGTTAAGGCATGTCAAGACGGAAAAGACTGAATCGTCTAGCGGGCTGTTAAGATCCGTTACGACTGTGTCAGACCAAAACAGACTACGGATAGAAAATTACGTTAAGATGTTGTCAGACCATGTCAAGGCATGTTCAGATTTTTAAAATTTGGATAAAAAACGGGTGAAACTTTCACAGTGATTATCAGGGGTTGCTCCCCTTTTAAGAATAAAATAAAAATTAGAAAGAAGACGGTTTATGTTAACTGAAAGTGTACCATGTCCCCTTAATTAAATAGAAAAAATAATCAACTTTAATTCTTGCTTCTTCCTATTTAATTAATTAATATTTTTGATATTAAAAAAAATAAGTAGCTCAAAGTCAAACTGCTGCACAAACCGCTGCGACTTGAGTTAAAAATCAACAGATTGCCGAAGTATTATTTATTTATTGAATATTAAAGCATCTGAAACTTTATAAGTGATTGCAAATACATTTGTGCAATTACTGACTGGTGCCGTAATGAAAAATTTGTCAACTTGACTTATCAGTTATAAATTAAAGAATTACAGATGTTCTTAAAAAAATACGGGATGTCGGGATGATCATAGTGACTTGAAAACGCGTAATCATGTTTAATTAAATTTTGATGTATTTTTTTTTAATATTGGAAATGAAAAAAAAAACATTATCACTTATTTTCTTTATGTTTTCCATATAAATTTCATTTTGGGTAAATTTGAGGCAGGAAAAATCTATTAAATAACGAAAGTTGCCAATCAATCTCGCAGTGCACAAATTATTCGGAAGACTCTTGCAATACTCTACGTAGTTTAAGGTGACCCCAGAGGAGTATCGATTGAGGCACGCTATCGTTGGCGCCATTTTAGATGCTGAAGCCGAACAAACTACAACCTGTAAATTACATCGGAAATAGTAGACACCCGTAAGTAGATTTTTCTAATAGAAAACTATCTTATATTGCCACCGGCCTTAAAATATCATTTATAAATGTAAAAATGTATAGATATATTGCAATTTGCAGAGTAAGAGCCTAGAGGCTCTCAGTTTCCGCACTCCATGATCCATCATAACAAATTAAAATTGATAACTTGGCAGTGAATTCCGTGCTAATAAATGTTTGAAACATCACCACCTCAGTCTGACTTGAAAATCCCTTGTATTCACACAAAAGTATATTTCTGAACTTTCTATTTTAAAAAAAATATATGGAATGAGGGGGTGGGGATGGGGTGGGGGAAATATACCTTTTTGTGTTAACCTGTTATGGCCCTTTTCAAGGTGCTGGTAACTGTTATTTGAGATCAAGTTGTTCGTTAAATGTTATCAGCATTTTTTGTGACCTGTTTTTGCCAAAATCTAGGTGTTGTTAACCTGTTAACAGACCCCTATTGCCCCCCCCCCCCCCCCCTGATGAAATATTCACTGACAGAATTCACAAAGTAGTGTATTGAATATTTTTCTACACACTGTTATACATAGATATATAGGAAGATGTGGTGTGTTTGCCAATGAGACAACTATCCGTCCAAATAACAATTTATAAAAGTAAACCATTATACATGTGGTCCAAGGACACAGTTATCGTCCTTTGGTTTTCGTTGTCTACGAATATAGTCCCTAGTGTAAACAGTGTATAACTTGCATGTTTTATTTGATACACTTTCCCAATTTATTTCTTGATATTAAATGCATGCAATATTAAGTAGGGGGATGTAATTACATGTAAAAAAAAATTGGGTGCTGAATCTTTATGTTAAGAAGTAAATTAGTCCAGTTCTAAAAGGTCAAATTTTAGCACGTCTGAAGCTGTCAAACTGAATTTTACATCCCCTTAACACAGATTTGTCAATATTTTGAGTTAGAGCTGGTAGAAGTTTGTATAATTTTGATATTATTTGTCTCACTGGTAGTACACTACACTGTAAAATCATTTTGAGAAAGAGCAGGTGCGGATTTTTTTAATTTGAATTTATTGTCTAAAAGAAATGCACTACAAAATAACTGTGTTCTCGGGCCTAAGAAGGTCAAATTATGGCATTCAACTGGGAGCCTTGTTGACATTAAAAGAATGAAAGGAAGTATTGTCCACTGTCATTGATAATTTTTTACAATATTTGAATAAGAAACTTTCTTAAGGTGCAAGTGTAATTCAGAACATATGCGTGACAAGGCAATGAATATGAATAAATTATTTGAAAAATAACTAATCTGTACTTCTACTTAAAACTTAATGTATTTTGAAAAACATGAAAAATGTATTCTTAAAAGTACATGCATTAACACAGACTTTCAATTTTTCCTGAAGTTTCATTGGTGGAGGTTGACTTTTCACAGTTTGGTGGTCAAGGGGTCTCTAGTTCTGAAGTTTGATTATTAACTTTTTTCTACCCTTTATATTACATTATAAGAAGCATAAAAAGCAGTAGAAAGTGCTTGCCTAAATAAAAAAATCCCTTTCAGAAAGCTGTAAAATATCGTCATACATGTATATGAAAATCATTATTTTCTTTAATTTAAGAAAGGAAAAATGGGGAATTTAATAGCAGAGTCTTAAATACTTAGCTATTACTCAATTGTGTTCAATTTTAAACTATTTTATTCATCTCAGCTTTTTTGTACATGTAATATTCATTTGGTGACACTGACATGACTGATAGTTGATTTACATGTATAGATATCAGTAATAATAATTATAACAAGTTACATTTTTGTAACTAACATCTAAATCACACCCAGCTTCATATAAACCAGTACTGTCCTTATGCAAATTAAAATGTTACAGATTAGCACCATCACTCAGTTGAGAAAATATTGTTGATATATATTTGTACATGCATTGATAATTTAGTAGCAAGATTTTCTCAGATTTAAATTTTAAGTGGTTTCTATGTATTACATTGACCTATGGTTAGAGGAATGGTTAGGATCCGGCTTAGATGTTTAACCCGCCACATTCTCAATTTCTGTATGGTGTCTGTGCCATGTATCATGTGTATATTTGTTTGTTATTTTTTTGTACATAATTTAGGCCAATAATTTTGTTGTTATATGAAGGATTTCACTAATATACAACAGCAATTTATACCTGAAATTTCAACCAAGAAAAAAAGGTGTATAAATGCTCATTATTGAAGGCTGTTTACCATGTTCACCTATATTTGCTAACTGCTACAATATTTGATCTAGTGGAGACTTGTATCAATAGTATAAATCATACATATACATTTGTGTACATGTACACGTACCACGTAATTAATATATTAAAAATAGCTGGCCATTTAGTTATGGAACATGAGAGACAAACATTGTCATTGTAAGACCTTAAATTAAGATTTATTTAGAGTCTGATAAAACCGGGCTGTACTGGAGATACAAATGTACATGTAGGTGTAGAGTGGTCATTAAGGAAATGAATTGCAATGACCATAGTCAGAGCAATTTACATATTTTTGTATGTATAGTGCATGTAGTTGTTTCGTGGTAATAAGGGGAAGTTGAAAAACCATCTAGTTATTAAAATGTATAGCAACACATCCATAGCATAATTTATAAGAAAACCACTTCAGATAGCATCACATTAAAAATTGTAAAATCACATTACCATGAAGTTAAAAGGCCCTTGGGAGAACACTGTGAGTAACTATAGAAAGATGAACAAAAGTTTGCTCGTTTATGGTTGTATGCTGTTCACCTTTACATTTACCTGATTTATATTCAATGTCCTTTGGTCTGTGATGGCATTGTCATATTGTAAATCATACTAGATATCTTTTAACTATAAAATTTAAACACACTGATAAAATTTAATAGCTGGCATGGAGACAGGGCTCACATGCTTCAGAATCATAGGGATACATTGCAAGTGACTCTAGTTGAAACAGATAGGGAGAAGTGGAGATTTGAGAGAGAAGTGCTCTAGTACTATAGTATTAAGTGTCTACCGGTATGATGATAAAATTGAGAAAGGAAATGGTGAATATGTCAAAGCGACAACCACCCGACCATAGAGCAAACAACAGCCGAAGGCAACCAATGGGTCTTCAATGTAGCGAGAATTCCCGCACCCGTAGGTGTCCTTCAGCTGGCCCCTAAAATATGCATAATAGTACAGTGATAATGGACGTCATACTAAACTCCGAATTATACACAAGAAACTAAAATTTAAAATCATACAAGACTAACAAAGGCCAGAGGCTCCTGACTTGGGACAGGCGCAAAATTGCGGCGGGGTTAAACATGTTTATGAGATCTCAACCCTCCCCCTATACCTCTAGCCAATGTAGAAAAGTAAAAGAATAACAATACGCACATTAAAATTCAGTTCAAGAGAAGTCCGAGTCTGATGTCAAAAGATGTAACAAAAGAAAATAAATAAAATGACAATAATACATAAATAACAACAGACTACTAGCAGTTAACTGACATGCCAGCTCCAGACCTCAATTAAACTGATTGAAAGATTATGTCTTCATCATATGAATATCAGGTACAATCCCTCCCGTTAGGGGTTTAGTATCATACTATCATAAAATATATGAGAAGAACATAACCCGTGTCATGCCAACAACTGTTTTTTTAGAAATAAATGTGTTTAGTTCCGATGCAAAGACCCTATCAGTGAATCAATGTTAAGGCCAAAATATGCAATCTTTAATGACCTGACAACAGTATCGTAACTATATCCCCTTTTAATAAGTCTATTTAAAGGTTTTGTTAGTTTCTGAGGAGAATACTGACATTTTTGTGCTTTATAAAGAATATTTCCATAAAATTTTGGATGTGAAATACCTGAACATATAAGATGTCTGCATGTTGAGTTATATTTACGAATTGAGTTTATATATGTAAATAATGTTCTTTTTATATTGTTCAATTCAAGTTGGAGTATACAATTTAAGTCCAAATCTTTTAATTATCATAAAAATAAATTATGTTTCATTGACTTGTTAAGAATGATCCATGAAAGCAACTAAATAGAGAATGGTCAGGTGGCAAAAGGAATTGATTGGAAAGCGACTTGAACACTGATGTCGCCTGCTAGCATGAGCCATGAATTAGACATTGTATTTTATTTATTTTAGAATCTGACATACATGACATATGACTAAGATTTACTTCTAGTCAATTAGCAAAAATCTTCTGGAAATCTATTTATGCATGGCAGTCATTTAGGGAGCTACCATTTGATTTTTATGGGGGGGCTAGGAGGAAATTTGAAAAAAATAGGCAGGACAGGAGTTTTGCGTAAAGAAAAAGGCAGGATGAGACACTTTGCAAAAAAAACAGGCAGGATGACAATTTAGGTAAAAAAAAGTCAGGATAAACTATAATAAAAAAAAAGGCAGGACCGAATAGAGTGAAAAATAAAAAGGCAGGACAGAGCTATTACAACTAAAAAAAAATGCAGGACAAAATTTTTCATCCTAGCCCCCCCCCCCCCCCCCCCCCCTAAAAATCAAATGGTAGCTCCCTTAAGACAATATTGTATTTTATCAAACTATGGCCATGTTCCTAGCTTTAGTTACAGCTAAGATAAAGAGTGATGCAATTTCACCATCTCTTATAAGGTTACCATAAGAGTCTTGTATTTTCATCACAAAGAAGTGTTACATGTACTCCTTTGAATTATAGAATAAGTTAACATCAGTAAATTAAGTCTCAAATAAACTTTATTTCATCACCAAACATAAAATCAGGACCATTTTCCCCATTTCAAGCCTCTGTAAGTTTTCTTCTATTTTCACCATGTACACACATGCGCAAAGTCAACATTCTAATACACATCCTAATTGGAATTTTGTACATCAGGAGTTTGTAAACATTGACCAATAAGACAATGATTTAAAACATAATGAAATATTGGCAAGCTAAAAAGGTAAGACCAGTTCGAGTCTATGGACATTTCATGCTTTTCTGAATCCCACTGACTTCATTCTTTTTTATACGTCCGCAAAAAAAAAAAAAAAATATGGTTGTATATTGGTATCACATCGTCCGAAGACGGATTGTTTTCGAATTATAACTTTTGTATTTATATAAGTAAAAAGAAATCAAAAAATTTTAACACAATGTTTATAACCACAAAAGAGGGGTTAAATATCTATTTTTTGTATGTTAAATTAACTCACATAAACTCTTGTAATATGATAGGGGGTTAGGGGGGATATTTGTAGATCATAACATTATGTTGAATAACAACATAAAAAGAAATTTGTCTAAATATATGTAAAATTAATTCCTAACTTTTGTCTCATTTAGGTTAATACATTGTACGTGTACAAAGTGATGGTTACATTACCTTAGATGAATATGGATTTTTCTGGTTATTTTGATATATGTGGTAAGTACAATTACAAATAATTAAAAATGTTAATTCGTACAACTGTATTTTTTTATGGTCCTGGGGCTGGCCTGTTATCATTTTTATACCCCATGGAAAGAAGACACAGAGAGTATAATGTTTTTGACCCGTCCATCCGTCAGTCCTGTTTCTTGTCATAGCAACTCCTCTGAAACTACACTGTAACAGAATTTAATGAAGCTTTTTGAAGATAATAAGGACATACTATGTAGATGTGCATAAAGACAGGATTTTTTTTTATATTTTTCTTACCATTATTTAATTTCTCCTATAAAGACAATGTGTGGATGTGGGGTATGTGAGGTTGTTTAATCTTGCATGAAGAGATATTTCCTGTATCACAGTATTGATAGTGTCATTATTATATTGAAATTAAATACCATGATATATCAAATGATATCCAGTAATTACTTGTGATGAAACTACATTTGTGTAACTATTTATTGATTGTTAAAAAAAAACATTGATATATACATGTACATTTTTTTTACATGTATCCTGATAATAGTGAGTGCAGTTGTGGGAAATGTTGTATATTATTTAATGCTATCGCACAATTCAATGACAATGCAAGTATTAATTGCATCCACCCCTCAGTCAGTGTCTAGCGACTTGAGTTTACATCTATTAATTAACTAGAACAAACCCGCGAAATTGCAGGCATTCAAAGCGTGTTTGAAAGTATGTAAAGTGTCATAGGAAGGATTTTGTGGTTGTTGTTTGTTTAAGTGTTTCATATTTGTTTTTCGTTCATTTTTTGTACATAAATAAGGCCGTTAGCTTTCTCCTTTGAATTGTTTTACATTGTCATTTTAGGGCCTTTTATATCTGACTATGCCGTATCGGCTTTACTCATTGTTGATTTCTGTGTCATTTTGGTCTCTTGTGGAGAGTTGTCTCATTGTCACTCATACCACATCTTTTTTTTGGTAAAAAAATTTGATAACTGAAGAATTTCAGAACAACAAATCATAGGTGATTTGGGACAGGATTATTGTTTTTATAGCCCGGCTCATGCTTTTTTCACAAAAAAATAAGTTTTTTTTGTTTGCTATTGATTTTAATAATACATGAATAACTTTCATATGTATGTTCAAAAGTATACAGAAAACCGCTAACCGTAAGTCTAATCTGACTTAGAATTTCATCTAACGACGAATATCAGACAGCAAATACACTTCATTCGTAGTATATGTATGTTTATAGTATACAGGAAAACACATACTGGAAGTCTAATCTGACTTAAAATTATCTAACGACGAATATCAGACAGCAAATACACTTCATTCGTAGTATATGTATGTTTATAGTATACAGGAAAACACATACTGGAAGTCTAATCTGACTTAAAATTATCTAACGACGAATATCAGACAGCAAATACACTTCATTCGTAGTATATGTATGTTTATAGTATACAGAAAAACACATACTGGATGTCTAATCTGACTTAAAATTATCTAACAACGAATATCAGACAGCAAATACACTTCATTCGTAGTATATGTATGTTTATAGTATACAGAAAAACACATACTGGAAGTCTAATCTGACATATCAGGACGCCTTTTTCTCGTTTTTCTCCCCAAAAAACTAAATCTGAATAATTATATGAATGGATGACAAATGCAATTATGCACTGTACCTATAGGACACAGAGGCATGATGATTAATTTATTGTGGAAAGAAGAGAATTGACACACATCTGGTTAAATAGTATAGATATTTCTGGCATTATTTCTATTATTCAATATTGGTTGTTTTATAAACCAGATTCTCAATACCGATGCTGCACTTGGTCTCTTGTGTACTTGGTAAAACAAAGTCTACCTAACCATTAGGAACAGTATTACTACAATGTATTCTGTATGGTTTTTTGCTCATTGTTGAAACCTGTATGGTGGCCTATACCTAATAACTTCAACACCATTTCAGTCTTTGTTGAGAAGTTTCATACCAAATTTTATGTTTTATAATATTATTAACTACTGATCTTGAAATTAAAAAACCACATACAGTCCTTGTTCTGTAACATGTGTAGATATACATTTGGTTCTGTCAATTTCTGTTAAGTTTGTAGTACATATGTTCATTCGTAAGTAAGCAAAATGTGAAGTATTAATTCGTTGCTGTGAATGCCAAACCTCTATTTCTATGGCTGAGCTGGTAGATAAAAAATATTTAAAGAAAGACTTGATGATGTTATATTTGCCTTTGGCATTTCTTTTAATAAATACAATGTTGAATATACATGTATATTGATGATCATACATGAATGAAAAAATGAATATATATCAAAAAATATAAAAATATGTATATATTATATCCTAATTTATCCTTCCTCACTCATTTAATCATACATGCATGTATCGTGTTTTGTCGAATTTACAAATGATCAATACATGAAAGTTTTGGGCATTCTATTTTAGACATTTACAATGTACAAACATGAGAAATATAATGCCACAATTTTAGGTGCTGTAATCATTAGACTAGGCCTATAATTTATCTTTAATGTTCATACAATTTCATACATTTAGGTTTTGATGATATCAGTCTATTGGGTTTTAAAGTAATATTCTTTCATTTGGTTTTTTTTTTTTTAGCTAATTTAGGGATGACTTGATGATGATAAGATATGTCAATAAAAAATCGTTATGAACAAAGTACAAGGTTTATAAAAAAAACTGTTCTGGTTACACAAACAATTTGAGTTATATATTTCAATTAAAAAAATTCTTAAACATTCTCAAAGTTGCTCATACCAAGTAAACAGGGACAGTTTGATAGGTTTTCAATTTTTGATATATATATTATTTTATAATAAATAACATGTGATAACCATGATAACAGAAATATAATTTAAAAATGTTGACAATAATGGATCAGTTTTTTTTCCCAAGCTTCATCGGCTGGTATCTCATCAGTTGGAACAGTTGATTTTTCCTCAGTTGGAACAGTTGATATTTCGTCAGTTGGAACAGTTGATATTTCGTCAGTTGGAACAGTTGATATTTCATCAGTTGGAACAGTTGATTTTTCTTCAGTTGGAACAGTTGATATTTCATCAGTTGGCTTTGCAGCATCTAAGTCTTGAATGGGTGTTGCTTCATATATTATATGATCATGATGATCTGTATCATTGGACTTGTGATGAATTTCTGCTCTAATTGTTATGTTGGCTCCAGCAGTTTTGTTTGCTTCAACCGGTGTGTTGGCTTCAAGGTCTGTGTTGTTGGTATCAGAATCATCTTGCTGGTTGAATTCTGGTTCTCGGTCAGGATCGATTGTCATCAGGTCTGTGCTTGTTTGGTCATCAAGGGGACAAGTTGATTCAAGTCTGAAATTAAAAAATCCTAATTAATAAGATAAGATATTAAAGATAATTGTATTCCAATTAAAGGGCCCATTTATTACAATGATTTTTATACAATCGCAAAAATTCTAAAAATTTTGGTCATATTGATATCACGTTGGCGTTGTTATCTGCGTCGTCAGAGTACTTTAAGTTTTCGCCCTCTAACTTTAGTTTAAGTCAATAGAAATCTATGAAACTTGAACACAAGGTTAATGACCACAAAAGGAAGGTTTGGATTGATTTTGGAAGTTTTGGTCCTAACAGTTTAGGAATTAGGGGCCAAAAAGGGCCCAAATAAGCATTTCTTGGTTTTCACACCATAACTTTAGTTTAAGACATAACAATATATCTATTATTAACAGGCAAATATATTCCATGAATTAATATGTTCATGTTGAATATTTTATACCCCATTGTCCAGAAGTAATGGTCTAAAATATGATCTTATATGGATAATAGAAATTATGATGAGTCTGTGCTATCTAAGATGGCTGCTAGTTGAGGACTTGATTAACCATATAAGACCCTATGGACAATACATTAGAATGTCTTCTGTTAGAGAACCACTGTATCATGTGTATGGAATGAATGTTCCAAATGAGGTGATTGTACTCTGAAGCAATCCAGCAACCAAAATGGCTGACAATGGGGAACTTAGTTTAAAAAGCACCCTGTATGCGAAATATATACACATGTCTTCATCTAGATAACCTCTTAATTATGGAATGAAACCAAACATTACATTTATAAATGTTCCTTATGGGATGCTGATCATTATTTGCAACTTAGTTGTCGATTTACTGTTCAAGATGGCCACCAGGATATTAAGGCCAAATAAAGAAGTATGTGTGGTTCCAGTTAGATCTGAAAAAAGTTAGGGTAGGTAGGTAGGGATTTTTTTTTATTTTATGGGTTTTTTTTTACATTGAGTCTATGGGAGCAACATTCTGACTTTAACAGTGCTTACTGAAAAATGACAATAAAATCTTTAGGGTAGGCTATTTTTAAGCCTCTAGTTTGTAATAGGGGATAATGAACCTTCAATAATGTTAAAAAGTGCCACTTATAGTGTTGAGCTTTTTTTATGATGCATTTTATTTTAGTCCGTCATTGATTTTGATTTAAGGATGCCCTACCTTTTTGTCTTATTAAGCATCTGACGCACTGTTTGTCCCTGTGTTTCAGCTCTTTGCCTGTAATTAAAAAAGTAAAATATAAAACAAATCGCAATCGAAACAGATTAAGACAAATTTATCATAAATCAAATTAATATAATTAGGACCAATCATGGTCTTTTGATTTGAGGTATTAGTTTATAACCATGATAACCTTGAAATATATCTCAAGGTGACCTTTTGACAATTGAAATGACACTTTAAACTTATTTTCTTCCTTCATACATTGTCATATTTGAATACATGTTTTTGGTGATAAGACCTTCCAGAACAATTTTTAAACGCCCGTCAAAATTTTGAGGAGATGTACATGTATTTTGTAATAAAAATGTCAGGTGTCAGTCAAGAACGACTTATCCAAATTTCATGAAACTTATTATAGTTGTTTATTATGAGGGTCAAATGATCTGTATACTTTTTGGTGAAAACAAGATTAAAACTTTTTTTGAGTTACGGCACTTTGTTACTAAAACAGGTGTGTGTTTTTCACATGTCATACTGTAGATCTAAAACGATTTAGATTATTGCTTAAAACTTTACACACTTCTAAGTTATAATTTAATCTTAAGATCGATATACTTTTTTGTGATGATTCAAAATTTTATTTTTCAGTTATTTAGTATTTTGTAAAAAAGGGGAAGTTTTTTTTACATGTCATGCCATATCTCAAAAATAAAAATTAGGATTAGTGCATAAAACTTTACACACTTCTTTGTTATATTAATCTAAGGATCTGTATATTTTTGGTTTTGATTCAAAATTCAATTTGAGAATGTGCTATTATCTTGTAAACCGTCTAGATCCCCACCCCTAAACCATATATATTCTTGTATCAGGGTTTGCAAAAACCCTGGTTTTATGAGTATTGCCCAGCCCAGTGGGAAATACTGGGAAAACCCGGGTTTTACTGGGTTTTAGTGGGTAATAATGGGCAATACTGGGTAATATAAAATACTTGTCTGAATTTTAAAGAAGATTCAGTGATACACAAATTTAATATATTTAATAAGATATTTATACCCTATTTTGTTTGTCTAGCATTTGTCTAGATTGTCAAACTGTAAATATAAAGCAAAACAATTTTTTCTTTCAAATAGATATAACTCCTAATTTAAGAATTAACAATTACTTTGTAAGAAAAATTACAATTAAATAATGTCACTAATTAATTAGTAATTATTCAGATTAGAACACAGATTTGTTTATGTAACAATAATCAGCCCTTAAAATTCTATAAGTTTTATTGGCATGACCCCTTAGGGTGTTTATTTAGCAATATGAATGTATAACAAATAAAATTAACAAGTCACTTTAACACTGCAATAAAATGCATGTTTCAAAGTTTGGATTATTAAAATAATGTTTGGTAATTAAAAAGGTATCTTTAAATGTACAAATCTTCTGTTCTGCCTACATATAGAATTAATAGAGAAGAGAATGAAATTGAGAATGATATATTTCTAGAAATGACTGTCAATGGTTATCTGTATAAAAAGTATATATTTAGCTGTTATACTATGAAACTGTACCAAGTCTTTACTTTTTAGTGTTAAAATAAGCTTAGAAAATCATATTGCCCAGTATTGCCCACTATTACCTATTTCTGGGAGTATTGCCCAGCCACGGGAAAACCCGGGTTTTCCCACCGGGGAATTCCCGGGCGGGTAATACTTTGCCAACCCTGTCTTGTATGGGACAATAAAACAAATTAAATGATAAAAAAGGGAAGTCCTTGGGGGTCACCTCACCCTATTCAATTTAATAATGTGCTTTTATCTTGTAATCAGACGAGATCCCCACCCCTAACCAAGAAATATTGGGTAATAAAACAAATGAAATGAAATAAAAGGGAAGCCCCTTGGGGTCATACCCATCCCCTCTTGGTTAAAAAGTTGTAAACAGTCCCCACCCTTAAACCATATATATTCTTGCATGGAACAATAAAACACATCAAATGATGAGAGTCCATTGACTGTCATTAAACCAAAACTATTCATGAAAAAAATAAAATTACGTACTTGAGGTTACCATAGTATTGTCTGTTGACTTTTGACCTTCTAATAGCACGGTTTAACTTTTTGTTGGTTTTTGGTGATGAGCGTATCTCTGGAAACATCTCTCTAACAATTCCAATAGTCTTGTGTCTATTGTCGGACACTTCATCTAGGGTTCTTATGGCTCTCTGCAAGTGTAAAATGATTTTAATTTAATTTAAACTAAAAACAAATTGGAGAAAAAATGAATGACTACTAAACAAATGGCGGTTTTTTTTTATACCCCAGGAATAGTGCAGTAGGATTACTTTTTTCAGAGATATGATTTTTGGACTAAAAATAGTCACTTAAATGATAAATTTTCAACACTTTTGGTCTTCTTTCTTGAGGATGTTGATTTGATATAATTTGTCAAAAAGTATACACTGTGACAAGTTATAAATCAAGTTCGGATTTTGTTCCAATAAAATTAATTTGTAACAGGTACCAGGGATCTCCATGGATGAAAATTGAACCATGGAGGAACTTTCATCATCATAAACTGTATCATACGCCGTACAGTGTAGCACGATGTAATGTATTTCATCCCTCCACATAAGTATGGGTGAACATGCTAATTTATTTTATTTGAATTATATTTATTTGAATTTTCATTATAAATACTATATAGAAGTATATATTTTCAATGATTGCCGTTTTTATTAACCCTTCAAAGGCCAAGCCCTCATGCCCCTACCTTTCCCTAAGTCGAGAATAACCAATAGCTGTCACGAAGGTCCCAATGCATTTTTCTTGCTATTTTTTGGTAATTGTTATGGGGGTTAAAAATTATGTGGAGCTTATTTTTCACGGACACTGTCAAATTCAGTAGTCATGAACCCATTACCAGTATGGCTGGTTTGCAGTAGTGCGGATGTATCAATTTGATTATAAAATACGAAATGTTTGCACCTGTCCTAAGTCAGGAATCTGATGTACAGTAGTTGTCGTTTGTTTATGTAATATATACGTGTTTCTCGTTTCTCGTTTTGTTTATATAGATTAGACCGTTGGTTTTCCTGTTTGAATGGTTTTACACTAGTAATTTTGGGGCCCTTTATAGCTTGTTGTTCGGTGTGAGCCAAGGCTCCGTGTTGAAGGCCGTACTTTAATCTATAATGGTTTACTTTTTAAATTGTCATTTGGATGGAGAGTTGTCTCATTGGCACTCACACCACATCTTCCTATATCTATATATTATTGTTACAATACAGCAGTACTCAAGTTATTTCTGATGAAATAACAATTACTGTTCTACGCCTTATTTTGTACTTCTTAAAAAAGGGGGATGCTGATTGCGCAAGTCAAAATAAAAGCATGTGTTCATCTTGTTAAAACTTTGTAACTGGATTATCAATTTATTTATTTGATCTCTGAATTTTCATAAGCATTTGCGGAAACTTAGTTAGATAATTCGACAAATAAATCGTTTATCTTCAGATAATATTCTCCTGTCTGTTTTGTTGATCTATCTGTACAAGCTCAGGTACAAGTGATTAGCGATCTTAATCTGGTTATCCCTAATGGATTATACTATAAAAACAGCCTGAGGGTTATGCAATAACATGCATTTGATTAAAATTGCTAATAAAATGGTGTCAGGCTATTAAAACTTTCCAGTTTTGAACCATGGCAGAAGACAATTGAACGATGGCACAAGTCATTTGACGATTGCGCAAGACATTTGAACGTTGGCGGGGCGCTATCATTAAACAGGCCATGGAGATCCCTGAGGTACATGTAGTGATTTGCAATACTCACAGAAATCAGAATGCTAAATGTTTATATATTAATTTTTCGTTATAATGATCTGAGTTAATATCAATCACACAATTCCAAATTCACTAAAATCTGTCTTTTCTTTCAGAACTTGGGAAAAGTAAAAGGACTCAAAGAAGACAACAACAGAATTATTTTAAAACCATCAGTAATTCAATCAAGGAATCTTCATATCTGAAGCCAAACTTTTTACCGATAGAGAATAATGATGATTCACTTGGCGAAAAACTTCAAGAACCACTATATCCAGGTTGTCGTACAACACTACTTGACTCCTTGTTTAGACACTTCATAAATTTCAGCGCTAACAATGGAATGTCTAAAACAGCACTGAGCATGTGCCTAAAAAATGAGAAGACAGTATTACCAACTCCCAACTGCCTCCCTGAATCTTATAAGGAAGCATATCAAATGATAAAACCGATGATTATAGAAACAAAAAGATATGATGCATGTGTCAATGACTGCTTACTTTTCTGCAAAACAAGTGACAATGACCACTCATTAGACAGAGAATGTACAAAATGTGGAGAGCCAAGATACAAAGCAGAGTCCTTAAGTGCACGAAAAACTTTTACGTATATGCCTATTGGACCAAGACTTTCAAGGATTTTTGGAAGTGACAATATATGTAAGATTCTTTATTCCAGACAAGATCTTTGCAATGGAAAGTTAACTGACATAACTGATGGAAAGATATATAAATCTTGGTATGAAGATGGAGGAGTCTTTCAGGACATGGAGGAAAGCTGTACAGTTCCATTGGCACTTTTTTGTGATGGGCTTAATCCTCACAAAAGTATGGCAACTCAGAAGTCGATGTGGCCATTAATCCTCACCTGGCTCAATTTGCCTGTAAATGTCCGAAATATTTTAGGACCAATGATGTTGGTTGGCATTGTTCCAGGTACAAAGACAGAAGAGCCAAAAAACCTCGATCCATATTTGGACCTTTTAGTAGATGAATTGCTAGAACTGACAGAGTGCACAATGTTTAATGCCTACAGAGGAGCCCCTACATCAGTCCGAATAGCACTCCTGCATTACATGTGTGACATTCCCGCATTCAGCAAGATTTTACATGTTTCAAGCCAGGCTGCACTCCGTGGATGTCCTTATTGTAAGGAAGAAGGATTCTATTGTAAGTCTTTACACAAAGTGGTTCATATCAACAATAGAGCTTTTTTACCAGAAAATCATCCATTGAGAAAAGAAAAGAATGGTTTTGCTATCAAAGGTGAGGACAGAGCAAGTAAACCAGAGTCTTATACAAAAGAAGAAGAATTAGAAATCAGAAACAGCTATGATCAACTTCCAAATCAAAACAGAAAATCTCTTTTACAGAAAAAAACAGGACTGAAAGGAAAATATAGCTTCATGAGACTGCCTTACCATAATCGTCAAGAACAAATGCAACCTGACGGTATGCACACCATTGCAGATGTAATTGGCAATCTCTTTGGCCTCATAACAGGAAAAGATGATGGGAAAAAGGTACGGAGTGGAGAAGAAGAGTTTCAACGATTTAAGGATTCATGGAACAGCAGAACCATCATCAATGACGAGGAAACAGTTGTAGGAAGCAACAAAAGAAAATCAAATACAGAAGACGGGAGAAAAGCTAAAAAAGCAAGAGTAGAATCAATGACAGCAGAAAATGAACTACCCCCAGCTCCATGGAGACTTGATAGATCAAGTGTTAAAATTGCTGATCAAAGAGCCATGTCATTGGTGTATCCAACAGGATATGACTACCACCCAGACCAGCATTTTTCAAAGCCATGGACACTGAGGACTATGCATGGAAAACATCAGGTATACATTTTGACTTTTGATTTTGTTGTTCTTGTTAGGAGAATGATAACATGTATATGATGTGGGTCTTTGACTGGCACACATGTTGTTTATGCCCCAATTATGAACAGTGTGTTTTTCATTCTGTTCCTCCTTTTGTTTGTCCTGCTTCAGGTTTCATTGACCTATAGTTGTTAATTTCTGTGTCATTTGGCATGTTTGGTCTCTTGTTGAGAGTTGTTTCACTGCATCGGCAATCATACCACATCTTCTAAGTTACAGGTCAAGTTTAATATTGGTTTAGTCTAGTGATTTTGTATAGAGCTATGATCCTTGATGTATTATGTTTACACCTTGACAAGTTATAGATTAAGTTAAAATTTTGTTCAAATACAATGTACAATGAACAGGTAGGGGGCTATGTCTAACAGAATGTTTGTTTGTAATGGTCTTCATTGCAAATTTAAAAAAATGAGACAATTATAATTTGTTGTTGGATGTTCAATTTTAATGCTGTAATACTGTAGTACGATTTGTGAATTTTCTTGTCAATTTGATAATTACAGTACATTCTTCCAATTTTATATAAAAAAAGTTTTTTCTGTACCCACATGTACAATGTATTCATGCATGCACAACACAAAACAATAGATTCACTGAAGTATTTGACCATTTATTTGACATTTTCAGTTTGTAACCAGTGGAGCTGCACTTTGGTGTCTACGAGGACTATTGCCCAGTAAACAAGAGACAACATTAGGGAAGCTTTTTAATGTGATTGAGTTGCTGACCAGTGAATCTTATCATGAAAACGAATTGGAATTCATTATTGAATCTACAAGTGAAGCTGTTTCATTGGTGGAAAGAGATTTCCCTATTGCATTACAGGTATGAGACAAACTTAATTAGTATGTGCATTTCGTTTTATCAGTACACAAAAAGATAATTGTCAAAATTGCTTATGTTAGCTTACAGTGAGGGGGTACTACTTGTACATGTTATTTTTAATGACTTGGGGAAGTAATATTAATATTCTTATATAAGTAAATTTGTAGGATACTTATACAGGTGAATTTTATTTACTTGTACTCCTGTAGGTAAAACAATATTGGCTGAGTTATGTCCCTTAGACATTCAGATTTTTTTACTTGTAGAAGTAAAAAAAATCATCCTAGCTTCTTTTATTGAATTCTAATGATTTCTTTGCTCTAATAGAATTTTGCAGATGTCTTTACTGATCATTTAAGTGTAATTTCATGGAAAATCCAATACATGATTAAGATCTTTGCACAATCAGTTTATTTGTTGAATTAATGAGACGAAACATTGGACTCTAATACAAAAATTGAGAAAACTTGGGGAAGAATTATTAAAGGCATGAATTTACTTTTTAAAACTTAAACACTTTTGTGGGATTGTAAGAAAAAAGTTACTTCTACAAGTATTTTTTTGAGAAAATTGTATTTGCAGTGTTTTGTGGTTTACTGAAGTGTATGTCATATTAATTTTAACCATTACTGATACATTGTTATTTATTTATGTTATAGACTATTACAACACATCTACTTCATCATATACCAGAAGGATTTGCAAATTTTGGTCCTCTTTATGGGAGGTGGCTGTTTCCATTTGAAAGAGTAAACAGTTGGATAACCCGTCAAGCTTTAAATAAAAATAAGATTGAAGCCACAATCATGGAGACTTATGCTGTAAGTATATGCCATATAAGGCAACTTTATCATATATATATATATAGTTATATTTCAGTCTCAACACCAGATCTTTACTCAAGTCCACCATGAAAAATTTTGTCACAAGATTTTCATGTCAATTTCTGTTTTAATGATGTCTACTTAAGAAGCTATTTAAAATACTATTATAAATTACAACGTATATGAATCAAGGAATTAATAGAAAACATGAAACATGTAGGGTCTTTGTGGTTGCTTTCAAGATATTAATTGTTTAGCAATTTGGTGGGAAGTGAATACCTCTAGATTTTTATGCATTTAACAATGGATGAATAGCATCAGTTTTCCTTCAGAAACTTTAAAATTAAAGGATTTTTATTTAAATAAGGCATCTTAATCAATATATGTTTTAATAAGATATAAAAGGAAAAGAAAGGGTTTTGGTAACAGAATGTGTCAATCGCACTCACTACATCAGAAAAACCAGAGGATTCAGAATAACAGGCAAACATTCAAAAGCAAGGAACATTCTTAGACTTGATTTTATTTCATGGTTAATATTATTAACATGATTAAAGAATTGTGTTTTGATTACAAAATAGTCAGCAAGTTTGGTTTTTACTGTTTTCACTTTGGTTTATAATAAAGCAGGATCTGGAAAGCAATTATATAAATTCATAATCTTATTTTATATTTTATATCTCAAATCCAGTGTTTCTGTTCAGTTCTTGCATGTAAATCGCAAAATGGAATATCCATTTTTTAAATTGTTTCTCATGGTCATTTCTTTATTTTTTAGATTTACGATTGGTGTGTCTACATGATAATGTCTGGAAAGGTCAAACAAGATGGTATTGACATTGGCAAACTAGAGAGACTGCTTTTAGAAGATGAAAAAGATGACAGTTGTAGTACAAATGAGAAAACGTTCTCTATTGATGATAACATTTTGAGAGAAATGTCCAATGTTTATGACTTTTGTTTGGTAGCAAGAATGAGTAAGGAAGGCAAAGAACTTGCTTCATGCACAAGGTCCTATGGAAACACTACATATGGAAACACTGGCAGGAAAATTAATTTTTCACCTTTTTCCAATAACAGATCTTCAAATTCATATGTGTATACTGTAGATGAAAATTCAACAGATTCTTTAGTTGACAGTATAATATTTGGTTCAATTTGTAAGATTTTTGAGCACGTTTGGAAAGGACAAACATACACCTGGGTTTTGCTTGATATATTTGATGATGTAAGATATGAAGATGGATTCTGGAGTGTGTTAGAGCATAAAACCTCACAGAAACCTGTTATGTTGAAAGATGTCAGTGCTCCACAGATTGTTGGGAGAGAAAATGATAGACTTCATTATGTCCGTACATGTATCTAACTTGTAATTGATCAGTTTTCTTATTTGACAAAGTATATGTATATAGACAATGTTTTAAATTTCTCCAAAACTGCTGTTTAAATTTAACTTTTTTGATACCAATGTGTATGAATGTTAAATAAAAGCTCCTTTTCTTATAAGATACCATAAGAATATTTATTTCAGACTGCAAAGTCAATATTTTTACATGAAACAGAATATTCTGTTCATATTTACACATATATAACTGTCTGAATACTGTATATTCAGAAATTATTGCGTGCATTTATTACTGATATTTTATCATTTAAGAATAAAATGCTATATTCAGAAATTTCCTATTGATTTAAAGAAAAATTTCAAAATGGGAGTTTTAATTATTGGAATGACTTTTAGCAAAAATAAAATAATTTCATAATATACAGTCCTGACAGTATTCATGATATGTTTATATATGAGTAGTTCTTTATTTATTATATATTGGAATGTAAGGTTAATTAAATAATTAAATCTTAAACTATTAAAGCTATTTAGAAAGATAGGGTTTTCGAGTATTTATCTTCAAAATAATTTAGACCATGTGTATTCTTTCTTACATGTACAAATGATACATGCTTGGTCAGAGAGTTTGACTGTTTCTATACAGATTTTGTGTACATAGATTTTTTTTTTAATTCTTTGTATTAAAGAATTTTAACTATTTGTCAGTACAAACTGTACATACAATATAATATACCTAAATAAATCTATTTTATCTTGAGAGTCACACATCCTTTGAACCTGTACATAATTATAAATAAATTCAAGTGATCTCTTAAGATTGAAATTAATGCCAAGCCAAACAAATTTAAAGGATATATATTAAAGTATAAAAGTTGGCTTATCAGGCTGACTTGTACTTACTTGTATTTTAAGTGAATACTGTTGTAACAGTGTGTATTAAAAAACGTTTTCAAACTCTAGCTCATGTATTTTATACTTATCAACAAAATCACACACTTATAATTTTATATAAAGTTAGTTTTTTTCTGAATTGAAATAAAGATGATAAAAATTTATAGATAGGTTACTAGTTCACATTTTTGACACAATAAATTTTGAAGTTTAACTTATTTGTAAGGGAGAACATGTTTTTTGTTATTGAAAGTTTATAAAAGTGTATCATATGATCATTGATAATTATTATTTCTTAATTTGCAAGGGTAGTTTTACATGTGATAGCTTATATATTTGATCTTGCTGTATTGACTGACTTTCAGATGTGTAATTTGTTACATTGTGTTCATATAGTATGAATAAAAATATTCTTGTACACAAATATGTCCTTCTTCCATATAGCTGAAACGTTTTTAAACAAGTAAGAAGTTATATTGGCATCAGTTACAGGTCAATAATGTTTTCAGTCACTCTTAAGCATACCTGCACACTTATTGAGCGTTAAATTGTTTGTTTTTTTCAAAACCACATGAATAAATATACTCTGGACATGTATAAAAATGACAGAACAAGCCTAACATATGTTTTTATATGAAAGAAAACAGTTAAGGTGGTACCTAACCCAACAGGGAGATAACTCTGTAAAATTTGAGTTATGTTGGGTTGTTAAGGGAAAAATTAGTGTTTGTCAAACTGCTATATATATATAACCAGTGTATTTTTTCTGAAAAAACGGTTGCTTCAAATTCTTTGTATTTTTATACAACCGCAAAAATTGAAAAAAAATTTGTCAATTATTGGTATCACGTTGGCTTCGTCGTCGTCTGAAGACATTTGGTTTTCGCACTATAACTTTAGTATAAGTAAATAAGTATCTTTGAAATCTGAACACAAGGTTTATGACCACAAAAGGAAGGTTGGGATTGATTTTGGAAGTTTTGGTACCAACAGTTAAGAAATTAGGGTCCAAAAGGGCCTAATTAAGCATTATTCTTGGTTTTCGCACAATAACTTTAGTATAAGTAAATAGAAATCAATGAAATTTAAACACAAGGAGGACTTTCAAATAACCATCTTCAACAAGTTAACTCATACAAATAAGGCAACATCTTTAATTTTTTCACAAGATTCATTACCATGATGCATCATGAATATGCATGAAAACATTTCCACTATGTAAAGCAAACAACTAATAAGTCAATACGAGATTCACAATCAAATATGGAACAAATACACATATTTAATATGCACGCAATTAAAAACAAATATCACATGGTAAAACAGGATGTAAAACAATGAATGAGAGTTGTCTCATTGGCATGCATTCCACATTCCTCTAAATACCAGTAATTTCAGATATTTCCTATTAATGTGGTACCTAACATTACAGGGAGATAGCTCTGTAAAATCAGCTAAACGTTTTAATTACGTTGTGTTGTTAAGGGGAAATTCAGCTTCTGAATGATCAAAATTACTGTCTGTCAAACTGCTATATAACCAGTGTAATTTTTCTGATAAAATGATTGGTTCAATTTTATTTATATTTTTGTCAAAAGGTCAAAGTAAATACTTCAAAACTTTGTGAAAATTAAACGAGCCAAATTAATTTTAGTGAAAGTGGTGTGTACCACCTTAAACTTATATACATTTATATTTTATGTGGTGTACTCACATGAAGCAATGAATGGGCAACATTGCCCCTGGTGAAGTAACTGTCGGAACTGTATCCGTAGCTTATGCCTGGATCTGTTTGTGTTGAGATTGTTGCTGTGGCGACTGGTTTCCAACAGCTGCATGGCTCATTGTGGGCGATGAGTTTGGCACAACATAAACATCCAATAGTACATATAGCGCGATTATAATGAGCAGGTTGAGAACCGGGTTGGCTGAAGCTAGTATCCATGATTTATGAAATAATCACGGTTAAAAATGATTGTTTATATATGAGGGGGGCTTACATCAGGGAGGCCATACCTCTGTCTGAGTGTACGGCAAGGGGTGCAGGGTATTGTCATAAATTCTCTGGAACTATGGTACACTTACCTGTCAGTAGATGTCAACCCTAATTAATATACTTTGTGTTGTTGTAACAATTACCTTGTGTTTGTGTACACATATTAATCGGACATTCTAAAAAAGAATACTTTTAATAAACTACATTTCATAGTAACAAAGAAAATATATATTTACAATTATTAATACCATGCACATTGGTTGAAAAAAACTTGATTTAACTTGCATGTAGCTTGCAGGACCGATTTACCTGTAACATTTGTAGGAACTTAGATTATTTTTTGTATATAAGATGACCGATAGTGCTGTCTCAATTCAGAGTTTTAACTTTAAAAAACATGATTAAGTGTGTAATAATATAGTACAGAATAGTATAGAATGTCTATCTATAGCTACATCCAACGCTTTACATGTCATGATATAATGATATTCGTCACCGATATCTATTGAGCCGCAGAAATGACAAAGTCTGTCTTGAAAGGGGTTGGTTATAATAACTTGAGGAAATTATACTGTTTTTACAATAACTGTTTACTTGTTATCATTTCAATGAATATCAAGTAATATTTGCCGATGGACGGTTGTTGAGTTAATGCACGGTATTGTGAATTTTTTTTTCACAATTAAATTTATAGAACCTTTTGTTAAGATTCATTGTCCTATGTATCAAATTAAAATAGCTTTCTATTTCCAGTTCTTTGGCGTTTGAACACCACTGCATGCTCATTCAATGAAAAAAGGAAAGTCATAATATTTATTTTATTAATAATATAATCTTTTATTCCTAAGCAATACAACTTACAAAAAATAATTATTACAAATATTCAGTTACATCAGTGAAATATATTTACATTTAAACAATTAGTCAAATAATCATATAAGTAAGTATACCCATGCATATAACAGTACAGCAGAGTATGATCAAATATAACACATTTTTAAATGAATTTAATTTCGTGCCTTCTCAGTCAGAAATAATAACCTCCCTTGAATTGTTAAGTTGCTTTATATTATGAACAGATACTGGTGAGCACCCAGCCACTTTAAAAGGGGGTCCCATCCCAGCACAAAAAAAGGGGCGAGTTCCAACTATATGTCCCCATTCAAATACATTATCGTCTAAACAGTTTAAGATTCGACGGTTTTCTTCAACAATATGGTTTGATAAATTTCTTTCGAAGTTCATTATACTTTTCACATACTAAAATAAAATGATAATCATCTTCAATTACTCGTTTATCACACATATTACAAAATCTCGGACATCTCTCAATATTATGAAATCGACAAGTTTCTATATTCAAACAGTGAGCAGATATATGCGGTATTTACCAATAAATGGTTTTATCAATATAATTTTAAAACAGCTTGATCTAAATAAATTGTTGTTGTCAAATACATCTATGCAACATACATTTAGGCGAGATTTCAAAAAAATTAGTTCATTTCACTATTAAAGCTACCGTTTAATCTATCTTTGAACTCAATTAAAAACAAATTCACATTGTTTACACCCTGATGCATAACCGTACTTTTAAAGCGTAGTCATCCGTATCAATAAATTGTTTCATATCAAAATTGAAGTGCATGAGTATTATTAACGTCTGGGATGAGTGTGAGAAATCTCTGTTGATGGAAATAAACAAAATTTAGCTGAATTTGTATTATTCAATTAATGAAAAGGCAAGCTAGTTTGTGTTTAAAATGATATTGTTGGAATGGATTTATAGCATGAAAAATGTGTGTAACCGATTTTACATTGACTTGGACTGCGAATTTGAAAATCATATATTTGTGAAATCACATTCTACAAGATGACATATTTTGTAAGTACGTTAACCTTTTATTCTTATTCTAGTATCTTTGAAATGCATTTTATAGCTGACTATGCGGTTTGGGATTTGCTCATTGTTGACGGCCGTACGGTGACATGTAGTTGTTAATATCTGTGTCATTTTGGTCTCTTGTAGACAGTGGTCTAATTCGCATTCATACCACATCTTCTCTTTTATATTTATACAGCTATATTTCTTACAACTGCATGTTATGTGTACATGTTCCAGGCTCGTGTCGCTGAAACTTTGAGAGGTCTTCTTTCAAGTTTGAAAATATGTGAATAGGTCGGGAAAACTATCAGAAATATAGTATGATAAAAAAAAATTAGCAAAGTTCCCACTACTCTTTTTGTAAACTTTCTTGCTATTTCCGGGTGTGTTTTAATCGAAGAATGTTCTCTCTATTGACACTATGGTATATAAACTCATCATATATACCATGATTGACATTTTATATTGACGGAAGACGTGCGTTTCGTCTAAAAAAAATAAGACTCATTAGTGCGCTCGAATAAAAAATTTAAAAAGGCAAAATAAAGTTCGAAGTTGAAGAGGATTGAGGACCAATATACGTATTCCCAATTACATCCACCGTAAGGTCATCTATTCCTAAGATAGAAAAGCCTCTTGTTCAAAAATAAAAAAAAAATTGTTAACTTTAAATTTATAATTATGAACATATCAATGATAACTCTTCCATCCTTCAATTGCAAACCACATAAAACCTAAACAATTCAAGTGAACTTATAAATTAAATGATGAAAAATCGAATGGCGAACAAAATAGTATAATAGATTTGGTTTGGCAATCTTCGTTTTGAGACCTTATTGATGGGCTAGCTAGCATAAAGAATTACATGTACTTTAAATGTATAAAATACATATTTTCTACAATGATATATAATTAGGAATGGAAATTAAAAGGCTTATTCAAAAACATAAAAAGGATCTTTATTTGTATATTTAAATATCCTCGAAAATATCTTTGCGTTTGAAAGCTCTTTTAATATATTTTACACGTATATCGAAATGTGTTCATACCAATTGTCCCGCTTAATACCGAACCCGCGTAACCTTAAAATTAGGACATTACACGAACAAAACATTACAATTTTGTTTATTACAGATATTTTATCATATCCACGGTTGAATGCACAATATCCCAACCAAGAAAACCGTCTACTGTTAGAGGAGGGACGACAGCCTAGATGTCGTGTGCAAAAATAATAATTACTTGGTACGGTTTCAGCTTGCGTATTGTAATTTTGAATAGTATAGATCGATTCGTGTTTGAAAATCAAATAAACGCTACTGCTTTCACTGATGACCGAAAAATTACTTTAATATATATATATAAAAAAACAATGTATTTGTTACATGTTTTTGGTATAAACATATTATATATTTTGAAGATCATATTCCGTAATGTTATGACCTGAATTCTATTCGATGTCTATAAAGCAAATTAAATCTAATTGCAACGTCTTTTTCAATAATATATAAGAAAAAAAGATAAATTAAGGACTTAAATGAAAGTAATAAAATTCTCCTATACAAAAATATTAAGATTAACTTGAAACAAGAATTTTACCTAAAACATAACCATTCTGACTCCAGAAAACAATGAACAAAATTCATTATTAGCGAACTCACTCTTTTAATAGAAAAGGTCAAACATTCCTAGATATCAGAGATATGCAAATTCTGTAATGAGATTGAGGACGAAAAACACTTCTGTCTCAAATGCTCTAAATACAATTTTTATAAAATTTTTTTTTGACTCAACGAAAATCAATTCGGAGTGTAAAAACACTGCAAAAAATGATACACTTAAACTTAGGATATTACTAAACGCCACATCTCGCAGTCAAATTAAAAATACAGAGTCTTTAGAACTGAGGACGGGAGACCCAAAACAATAATTTCAACTGCTACATGTTGTATTTTAATATTGTACTGTATATTTTTGTATATATGTTATGTTTGTCAGAGATCAGTTTTTTTTTTATTTATATGACAATATAAGTATTTGATTATAAAAATTCAAGGCAAACGTTTTGTTAACATTTCGTTAGAAATCATTGAAATATATAACAATTTTTAAGAATATTATTCATACACACAAAAGTCATTATAATAAAATTGAGAATGGAAATGGAGAATGTGTCAAAGAGACAACAACCCGACCATAGAGAAGACAACAGCAGAAGGTCACCAACAGGTCTTCAATGCAGCGAGAAATAATGTCTGCATCAGTTGATGCATATATATTCTTACGACGCTAAAAACGGCGATATTCCAGTAAAAATTTCAAATGTAATTGTCAAATACGTGACAAAATACGTAACCCTATGACATAAAAACTTTTTTGGGTATTTGGATTTAATTCAAGATAAAATAAACACTTGATCATGACAAAATTTTCTTTGAAAATTAGTGTTATTTGTGCATAGGTCGACTTCGTTCTCTAAGACTATTTCTATTTTTTTTGTGTAAAGAATGAATACAATATAACCGATTTTGTGTCAAATGCAGTTTGGTACGAAATAATAGCTTAAAACCTTTCAAACTATTCTAGTAATTTATCCATGCCGTATGGCGTAGGTTATGATTAGCCCTCGGGGAAAAACATTCAAAATTAATGTAGGGATAATTATGACAAGTACGTGTATTCCCGACAAACAATGACAATTACCAAATTCGTTTATTACGTGTACATGAATGCATTTTGTATAACCATTAAATCTGTGGCACCAAATCTATATATGTATAACTGTATAAATTACCCAAGCAGGAACATATATATAATAGTTAGATTTACTGTAACCAGATTCACCTTTTATATTTCTTGACACGTGTGTTGTGAGGTTGATTTATTTTTAATAACTAAATAGATAAAAAAAATTAACGAATATATGATACATAATTGTAGATAATACAAAACTGGCTGTATGACATTATAAGTAATAACACGGGCCATGCTTGTAAAAACTGTGTGATAGTGGTTAGTTCGTATAATAAGTCAACGTTCGGTATAGTCAGGGCTCGAGAGACTAGTCAGGGATTGTTTTACACCAGGAGCCTTTGAATTTAAAAACATGGAACTATGTTATTGCCAATCAGATAATTATTGTACAACTAAATACTATTTTTGACTCTTTGGCTCTCATACCACAATGCACATCTTCTTAATCTATCTTTACGAATACGTCGCTTCTATATATCATAGTCCATATTTAGCAAACGACAGTGTAAACCGAATATTTTGTGTATGAGTGTCTGAAATGATTCGATGACATACTAGTGTATAATGCAGGCTGTAATCTTTCAAATTTCTTCCTTTATATGTCATGCATCAAATAAAAAGTAGTATTATACATGTGAAAATTAAGGTGACAAATCTAAGGTAAAGTAGTGACTAAGACCAACGCGTCCGTTGTGTATATACCGCAAAGGATTTCTTAGTGCACTAAGAAGAAAGGTTAAGCACTCAGGACTCTAAAAAAACGACCTTTTAAGGCTCCAAAGAACATGCCAGGATAAAAGAGAATATTAGTATATAACTCATATTAATGGTATCAATAGATATAGTAATTGTGAAGTAAAATGACTTTTTAATCAGCGTGTGCCACTCGGCACGTGACCAACGGCTTAATGAAAATTCCCAATCATCACAATAAAAAGGGCTTTCAAACTAAATGGTAGACCCGACCCCCAACATAGAATGGTTAAAATTTTGAGTTGGAGCCATTAAACTGCTCTATAATTTGACGTAATTTGTCTCGAAAGCAGTACACTGCACTCTGAGTATTTGTTAGATAATCACGCGCGATTTTATTATTTAAAGCTTTAATGAAATGCTGTACGAAATAACTAAGATCAGTTTATTTGTACTCGTAACAAAAAGGAGAAAAGATTGGGCTGCCTCTCTGCAATTTTGTCTAGTTACTAATGTAAAATCAAACTTTAATTCTCCGGCAATGCACATGTTGATATATATATATTGTATAGGTCATTCCAACACTTACACTTGTTCTTTTATTTGAGTGCCGGGCTATTTAATTACCATTTTAATTCAAAGCTTGGATTTGAATCCTTCATTCTCCAGTACGTTTGAATTTCTACATACATCACAGAAAGTAATGAAAGTTGTGTGTTAAACGTCAATGCGAAAGCAAACAATCCATTAAAGAAGACTTTTAGAAGGCAAATATTTATCTTTCGTCTGACAGCACGTATACACCACAGTTATCGTAAATTATATAAACATATAAAAAAAATCGAACAAAAAAACATTGTTTTTTTAGACAAAAAGAGAAAAGAACTGATAAGTGCGGGTTTTCCATGCGCTTTTTGTAGCTTGCCTTCTTTATTTATGTTTCGATATTTCAAAACTTAATTATTCTTTTTATCTATTATAACACGTGAAAACCACACCGGTGAGACCATATATGTCATAAACTTACAGCTGGTCCTGAACATACATGAAGTATTTGCCACTGGACCTTAAACAACAATCAATCACACTACAACTTATAGTATACTATAGTTGTGAAATACAAAATGTATATTATAATGATACAATTAGCCAAATAAATAGAATACAAATACACACTACTTTATATAACTGACACACTCTCTAAACTATATAAGTAGAGAAGCGAAAAGTTTCCTGTGAATACTAAACAACCTTTCGAACAGCACATGTTTTAATGGGTTTCCATGCGGCGCTCAAATATTTTGCATGGTCTTTGGGTATAGTGTTTAGACATATATGATATTCTAAGAACCTTTAACGTATAATAGATTCAAATTCGTTATTTTCCTCAATAAAAAAAAAAACCAAGCATGTATATTAAAAACTGACGGTCAGACATCACTAATACGTGTATACACAAATTAATTAATTCTTTATTAACGTTTAGCCCTACGGCACCTTTTTATTAAGAATGATGATGAGAGTAATAAAATAGGTATGTGCTTTCTTACGTTATGGATCAATGATTTTGTTACCTGTTGACCCGGTTGATTACTAGCACGTGCCATTGAACTCGACCATTTTAACCAAAACAGATTTTGTTTTTTTAAATTAACGCCATATATATATATATATATTTATATTTATACTAAGTACTGTATATATATTATATAGATTAGAAAATAAATATTAGAAGGAAACATTGTTCGAATGAAAATTTGTATACGGTGATACTTTAACACCGTCCCGACAGAGACTGACTGCAGTATTATGATCAGCTTTCGGAATCCGGAAAGTCTTTTTTCGAATTTCCGGATGTCGGGAATATTTTTTTCCAAGTTTAATAGAGTAACTCGCACGAAAAAAAAATAAACATACGGTAAACTAGGATTAATCAACAGACAACGAATTAAAGCAACTGTCATATACATAAAACAAAAATATGCATGTGTTAATTTGCCTCCGCTGCATTTCTGTGGATTGTCTCATTGGCCATCATACCACATCTCCTGAAGTAACTTTTTTTAGGTTACGTTAAGGATTTTCCGTTACTAATATTCAAATACGAAAAACTATTTCACCGGTGTTCACAACATTTTAAGGTTAAATTTATGGCATACATATTGGAGTGTATACAATTAACATACGCCCTTGCATTTAATTTATTTTCAATATTTATTTATATAAACTAACATTTATTAAAAAATAAACAACATGTATAGACGAATAATTTATTTGTTCCTCAACAGAACAAGAAAAGAAATAAAGAATCAACAGAAGATTTAATCTTTTTTATTAAATAATCCGGCAAAATATACTTCAAATTCTAATATTAAAATACATATATACATATTAATCTAAAATTCATTATCGAGTAGAAGGGGTGCAACTCGTGGTATCAAACCGGTATACTGAACGGATCTAAACAGGGTCTGAAAATTATGAACGTAGTTTTGTATCCATGGTCTGTTTTGGTCTGACACGCTCTTAACGGATCTAAACAAGCCGCTAGACGATTCAGTCTTTTCCGTCTTGACATGCCTTAACGAACTGATTTACCTGGTGAGGCTATCGATCTGAACGACGACTGAACGATCGTAAATATCTTGACGAATTTCTCTAGCGGTAAATCCAGTCAATCAAGATGCGATCAGACCAAAATGACCGTTTCAGACTGAAATCGTGCTACTAGTGTATATATTTACTAGAACACATCCGTGATATCGCGGGTCTGTGACTGAATTAAAGAATATAACTATGCGTAAGCCTTATTTGAGTATTGGTATTGTCATCTGATAAAGTCATGCCGATTGTAAGATGAAGTTTTTTCTGCTTTTAACATCTTTCTGTTTGAATCCGTCGACCTGGAACTTGTCAATTTAATATTGGTATTATTGATTTTGTTTGGAAAACAAAAGTCTCTGGAAAGGAGTATTTTTTAATCAACAGTTTTGTCCTTTATGAGTTATGAATAAAATTGAATCTTTGATTCGCTGTTTTACGTCTAACAAATTGAAAACTGTACATGTTGTACCTATACGCATTATTGTAAGTCCAGATTTTTATTATTCGTATTGTCATCTTAGAAAGTCATACTGATTTTAAAAGTACTACAATCGGGAACAATGTGACAATGATTGAATTAAGTAGTTTCAACCCTGTGATTACGACCCGTGTATATAGCAAAATCTTAAATACAGCGTTGCGTGGTACTCCTGTCAGATGCGGAACGTACAGATAATGTAATAGTTAACAGGTGAATATATTATTGGTATCTATTCGACCCCGAACTTCTTAATTATTGGCAATATTAATTATGTGGAAAACAAAAGGGTCTGAAGTGATGTTATTTTTAATCAACAGCATGGTACTATATTAGTTATATATACTCTCAGATCAGTCTTTTTATTGGAATATACAAGTACCCGCCCACATGCACGTTCACTCTATTTTCTTGTTAGATCATATGTATTTATATTTGTACCAATCTAATGAGTTAATATAAAAAAAAAAAGATGTGGTATGATTGCCAATGAGACAACTATCCACAAAATACCAAAATGCATACCTGCCAACTGTCACTATTTGCGGGGGATTTCCCCCATGGAGGCTCTCAAATAATAATTTTGAAAGAGCAATTGTGTCCACAATTTAAACAAAACAATTAATTTTACAATGGCTATAGGCTTGTAAAAGTATAAAGAAGCCAAAAAAACAACATTAAAATATATTTGAAGGCCCCTTTAAAGGTTTTTTAGGACTATGAGAGCCATCTTGCACCCAAAACCCCCATGGGCATTTTGAAAAGTTGGCAGGTATGAAAATGACACAAACATTAACAACTATAGGTCACCGTACGGCCTTCAACAATGAGCAAAGCCCATACCGCATAGTCAGCTATAAAAGGCCCCGATACGACCATGTAAAACAATTCAAACGAGAAAACTAACAAGCCTTTTACAACTGATTTTCATAGTTCGTTCTTATGTTGTTCTGTTACGCCACTGTCCCAGGTTAGAGGGAGGATACCAACATCCCGCTAACATGTTAAAACCCGCCACATTTTGCATATATGTGGCCGTCCCAAGTCAGGAGGAGCCTTTATTTCAGTGGTTGTCGTTTGTTAATTAATGTGTTATATATACATGTTAATTTTTCAATCGTTTGTTTGTACATAAATTAGGAATATTTTTCGTTTATCATTTCGGGGCCTTCTATAGCTGACTATCCGGTATGGGCTTTCCTCATTGTTGAAGGTCGTACTGTGGCCGTTTAGCTGTTTAAAATTTCTGTGATGTCATTTTGTCTCTTGTGGAAAGTTGTTTCATTGGCAAGCATACCACTTTTATATATATATATGTACCGTGCAAACTGACGAACAAACGTAGTAAACGTTTTATTCATCCCCACAAACTCAATTTTCATAAGAGATGATAACTTTAAATGAATATGTTAAACAGGGTCTTGAAAGGGTAATTTTTTCTATGAAAGTTTAAATTTCTATATAAGACTGCTGATCATATTTAGAAGACAATCTTAGTACTTGCCGTGCTAAAAAGCTTGTAAAAAAATGGAATAATTGATGTAAAGTTATGTTTAACACCTACAGTGAAATGCTTTAAACTGCATTTTCCATATCTGTTAGATACTTATACATGTAAAAATGCAAAATTCTGAAAATCGATGCCAAAAATGACTCTATCATGACATATATAAGCAAGCGTAATATGGCACCTATGTGTTATAGAAAGCTGACTGTTTTATTTAAAAGGTAATTAAGCTTTTTAAAACTGAGTACGGACTATAAAGTGGCACCTTGCTAAATTTCTTCAGTAGGAAATGAACTCGAGAATATATCATACAAATTTTCCTTCGATATTTCATTAAATAAACTTTTTATTATTTAACTTAAATTTTGCCATTCGTATTTCTTACGACGAACAGAACTACTTCAATCATTCACCTCTCAGTTTCATCTTTTCCTTACTTATTTCAATCAGTTTTAAATATTGTATACTACCTTATGATAACATGATTTTAATAACTTTTTAAATTTGTTTGCTGGGCATTACCGTTATTTACCAACTATGGATTCGGTAATCTCCGCTAAAAAACGAAGTTTACCGAATGATCTCATCATTCATAAATCTCATCATACATCAATCTCATCATACAACAACAAACGTATAATGTTGTGAACACTTAATATAATGTTGTGAGCACTTAATATAATGTTGTGAGCACTTAATATAATGTTGTGAACACTGCATATAATGCTGTGAGCACTGCATATAATGCTGTGATCACTTCATATAATGTTGTGAGCACTACATATAATGCTGTGATCACTTCATATAATGCTGGGAACACTGCGTATAATGCTGATTATTAACATAAGGCAGTAGTGGCGTTCCATAAGATTTGGTCCATTTTCAATAGTGGCCTTTTCTAAATCTTGCTTGTAACAGAGTTGCAGGAGATTCATATTGGTTTTGGTTTAAAAAACTTACAGATTATACTCTCAAGATTATTTTTGTGGTATGCTATTAATGAGAGACATGTAGATAATTTGCATTGACTCTTATACCAGTGGTGCTATTTATATTTATAGGCTTTCAAATCTTATTCTATTTTGATATTGGTATAGAAAGCCTCATAATTAAAAAGTTGGTCTATATACAAGGTCATAGGCATAGGCGGATCCAGGGGGGCCCCCCCTTTCGTGGGAAAAATTTGGTTGATTATATAGGGAATCACTGAAGCATGACTGGAGCGGGCTCCCCCTTAGGTCAGTCAGCGGGCCCCCCCCCCTTATGAAAAGTTCTAGATCTGCCACTGATAGGTCAACCCTTGATTTGTAGTGTACACCATATATTGTTACATGAATGGTGTGATACTTTATGAAAGTCATTCTGCATACATGGTCATAGACATATGTCAACATTTTATTTATATTATGCTTTATATCTTGGTGAATAAATATAATCTGGTAAGTAATTCAAAGGTTTGGTCTTCTAACAAGGTCGCAGAAATATTGTATGTTTTGACTATTTGTATAGTTCACAAGAATTGTTGCATGCATGCTTCATACGAGAACTAAGCTACAATTGTGGTCAAAAGGCAGATTATTTAATCTAATACATTGGTTTGAGTTGAGTTTAACCGAAAGATATCTTGTATACTTGCAGCTGTTAATTATATTTATAAACTGGTAATTTAAACTAGTAAACAGAATACCCAATAAAAATCTAATCTGGTGATTAGTTAAAAAGTTTTGAATGATCATGGACACAGGCCCATCTTCTTATCACTAGTCTATTACAGATTATTATGGAAGACAGTCGTCCTACAATATTTAAAATTGTTGACGAGCAAGCACACTACAATATATCTGTTTATGTTATGACCAAGCATTCATGCATGTGGTGGTATGTCAAAAGAAACTGCTAAAAACTGCCAAGTATTTAGACCAAAAATTGAGTTTACTGCTACATACCAAATAATAGGGTAGGTGGGTAGAAGATCAAATATTTTTACTATTGCTTCCTTATTATTAATATATAGAAATAGTTTATAAAAAAAATGAAATTCTGTTTCTATGCAAACAAGAGGTATCCTTAATTTATTTGATTCAAAGTATGGTTTTTTTTCCATAAGATGAAATGACTAACTTGCAAATTCATAACCTAAGGTTATTTGTCAATAAAAAAGCAAAAGTAGGTAAGGTGAAAGTACATAAGTACATATCCACTCAGATGTGGGTGGGGTTTACAGAATGGAGAATAAGGAGTGGGGGCTAGAATAAAAAAAAATACCTGCAAATATTACAGAACAGTCAAAAGTATATCTGAAAGCAATTTCCAGACAACAGTAAGCAAGTAATTATTACATAATAGCCATTGTTTTTATACAAATAAAGTTTGATGTGTGAAAAAATTAAAGAATACACTAACAGGAATGATCCATCATTTCAAGATTTAACAGACATAAATATAAATTTGATTAGACTTCATGAACTAATGAAATAAGGCAAAATAAAATTTATGTGTGCATTCAGTTACATCTAAAAAAAGAAAGTTACATGAAGAGAATTTTTAAAGCCTTTTTTACATTGGGTCTATAAGAACAACATTCTTACTTTAACGGTGCTTAATGAAAAATGACAGAAAAATCTGTAGGGTAGGCAATTAGTAATTTTAAGACTAAAAAGTATAGGGTAACTGAAAACTCACCCCATATATTTTTATTTGTCCTAACCAAAATGAATGATTATTATTGCACCATCTGTAATATGTATTTAATTAATTATTAATTATTTTTCTAAAACCATAAATCATTAGTTGTTGAAATCTTTTCAATTTTTTTTGACACATCCATTGATAAAATTTCAAGAACCTGGGCATATTTTTTTCCAAAGTACTAATATATTTTTCCAAATAATCATTTAGTTTACATCCCCTTTCTACAAATATTTCTAACATAAGGACCCCTTCATTTTTTTAAAAGTGCAAATCAAGCTATCCACTGCTGGAACTGATACTGAACATAAATAAAAAATTACAAATTTCTTATTTTGGTCTGTGCTCCCCCTTTTTTGTTTTCACTTAGAAATTCTAATTAAGGATATAATTGGGCAGGTTACAGGTTTAAGGTACTGATGAAAACGTGTATTACCATATAACTGTATCTATTTGCTTTGACATGATCACTTGAAACAGTAATAGAAAGAAGAATTCTTCAGATTATTGTGAAATTTAAATTTCCCGCATGTAAACTTTTTACACAGAAGAGTTGTTTCCCTTGAACTTCCAAGCGAACAATTAAATTTAATGAAGGGACGGATTTTTTAATAGTTTGACATCATAATACTTTAGGAATAATTATGAGAAAGTACTTGATAAATTTGTATGATTTATTTCGACTGTTTGTTTAATTAAATACTATACCTCATTTACATATATTCACTGCTGATTGGAATTTCCTCGACTTCCTCCCATGGCCAAAAATAATGACAAGGATTCTGTCAGGACGTAAAAAGAAGCTGTAAATTAATAATTAGTGACCTGCAAAGTAGTTTAAGTGGTTAATTGAAGTAACAATATGTTTATTAGTTGACGCATAGCGTTTATTCCGATCAAAAAGTCCCAGATTCAAAAAAGTTAAAAAAAATTGAAAAACGCGTTGCATTCCTGTCGCTTCTCTCTACGAGAGAAGCTCTACTGTGATAGTCGAGTTGACATATTTATAGACCCTCATTGATAGGATTTCAACCTCCTGTGATTTAGCAAAGGAAAAGAGCGATAACTCAAATTGTTTATCTATAAAGTAAACAACGCTGTCATCAAAACGTACTTCCTTGTTGCATGTAAGGTTTGTTTTCTTGTTTATTTGCTTTTTATACCTTTTAATGACATTGATAATATAGACCTTTGATAATTAATTATTGGTGATTTCAATCATGCAAATGCCATATGTAGGTCATAAACATGCAGTAAAACGACCCCGTATTCATCCCTGATCTACCACATAAATATCGATCACGTGCCATGATCGTACAAGATGTCAGTAGTTTTAAAAGTGCTTTTGGATATATATATGTGATATTGCATGTTTTGTATCTTTCAAATTAAAGCCAGAGGCGGATTTAGGGGGGGGGGAGGGGGGGGCGGTCCCCCTTTTTGGGAAAATTTTGGTTGCTTATAAAGGGAATCACTGAAGCATGACCGGAGCGGGTCCCGTCTTAGGCAGCCAGGTGGTCCCCACTTGTGAAAATTTCTGGATCCGCCACCGAAAGCACTACTATGGGTCATGTTGAAAGAGGAACATTTACCACACCGAACAATGCTAGGAATTTCAAGATTTCCTTACTTTCTTTCTTTTAATTAACAGGAGTTAATTATAATATTAATCACCAGAAATTATAATAATCTTTATTTGCGAAACAACAATGAACAAACAAAAACCAATTTGGGTCATGGCAAATACATAGTCAAAACAAACATGTATAATGAAAACTCGACAATAATATAATACATAGATAGGTAGTAACTGTAAAAAGCAAAGTTACCAGCTACAAGAATAATAATAATATGACCGAGACAAAAAAAAATGGGTGACTCTAAAGGAGTTCTAGTCATATAATGACGATTAAAAAAAAAATGATTTTGGCTTTTTCAGTTGAAAATTAATTCGAAAAAGTGAGCTATTATTTCAGGTTACTAGAAGCCTCTAGTTTTTTAAGGTGTTCATTTACTTTATTTGAGTAAGCCGTAAACAATGTCCAGCCACTTCAAATGCACACAGAACAAAAAACACAATTGTGATTTTTCAATTTTGATAATTAACACTTTTAAGCTGTACACAATCAATAACAATAAGTTAGAGTCTATACAGAGGCGTCTATGTCGCTCAACTGGATCTTTGTGCATCATCTTCCACAAAGGTCACTCTGACTCGTTTATTTCTTTCGTTACTCATTTTATGTATCAACCAAGATATTTTACTGCTTATGTATTTTCTGTTGTCTTACTTCGGTTGAACCGAAATTTATAGAGATCTCTGTGTATCTCTGGATGCAAGTGCTGCGTTTTCGCTATAACTGTAGGTCTTGATTAAGTCATATGATAAAAAAATGAAAATAGCACCTGCTACACTTCATGCGTCCGAAGCGCTTCCTGTTTTACGTTTACAGAACTTTATAGAAATAAGAACATGGCATTTACAGGACGAAATTGATGATTCTTCAAATTTTTGTATTACAAAATAAACAAAAATCGACAGGACCGAATTTTTATCGGTCCTGTACTTAATTCGAAGATTGTTTATCAAGAACGTTCAAAACCGATAATTTGAAAGCCAATGATGACTCAATGATGTATAAGAACCGAAATTGTATGACCAGTAAGTATCGAAGATAACCAAATATATCTAAAGCAACTTTGTCGTAGGCAGTCGGAATCGAACAGTGTAACATCAAGTACGAAAGAGACATTTTGTTTATAAATACTTTAATTGCAATCTTAATTTTCATATTCAATATTTTCCAATACATACGCACAAAATAAAAAAAAATAATGAAATACTTCAAACGTCAAAGGAAAAAATCCGCTTGTGAAAAGTAACACATATTCTGTGTGTTAAGCAATGCATTTGAAAGACAATTGGAAGTATATGTTAGTTGTATAATGGCTCAGTATAATGGTCGCTATAAAGACATGTTCACCATAAGCCGATACCGAAACCGAAACCGATATCGAGACGTACCGAAACCAAAAATAGTAGTGAGGTAATTGGAAAATGTTTGTAATGTTAATTAACTCAAACCTTTTACTCCATTATATTGTTTGAAATTTAAATGACACTAGACAGAGTGTTTCTTCAAGTCATCAATTCACATGAATTTATCGAAAATAGCAAAGTTAAATTCAACCATTTAATATTGAATAATCGAATGCACGTAATATACAATTTATGATATTGATTTTGTTTTTGTATTATGTACACTAATCATGAAGTAGGTTTTGTCGTAGGGAATGAGCTGCACATGGTTCTACAATAGGTGCAATACCGTTCCGACTATGTCTAAAAAGTTCCGTCTTATGGATTGTTCTACATCGGCTCTTCTTGCACGCATCTTTTCATTGGCAAATTTGCGTTGAAAGCTGAATATTGCACATTGATTTGCGTAGCTGCCTTCCAGTAAATGGTGTTGCAATAGGATGTTCAAATGGATATATGGTATCGCCAAGTAAGTAACATTCACGAGGAAACGGTAATATCACTTATGGACCGATCGCATCCATCAGTATGTAGTCATCGCGTCATTTTTATAACCTAGGAAATCAGAGTATATGTATCGTATTTTCTTTCCTGTGTCCATCGTGACTTGCGTGTGAATAAAGTGTATATGACGATGTCTTCTATAAAGCAATGCCTGGTTTTCGGTTGAGCGATTCATCCACAAACTTACAGACACATACTTACATTTAAAGACTGTTAAAATATTCATTTTTTTCCGTTTACTATCACACAATGGAATGTACTATCTCCAAAGGTAGTACTTTCTCCGACCTTAAATATTTTTAGAGAACAGTTGACACCTGCTGTTCTCTACAATATAGAACAGTAAACCTGGTAGTTATGTAAATAATTTTAACCACATGTCATGTTAGTATTTGTTTATTTTTGGCACTATTCTTATGTAAATATTTATTTATTATTATCCTACGCATGCGCAGCAGTTAGTAATCATCGAAAATCTGATGGATAACTGGATACCATAAGAAGAAGAAGAAAACTATAATAATTAAAAGTTTATTTCTCCAGTTTATAAGTACCGACTTTATAATCATCCGTCTTATTCTGATTAGAGCTCTTTTATTTCCCCGAGGGTATCACCAGCCTAGTAGTCAGCACTTTGTGCTGACATGAATTATCATTGATATGGTTATATTTATAAATTAACTGTTTACAAAATTTTTGAATTTTTGAAATACTAAGGCTTTACTACCTCAGGCATAGATTACCTTAGCTGGATTTGGCAAAACTTTTAGAAATCTTGGTCCTCAATGCTCTTCAATTCGTACTTCATTTGGCCTTTTTAACTTTTTTGGGATTCGAGCGTCACTGATGAGTCTTTTGTAGACGAAACGCGCGTCTGGCGTATATACAAAATTTAGTCCTGGTATCTATGATGAGTTTTTTTGAGTATCATATATACTTCATTAAAACTATCTACTGTTTCTACTGCAGATGAAACAGAAATGCAGCCTAGCACATCAAGGGGGCAATAAAACGTGCTTCAAGAAAAAGAAAATGGAGAAAGAAATCATAAAAATGTATAACAAACTGTTGAAAGTAATTTTGCCGAAAGTTCACAAGCTTTTTGGGTCCTTCTCTTCTAAAACAGCTTAACAATAGTCACAAAATATTACTGGACAAAAATGTTTGTCTTTATATATTAAGTATTTGTTTTGGTTCATTTGTAAATTATAAAAGGTTCTCTTTTTATATATATTCGGGAACGATTGTGTAAATTTGTGTACAATTCTTTCCAATCGACGAAACTTGCTTGAAGAATAATGTACATCATCGATGAATTTGTATCTACATCTTAATTATTTATTACTTGCCTTACGTTAGTGTATTTAATACTCGTTAAATTTAAAAGCCATAAGAAACCTCAAATTAAAAAAAAAAATGCATGTGTTTTTTTATAACTCAATGGGTAGTTTTCATTATAAAACTTATGTACATATACTTTTTTTCTGAAGAAAATTCTTTAATTTGTTCATATTTAGAAGAAGTTTACTTTATTTTAACTGCTTCCTACCAGGAATCAATTCCCCGACATATTTTCCGTATGCAAAGTGACCTCAGTGTGACCCATCTCGTAAAAATCCGGTGATCGCAATACGCATGGATTTCCTTAAAATAAACTATTATCTGATTGTACATGTTTAACACGTGCTCAATATCCATGCTTTTTTGTTGCTGTTGACAAAGAGGTGACAATCGTTAAACTTCGACTTCAAACCACGAACTTTAATTACCAGCCATATTTTTACAACAACACTGACCGATTGAAAAAAAAAAATTTGACAATTATACGAATTATATATCATTTGTATATCATGTACGAAATTTATGGGGAAACAATGATAAAATCGTGCACAGAAGACTAAGTTTATGATATTTGTATGCATTGGTTCAAGAATTGGAATAGCATTATTTTTCAGCGGTCACTCGTTTCATATGACTTTAACTTTAAATATAAAAAAGAAGATGTGGTATGATTGCCAATGAGACAACTATCCACAAAAGACCAATATGACACAGACATTACCAACTATAGGTCACCGTACTGCCTTCAACAATGAGCAAAGCCCATACCGCATAGTCAGCTATAAAAGGCTCCGATAAGACAATGTAAAACAAATCAAACGAGAAAACTAACGGCCTTATTTATGTAAAAAAATGAACGAAAAACAAATATGTAACACATAAACAAACGACAACCACTGAATTACAGGGTCCTGACTTGGGACAGGCACATACATAAATAATGTGGCGGGGTTAAACATGTTAGCGGGATCCCAAGCCTCCCCTAACCTGTGGCAGTGGTATAACAGTACAACATAAGAACGAACTATAAAAATCAGTTGAAAAAGGCTTAACTCATCAGATGGACAAACATACAAGTGGACGTGGCCGGGTACTTATACATCCCGACACAAAAAGACACAAAGAACAGATCTGAGAGTACTCGCAGTTATCTGACAGCTAGTTCAAAGCCACTAACAACTAATAAAAAAATCATGCATCTAAGACTAAGCTATCAATCCGTACACATCCAACATCCATTGGATTTAGTGTAAAGACGTCATAAACAGCCACAGAAATACATGACCTTGTGCAATGCCAAGTTACAGGTATCGACAGATTGTAGATCCATGAATATGTATATGTGTTTTCTATAAATCAATATTAAATGTTGATTTAATTAATACTTCATCTAGTGTATTCAAATTTCAAAAAATAAGATAGAGTAAAAAGGACAAGTTAATTAAACATTATAAACATTTACTAGTTTTCTTACTAATTTTGGTTTCGGTATCGGTATCGTTTTTGGTTTCGGTATCGGCTTATGGTTAACATGTCTATTTAAAACTGTCGAATAATAACAGGTAACAAATGACAAAAAAGAAGCATATTAATTTATTTTCATTTTTACCAGTGACCAATGGCTACAAATACATCATTATGTGCCATATGTGATCTACGACATCTTACCATCTCATCCACACACTGGTGTCCAGAATGTGAGGAAGCACTTTGCGTTGATTGTAAAGAACATCACGTTTTATCAAAAGCTTCCAGGGGTCACCAAGTCATGCCTATATCAGACTACAATAATTTACCTCCGTTCATCGCCAAAATCGACTTATTTTGTACTTATCACAATGAGAAATACACGCAATACTGTGTAAAGCACGAATGTCCTATTTGTTACAAATGTATTAAAGAGCATGGCAACTGTGGGGGACTGACACTTCTAGAGGATCTTGCTATCGATGTTAAATCATCTGAGGTGTTCCGAGATATGGAACAAAGCTTAAAGGATATAATGGTTAATACCAGTCGAATCCGAGAGAACGGGGAGTCCAATATTAAAACTCTTAGGGGAAAAAAGAAGCAAATCATCGACGATATTAGTTGCGTGAAAGAACAAATAAACCTGCACCTTGATAAGCTGCAAGAAGATTGCATGAGAGAACTTGATAGAATAGAAGCGGAATGTTTTGAAAAGATCCAATCAATCGTGACCTATCTCAATGACCAAGACAAAGAGATGATTCAGTGCAACATAGAAATCGAAAACATGAAGATGCATGCTTCCGATATACAGGCATTCCTGGGTATGAGAGAAATTCAGAAGAATATCACAAAAAAAGAGCAATGCATTCTCGGTGTAGTTAAAGATAAGAACATAGAAAAAATTGGCTTGGATTTTACTGTTGATATTAGGATACAGGATTTGTTAACAAACGTCAAGAAATTAGGTTCAATAATGGTTGAAAGCTATCATTCTGAAGGAATCGAGATAGTCAGAAAGAAAGACAGACAAGCGCAAATATTTGTAAAAGACGAAAACAGATCTATCAAAAATATAGAATTCAAATTTAAGAGGGAACTTAAAACATCATGTGATCAAACTACGGGATGCTGTGTACCTGAGAAATGTGGGTATCTTTTTACGGATAACAAACCATATGGACAGAAACTCGTGACAGTTAACTCAAATGGTGAGACTGAATATACTATCGAATTGTCACATCCTTATAGTGCCTTCGATTTAGCATGTATAGACGACAAAACAGTTGCTGTTAGTACTGGAAATTATTATATGACAACTGGTATTATGATTATTGATTTGACCAACCGAAAAGTGAAAAGGTTCGTTCGACTACCTCACGCACCCTTTGGCATTGCTTTCGATGGTGAATCATCGATTTGTTGTTGTTCCGAATTTGGTATATGGCTGCTATCATGTACAGACTTTAGCCGTACCAATATTCCGAACACATCAATGTCGCAAGACTCATATATTGCATCCCAGAGTGATATGATTGTATATACAGCGCCTTCTAAAAATACAATATCTTGTTTAAAAAGGAAAAAACTAGTTTGGGAGTTCAAGAATGATGCTTTAAAGAAACCAGGCGGAATTACCGTAGACGATAGAGGGAATGTGTTTGTAATCGGGATTGATTCTAAAAATATCTTTGTGGTTTATCCTGATGGTAAACAATACAAGCAGATAGAAACGAATGAATATGGTCTCACTGAACCGACCACAATATTTTTTGACAAAATAAGGAAACAGTTGCTAATTACAAACAGAAAAAGTTTTGCACATCTTTATGACGTTTCCTATGTTTAAATCTAGTTTTACAGATAAAACCTTATAAGAATAAAGATTAATCCATTTCTCCATCTATCATTAACTTTCTAAAGCTTTCGTTTAATGTTGCAGAGGTTTTATTTTTTACTACACTTTGTTCAGTTGTCAAGAATATATACCATATTTCGTGCTGTGCTCGTGGAAATCATAAATGCTTTAGACATAACCCCCCTTTATTAATTTTTGTAGTATAGATACATTTTCTAAAATATCTATATTATTTCTCATTATTTTCCTTTTTTTTTTTAAATCTGCACCATGATTATAGTATATGTTCTTTCTTAGCATAACCTTTCATTTTGAGCAGTTAATAACATTAACCTTTATTCATTCATCAAATCATAACTAAATCAATTGGAACATCTATTTCATTGAGATTCTTGGAAGTCTGTCAATATTCTGTTCTTACAGTGGTCTGGTTTGATTACACTATTTGTCAACGTGTGTTCATTCTGAATATGATTTGAAACAGATATGTAAGCTTTGACAGAGGAAATTTGTAAAATTGAGGCCAATGAAATAAATACGTGCTTTTCATTGTTTAATCATAGGTTTTTTGATTGAGTTAAGTCTGCCAATTGATATTTTATCGTATGTTTTTCTTTGTTTTTATGTTATGCTATTGTTTCAGAAAAAGGGAGAAGGGTTGGATCCATTAAAACGTTTAATCCCGCTGCAAATGTTTGCACCTGTCCTAAGTCAGGAATCTGATGTACAGTAGTTGTCGTTTGTTTATGTAATATATACGTGTTTCTCGTTTCTCGTTTTGTTTATATAGATTAGACCGTTGGTTTTCCCGTTTGAATGGTTTTACACTAGTAATTTTGGGGCCCTTTATAGCTTGTTGTTCGGTGTGAGCCAAGGCTCCGTGTTGAAGGCCGTACTTTAACCTGTAATGGTTTACTTTTTAAATTGTTATTTGTATGGAGAGTTGTCTCATTGGCACTCACACCACATCTTCCTATATCTATTTGAACACAATTTGTTTCAGTGCAGCTCATAATGTAACGATTACTTGACAATTTTTTAAGCATTTAGGATAACATTTACAAAAGTTTTATACGGTTATATTAGAAGTTTGTGACTCGTTCACTTGCAGAACTCCCGTTTAGTATTTTCTTGAACAGGTTAAGAGAAAGGGGGAAAATACTATGGCAGAAAAAAAAGAGTCCCATTTTGAAAAGTCGATTTGCTAATTTTTGGTGGATCAAAGCTCCTAAGATCATCTGCATTTATTTTATTTTTTTTGTTTTTTCGTATTTTCCTTTATATTTTGCTTGGTTGTAGACGATTGTTTTGTGATTTTCGTCGTATTTAATTTCAATCTATATATTTTTCTTCAACTCTTACATGTATTTAGCAAACTAAAATGCGATCATTTGCAACGAAGTACTTTTACATTTAATTGACCAAATATATAAAAAAAAACAATACGCTATATCCTTTATTTTTTTGGCACAATTAATCAAACATATGTAAAGATGACAACAAACAACTTAATCACTTCGAAATAAATTTTCATATTTAATTGTCATTTTCAAAATAACAAAATATGCATGGATCCCACAATAAATTATCCAGTTTGTTGTAGTCATTCAGTAAATTTTCAGACTTATCTAACACTGCTTCCAAGTCACTTCTCTTCAGACAACTGCTTGCAATCATCAGTTCAGCACTCTTTAAACTGTCGGAAAATACCTGAATTAACCGCAGTTTATGAATCCGAAAAATGACTGAAAGACTGAAAATGATTGCATCATATAATAAAATATAAATGTAAGTCTTTTAAGAGCTGTTTTAACACAGCCAAGAAAAGGAATCGTATAACGTTCGGTTATCAAGTAAAAGCGTTGGGTTCTATTTCTTCTGAAGAAAACGATTCAGGGTTTCCTCTTGTGGAATATGCTCCTATATCTTTAAGTATCTCCTCCAAACATTGAGTTCCTCTTCCGACATTTACCAAAGCATGGACAAGAACAGCTATGGTTGGTCTGACTCTCTGATCTTCTCTCCATTTGAATAATATCTCTTTACATTGTGCTACTAAATTCCGTCCATTGTTGTACCGTATGTTATCTAATGATGTTATAGATAATCCTAATTCTATACCAAGTTGGAAGGACACCACGCCTATAACCTGTGCCAGCTCATCAAGTATTTCATCTGTTGGAATTAAATCCATATTTTCCTCACTGATATCTGTAAAGAGTAAGCAAGCTAATAACACATATATTGTAAAGGCACGGCCGGCTAACCGAGAGATTAGTCGGTTAATCTATATTGAGTATGCGGCTATATCGGCGGTTGGTCTGTTAATCGGGTTGGCTAAAGTCTGTTAATCAGGCGTTATCGAGAAAATCATTGAAAGTTCAGCATGTTTCATTGTATAACTTTTTAAATATATGTTTATCATAAAACTTATTCATGTCTAACAAAACCATTCAATGTACTGAATCCAGTGGTGTAATTATTATTTTTCTAGCTTCGATGTACGATCTATAAAATGAAAAGGCGGGTTACTCATCAATAAATTTATGCACATTTTACACACACAAAATGTACACAAAATGTCACGTTGCTTGAATTTACTTCCATGCAATATTTTGAACATCGAAAAAAGACAGGCATTATATTTGTTTACCATATTGATACCATTGTGTGGAAAAATCTATACGAAAATCTGTATTTTGGTGACATAAATCAATTTTTTTTTAAAACACGGTCTGTTAATGGGTCGGATGTATAAAACCCGGTCTGTTAATTGGTCTGTTAAGAGTTATCAATGACAATAAAAGTATAATTCTATTGCTATATGGGGTGTAATCGGATCAAATGGGTAGGCTCAAGACGAGCGGCTAAAATATACGGAAACAACACATGATAAATTAAACATAAAATATACGGAAACAACACATGAACAATGAACAATGCAGACAATGGAAATTGAAAATTGATGAAAATTAGTTTCAAAAAGTGTAATACTAAGTAATATTGATTTTTATCCAAGAATGGTTGCATATATCATGTGGATTCTGTTTAGTTGTCATGAATGACACCAATTGGTCATCTGCATTGGTAACCAGTATATAAATCAGAGATAATATAAACGTCGTAATGTAAGTAAACATCAGTTAGTAAAATATATTGGGATGCTAAAATATAAAGAATAGAGAAAGATAAATAAAATGTAGAGAAAAGTGACGTAACAATTTAAAGAATATAGAAATAAAAAACACCCCTAATCTGGACCTTCATGGTATACATGAGAATCTGGATGAAGACGCAGAATATAAAATAATAAATAAGGACAATAGAGAGTGATGCATTGCTAAAAAAAAAAGGGAGAAAAATAATAATTTTTAAAGAATACAGACATGAAACACCCCTGGGTGTTGAAACAGTAACGGATTGCGATGTACTCATATTGGTGACAAATGCTAGAAGTTTACATACGGACAACTGCAGTTCTCCCATGCACTTATGTAGAAAGGAACTAAACGGAATAAAATGAATTAAAACTTAAGATGACCAAATGTAGCTGTATTGGCTCCTTTCCATTTACTTCTTTAGAATGATTTGTAAACAACATATGATTAAGTAATAGAAGAAAAGAACCAATTGGATGATGCTGACGAATTAGGGTTTAACGTCCAGTGACAAATATCATGTGCATAAGAGAACGACAACACGTTATATGTATCCTGTGTTGTATAAGAAAGACACTTTCAGTCGGATTTGAGAACGTGCTACTTTGAACAGACACAAAAATTAAGGCTGATTAAAAACGTTAATAATAAATTCATGCACATTCCAGCACCAATGACCGGCCAATCCATATCACGCTGTATTGAAGTGACACACCCTTCAATAACATGCAAAGAAAGTCAAAATAACAAGTGAAACTGCGAGCTACTGCTCACTGATGATACCCCCGCCGCAAGTGGATAATATTAATAGTGTATAAATATGCAAGTGTTCGGTAAACAGAAAGTTGTCGAGTGATGAATCTGAAAACACATCACACGGTATAGCTGACTTGTGTAAATCCTGAAACCAAATTTCAGAAATCCTTGTATTGTAGTTCCTGAGAAAAATGTGACGAAAATTTTCAACTTGGCTATCATGTGTAAAATCATACAAGTGCTCGGTAAACAGGAAGTTGTCAAGTGATCAATCTGAAAACGCATCACACGGTATAGCTGACTTAAATAAACCCTGAAACCAAATTTCAGAAATCCTTGTATTGTAGTTCCTGAGAAAAATGCGACGAAAAATATTCATGGGACGGACGGACTGGACTGACTGACGGACTGACGGACTGACGGACTGACGGACTGACGGAAGGACAGACAGAGGTAAAACAGTATACCCCCTTTTTTAAAAGCGGGGGTATAAAAATGCTCTTACTTTAGAAGGATGCTTTTGCTCCGTATTGTCATTTTTTTTTCTCAAGCACATCTCATTCTTAACTTTTCAATGGAAAAATATAAAGGTAGGAAAACTATTGTCGTGGCTAAATAACTCTAAACTGACACAATTTCAATTGTCCAACACATTAACAGACTTTATTTCCATGATTTTCACTAAAACGTGGTAGTATTAATGTTATATTACAATTATGAAATATTTACTAATGTCAATTTATTTTTTAGAACCAAAGTACTATTTTGTGTCCTTTAAATGAAATCTAAAATTGTTTGTTTCGCCTTTTATTAAAAAAAATGCTATGCGTATAAGCACCAATACTACATACTTGCGCGACGCCTTTTAGTTTTACTGAAAACTGCGCAGACTATGAAATATTTTTACAGGTGGAAAATGTTCTATGATATATATCATTTTGTCAGACATTTTTCTTTTTTTGATTTGGTTCTTATAATATACCAAAAATCTGTATATTTGATAGCGTTTAACATTAAATTGTGCGTTTTAATCTTAACAGACGTATAACCAACCCGATTAACAGACCAATCACCTATATAGCCGCATACTCAATATAGATTAACCGACCAATCTCTCGGTTAGCCGAGTGTCGGCCGTGAAAGGACTCTAAATGACATTTGATTAGAATGATTTCTCCTTCTTATACCCGTAACTAAACACTAATTAAAAAACGGTATATAGTGAAAATTAAGCTATAAGGATATGTTTCTTATGTCGTAACTACAATCCGTTTCCTTTTCCCGAACATGACCTACAAATTAGACTATTTACCGGGATTATACGAGCTACACGGTGGGTGCAACATGTTGAGTAGGATCTGCTTACCATTCAAGAGCACATACGGTCACCCCCAGTTGTTGGTGGGGTTGCTGTTGCTAAGTCTTTAGATTTTTGTATGCAGTGTCTTCTGTCTTGTGTACCCATATTTGTCTGTTGGTATTTTTCATGTTGTCAGTTTATTTTTGATCTATGAGATTAAATGTCCCTCTGGTATCTTTCGACCTTCTTTTGTAGATAAATAAAACCTCAAACATGAACGCAAATATGTGTGTACATTTTCCATGTGACTAATGTGTCAGTGAGTAGTTTTTCATATATTCGTATTTCCTTTAGTTAAACATAGTTGTTGGAAGTAAGAATAATACACTGTAGTTATATTAAGCATAAATTAGTTTGCATTACGGATGTTTTTGGTTTTTTTCAATGGAGATAACACAAGAAAAAAAAACCAATAACTTTATTTTATTTTTTCATAATTCACAAGTACAGTCATTGGACACAAGTGAGTTCCCAGTCAAACAAAGTCCTATCGTTTCAACTAAATCGATATTTTCCCCAAAATTATTATGAAGTAACTGTATGAGCGATTTTCATAATATCGATACAAAAAGATGTAGAAATGTCTGAGGTTTTATTGTTTTGTTTGGTTATAATATTATTCATGCTAATTTTAATTTTCTGACGAGATGAGCACAAAGAAAAATATTTCTTGAAAAGTTTTCTATTATTCTTACCAAATTAAAATCGTATAAATTTGCATTTGTGTTTAACTGATCAGATGAAGAAAACCAAACTAAAGAAAATTATAACTAAATAAACAATAAAACTTCAGACATTTTTACATCTAATGGTATCTATATTATAAAAATCGCTCATAAAGTTATCAGTATTTTTTTTTGGAAAAATATCAACTTTAGTTGAAATGATAGGACATTTTTTGAGTGAGAACTCACTTTTGTCCCATGACTGTACGTTTGTTATATGAAGTTGAGTTTTAAAAAATATTTTAATCAATGAAATTGAAATTAAACAATTCTTGCTTTCAAAACAAAACAAACAAGAATGTGTCCAAAGTACACGGATGCCCCACTCCCACTATCATTTTCCATGTTCAATGGACCGTGAAATTGGATAAAAAATATAATTAGGCATTAAAATTAGAAAGATAATATCATAGGGAACATTTGTACTAAGTTTCAAGTTGATTGGACTTCAACTTCATCAAAAACTACCTTGACCAAAAACTTTAACCTGAAACATGCACTTTCATTTTCTATGTTCAGTGGACCGTGAAATTGGGGTCAAAAGTTTAATTTGGCTTTAAAATTAGAAAGATCATATCATAAGGAACATGTGTACTAAGTTTCAAGTTGACTGGACTTCAACTTCATCAAAAACTACCTTGACCAAAAACTTTAACCTGAAGCGGGACAGACGGACGAACGAACGAACGAACGGACGAACGAACGAACAGATGGACGGACGAACGAACGGACGCACAGACCAGAAAACATAATGCCCCTCTACTATCGTAGGTGGGGCATAAAAAGTATGTTTTACAGACGAGTTTAATGAAAGTGCTACTTTATTGTTAAATTTATATTTCACAAGTCCTTCAGTCTTTACCTTACAATTCATAAGTATATGACATAATCTTTCAGTTATAAAAAATGAATACAAACTCCATTCTCAATATTGGTATAATGTAAATTAGAGATAGAACACAACCATTATCGAAGCCACTGTACTCTACTGTACTTTAATATCATACAAAAAAAAGAAAGCAGTAATGTTCGATTTATGAGTTTTAAACACAGAGTTGCCTCTAATGTTAAGTTATGATTAAAATATACGTACCATATTGTCCTTTTCTGATTCTTTTTGCCTATAAAATTTGATATTGTATTAATAACATAGAAGAAACAAAACTGAACATTTTAACAACACAAGCAGATATTTTTGAATGTTTGCAATTGATGAATTTATAGTTTCTACCCCGAGTTATGTTCTTTGCATTTATTATTCTAACTCACGAAAATAACCAACAGACAATAACAATAACCAATGTTTAAAATATTTAAAGCATGTTACATATGTCCATCATATTAATTAGGATTCAATATGTTTGAAGCAAAGCTAATAATAAAAGATATTCTTACAGCAAATAGTTAACTTTATGACAGAGTATGTAGCTTAACATGTTCATGTGATTTGACATGTATGTTACCTTGAAAACTTACCAAATATCATTAGGCATCAAACAAAAAAAGCTTTGTCTACATTCTAAATAATTGTGGTGAATTTGCACGGATATGCTATCAACATTTTTTTATGAACAAGACACTAAAAGTAAAAACATATGTTATCAACCTTCACGCTGATATTATAGAAGATATGATATGGACATTCTATCAGTGAATTTTCAATTTCCATGTAAAAAAAATTCATTCCAAAAACTTTCAAAAAGTAAGTTATAAATAGATTCTTACATCGATACCAGTTGATTATCGAATTTATCCAATCAAGATAGTTAAACTATCAATTTTAAAGTCCGAGCCGCCTCTAATTTAACTATCGAGATTGGATAAATCCGATAATTCACGAGTAACTATGTAAGAATCTGTTTCTCTAATGATTAAAAATACATTTTTTTTTTGTTAACCGAAAATCCCCTTCGAGTGCCTTTCACGTTGCACGAAGTTGTCAATATCATTAACACCTGTTAGCATATTTTGATTCATTCAGTTAGCTAAAAGGTCATGACCCTTTAAATCATTCAATAATCTTTTGAGATCACAAAGCAACCACACGTTGATTAATTTTTTTTATACAATGGGTTCAGAAAGGGATAAATTTCCATAGAATTAGAGAAAGAATATTATTGCCTTTTCAAACATTTATCTGTTGATATGATTGTTAAAGAAATATAATGTAAACAACAAATACAATATATCAAAATACTTACCTGACAAAGTATATGGGTAGTAAGTTTCATATTTATTAAAGCTTTCTCAATGTCGCCAAATCGTCCTTTATATTTGTCTCTCCAGTTGACCATGATTTTCAATCTAACCATCATAATCTGATCGTAATCACATCTAACGTCCTCACATTCTTGAAAAGACATACCAAGATATATTGCTAACTCTCGTATTGTAGTATCATCACATCGTGAAACTAGTCGTTGAAGTTCAATATCACTCGGTGTCTGATTCAATGCACCTTCTTGTAAACCTAAAGGTGTACAAATGATAAATGATAATATTAGTGATGACAGATTTTCAAACATGACGTTTGTTGTAGCAGTTGTGGTCTTATTTCCCACTCGGGATGAAGAGGATAGGTAGATAAAACACGACGTCTATTTTAAGAGGATAGGTAGAGAAAACATGACGTTAATTTTCAGAGGATAGGAAGAGAAAACATGACGTTTATTTTTAAGAGGATAGGTAGAGAAAACGTGACGTTTATTTTCAGAGGATAGGTAGAGAAAACATGACGTTTATTTTCAGAGGATAGGTGGAGAAAACATTACAATTATTTTAAGAGGATAGGTAGAGAAAACATGACGTTTATTTTCAGAGGATATGAAGAGAAAACATGACATTTATTTTCAGAGGATAGGTAGAGAAAACATGACGTTTATTTTCAGAGGATAGGAAGAGAAAACATGACGTTTATTTTTAGAGGATAGGTAGAAAAAACATGACGTTTATTTTAAGAGGATAGGTAAAGAAAACATGACGTTTATTTTCAGAGGATATGAAGAGAAAACATGAAATTTATTTTCCGAGGATAGGTAGAGAAAACATGACGTTTATTTTCAGAGGATAGGTAGAGAAAACATGACGTTTATTTTCAGAGGATAATAGTAGAGAAAACATGACATTTATTTTCAGAGGATAGGTAGAGAAAACATGACGTTTATTTTCAGAGGATAGGTAGAGAAAACATGACGTTTATTTTCAGAGGATAATAGTAGAGAAAACATGACATTTATTTTCAGAGGATAGGTAGAGAAAACATGACGTTTATTTTCAGAGGATAGGTAGAAAAAACATGACATTTATTTGGTACACAAATATGAAGAACAAAATATGATTGTTAATATAATGTCGACGTTTTGATACATGAAAGTCACTTATGTTATCACTATGATGTCACAAAAATGCCTAAATATACTTTTTTGACTAAAATGGCCAATAGTAATTTTGGAACTCTTCATAGCTTGCTTTTCGGTGTGGGACAAGGCTCCGTGTGGACTTCGAATGGTTTACTTGTCTGATTGGCATTCAAATCACATCTTTTCATATCTATTAACGATAAATTGTATATAAATATTAGTAGTTTAGATCTTATATTCTTATTGAAACCAAATTGTGTGTATGATAGAATATATGATAGACACAGACTAATTAATTCATAAATATTGAATTAAACAAGTATAATAAACAGTTTGAAGTATACTTTTTACCTGGACAGTTGTCTTCACATTGTTCTTTAGTCTGAAACAAAATATTGCTATAAATAAAATAAAACTATTTACAAAACTGTATTTAGATGTAGGTAATTCTAATATGACGAGTTTCTTTCGCTTTGTAAACAACACCGTGTACTTCCTTGGTAAATCCATATCTATAGGAATCTATTTGCAAACCCTTATCCGATTTTATTGTTTTAAAAATAGCAATTAAAAAAATAAAAAAAAATAACTTTTATTCTTATTCGGATGCATAATAAAAATAAGTAATGCACAAGAGCTCGGAAAAATCAACAAAATATAAATAAATAATATTCTGCTAAAGTCAATTAATGTTTTTGGCGCATTTAAGTCATTTAAAAAAACATGAAGTCAGAGTTGAAAGTTTTATGTTACGCGAACCATCAAAATTCGTATACTATTGTATCAAAATTGATTTTCGAGGTGGGTTTTGTCTTATTTTCTTTTCTATTGCATACTTTGAATATTTACTAATTGCAGCAAGTCAACATGGCGGCTCCTTAATTACAAACTTTGGATTAGGCGGTAGCTTACGAGAAAAACATGTAAATTAAATATGGCAAATGTTGAGTTTGAGAATTAAAAGAATTAAACAGCTTTTTTCTAGCGATAACTAACGAAATAATCCATGCAAGCTACAGATTTATTAGAATGTTTGAGCTTTATCTATCAGGAATTTTACAAAAACAGCCACACACAAAGCATATCCACCCTCGCTTCAGTTTTTTAATGACTTTAATTGTTCATAAGAAACAAAATAATTCATGGAAGCTAAAGGTTGTTGGAAATTTACAAGGCTTCTAAGAATTATTTCTTATATATATATATATACCTTGTCATATTTTATGATTAACTGGAATATTTTCAACAAATATAATTTCGATAAAGGAACTTTGCGTAATGCTAAAAACATGAAAAATGTGTATGTCATATGTTTTTATCCTTTGACAGAAAGATGCGTTAGTGAAAGTTCATAGGAAGACCAAACAATGTTCAGTTAGCAGGTATTTTTTATATGGAAAATATTCGTGGGTAAATCTATTCTAGAATCATGCTTCTATGAAATCAAATACATTGATTGATAGTTCTTTTTTTAATAAAAAGGGCAGGTTGAATATTATAGCTCAAAATATGAACGATTGAACACATGTACAAGTTAAGGACTTCTTTTGTCTTTTGTTTTAACAACAGTTGCATTTTACCTACAGGTGTTGATTTAGGGATACTTTCACCTTTCTGATATAACAACCAGTGAAGATGTGTATGTTACATACCGTATAAGGGCATACTTTATCTCTATGCTGGTATGTACATTATAAGCTGATATAGGGCCTCTTTGAACTTTTTTTTCAACAGAACAGTCACGTTTTTACTCTCCTTTTACCTCAAGATCACACAGGCCAGACAAGGGCATTTTTTATTTTCCTTCTCAACAAGACCTTTATGTTTTTACAAACCCTGAACTCTTTATTACACAATCTTTATAAGGCCTTGATTACCTTCGATTACAATAGGACAGTCCCGTATTAAACACACCCTGACAACACACTTGCTAATTTAAGGCATAATTCACTTTTTTTCCTTAGCAGTCAGTTTTGCTCTTATATATCGTAAAATCTTCATCTCATTTTTTGGTTTAATGGCTATTCACTCGTGTTTTAATGAGATAGTTGTGATTTTATCTACCTTGAACTACACAATCCATAATTACCTGATCTTGATTCCAAACATTCCACATTTCTCTAGTATGTACAATCTTATGTTTATCGCATATCCATTCATCAGTTGTCAATGCTGTCTCTTCAGTGATGTAACATCCTAACCTGGAGCACCCATATTCAATGTGGAAGGGTAGTGTGTGGCTGCTTGGGCTGCCATTTACCGTAGATTTGTAGAATTCTGATATTCTTTCCAATGTATTGAACATGCATTCCTTTATACCAGTAGCTATATCTGGTACGATTAGCCCATTTGAGGTTTTATGCACTATGTACAGCAGAATCTTGTTACCTTCAACACATACTACAATGTCATGTACCTTATCAAATGATAACCCAATAAAACCTGAAAACATAAGTTTTCTTCCTTTATATATCTTTGTGGTCCACATACTTAGACAGGCGCCGATAAGACGGTTTGGGAAGGCGGGTGGTATAATTGTCCCTTTGAAAACGAATGCAATACTGATAGCCTTCTCTGGTGTGCATTCATGTGTCATGAAATCCGTTTCATTTCTCTGTGTGAGCATACAGGGAACAAAGAAGTTCTCCACTTGTTGCCGACTTCCTGTATGAGTATCATATCTACGTTGCTCTGATAGAATATCAAGATGGATGAGCATATCAAATATGAACTGTTTATAGGGTAATATTTTCTCAAACTGTTCTTGTTCCCAAATCAGATACAGAGCCTTTCTTTGAATTATTCCACTTCCTGACATCATTTCAAAAGTATTTCTTATGGACCCGTCCTTTGGCCAAAAGGCAACATCTGTAGAATAAAATAAACAATATGAATAAGCAAGAAAGTTTAAACAATCAGTTCTATATTATCATATAACGTCATATATTTTTACGACAAAAGATGTTTTAACACTGAATGTAGTGACAATCACTGACAAGTTTACCATAAATAAAGAAAATTGGTAGTATTGTTTATCCATATGGTGTATTTCTATGCTGTTTCCAAGTTTAAATCCCAAACTAAAAGCCAACCCACCTATTAAAATATTTCAACTTTTCATGTTTTCTACAAAGGTAAAATTTACATATGAATCAAGGAGAACTCCTTAACGAAAAATATGATATTGTCTGTTTACACATTCCGCCTACTAAAAATAAGTAGTTCTTACCATTTAACAAATAGTTTCATATATTTTAACCAGTAAGATTATGCATATATCCAATGTGAATGGTATCAAAGTGGAAGTTACAGAATAAAGTACCTGTAACAAAGGATCTCATTACTTCCACCAGAAGTAGCGGTTTGATGATAACATAATCTCTCAACTGTGGAGTATCAAAATAAACAATCTTCCCAAGTGAGTGTTGGAAATGAAGAAAACTGATTAGTTGTTCATAAGACAAGACGGACATAGTGCTGATGGCATTTAGTTCTTCGACTTCGGTCAGAGACAATATTTGCTGTCCTTCGGCCACCAATTCAGCAATCTCAAGCTCAAGGGGAACACAAAAATTAGGCATTCTCTCTCCCCAACATGGATGTTCAAACGTTAAGTCAGTAATTGTTTTCTTCAGAACTTCAATTTCAGGGTCAGATTTGTCTGTTGCATTGATGAATATTCGCTGTTCAAGTACCAGATGACTTCGTCCTTCGTGGTCGTTAAATAACTCTTCTATTCCAACGTATAAAGATTCACGCTGTGTCTCAATAATCTCCTATAAAAGGTTACTAAATTATCAGATGTGGTGTTTAAGCAATTGACACTTATAGACATAAGGTATGCATTCAATTTTGCTTTATGTACAAGTTCATGTTTACAGGTTGATAAATTGATATAAGATATGGTTATCTGAATCAACATATTTCGCCAGATACAAAATAAATTTATTGAAACACTTAGAAGGTTTATACAACGCAATGAAACAATCAAAGACAATTGTGTATTACATGTATATCTGGAAGGCAGCAAACATTTAAATCTTTTAAACACTTCCAAGCTGCTGACTACATATTAAGTAATTCTTCTCATTAGTTCCATATACTCAAGTAAATTGAAAAGACCATTTAAAAGTTCATAAAAAAAATAAAGATGTCAATCATCAAGAAGCTCGTATAAAAGAAATAGATCATATCATAATAAACAACCGTACGGCCTTCAATAGTGAGAAAAGAAAAAAAACAAACTCTATAGTCGGCTATAAATTGTTCCGACATTAAAAGTATTAAAACTAACGGCTAAAGTTATGGCAAAATAATATACGACTACAATTATTGCAGACGTGAATGGACAGACACATGAAAAATGTGATGAATAGTTAGTCTGTTTAGGAGACAAGAAATGGAAGGTATCCAAATCAGCAAAATCAAATCTACTCAAGAAGGATTCAATAAAAGATTAAACAAATTGAAAATATCCGAATAGCAAGATATAGACACATTCTCTATTTCCATTTTCAATTTTATATAAAAAAGGATTCGATAACGGACACAACAAATGTAACGTATTCGAGAAAGTTTTACCTAGTCGTTTCAGGGAATTGATTACGGATACAAATATAAAACATACTCGAGTAAGCTTAATTTAACCTTTTAAAGGACGATTCGATAATAGAGTGGACAAATGGAAGATACCCCAATTAGATAACGAATACAACAAATGAAACATAACCGAGTTTGCTAGATTCATAAAGTAGAATGTTGTAATTGAAACAACAATTGAACAAAACCCTAGTAACATATATTTACTCTTAAAAAGTCAATTTGATGACGGGCGAAACATGTGAAGCTCAATTTGTTAACTTTTCTTTTTTGTGAAATTTATGTTGATTAAAAGAGTGCGAAAGATAAAAGCAACAGTGCTATACCTTTGTCAAAAGTCTCCAATCGATTCAAACTAAAACCTAGGTAAACACATCAACTATCATAGGAAAACAACGAAACAAAAGAACAATAAAGTGCAACAAAAAACATACAACAATTCAACATACATGGAAACGAACTATTAGACAACAACTGCCATAGTCTTGGCTTTGTACAGACATTTTAAGACAAAAATGGTGGTTTTAACATTGTGTTGTAACAAGCCAAACCTGGCGCTTAATTGCAATGTTAAAAATATCCTTAAAAACAAACCTTTAAGACAGAAATACAGTACAAATAGATACAAGAACACTTAGGACAGAGAAAGACCTCAATAAATAATACAATAGTACATTTCGACATGTAAACCACAGAATTACAACAAATACCTCAAATAATTTAGGACAGTGCACAAAACAGAATAAAAGAAAAACGAGCAGTGCGTCACACGAACATAATCTATAGTCTACTGTATCGTGCTCTTATCTTTGATGTTTAATTTTCTATTGCGCAATGGATTTTGTCTTACTTGTCGATAAATATGCACTTGCTCATGACGACGATGAACTCATTGTTGTACGAAATCAGCAAAACATTATGTATATAATTCCTTTTACAGTAGGTCACTTACTCTTGGGATTTTGTCTTTGTGAGTAGCAACAAACAATATCTTTGGAATGCCTGCATGTACAGCTTTGCAATAAGTTAGGATGCAGTTAACCCAGTGTTGTAAAAATACTGAAAATACAAAGTATGATTAAAATTAACCCATTTGCGCTTTTGCACCTTACAATATTATATGAGGCCCATTTTACTTGTCAATTGATTATATCTTACTTGCCTACTTCTTAATGGTATAGTATTGCTTCAAAAGAATCACACAAAGGTATACCTTGACTCGCAGATGTATAGTTTAGTTTTTCATTGACATGGCAATCTCATAAAATCACCATACTAATCCCTCCAACTAAATGTTGTGATATTATACTGACATTTTGGCTTTTTTGGATTGATCTTCACCAGGAACACTAAAAAAATTAAACCCAATAAGGGATAAGATATAAAGACCTATAACTTACCCGCTGGCGTCATATGCTGCCCTGGGAAACAAAACACACCAGAAACCTGTTCATGCAATCCTTTGCTTCCATCAAAAACAACAAGAAACAAAGCTCTGTAGGTCATGAATGTTTGATGGGTGGTATAATATACATATTGTCCACCAAAGTCCCAGAATATGAGTCGTCCAACTTTCATCCTATATTTTCCACTCTCAAGGAGATTTTCCATTTTCCTCCTGATATCACCTTTAGTTATCTTGGGTTCCATTTTCGTGTTCAGCAGCTGTTTGGCTAGGGGCAACGTGACAGACGTCTGAGGTGACATAGAAAGGGCTGCTGGATATATATTTGCGATATTATCTGAAGGGGGAGTCAATGACATAGCTTGTAATTGCTGTAGGAGAACATCTGGATTATTCAGGTTATCATTTTTATTTATATAAGGGCAATCACGTGATGTTTGTGATTTTTCTAACTGATCTGTTGGATTACTTGCATCTCTTTCTTCTGGCGTCATTAATACCTTTTGGTATACAACATCACGGGAATCATAAGTTTCTAAACGAAATAAAACACATCACTACAGAGTACGTTATCTGATATATGTATTTAATAAAAAAAAAAAATCATAGTATTTACATGATTTATTCTCATGTACGTAATACATTAAAAATTAAAATTAATCCACTTGAAAAAACATAAATCAGCTGTTTCCGCTAAATATACTACAAATAACTGATATACAACTATATATCGTCTGTATGTATTTCTGATATTATAGGCAAAATAAATGTTGAAAAGTGACAAGACTTAAACTTATGTAAAAACAAATTTACATCTTCATTGATATAGATAAAAATTATATGTATATTAGCATACATACAGTTTTAATAGTTGCTATAGGCTTTGGACAAGCTGTCAGTTCCTGGGAGGATTCTAAGATCCTTACTTAAGTTCTTTCTAGTTGCAGGATGTATATTTATGCTGCCACGTCTGGTCTGTTTTTCCGTCAGATGTTTTCTGCTTTTGATCAATCTGATGTGTGAATCCTTATAAATGATTTTTACAGTTTTTTCTCATGTTGTACTGTTAAACTATGTCGCTGGAAAGGGAAGTTTTTTTTTTGCTAGCAAACTAGTGTAACCCCTCTACGTTCTATATGCGTCTGTTCAAATTCAGGAGCATGAAGTTCGATAGTTGTCGTTGGATTATGTCCGTCAAATTTGATTTTCGTAAATGTTCTGTTATATATTAGGCCATGAACTCATTGTAAAGGTCCGTATGAGTGCCTGTAATTGTGCTTAAATCTGCTGAATTTTAACTTATGTAGACAGTTGTCTCATTAGCAATAATACCACATCTCCTTATTTTTATAAAGTTTAAAAAGTAAATCAAAATGATGACTTGAAGAATATAGTTTTGTACAAATGTTTTCTTTTCTTTTGTTAAAAAGGACTACATGTTAACTGAATTTAGGTTCTTAATTCTAGTTGCTAATTTTGTAAATGTTACTCCTCACCTGGATCAATCAGTACCCATTGCTTTGTATCTATATCAATACCACATCGTCCTTCGAGGAGAGAAATTCCGTCTGTAGGATGTCTCCCTTCCGGTATGCTATCACCAACTAGCAGCTTTACTAGAGTAGATTTTCCGACTGCAAATTGACCAGTTACCATGCATCGCATTTCATATGATTCGTATGTGCCTTTGCCCGTTAAACGGTTAAGCATATGGAAATTATCTGTAAAAATAATAAAAATATTTTTTCCTTAAAAAATATATTTTGTGTAAAAAAAACCAAGAAAACTAAGAACGTTCAAAGCATTTTTCACCAAAATTTGCAGTATTTATTTTTCTTCCAAATATGGAAATAATCAAAAGGAGTTACGTGTTATTATTATGTCCAATTGAACGGACAATATTTCACTGCAAATAAGATAATAACCATTACTGAAAGTAAACCAATCAAATTTCAATCCATGTTTTCCTCTGTACAAGCTTTAGTAACCATGTCACCTCATATTTCTAAAATATTCTATAGAAACACTAAATAAATAAGAAAGTTGCTTTGAAACACCAAAGATATATATTTTTACAGCAATGAAATGTATATGTTGTGTACAAGATGTAAGTTTGTACAAATTATAATTTGAACAGGGTTTTTGTACAATTTATAAGATTTTTGACACTTACCTTCTTGCAACAGGTGATACAGGTTTATCTTATAAAATGTACTAATGTAATGTTTTAAATTCAAAAAAATATAATTCAACCTAACATTTAGTGCTATTCTCCTTGTCTTCAAACTGGAAATGAGGATACCTGAATGGTTTAAATTCTAATTTTATTTTTTTCCTTATACAATATTCATATCCATACAAAATCTTTTTGTGGTCTTATAATGTTTTTGTATCAATGCTCAGTATTTGACTGTATCATGAAGTTGTGAAAATATGACAGAAGTATGTGAAGCAAAAGACTGTGTGCTTGCATAATCCATTTTTGTTCAGCAGGTCATTAAACACTGATAACTTGTACAAAAATTCTGTACAAATTACAATTTGTACAACATTACAACTGGTACACAACATATATATATCATCATTAATAAACACCTCAGTTTTATCATTTCTTATGTTTTCATTGTTAACAGATCTGGAGATTTTCACTTTTTTTTAGCTAGCAGTTATATCATGCATATATAAGTCAATGAATTTCAAGGATAAACGGACTTACCTTCTGGTTTCGCTATCATGGTAGTCTTAAAAAAAAAAGAATATGTGACATTTTAGCATTTGCCTTATAACAAATTGTTTAAAAGTTGAAGCAGCATTCAAGTTTAGGGAAAAATCAATTTCTGGGCCTATTTTGGCACTAAAGCTGATTTAAAGGCCATAAACTAAAATTCTCAAAACGTAATGATAAATATAATCAATCAATTTTATTTATAAATTGATCCTCCTTCTGAGAATAGGAATTGTGTACACTGTGCATGTTCTTCCGTCCATCATTCCTGTCAGATTTGGTTTAAATTACCAAAATGGAAACGAAAAGAGAATGAACATGCCACAAAGTTTGCCAACCCATACAGATTAGAACAGGAATGTAGAGGGTCTCCCAATAATGAATTCTGTAAAGTGTCATTATATTTCGTCGTTATCGAATTTTTGTCAATCTGTTAATCGGAATCAGAGATTGACTTGAGTGTTTATTTCATTTAACAAATTATAACACATGAGGATCGTGTTTACGTTATAAGATGAATAACCATTCTTATCAAGTAACTAAAATGTAAAAGGGATGTGATGTTTACTCCATGGAAATAGCCAGTCAACGTATGAACTGTCAGAACATTGTTTACTTGCAAGAAAAGGCTAAACATAACAAGAGGCTCCTATAAGACAGATGGACAAAATATGCCATTTTGATTAGCATGTTTGATCTTCGGGACTTTTATATGCACATACTAGCTGTTCTTTTTTTTTCAAACCATTTTTATTATTTACAGAAATTATATAAATAAGCACATATATCTTTTGAAACAGCACCAAAACTGAAAAAAGCATGTCAGTGGCAAGAATGAAAGTAATGTTATATTTTCAGAGTGAGTAGATTGAGTTAGGTTGTTTTTTTTTCACTTTTTACAAATAGCTTCTATACTTGTTTCCGCCAAACAGCGAAGCACTGCAAACCAATTGGAAATTCAGAGCCTCTACTTAAACATAGGTTTTTAGATTTGTCTTACATATCCTGGGTAAATATATCTTGTTGTCGTACCTTTCTAACCTATTTACAATATGTGTCACGATAACTGCCAACACTTTTGTTAAAAACTTCCAAAATTCAAGGACTATAACGCAAAAGGAAAAGTATATAGATAAACTACTGCATACAATGTAATTTTTTTTTGTATTTTTAGATTGAGGGTGGACAAATTAATAAGAATACAAAAATTGGGGTCACATTTCGAGCTAGAAAAAAATATGTGAGGTGTCAACTTTAATTGCCGTTTACTAAGGTACCAGAATTATAATTTAATACACTAGACGCGCGTTTAAATACTACAGATATACTCAATTGAATGTTTTCTATGCAAAAGCCTACATGAGTAAATTAAGCGATTTGTTATATATGATAGTGATGTAATTGTTTGGATATTAAATCTGAAACGATTACACAGAAAAGTTAATCGTACCTAGTTCACTCAATTTGCACACATGTTCGTATATACGTTTAACACAGTTTTACATACACAAAAATCGACTTTTGACTTGATGTTCACAATGTGTTATGTTTTGCAAAACTAAAAGAAGAAGTGATGTTTATACTAAGAAGATATCGGTCAATGGAAATACAAAAGCCATAAGACATTCAACAGATGAGCATACTGGTTTCAATGATTGTTTCTATCATATACCAACATCAATATTGATCAACAAAGTTCGATTTGTCAATCAATACTATTAATTAACAAAAATGTTCTAATGACATAACTATAACTGTTTATAATCTTTATTTACATGTGATGTATGTGTAAATATCTGATTGTAAGTAAAACAAAAAATTTACCTCAAGGAAGTCCTTCACTATTTTCTTCTTTCTTTTTTTCTCTTTAGAGTCATTACTTTTTATTGTCACCAAACCATAGGGAGTTTGACCCTGAAATACAATCAATAACCTTTTAACATGTAATAGGATCCCAGTTATAGCATATAACTGTTATTTAAAATGGTGTAGTGTTGTTATTACACAAGTAATGTAACTGAATGCAGATTTATTTGAAAGGGTAGGCTATATAGTTTGAATTTCTGTGAACAACAATTGACTGATTTAAATTATCTGGCGTCTGTACAGAAAATAAATTGCCTTACTTCTAGCCTTCATTCTTCCCCGGAGGTAGACATAGTGACCCTGCTGGCATTCAAAACAAAATTGTGCAACGGAATGCCGGTCATGGGGCACTGATATTGTACTTAGAAACTTCGAAACAAATACCTATCATGAAACAGAAGTCCAAAAGTGGCTATCAAAACTGTTTATTGAACAGCACCCCATTTATTTACTAAAATGTTCAGTGTGTTTCAATGAACATAACTGGGTCCCGGTTCCACATTTAAATCTTTTTTTCTCTAACCATCTGAAATGAACTATAAGAGGAGATTGTTTTTCACTAGCACATTGTAGTGGTAGTACGGTGACTTTATGGTGTATAATCGGGGGTATGCAGTTGTAATTAGTACGACTGTTTGTCGTGTATGCTGGCATTTATAGCCGTCGGTTGTTATTTAGTAGTTCGTGCTGATTTCAGTTTTTCAATTATTGTTTGACTGAAAGAAGGTGAACTGTATTTTTATTATGGTGAGATGATTGGGAACAGTATATTTGTTGGAAGTATGTTACGTTTGATTGACTGTCAGTGTGTTAGAAACATTTGAGTGTCTTTAAATATTTCATCAATATTTGAATGGTTGTTTGTGGGTTTACAACTTTTAATTAGTTGTATGATCAATATTTGAATAGTTATCTGTGTGTGAAAAACGAAATCAATTTGGGTTGATATGACTTATGTTTACTATTGAATAATATGAAATAAAATGTTGTCATATATATCAATTTAAAAAGGTCACACACGATGGCGCGTAGAAAAGTTTTCATAATTTAGTAAATACTTATCGTGCATAATATCTAAGACTGAATTTTACCTTTCGTGTTTTCACCCAAGGACTGCATCCATGTCCTATCAACCATTTTGCTACTTCTATCTGTCCATTTTCAGCAGCATGATGTAATGCTCTTGCTCCATCCTATGAAAATAAATAAGCTATTATCATGAGGTATATATACAATATTAGGTCAATGTCCAGAAAGTATTAACGTTTTTGTAAGAGGTTGAGAAACTGGGGAAGGACGAGGTTCTATCAAGGACCGAGTATAAAAAAGTTTATATGACCTTATAGTGTTTTGATACTGCAACTTTAAATTAATACATTGATAGCTTTTTAAATTTAAACACAAATGTAAAACTTATTTATGTTCATCCCTTTATAAACCTCTGATTTTGGAGGAAGTGTTTCATGATGAAATTGATACAAAATATAGCTATGTTACTATATTTAGGGAATACACACAGGTAGTGCAGTATAAAATGATTCATTTGTCAAAAATCGTGTAATATATAAGGAAGATAAAAATACATTGCAAAAAGAGAAAAAAAGATTTATCTTTATGGAAAAATCTTCAATCTTATCTCATACATATCAACGAAATATTATTTTCTGATTAGTTCAACATGACATGCAAAATAAGTTCAGACTTTGCATTGGTCTCGAAAGTTTTTGTTGTTCATACAAGTAGAAAATGATTTTGAATTGATTCATTATAATGATTAAAAAACATAAAAACGAGTTATATTTTGAGATTTGGCACAATAAACGAAGATACGTGGAAACAAATAACTACCCACTTTTGGTATTTTTTACATATGACGTGGCTCTGTACTTATAAATCCCGTCATTGTGTTATTATGCCAATGTTTGTTTAGATATTTGCTGTTTTTTTTTAGTGATTAAGATAATAACACAATGTTAACTACTATACCTTATCTACCTATAATACCAGGTTTTAATCCACCATTTTTTACATAAGACAATGCCAGAACCAAGTCAGGAATATAACAGTTGTTAACTATTAGATTGTTGTGTTTGAGCTTTTGATTTTGCGTTTTCATTACCAGTTTTCGTTTTGAATTTTCTTAAGAGTTCAGTATGTTTGTGGATTCACTTTTTACAGGTATTTGTTATTCAGATGCTTCACCTGTAAACTGTATACTTTATTTCGTCTGCATGAAATTGTCTCAAAACTTGCTCTCATAATAATCAGATCTAAGCAAATGATTTTTCGCAAGACCATTACTATTTGCTTCAGTTTTACGTTGCGATGAATACAAAACCCGACTTATTATAATTAGTTATATTAAATTAATATAATTTATTTTTGTCGTCTTCACGATCTGCTTGATACACAGCAAATATGTTTGATGTTTCAGATAAAAAGAGGGGTATGATCAGACTGAGGAGACTATTCTTACCATGTCTGTTGCCTCTAAATTACAGCCATGTGTTGCAAGATTACGGATGATCTCCATGTGCCCTTTGTAGGCAGCATGCATTAATGGCGTCTTACCAAACTATAATATATCACCATTTAACATACATCAATTTGTTTTTTTAATAAACTGGACAATGTTGAGTAATAAATATGAATAAAACATATATATATCACACGAAATTGTGGTTTAAGCTGTATAAAACACCCAATCACGCTTGTATGTATCTTTCATAAAGGAGGGGCGAAAGATACCAGAGTGACAGTCAAACTAAAAGATCGAAAATAAACTGAAAATAAACATGAAAGCATACATAATGTTAACATGTATGTTGTAAAATGTTCGAACTTTCATGAGAACTGTCAAATGAAAATTCCTAAACAGTGATCATATCAAGAAATTTAGTCAAAACGAGTAAACTGAGTCTACAGCTTCCATGTTAGCCCCAATTTTCCTAGTTTTTTTCACCTTGGGAGATATATGCTCGGTATGTAAGACGCTGCTGGAATAATGCTTCATAAATGGAAAACGGACATCTGGGAAGTTAGAATTATCTCCCTCGTCGTAAATCTTTGTTTCCAGCCGACCGTGTTTGTCAATTTTATACTAATCTTTTGTTTTTGCTGCCACTTGGTTTTTTATCAAGTTACTTCGCTTAAGTATAGTTGGGAAACATGACATGATTTGTATACATATGTGTTGAATACAGCAGTACCTGCAATTACCAATATTCACTCTGGTTATCATTTACAAGGACAAGGATGATATTTTTTTTATCTGTTTTTCCTTGTGCGTACTGTACCAGAAATGAATATATTTTTAAATATTTCTACTTCACTAACATCATCTGTACATTCCAAACTAGCGCCATTCTTAACGCATAATTCTACATCTCTTAAGTTTCCATCCGTAGCAGCTGTAAGAAGTTTCTGAAAGAAAATAACAGCTTTTACATTTCTTACTTGAACATACGAATGAATTATTATTGTAAAAAAAAATAAGCTACATATTTATAGTTTCAATAGATTATATCAAATAAAGTGACTATTAAGAGGAAGTGAAATTGCTGTCTTTAGTTTCAAATGTTTATTTAGAAAAACTAAAGACATGTATTGTGTATCAGTTTTGATATGGCCCTAGTTTTGCGTTAGTTTCGTGTAATTTAATTGTTGGTTTTCTATGGAGTATTTTGTAGACTGTTGTTTGTTTTTTCGTGTTTTTCCCTTACCATGGTGCTGTCAGTTTTATTTCGACTTAAAAAGGTTTAATTGTCCCTATGGCATCTTCAGCCTCTCTCTCCACTGGAATTTTCAACATTTAATTTCATCGAATTACATTTTTTTTTCACTCAGGTTAATACATACGTGCATCTTTGTTTTCAGTTTATAGACAGCAATATGTCCACATGATCATTGATATTTTTAAAGAACATTTTACCTTATTCCAACTTATCATTTTATCCTACAAAAGAAAAATAAAAATATTTTATATTTTTACAACAAATTTAAATCATTGTTGTAGGCATGTTGAAGAAATGTGGTAGTTTCAATTGAAATTGGCGGTTGATTTCTACTGACAGTTCCATAAAAATCGATCAAATTCAAAATATGATATGTGCATTGTTAAACAAGAATACTATACACTTGTTTTATTATGTACAGGTAAACAGACAATAACATGAATATAACATCAATTGAAAATTACGTTTAAGAAGCAACTTACCAAGCGCAAACTTGCCCTTTTATCCTACAAAAGAAAGAAGACAATTGACATGTATCATTCAAGTTTGTATACATGAGTTTTAGTTTACCATGACAATGCTCATCCTTTTTGTAGGCATAATGTCGAATTCAAAGTTTCCCAATATTTTTAAATATAGATGGTGATTGAATCTGTTTTGCACAATAGTTTAAAATAGTTAAAATTTTAAACCTAAAATTATTACATATAAGTTATATTTTTTTATAATTTCCAAAAAAATGTCAGACTCATACAAATATTGCCAGAAGGTTGAAACAAAATCACAGCAAACCAGATTTTGCTTACATGTTTAGATGTCTTTGAATCAAGATGCGCAATGTATTTTGGTAAGGCGAACACGGTAGCCTATCCCGCAATTTATCTGTCCATATCGTAAACTTTGAAAAGCAAACCGACTCATTTCAATGAACAGACAATTTAGGAGATAACTGTATTGTTTTTAAAGCTTGGCCTTCGTAAAACGTAGATTTTAATGAAGCAAATTGATTTTACCTATCGACGCGGAGCGGAGATAGGTAAACGGATATTTGCCATATTAAAATCAAGTTTTACGAAGGCCAAGCTTAAAATACAATACAGTTATCTCCATTCTGATGCCACATATTAGAATAAATTTCATTTAATTAATATGTTGGCTTAAAAATGCAATTTTTATGCAATTTAATCCCGCTGCAAATGTTTGCACCTGTCCTAAGTTAGGAATATGATGTACAGTAGTTGTCGTTTGTTTATGTAATTTATACGAGTTTCTCGTTTCTCGATTTTTTATATACATTAGACCGTTGGTTTTCCCGTTTAAATGGTTTTACACTTGTAATTTTGGGGCCCTTTATAGCTTGTTGTTCGGTGTGAACCAAGGCTCCGTGTTGAAGGCCGTACATTGACCTATAATGGTTTACTTTTTTAAATTGTTATTTGGATGAATAGTTGTCTAAATTGGCACTCACACCACATCTTCCTATATCTAATAAATGAAAAACTCCGCGAAACTGTTGCATCGTCTTTAGCATCTAAACAATGTGACATCATATGTATACTCTGGAAGACAAACATAAATACTAAACGTATTTTTACTTTTAGTACGCTTCAGAATGGTTTCAATATAGACAAACAGAAGATTTTGAGGCTCAGAATGTGACCATCTTGGTTTTTTATGGAGAAATTACCTACCCCAAAAAAAATCGGAATTCAAAATGGTGGCTTTTTTAGTTACAGACTGGTAGAACCTGGAATCTCATCCCTCGAAATATTTGTCAACGTCCAATGAAAATTATCGTTACAAACTAATTGCATTAGAATTTCATTTAAGTGGTAAATTTTCGGGGTACGATATCTGATTCTTTTTCTCAAAATAGTTCACACCCCGAAAAGCCTTTTATCAGGAGGAATAACATAAAACCATATACTATGTCTATCCTTTACCAGTATTTTGATTTTATTATGGTTATATATTTGCATTATGTTCCTCTTGATATAATAAATGAAATGAAACACAAGCTTTCCTTTTGTCTGAAATACGTTCATGAAAAAGAAATAAGATCAAAATCGGGCTTGATTTAAATATCGAATGCCAATAAATCGTAAATATTCAAGCGCTCTACAAAAATAGTACGATGAAAAATTAACGGATGAAGGCACGAATGAACAACAATTGATTCCATATATTATGTCTCTCTTTCACCAGTGTTTTCTTTGTAAATATTCATGAATATATATTGTTATAATTTTCTCGCAAATATAAAAAATGAATAGCAATGCAAACATTCATTTGGGAATTTTTTTCAAGAAAATTATTAAATCAGGCTTGAATACATTATTGTATGTTTGACATCTATCCACGGACAAAAATAATTCTTTCGATTCAGAATAAATTACGTGCATTTAAATAAAAGTATACTATATATATACTTGTATCTTTCCAGCAATTACTAAAAATAAATCACATGGACTTTAAGATTTTCAAAACATTTTCTTACCTCATCGAAACTTTTAAGTAAATCCTGTAAAAAAAAAAGAAGACCTTTGCTCATGTTTTCGATTATCATTCAAATAATTATTGAGACTGTCGTTTGTTAATGTAATTCATAAGAGTTTGTAAGGGTATTTCTCTTTTCACGTTATATTTTTAGATTAGACCGTTAGTTTTCCTTTTTGGATGTTTTTTTACTAATCATTTTGTAAGACCTGTATAGCTTGCTGTTCAATGTTAGCCAAGGCCCCGTGTTGAAGAGATATAACGGTTTACTTTGACTAGTTCTGACTTGGATGCAGAGCTGTCTCATCGGCACTCATGCAACATCGTCTTATATCTATTGTCGTCATATTTAGATGTATCCAAATGCTTTGCATTTATAAAAAATCTGATTTTCCCAAAATTATGATTAAGAAATGACCCCTGCAAATCAAATTAACAGTTTTAGGGGAAGGTTGAAATCTCCCAAATTATGTTCATACCAGCTGCATGTTTGCGCCTGTCCAAATTCAGGAGCCTATGACCTTTGTGGATTAATTTGTCTGCCCATTGCTGCGCCTAAGTCTGGTCGTTATCTCTTTCACACATTTCTCATTTCCATTCTTAATTTCATATTTAATACTTTTTTCAAAACAACTCTCAATTATTATTTTAGATAAATCAAGACGCTGTAAAAACATATAACATAATTTGCTTTAGTTGTTTATAGTCATTGTAAACTCAATCATAACCCTTAAACAGTATCAGTGACAATCCCATTTGATCTGATCTATACTTTGATGATTTTGGGGAAAAAATAATGAATGGTTCACAAGTTTGTATTTCTCGAAACGTTAGAATTGGACACTTTCATACAACCTAGGAAATATACTTCGAATTAAAATCTTACCGAACTTTGCCTTGATCTGTGAAGCTGCAGAAAATGAAGACCTTTTTTATTTTGGTATACTGGGGTTTTAATTTTACGATGAAAATGTCCATCATTGTTGTAAGCATAATTGTCAGATTTAGATTCTTATAATAACTAAATTATAATTAACACATCAGCTTGAATTATTACATACACATCTTTCTTGAAAATCTTTCGAACTACATATCATTCTTTTTTATTTTAATATTAAAAGATGCTCTAAATATTACATCCAAGCAGAAGCTGCCTTCTTAAATATTTCATTGTTAACGTATCAAGGGTCATAACTCATAGATAGCATAATACGTTACATAAACCACAATCTTGTTTGATTAGAAAACATATATTTTCAAATTTGAAAGGAACTGAATAAAGGGTTTGCAAGTTTTTACAGGACACACGTCATAAAACGCTATTTTCCATCAGCCAAGGGACATAATTTTTGAACAAAAAGAGTGAAATCAACTAACAAAGTAAATGATGGAGGAACAAAGATAATTTTTCATATGCCTATCCTATTCTAGTATTTTAGTTTATGAATGATAGTATAGTGTCTTTTTTTCACAAACTAACAGAATAATAGAAATGCGATCTAGAGTTTTGTAATGAATTACTTCAAATAGAATGCACTAACGAATGCTTAATAAAATTGCTGAAAGTCTGTATTCTTTCGACCGTCATGTGAACAAATTAATGAATTAGTTCGAAAATTTCTTATGAGCATTGCTATCGTATTGTATCTTTCTGTACAGTTTTAGACAAAAATACTTCACAAGACAAATATATACATTGCGTGTATGTTTCTTATACTACGTTAGTTTGATTGGCGAACAGCAATATCGCGTCTTTATAGAACTAACCTAATTTCACAATGAAATGTAACATTAATGATGACATAAGCTTCCACAATGATAAAACACGTGTTGTCATAATCCTAACAAGCATTTAATTATAAATATCGAATGCTTCTTTTTGTGATTTTATATGGTTGTATTAGCATTGACCGTGCGCACATTTTTAGAATGAAGCGCTTCATACAAAATGTAGTTCGGTCAACGATTTTACACCCCAATAAATTCACAAAAAAAGTATTCAATTTTCAACTCAATTATCAAGAGAAATCTTACCACACGCCGCCTTGTTCTCTTATCCTGCAAAAATGAAGGCAATATGTTTGTAAACAGGAAATTTAATTTTACGATCCCGCATTTTGTCGTTTTTAGGTTGTTGCAATATTTTTATATATTATGTTTAATTTATGATTAACCAATAACCTTGACTGAACGTATTCAAGTTATATTAGCATTATTCTATAATCAAAGGAGACTTCTGTTACAATATTATCAGAATCTATAAACATTTCTGCAATCTAGATTTCTTCTTAAATTTTAATGTCACTAACAAAGCAATCAAGAATAATATTTCTGGAACAGCATACATGTGAACTTGTACAATCACATTTGACCCCAATTTTAGTTTTTACGAAACTGCATTTTCATATTTGAAAAGAATTGATTAACCGGTTCGCAAGTTATAACACAGACACGTTAGAAAGCCCTTTGGTCAATTAAAAAATCAACGCGACTCATGATCTAAAAAAAAGAGTTGAAAGAAAATCGAAGTGGAAGAAATATAGATTAGTCAATATAAATACTACCAAAGCCGGATATATTCCGGTGATCAGCTAAATTCTATTGTGATCAATCAAACAGATGAATAGAGAAATAAAACAAACCATATAACGTGTCGCCTTTCACAGGTTTTTTAAGTATTCATAATTAAATATTGTCATTATATAATGAAAAGAATTATAAGCTAAAAAAAAGAAATAGATGAATTGAATCTGGAAAAATTATATTCGAACTAATGCTCAATTGAAGCATTATATTTTTAAACTCAATCGACCGTCGTATGAAAACCGGTCGGATCAAAATACGTAATCTGCCTTACAAAACAAGAGTAAGTTTTAGTATAGTTCACGGACAACAATTCATCAATTTACTTCTGAGAAGAAATCTTACCACATGCTTCTTTGTATTCCTATCCTGCAAAAAAATAACACAGGAGTTAAAAACAAATTTACAAAAATTAGCTCAGATTTGTTTTAAGCAAGACTCGTTTGAAAGTACTACCAGAAGCTGTTATCAATATCAAAACGGTTTTTGCTTACATATTAATAGTATATCTATAGCTATTAAGGATCATATCTTCTGAACAGCATACGTGAGAATTAGAATATATCTTTTAACCTCTATTTTGAATATGGAAACAACATATTTTATCAATTTGAACAATTGATTACATGCTTCGCAAATTATCTACACCGAAATGTCAAAATGCGTTCTTTACAACCAACAAAGGGAATTAACTCGTGACTAGGAAAGTGGACAGAAAAATCAAAGTTGAAGAAAACTAACATTAAGCCATAAAAATACAAAACTATGATCAACCTATAGCCTTAAAAAACAAAATTAATTTTTGGGTGCTTTGGAAGAAATAGTAACAAAAAGAGAATTATAATAGGAATGAACTTATTTTATCATTCAATAATAATTAAAAAATATCTCACATTTTCCATCTAAATATGTTCTTTTTGCTATACTTGTATTACAGTTTGAAGCCTGAAAAGGCCTAGTATTTTTACTCGCGCCCCCGGGAACATATATATGACGTCACATTATTAAGTTGCAAAGACGATATCATCATTTTGTAGAATTTTCGTTTTATGAAATATTACATAAAAACATATCTTAAATGGACTGATTTGCTTATTTTACAATAGAGATAACTGTGTGGTATATGAAGCTTGGCCTATATGGTCGAATAAATAAGATACGCGCTACCCGGAAGAGCCAATTTTGTGTATTGACACGTTTGCTCTAAAATCATATACACTTTGATTATGCGGGTTTTCGATATATTGGTCGCCATATTAGAAGTATCATTGTTGTATCCATAATGTCATATTCAGATTATTCGAATATCATTAAATATTTAAAGTGAATATCCTCTAAATCTTGATTAACGAGTGAGATTGGTGTATTACGTTTTAATCTTTTTCTTTTTGGTAACTTCCAAACAAAATCAGATTCTTTTTAAAGGAGTATAAGACTACATTGGCGAATAAAGTATTTTGTTATTCTTACCACATTTCGCCTTGTATCCTTATCCTGCAAAAATAAAGACAATTTATCAGGTTTGAATACTGAAGTTGATACATTGTTCGTATTGATATGCATCTGGCCTTTGTTAGTCTTGAATAATCTTTAATTTTAGTTTCTTGTGTATATTTCGGAGTTTAGTATGACTCCTAAACATTTTTGTTTAGGGTCCAGCTAAAGCACGAATCCGGGTGAGGGAGTTTCTCGCTGCATTGAAAACCCATTGGTGGCCTGCGGCTGTTGTCGCTCTTTGGTCGAGTTGCTGTATCTTTGACATATTCCCCATTTCCAATTTCAATTTTATTTATCTTTGTTTTAGAGATGATGTCGTGTTTAGATTGTTCTTATATATTTAAATATTGAAGCTGATCAAACGCATTAAGGCTATATTTTCTGCAAATAATGATTTACCTATAACCTTGGTCTATTAAATGCCAATTATATTTGTGAAAGTTTAAACTGCTATTAGAATATAACAATACGATGTTCAAATGAGACCAAGCCATATGTTGCTAATAGTTAAGTGCCCTGGGTTAAGCTATAAAGGTTTATTACTCATTTACAGCATAAGTGAAGTTTGACAAAACTACATTTAAAAATTGTCAATGGATTTTGTATGGTTAGGAAATACTACGCATGAGAGTTCATCTTAAATAAGAAAATCTTACCTCATCCGAACTTGACAGATCCTGCAAAAATAAAAGAAAGAAAACAGTTTACGATCAATATTTTTGAAAACATGTATTCAAACCATACATCAGATATAGTTTGACTTCTTAGACGAATTCTTACAGAATGCTGCTTTGCCTTGTTATCTCAATAAAAACAGAAGATAATTTATTACCAAATTTTTTTACAGGACTGGTATATTTGTGACGATTATGCCCATTAATGTTGTAATAGAACAGAAATGGATATGGGGGTATCAATCCATGCCAACAAAAAAATCATTAAATGAACACTAATAAACACAAAATGGGAAAGAAACGGTGCTTTCATTGCTGTTCTTTATCCCAAAGTCATTTTTATTTTATCTACAAATTATGGACAGTGATACATCAGATTACAATTGAATTTTGAAAAAAAATCCTACCTGATCCGAGCATTTCTCTAAAACGGCAAAAAAAATATTGTAACATGTTTGTTTACTGGAGCTTGTATATTAAAACTTGTTGTAGATATCATAACATTTATAAATTGGTCAAAACACTTTACTAATTGAAGTTGATTAAGTCTTTTTTTTCTTCAAAAAAATACAAAACTATAATCAACCTATAGCCTTAAATTATCAATACAAATTTGTATTTGGTAATTTTTAATCAAATAAGACCCTCTTCTTAGAGGTTTAGGATGTAGCTGTTTATAATGAAAACAATATTCATAGTTGTTGCAGGAATTATTTCATATTTTGGTTATTCCTAAATCTATAAATATGGAGTGTGAATACATCTTACTTTTCTCCTAACAAATTTTTTTAACAGATTTTAAAATGACAGCAATCCAGATACCTAATAATATGGTTATCTTTACCGGTGTTTTGATACAATAATGATGATATTTTGTCACTAAGTTACTCTTGATATAACGAATGAATAGAACTGCAAGCTGTTGTTTTGCCTAAAATTCGTGCACGAAAATAAGGTGTGATTTTGATTTTAATATTGAATACCACTAAAAATAACTGCAAATAACAGGCGCTATAGATTTAATTCAAGAATTGATATAACTATATTAAATTATGCTTGATTAAAAAATTGATCGTTTGACATCTACCTTCGGAATAAAGTAAATTCGTCCGACTCAAAATAAGTCACATGCATTTCAAAACGAGAATACTATACACTGGTATCTTTTTATGCAATCTCAAAAACAAAAATACATAACATCACAATTCACGTTTCAAGCGAAATTCTAACCTTTTTCAAACTTCTGTTTAAATCCTTTAAATCCTGCAAAAGAAAAGGAAGACATATTATCGTGTTAAGATTTTATGTATAGTTGTAAGCTTGATGTCATATCTATATTGTTCCAATACATTAAGCTAATAAAATATGTTTTTACACCAACAAATTGAGGATTAAATATAACTTAGACTTATCCCATACAAATCTTATTTTGCAATTGTTCAAAACAACAATAAACCTTTTTTTTTTAAACAAGTTTATGTAAAAATTACAACGAACAAGATATCATTTACATTGTTACATTATCAAAGCACTGAAATGTCACAACTGACCAACAGCATACCTTTAAACGAAACAATCACATGTGCTCACTATTGTGGGAATGTTTATATTACAAGTTCAAACAGAATTGCCTGAATGCTTTGCAAGCGATAACACAGAAACGTTATGATCTGCCACTTTCAAACAAGCCATAACATTACTTTGAAGTAAAAATCTTACCAAACTCTGCCTTGCCTTGTAATTCTGTAAACAAGAAATAGGACATTTTATCATGTTTGTATTTAGGGTTGTAATATTTTGACAGCATATAACACGTATACCAAATGTAACAACTTTTCAATCTCTAACAGACTTCGGGCATTGTTATTCAACCAAAACTATACATATTAGCCTGACTTTATGTCTCTACATGACTTTCCCCCATGGATTTCGTACTTATTCACATTTAATAAATAAATCAAGTGACTTTTGAAAAGATAAAAGATTAAAAAATAACGAATTATCTTCAAAATTAATTTTCTGAAATATTCGATCAATTACTTACTCTAATTTGTGTTTTAAAAAAATGAATAAAAAACTGAACATATTTTCAAACATTCACTTTCTTCACGTTTTCTTCACTCATGTCATTACTGATGAACTTGGTTATTAAGACATTTGACCAGAGTAGGAAGTTGTCTAAATGAATGAGTTTGGGGTTTTTTGCGGGGGGGGAACTACATTTGCACTTTCACACTCTTTCTCAGTTTGAATTGAGACACTACTACTAAACCCCGAAATAATTATTCAAATGATTCGCAAGTTGTTTCACGAAAAATCATACAGTAATTTCCATCAATAAAGGAACATAACTCTACATCGGGAATGTTAAAATCGACATATATTATAAAAAAAAAAAGCAAAACAGATACCATACAAAACCAGATATGGTCGGATGCGCTATAAAATGGGAATAACACATAAGTGTTGATATGCTTATCTTTTACCAGTGTTTTAAAAGAAAATTAAAATATTATTGTTTCGTCATTTCCATCAATGATAAAAACTTGTTATAAAATTCATTATTTTGCGCTTGATATAACAGATGAATATAAAAACAAGCTACAGTTTTGTTTATAAAAAAGTTAGAAAACAATATATTAACAAAGATTTAAGTAACATATTGACTGCCTGACTTCTACTGACTGTCATATGGAAATCAATCAGATTAAACATGGGCTATGTACCGAATTAGACTATTTACCGGATTTGTAATCACATAAACAACACGACGGGTGCCACATGTGGAGCAGGATCTGCTTACCCTTCCGGAGCACCTGAGATCACCCCTAGTTTTTGGTGGGGTTCGTGTTGTTTATTCTTTAGTTTTCTATGTTGTGTCATGTGTACTATTGTTTTTCTGTTTGTCTTTTTCATTTTTAGCTATGGCATTGTCAGTTTGTTTTAGATTTATGAGTTTGACTGTCCCTTTGGTATCTTTCGTCCCTCTTCTATGTGGATTCCAAACCAAGCATATCTTGATATCTTTCGGTATTTTTTAGACAATAATGCATCACTTAAAGATTGACTTTTCATGAGAAATCTTACAACTCGCCGCCTTGGTTTGTTATCCTGCAAAATAGAAGAGATTGTTTTATGTTTGTAATAGTTTACATTTTAAATATATTGGAAATTAAAGTACAATCTATTTTATTCGTTGCAATGAATTTTCCGGATTACTTTTGCTATTAAGATAAAAAGACCTCAAAATTGATTTGTTAAACAATATATTTCGCAAGTTATTACACTGAAATGTCGTAAAGTGACATTTCCAATCATCCAGGAAAGCGGGCAGAAACTCGAATTTAAAGAACACTAGAATAAGGAGTTTGGCCATACGGATTTCACAAAAAAAAACAGATATATATGTGAGTACTTTGGAAGACATAACAGTGGAATCAACTAACAGAAAGATGGGCAGAAGAACACGTTATACCAAATACTTAGTTATATATTAATGACGCAACATTGTCTTTACTTTATTTTGATAAAATATATGAACAGAAATACAAGTATTGATTTGTATGAAATAACTGCAGGGATGATAAGTGTTAATGATTAATCAAAAGATCAATTGTTTGACCTCTACAGAATGACCTAAGTTCATAGGACTCAAAATATGTTTTGTATATTTCGTAACAATGATACTGTACATTTTGTAGACAACAATACCTCACATGACAATTAAATTTTTAGAAAAATATTTTACCTCATACACACTTTGAAGTAGTACATCCTGCAAAAGAAAAAAAGATGTCTTATCAGCATTAGAATAGATGTATTTTTACGATTAATATGCTTCAGAAATAAAACGATAATTCAATAAAACGTGCAAGCCTGTTATACACGATGCTTTTTTGTAGTGTTAACACAACATTATATTGTTTTCCTTAGATAATAAGAATGTTTAAATATCACTGCAAACCAAATGTTTCTTTCATTTATCATTTTCATTGTTAAGGCAATCAAGGATCATAACTCTTGAAGAACATCCGACTCAATTGTAATATTTAATGTCGACCACTACCAAATTCGATCTTTATGTCAAATCATGAATACTAAACACTTGCACCTTTCTATACAGGTTATAGACAATAAAACTATACACTTATATTCGTCTTAGAGGCATCATTTTTTTATTAGATTTTAGTGGCTTTGAACTAGCTGTCAGTTAACTGTGAGTACTCACAGAACTGCACCTAGTGTCTTTTTGTTGTTGTGATGTACAAGTACCCGGCAACGTCCGCTTGTATTTTTATCCATTTGATGAGTTAAGTCCTTTTCAACTGATTTGTATAGTTCGTTCTTATGTTGTACTGTTATACCACTGTCCCAGGTAAGGGGAGGGTTAGGATCCCGCTAATATGTTTAACCCCGCCACGATATGTATGTATGTGCCTGTCCCAAGTCAGGAGCCTGTAATTCAGTGGTTGTCGTTTGTTTATGCGTTACATATTTGTTTTTCGTTCAATTTTTGTACATAAATAAGGCCGTTAGTTTTCTCGTTTGAATTGTTTAACATTGTCATTTCGAGGCCTTCTATAGCTGTATGGGCTTTGCTCATTGTTGAAGGCCGTACTGTGTGACCTATAGTTGTTACTTTTTGTGTCATTTTGGACTCTTGTGGAGAGTTGTCTCATTGGTAATCATGCCACATCTTCTTTTTTATATTGTATATAACTTTTAGACAACACTTCATCAACAGAAAATTACTCTAAAGAAAAAATCTTACCGATAACAGTTTTGAATCGTTATTCTGAAAAAAGAACAGACAATTAGTTTTGAATACAAAGATAGTCATTTACGTATATATGCATCATTGTTATAGATATGATGTCATATTTAGATTGTTCTAGTATGTTTAAATATTGAAGTTTATTAAAAGTGTTTAATCTGTGTTTTCTGCATGTAACGACCAATCTATAACCTTGACCTATTAAATACAAATTATATTTGATAATGTTTAAATGATTTTAAAGTGCTTTTGGAATATAACAAGATAAACTGCTTTTTAATATAACAAGATAAACTGCTTTTTAATATAACAAGAAAAACTGCTTTTTAATATAACAAGATAGTGTTTAAATGACACAAAATCATGTGTTGTTTACATTTTTAGTACCCTTGGTGGAGCAATCAATATTCATAAACCATTAACAGCATTTGTGACAATAAGTACAATTACATTTTACCTTCATTTCGATTTGGGAAAGTATTTAAAAATTAGCAAGTATTTTTTTGAAAAATTAGCAAATATTTCACAAGAAAATCTTACTTCGTTAAAAGTTGGTTTATTCCGCAAAAGAAAATGAAGACATTTTAGCATCATTAAGTCAGAAAACAAAATTTGTGATTTTACGTTGAATATTGTAATCATTGTTGAAGCCATGATGTTGAATTACGTTTCTATAGATATTGAAAGTTTATACATCGTGCTTCTTTTTCCAAATTATTATTAACAAAATTACCTTTATTTGTCACACATATATATAACATTTGATATATCAAGACGTTGTAAAAGTTACCCCTAACCAAAATACCTTTTTAGGTTATTGTCAATGGTTATCAAATGTACCAGGATAATAATCGTGTACGCCAGACTCGCGTTTCTTCTACAAAAGACTCATCAGTGACGCTCATATCAAAATATTTATAAAGGCAAACCATTACAAAGTTGAAGAGCATTGAGGATCCAAATTCCAAAAAGTTGTGCCAAATACGGCTAAGGTAATCTATGCCTGGGATAAGAAAATAATCAAAGTTTTGTAAACAGCAAATTCAGAACGTCAGACGCGCGTTTCGTCTACAAAAGACTCATCAGTGACGCTCATATCAAAATATTTATAAAGGCAAACCATTACAAAGTTGAGACACATTGAGGATATAAAATTCCAAAAAGTTGTGCCAAATACGGCTAAGGTAATCTATGCCTGGGATAAGAAAATAATCAAAGTTTTGTAAACAGCAAATTCAGAACGTCAGACGCGCGTTTCGTCTACAAAAGACTCATCAGTGACGCTCATATCAAAATATTTATAAAGCCAAACCAGTACAAAGTTGAGACACATTGAGGATCTAAAATTCCAAAAAGTTGTGCCAAATACGGCTAAGGTAATCTATGCCTGGGATAAGAAAATCATTAGTTTTTCGAGAAAAAAAAAATCAATTTGTGCAAAGTTCACGATTAGTGTACAGCAACAGAGAAACTCTGCATAATTACATTTGACATTGATTGTGATTTATAAAAAAATGCATTTGTTTGCACCTTTAGTGATCTTCATTGGTTGTCGTTTGTTGAAGGTGTTCATAAGAGTTTTTCTTTCTCGTCTTTTTGTATAGATTAGAACGTTGGTTTTCCCATTTGAACGGTTTTACACTAGTCATTTTGGGGGCTCTTAATATCTTATCGTTTGGTGTGAGCCAAGGTTCCGTGTTTAAGACCGTACTTTGACCGTAACTTTGTTGGAGAGTTGTCTCATTGGCACTCATACCACATTTTCTGATATCTTTTTCAATTGTATCTTTCTGTACTTATACAGCCATACATCTCATGTCTTTTAAAAAATCGAAAATAAATCTTACTATTTTCTGCACTGCTCTTTTATCCTGCAAAATAAGCAAAATTAATTGCAAGTTTGTTAACAGGAGTTTTAATTTAACGATGAATATGTTTATCGTTATGTTAACAGAGAGAAAAAGGATATTGGGTATGCATCTATGACCAAAAAGTCCTTACATGCACACCAATAAACAATAAATTAGGAGAGGACAGCGCTTCCCTTGCTGTTCTTTATCTTAAAGTCCTTGCATTTTCTATACAAATTATGGACAGCAATACCTTACATGATAATTTATCATGTTTGTTTACATGATTTGTGTTATCTAAATGTTGATAATTTGTTCCAAAAACTTTTAAAAGTTGGTGAAAGTGTTTTTTTCTGTCCTAAAACTAGAGTAAAGTTTTTTTAAGGGAAGTAAACTAGATTGAATTTTTTTAAGGAAAGTTGAAATTGAAGAAAACTTAGGCAATATATATAACGATGCAAAGCGGATATATTCATGTTTTCTGGACAAGTGATCAGCTAACAAAAAGATGGACGAAAAACAACAGCTACCATATAGCATGTCCATCCATCGTCAGTATTTTATTGTGACATTATTTGCCATTACTATATCCTCTCAAAATGGCAAATGAACAGAAATACAATCTATAGTTTTGTTTGAAATAATGTAAAGAAATATTATTTAATGAGAATATTAAAGGTCTGACATCTACTGACCATTCATGAAATTGTATGTGTATTTCAAAACAAGAATAGTATACGTTTGTTTCTTTCTATACACATGAAAATTGTACATCCGTAACCAGTGTTTTGAAATAATTGTGATGATATATTGTGTTTAATGTTTCTCTTAATAAAAAAAAAACATAGAAATACAATTACAGTTTTGTGTGAAATTAGTTCAAGCAACTTCTTTTTCCTGAAGACTTTATTAGAAGATTGAATGGCCTCTACAGGCCGACTTCAAGAAATAGAACTAACTCAAAACTTGTTAGGTGTATTGGAGAATAATAATACTTAGACTTGTATCTTTTTGTTCATTAAAGTCAAGAATACATCACATAACAACATTTCATTTTTTTTTTATTTTTAAATTCTTACATCCAACACACTTGCTATATCCTGCAAATGAACAAGAAGACATTTATTAGCGTCATATTTGAAAACATTTATTGAGTCGATGTATTGTTAATAGTTCATTTTAGTAATCTAGATCTTCATTTTAGTATGTTATTTGTGAAATATGAGAATTTGAAACAAATCGGTGAGCATAATATCAACAGTTTTTGCCCATTTAAAGTAACTACGATAATATATTGCCATTATGTTTCTCACTACATAACAAATAAATTGAAATGCATGGCACTGTTTTGTTGAGAAATAAGTAGTTTAGAAAAATATATATTAACTAATGGATAAATGATAGTTTGATTGTTTGACCGATACAGTCCGACTTATAGAAATCTGTAGGGCTCTAAAGATGTTGTGTGAATTTAAGACAAATTATACTATATAATTCACCTTTTTCACAATCGAAAGGACTGTGGGTAATTTCATTGTCCGTACACCAAAATGAAAATAGTGTTATGTCATTGGATGATGGATTTCCATTGTTTAGAACGTATTGAACCAATCACAACGTGTTGGTGTACGCTTATAAAATATTAAACAGAATAAATTAGATTCTGAAACGGCGATTTGTATATCAGAACATATCACCAAAAAATTGAGTAAAGAAAAACTTACATCAAACACACTTGCCACTTTATCCTGCAAAATAAAAAGAAGACATTTTAGCATCATTATGTTTGAATACGGGAGCTGTTATTTTTAAATGAATATGTAAGAAAAATATTGGCTGTAGGCATGGTGTCATATTAAGATTGTTCTAATGTCTTTAGATGTTGTAGAAGGACACATCTTTACTTTCACCAATAGCCTAGATCATCACATACAAAATATATTTTTAAAATTTAAACGAATAAATATTTTTATTTTCATTATTAAATCATATAAAAATCATAACTCCTGTATAAGTCATGAAGTTAAATTGGCACAGTCCCAGTGTACCTTCATTTTTATTTGGGAAACTGACAAACATTGATTGAATGATTACTAAAAAGTTATCAAGGGTAGGAACTAGCAGGCCAGGATCATAATTCAATTCGCCATGGTCGCTTTTCGACTACTTTAGACTCATCAAAAGACCTCAGATCAAAATAGTTATTCAGCCACACAAGTAAAACGTTGAAGAGCATTGAGAACCCAAATTCCAAAAAGTTGTGCCAATTACAGCGTAGGTTATTTGCTGGGATAAGAAAATCCTTAGTTAACAAAAAAAAAATAAAAAAATAACCATATAATATTCGTGTCAACCACGAAGTGCTGACTGCTGTGCCTGTAAGACCCTTGGGATGTCATCCGCAAATGTCAAATGAAATACCTTTCAATCATACGCGGAACATACCTCTTAATCCGAAAAAGGAGATAGAAAAATCAAAGTTGAAGAAAACTAAGATAGGGCAATACAAACTCCTCGATACTCGTATATACTAAGGTGCACAGGAAAAATAGTAGTGTGATCAATTATTTTCGGGGTGTGAAATTTCGCGACTTTCATTCAATAAGGTTTAAACTTTTGCGGTTATTTTTTTGGCGATTTCATAAGTTTTATCAATACCTTTGAATGTACACTTTTAAATTGGCGGAATTTATTTTTGGCGATTTTGTTCTATCCGCGAAAATAAGCAAAATTTCCACCCCGCGAAAATAACCCGCTATACGCGTATTGCTTTTCATTTTAGTACAATACCAATATATCATTCGTAACAGTGCATAAATACAATACGTCACATGACAATTCACTTTCAAAAAGAAATCTTACCAAATTCCTCCTTTTATCCTGCAAACAAGAAGACAAATGATCATGTTGGTATACAATTTCAATGCAATTCAATTAAATCTTTATTACTGTAACACTACATATTTATAGTATTTGACACGACATAACAATAAACAATAAACAATAAACAATAACAACACGATTATTAATAAACATAATAAAAGTAAATTTTACAGTGAAAATCTCAGACGTTGAAGAAAGCTAAAATTAAGCTTTACAATTATCTTCAAAAATAGAATATATCCAAGCGTTCTCGAAAAATGGCGTGTGATCAACATACAGATAATAATAAACGAACCGCGAACAGATATTACTTGATTTATTTCACTTGACTGGGCGGATTTTAATCAGTTCGCTTATTTAAGACCAGTCAAAATGTGTCGGGGTAAACTCATTAATGAAGTGTCAAGTTATTCGTCCAAAATCATACATTCGACTGTCATTTGCTCTCCGGTGATGATCGAGTTCAAAATAAATAAATATCCAGCCCTTATACAAAGTTTAAAAACACCACAAAGGGTAGCCTAATCTTGAACAAAATAATGTGCATTTCAAAACAAGATTACTAAATTGTTTTTTTTAAATATTTTTTTGTTTACAAATTATACACAACAATACATTAAATGACTTTAAGGAGGAAACACTTACTTCATCGGAACTATTCTTTGAATCCTGCAAAAGAAAAAGAAAACATTTCATTATGTTTATAAACAGTAGTTGCTATCTCTACGATGAATATTCTAATATTTGGCTTTGAGCGTTCCTGATGAATTTTAATCCAAATAAAGCGCTTCGGACGCATGAAATTATTAAACGTGTTGTTTTCAATTTTGACATCACATAACAAATCTTTTAAAAATTGTCCGTTTGTAAATTTTGAAATTATAAAAAAACTAAGGTTTCAACTGTCACAAGCAAAGTTGGCCTTATATGAATTTGGCTATTTGTTTTAAGTATTTTTGTCATATAGCTCTTCAACTGTTTCGATACTTATACATCCGTCGGATTTCAAATGTTTGGCTTTGAGCATTCCTGAAGAAGGTAAATCCAGAGAAGTGCTCAGGACGAATGCAATTGTTAAACGAGTTTTTTTTTCATTTTTTTACTAGTCATTATTGCAGTCAAAATATCACATCTAGATTATTTCAAAACTTTCAATGTTAAAGTTGTGGAATTCTTTTTTTTAAACTGTGGTAACTTCATAATTACCTTGTCTGAGCACATTCCAATTTCATAGTTTTACAAAAAATAAGAGACTTCTTTTTTCCGATTTAACAAGACGATGTTCAAAAGACAGCAAACAATATTTTACTCAAAATTGTTCAACTGTCATTATAAAAGCAATCAAAGGTCAAATCTTCTAAACAGTATGAGTGGAAATATGCTGAGACACATTTGATCTCCATTTGTAATTAAAAACGTACTTTCATAGAGGATTGACTGAATGGTCCGCAATGTTATTACAACTAAACGTCACAGAGAGCTATTTAAATACAACAGGACCAGAGCTATTGTTCAGAAAAACGTTTCTTCAATCTCGATCCACGTTGACGAATGAGACCTACCGAATTAGACTATTTACCGGGTTTGTAATAAGATGAGCAACACGGCAGGTGTTACATGTGGAGCAGGATCTGTCTACCCTTCCGGGGCACTTGTGTGATCACCCCAAGTTTTTGGTGGGGCCCGTGTGCTTAAGTTTTGGTTTTCTATGTTGTGACTTGTGTACTTTTATTTGTCTGATTGTCTTTTCTTTTTTAGCCATGACGTTGTCAGTTTATTTTCTATTTATGAGTTTGAATGTCCATCAAGTAACTTTCGACCCTCTTTTAAATGAAAATTGAATTAAACCTGTCAAAAGAAATTGATATTAGACAATACAAATACCACAAAAAAAACGGATGTATTCCGGTGATCTAAACAAATGTAGGGTGAAGGGTGATCAACAAGCTACTGGATGAAGCAACAACACATCTTATTCTTTTTTTAATTTTACTTATCTTCACCGGTGTTTTAAATATAAAATTGATAGGATATCGTCATTAAATTTCTCTCTACATGTTATTAAACAAATGAATAGAAATGCAAGCTATGGTTTTGTGTGAAATCAGTTAAAGAAAAAACAATATAAATTTAAACATTACTGTAGATTCATTATTATTCGTTGGATACCAATTTTCGTGGATTTCGTGGTATGCCAGGAACCGCGTATTCAAATTTCCAACGAATTACAAATTTTGTATAGGAACTCATGAAGATTTTTTAAACACCACGAAATCCAATATCCACAAAAATACAAGTTCTGCTTAATCCACGAAAATTGGACCCACGAAAATAAATAAATCCACAGTATCATGTTTATTAAGATATTGAATATTTGACCACAACTGACCGACATGTCTGTCTCAAGATATGTTATTTTCATTTACAAACAAATTAACGTTCTTCACAAAGTAAAGACCACAATATATCACATGACATGATAAGTATTACCTCATCCGAACTTGACTTTTTACCCTGAAAATAAAAAACAAGACATTTTATCATGTTTCTATAGAGGAGTTATTATTTTAACGAAAAACATTTTATTATTGCTGTTGACCTTATGGTATACTCAAATTGTTTTTGAAACTTTATATACTTTAGTCGATTAAATATTGTTTTTTTAACAAAACCATGGTTTACCTAAAACCTTCAATTATTACAAAGTGAATTAACATGATAGTTTTTAACAAGAGTGCACACGTTTATATGAATCGCCTGCTTAAGGAAAATTCATTTGTATTTTGAAAGTTTTAAAGATTTATCTACTAGTTTCACATTAACTTATTTTTTTTTTAAATTCATGACTATGAGGCCAAGGTCATGTAAGTCCTGTCAGGCAGACATGTACTTTTGCTTATTGTAAGGTAATTGACACACCAAAACACAAAAAATCGTTGACCAATGATCCATGAAAATGAGATCTATGTTAGAATATACTTAAATGTACATGTACAACTTACAAACATTATATACATCAAACATAGTTGCGTATTATATATGAAAAACAGAAAGTCGCTAAGCAATCAAGGTGCATACTTCTTACGAACAATAAAAATGAAAAAATGGTACAACCTCATTTGACATCCATTTCGACTTTAGATGTTGCAATTGTAAATATTTAGCATAGGTATTCCTATTCGTTTTAACCAGGCATGGTTTGTGAAACAGCTGTATTGTTAAACTTTAACTGAGTGAGATGAAAACTAAGTTTCTTTATAATTTCAAAATTTATACTTATTACTGGTGACGTATACTGTGCAAGAAATGCTTACACTTCCGGAGCACCTGATTTCACTCCCGATTTTTAGTGGAGTTTGTGTTGTTTCTTATTTATTATCAATAACTGTTGATGTAAATGTCCTTTGGTTTTATGAGTCTTTGTTTACTCCTTGGTTTTGATCGTTATTGTCTTATACACCACATCAGTACTGAAGTGTTGACTACTAACATGATGATACCCTCGGGGACTGATAGTGCAGCAGCAGAGATAACGACCCATTTCTGTGATACTGTAGATTCGTTTATTTTCGTTGGTACTAATTTTCGTGGATAAAGGCAAACTTGTATGTTCGTGGGTTTCTAATTTCGTGGTTTTGCTAAGGTCTGCATACAAGTCTATAGAAAATTTGTCATTCTTTGAACATTTAATTTCGTGGTTTACCTGTACCTATGAAATCCACCAAAAATGGTATCCAACGAATAATAATGAATCCACAGTATACGGAAACGAAAAGTAATAAATTCCATGCGTCCGAAGCGTTTAAATGCATAGAAATAAATGAAAAATATTGTTTTGATCACAATAAGTTTAAGAAAGATCTATTGATTCAGACTTCATTGAAGTATTGAATGAAAATCAGTCTGACCCAACATATGTAAGTGGAATACACGAATACAAAAAAAACTAGTATCATGCTTTACCGTTTATAGGCATCAATTGATAACTGACTGTTAAGCAGAAAACCTTACCTTAGATCGACTTGCCATTATATCCTACAAAAGATTTTTTTTAACATGTTTGTAAACAAAACTTGTCACTCTTATATATTGATTTACTCGGTTTTTTTTCAATGTATTGATGAACTTTTAAGCTTAACTTATCACCATTATATTTCATAATTTTAAAACAAAATTAGATATTTTGTTTTTAATTAGCGCTTTAGGTACCAAGGGCCAACATGATGACATAGATATTATTTGAAAAATAAAGTGATGCATGTTCACTTTGTTCTGAACTTGCATGTAATATTTGCCACTATTTATGGAGCGTAAACGACGACTTTTTCATTACTAAAACTAAGATAACATATTCATTCTTTCCTACCTATGTTTATTTTATTACTGTGGATGCTATGTTGTCAGAGGTAAGTGCAAAAAAATAATAAAGAATAATTATATTAGATGTATGTTTCATTATAATACTTTATTCTGATTGGCTAACTGCACATCACGTGTTATTCCGTAAGCAGTTGCATTGCTCAATACAACTTTTTATTCATGATAACACGTGGTCCAACAATAAAGTGCACAGGTGAATTAAATAAAAAAAATATATAAAATTCGTGTTTTCATGATCATAGCTAAACAATGTAATTATAAGTTTTGAATGCTTCTTTTTGTAACTTTATAGGGTTGTAAAAGCGTTGACCGTGCGCACATTTTTTAGAATGAAGCGCTTCCGCGCTTCATACAAAATGTACTTCGGTCAACGCTTTTACACCCCAATAAATTTACAAAAAGAAGCATTCAATTCTTAAATAACACAACAGTTCACACGCTGAAATGTCTCGCCTTCTATACTTATCATTGATATTATGTTGATAGTCCTAAGTATAAAGCTAAGCTTTAATACAACTGTCACATAAACTTAACATACAACATATATAGTTGACCTATTACTTATAGTTTAAGAAAAATAGACCAAAACACAAAAACTTAACACTGTGCAATGAACCGTGAAAATGAGGTCACGGTCAAATAAAACCCGCGTGACTGACATAAAGATCATAAAATATTTCCATACACCAAATATAGATGACCTATGGCATATGGTATTAGATAAAAAAACCAAAACTCAAAAACTTAACTTTGACCACTGAACCATGAAAATGAGGTCAAGGTCACATGACATCTGTCCGCTAGATAGGTACACCTTACAATCATTCCATACAACAAATAAAGTAGACCTATTGCATATAGTATGAGAAAAACAGACCAAAACACAAAAATTTAACTATAACCACTGAACCATGAAAATGAGGTCAAGGTCAGATTACACCTGCCAGTTGGACATGTACACCTTACAGTCCTTTCATACACCGAATATACTAGCCCTATAGCTTGTAGTATCTGAGATATGGACTTGACCACCAAAACTTAACCTTGTTCACTGATCCATGAAATGAGGTCGAGGTCAAGTGAAAACTGTCTGACAGACATGAGGACCTTGCAAGGTACGCACATATCAAATATAGGTATCCTATTACTTATAATAAGAGAGAATTCAACATTACAAAAAATCTGAACTTTTTTTTCAAGTGGTCATTGAACCATGAAAAAGAGGTCAAGGACATTGGACATGATACTGACGGAAACTTCGTAACATGAGGCATCTATATAGAAAGTATGAAGCATCCAGGTCTTCCACCTTCTATAACCACTTGAAGGTGACTATGTGGAACGCATCTATCCAATCGTTCAGATCATCGTCCTAGTGACAATAGCAATATTACACATATACAGCCATGTTCAGTTCTCCTTAAAGACATTTTGGTTTTTGATGACACAGTACAACACTGTCGCATTTCAAAATGTGAGACCAAAAGCTGCAAAACTTGTGCTATTTTAATTACAGATGCTGAATTCACTAGCAATTTGACCAAGAAGTCATATTTTACCAGAAGTTACGATGATCTGAATTGTAAATCGATAAATGTCGTCTACGGATTAGAATGCAACCTTTGCGGATTGGTATACGTCGGTGAAACGAAAGGAAGGCTAAACAAACGTATGTGCGGTCATAGATCAGACATTAACCTCAATGCTAACGACATTCTATACCAGCATTTCAATCAGCCCGATCATTCCATCGTTTCTATGGCAGTTCGCATTATCGAAAAGATATACCATAGCTCTAACAATCCTAATCTTTCAACGACTCTCCGTAGACAAAAAGAAGACTACTGGATTAGACTATTGGGAACTGCAACGACAAAATTGATGGTATAGGTATTCTATCTAGTCCTTCGTGTAACTCGGTGAATGTGATGAATATTTTCAACTCGACTCCTCGACGTAGACGCAGTCATGGTCATCGTCATTATACATCACCTTCTCTGCATGATGTCTCTATTAATGACTTGCTGCCATTTATACAAAAGCCGTTAGGTATTCATCACATTCGCACGAAACTTTATTCATTACCCCTTTCAAAACTTCATTCTCTGTTCAATTTATGTTTGGAATCCACTGTTACAAACCCTCATTCAAACCTATACAAAATTACAGCTATAATTTCGGATATTGCAAGTCACAGACTTTTCAAGCCAGTCCGCATTGGCAAAGATCTTTCCTTAATCTTTCCTTTGCCAACAAAGGTATCGATGGCGTCAACTTAGGCAATATCCTTCATCATAAATTAGTTCAATCGAAAATACCTCCTTATTTCAAAGACCAGTCTGTACCAATCATTTCTTATACCTATACCAAACCTATTGCAACTAAAATTTTCAATTACAAACACGTTTTGCAGGATCTCGATATTGACGACTTCAAGTCTAAACATCCCGATTGCACTTGTGCTAGTTACCAATTCACATATAATCCCGCTGGCCACGTTATTACCGGTGACCTCAACATTGTTAATAACACTTCTCTACGAAATGTGTTATCGAAAGGTCCGAAATATCGTGAGCCTAAATCCATCAATTGGAAATTCAACTTTAAAATTTTGATGGATTCAGTTGAGGATTATGCCAGGCAATGGGCTAAGCGCGAGAAGGAAGACGTAGACACTCTTTCCGAATGGATTAAGGCAGTGAGGTCGTTGATACAAATCAGAATTAAAAAAGTGAATGGGTCTATCAATGCCCATGCTACGTCAATCTTTAAAGACCCAAATGTTGCAAAACACCTATCCTACCTCCATGACAAATATGTTGTTGTCCCCGCAGATAAAGCCCCAAACAACATCGTTTTTGTATGTAAAACTCATTACATTAACTGCTTGATAAACGAATTAGGTATTGACAATTCACTTGGAAACTCAACATATACACTCACGACACTTACCAAAGAGGAAATCCTGGATAATCATAGGTCTGTTCTGTGTTCCTTTGGAATTTCAACCAAAGATGAAGAACTGGATCTGCCATCACTGTATTGGATACCTAAACTACAAACAACGGTATATTGCTGGGTCTTCCAAGTGCTCCACGAAACCTCTTTCTAAATTATTAACACCTACTTTATCAGCAATCAAAGACGGGCTTCAAAGTTATTGTGAAACTGCCTATTCTAGAGGGGGCGTGAATCAGATGTGGATACTTAAAAATTCCAAAGATCTTTTAGAGTACATACAATCTAACTCTCTTTCATCTTGTAACAGTATTAAAACATTTGACTTTTCTACTGTGTACACTAGTATTCCACATTCCAAACTAAAAGACAAATTGAAAGAGTTGGTATTGCTTTGCTTCGTAAAAAAGAATGGCCAACAAGTATCTTGTCTTAGGGAGGGATAAATCCTACTTTGTAAAGGATCACTCTGATTCGAACAAAAAATTCTCTGAAACTGATATTATCAAGATGCTTGATTTCTTGATTGACAACATATTTGTTACGTTCGGAGGACGTGTTTTTCAACAGACTGTCGGCATTCCAATGGGAACATACTGTGCCCCTCTACTTGCCGACTTGTTTCTTTATTATTATGAGGCTGACTTCATGCAGGAACTTCTTAGGAAGAAAGATAAGAAGTTAGCACTATCCTTTAACTCTACGTTTCGCTATATAGATGATGTTCTTTCACTAAATAATTCAAAATTTGGTGATTATGTGGAACGCATCTATCCAATTGAGCTAGAGATAAAGGATACTACAGATACAGTTAAGTCGGCCTCATATCTTGACTTACATCTAGAAATTGACAATGAGGGTCGGTTGAAAACAAAACTTTACGACAAAAGAGATGAGTTCAGATTTCCAATTGTGAACTTTCCATTTCTAAGTAGCAACATTCCAGCAGCGCCTGCATATGGGGTATATATCTCCCAATTGATACGATATTCCCGTGCTTGCATTTTCTATCATGATTTTCTTGATAGAGGGTTGCTGCTCACAAAAAAGCTATTAAACCAAGAGTTCCAAATGGTGAAGTTGAAATCATCCCTTCGTAAATTTTACGGACGCCATCACGAGTTGGTTGACCGTTATGGAATAACCGTATCACAAATGATATCGGATATGTTCCTTACGTCGTAACTACAATCCCCTTCCCTTTCCTGAATGTGACCTACCGAATTAGACTATTTACCGGATTTGTTATCACATAAGCAACACGACGGGTGCCGCATGTGGAGCAGGATCTGCTTACCCTTCCGGAGCACCTGAGATCACCCCTAGTTTTTGGTGGGGTTCGTGTTGTTTATTCTTTAGTTTTCTATGTTGTGTCATGTGTACTATTGTTTTTCTGTTTGTCTTTTTTATTTTTAGCCATGGCGTTGTCAGTTTGTTTTAGATTTATGAGTTTGACTGTCCCTTTGGTATCTTTCGTCCCTCTTTTTTCTAAAATATAAAGCTTTTAAGAAGTTAGCTAACACCGCCGCCGTAGCCGCCGTAGCCGCCGCCGCCGCCGTATCACTATCCCTATGTCGAGCTTTCTGCAACAAAAGTTGCAGGCTCGACAAAAAATGACTTTTTTACGAAATTACTTTTTCATGAAATTTTTTATCCCCTTAGTTTATGTTTGTTTTCTGATTGACGAAATAAGGACTGGGATAATCGTCATTCCGTTTTATTATTTATTCGAATTTCAAGATCATGAAGATATCTCATTTGATAGACATGCATCTTATCTGAAGAGCAGGAAGATAAAGTTTAGTCAATCCGAGGCGAAATTAATATAAACAGGAAGTTCGTTAATTTATATATACATATATATTTAAAAGGAAATGAATCCATGAAAATGAACACAAATTAGTATAGAGTATCTTTACATATGTGTTATACATGTTCTAGACTAAAACAAATACAAATGTACATTTACTATGTATGTTGTATAGCTATTTCAATTACGTCTTGCTGTTTAAATACATTTTGTTTTTCGATTTTCGGTTGATAGTCGTCTTAATATTTGAAGAGCAGGAAGATAAAGTTTAGTCAAACCGAGGCGCAATTATAACCAGGAAGTTCGTTAATTTATATTATATGTTCATATATATTTGAAAGAAAACTAATCCATCAGAATAAAGACAAATTAGTAGAGAATCTCTTTTCACGAATGTTCTAGAATAACACAAATAGAAATGTAAATTAACCTTATATAGCTTTCCCAATTACGTCTTGCTGTTTACAATATTTTTTTCAACTCTCAGTTGATAGACATGCATCTAATATGAAGAGCAGGAAAATAAAGTTTAGAAAAACAGAAGCAATTAATACTAGTAACAAGGAAGTTCGTTAATTTATATATTCATATATATTTAAAAGGAAATGAATCAATTAGAATGAGCACAGATTAGTATAGTATCTCTTTACACGAGTGTTCTAGACTAAAACAAAAACAATGGAACCTTTACCTTATACACCTATTCCAATTACGTCCTGCTGTTTGAAAAAAAATTTCAACTCTCAGTTTAAAGCCTTGCATCTCGAGTAAAGAGCAGGAAGACAAAGTTAAGTCAAACCTAGACGCAATTATAATCAGGAAGTTCGTTAATTTATATAAACATATATATCTAAAAGAAAAGACTCCATCCGAATGATCGCTTTACACGAGTGTTCTACACTTAAACAAATACAAATGTACATTTACCTTATGTAGCTATTACAATAACGGCTTGTTGTTTAAAAACATCTTTTCAGTCAACACTCATTTGATAACCATGCATCTTATATGAAGAGCAGGAAGATAAAGGTTAGTCAAACCGAGGCAATTATATCAGTTGCACATACTGAAACATACTTAGAAAAATCAATGAAAATAAAATCTACGTGTCATATACTTTGTTTATCATACAAATGATCATCCTAATGTAAGATTACCAAGTAAAATGAACTAACGGACAGGAAGAATAGCTTATTAAGGGAATTCCATATATAAATAAATATAAGTAATTATACAAAGTTAAATATTGAATATATGAATTCATTTACTTCACACAACATCGAGGGTCAACATGATGACAGAAGCTTTATTTCTAAAAGTAAATTGTTACATGTTAAATTTGGTCTGAATGCGCATGTAAGGTATGGCAATGATCATAGATCTTAAAGGATTTACTGTTCATGATCAAAGATCACGAGATCAATTACCTATTTATTCTGTCTTACAATTCTTGTTTATTTGTGATCATGTTATATTGAATTGTCAGTACTAAGCGTAAAATAAAGGGACGATTTAAAATATGATATTTAAATCTAGAATTGTATACCATAATTTGTTATTTAGTGCACGTGTGTTGATTTCCATAAATTGTGTGGTTTTATAATTTTACTGGTTGCTGGCATTGATGTACTTCTGGCCGTTGTAATAAATGTGAACATACATGCATTAGTTAGTGAATTCCATCAATTTAGAAATGTAAATTTAGCCAGATATTGCTACTACAAGTATGATTGAATGTCATCACCATGGAATTATTTTCAATTGCACCTATCTAGGTTATTTTATAATATTCATATCGAACCTTTAACAATGATTAAATTTGTCGCATTTTAGTCATAGAGTCAACGCCGTTTTATCGTGCACAATTCACAAAAAAAACTGCAGCTTCTACTTTAAACAAAGCAGTAAGGAAAATAAATTGTATTGCATAATTTCAAATATGGTAACATATCTTCTCTTATGGTTGGGGCCTGTTATCTAACTCCCACGTGAATAGATATTTTTCGTATCACACCGTACGGAGTGTAATATGAAAAAGTGATATCAAAATTACGTTAATTTGATTGGCTTATCTCGTAAATTTCCAATATTTTCATTGGCCGTTGATCAGGTCTTGACAACTGATTGTTTACTTCCGGTTTTCGCGATTTTCGTCTGCATTATCTATTATAAATCTTATCATGGACGAATAAATAAAGAAAGGAACCCGTGTACGGTTATGTAACGGAGCAAAGGGCATTATAACTGGCACAACTTCCAATTTCAATTTCCCTCTGTAGGATATTCAGCTTCAATCAGGCAAAACAGTAACAGAAGCAAGATATCTCTTTGATATAATTGAAAGTCAATCCCAGACTCCATTCACCAATTTCTATTCACAGCAAACAACTGTAAATTCGTTGTTAATGATGCCGAAGCGTAATGACAGTGTCCGCCATGGACCATGCTTGTTCAAGTTGTTGTAAAATATCGTTGTGCTCGTTATTCCGCGCAAAAAAATACTTACTTGAAAGGACTTATGATGTGATATCAAATGTGTGTATTTTCTGAAGTGTTGTATGACACAATCATTAAAGTTTTTTACTGTTCAACAGCATTTTTCTTTCATTCTATATTCTGTAAACTGCCATGCTCTCTCGTCTTTCATTCTTGATAAAATTATAAGAGATCAGTCCGCGCATACTTAGCAACTGACAGATGACGCCCGTAGCAACAACTCTCGCCACGAAAATAATCATAAAAACATTTGTTTTTTACCATACGTTTTACAGCTTGTGATAATTCAATATCGTTTGAATTAAACTGAGTCATCTCATTTTTAAATATATAAAATCAGCCTTGAGCGAATAAAATAAAACCATATTAGTTCAAAAAGTATACAGATCAGTACGCGTTGCAAAGAAAAATGGCCGTAGCAACACAACTCGCAATAAATAGGCCACGCACATACAACTTTTTGCCATAAGAGAAATAGGTTTAACAACTTGTGAGAATTAGATATCGCTTGATATCAACTCTCGTTATTTAATTTCAATAATAATAAACTCGCCATAGGCTCGTTTATCATTATTGAAATTAAATAACTCGAGTTGATATCAATCGATATCTAATTCTCACTCGTTATGAAACCTATAAATATCTGCAAAATAATAATATATTAAAGTGTTAATGCAGTTACGCACTGAAAATATTTCTACAATGAATGACAGCTCATTATTAAGATTTAAATTCTTGACTTATTTTTTACTTATCCAACTTTCAACTTCAGAAAACGCAATTCGTAATGAGCTCTCGTTCTGATTATTTTTATATTCATATATAAGATACATTTTCAACCAGGATTTTAGTGTTTTCATTTTAACTCTGAGCTGCATAAACTTATTGAAGCAACAATTCATTGCACAACGTATTGACCCAATCACATTCAAATTCGAGAAATGGACTATTGTATTGGGTGTAATTTGATACTATCGTTGTTAAACCTGGTTTTAAAGCTAGTAAAACCTCCCACGTGCCAGTTATTTATTGTTCAATTTTCTATCATGTAAATAATAAGTTGAGCATCCCAAAATAGCCTTATTAATTGCTTATTATCAGCATCCAGCAGCAAAAACTGGGTAAACACACATTATCGACATACAAATTGACGAAACAATTGAAATACAAATGAAGTTTTTTTTAAATAAAAAAAGTAAACAAAAAGGCAACCAAATTTAGCTTACACTTATAATCGTGGAATGCTTAGTCCCTGGTGAGATGCCTTCTTTCAATAATCGATTCAGTACCCAAAACCAAAGGTTTGATATGATGCACATCCAGACGCCAAACATCATGTCGAGAATATTTCAAAGACGATACCGGTCTATCTTTCATGTATATTTACCACTGAATAAGATTTACTGGGCTAACAGGATTGAAAACAGCTGTGAAATGTCCTAAACTATGCATTAATCAGCCATCAATCTATTTAAAACTGGTTACATTCATTTTATTTTTTGACTAGCTATATTGAAGATCCAACTAACACATCACGGCGAGAGCTCTCCCATACGATTCAGGTGCAATTGCTAATTTAATCAGATGAATGCACTAAATTCATGCTAGATTTCACTTTCTTCTACATGTGCGATATTTATTGTCAGATGTAAAAAAAAAATAATACTCACGTCATCACTATTGATAAAACTATTAATATTATCTATGCCTCACTTTCATGTGCAAATAAAGCTTTCTTCATCATCAGCATTACATGTGATGCCGGGGAATCTCTGAACTTCTTGTTGTTTAGACATGTGAATAAACTCATCAAATCATCAAAGATAAAGATACCAGGACTACATTTTATATATACGCCAGACGCGCGTTTCGTCTACAAAAGACTCATCAGTGACGCTCGAATCCAAAAAAGAAAAAAATGCCAAATAAAGTACGAAGTTGACGAGCATTGAGATCCAAAATTCCTAAAAGTGTTGCCAAATACAGCTAAGGTAATCTATGCCTGATGTAGAAAAGCCTTAGTATTTCAAAAAATTCTAAATTTTGTAAACAGTTAATTTATAAATTGTTTAACAATTTCTAACATGTGAGCACCTGAGATCACCCCAAGTTTTTGATGGGGTTCGTGTATCTAAGACTTTAGTTTTCTTTTTTGTGTCTTTTGTACTATTATGTGTCTGTTTACTTTGTCTTTTTATTTTATTAGCTAAGGCGTTGTCAGTTTGTTTTCGATTTGTGAGTTTGACTGTCCCTCTGGTATCTTTCGCCCCTCTTTTACGTTATCAGAAAGATTACAACCACTTCGACAATTCGGTCTCCCTGATGATCCTTTTGAGTTCATATGATTCTCGCAATTTATTTATTTAATTTGTCATCTTGATCCATTTATGGGATATAAAAATTGGAATTCTACAACTGCCTATATCAGTTAAACTTACACGAAGAGTATTTGTTCGTGCTTAGCTGACTACGGGCGGACATCACTACAATCCCTAAGTTTTAGTTTTAGTTCTGTAAATAATGGCACGATTCGATGTAATTTCAGCCTTTCTATTTTCGAATATGTGTATCAGCATGACAAAACAAGACAATTCGGAAATGTCTTTAAAAACAGAGCGTTGAATGGAGCGTTTTCAAATTCTTGTAATCCAAACATAGACATAGGATCCCCGAAAAGTGTTAAAATCAGATCAGTTCTTAGTTTTTCAACAAGTCAATGTATAAGCTAAATAAGAGGGGTTTTATAAGCATATCTGAATACATTTTAAAAGATATGTAAATGGTATTGTTAAGTTGTACATATGCGTCTGTGTGTTCTTCGAATAGTTTGTTCTTCAATCTTTGAACAAAACTTCAAAGACATCTGTTCATACATCCTACAGAGTATTTTCAGCATGACCATGATTAATTTATGCATTTGAACAGATCATACTATGTCATTTGCATATGTTCCTGAGAATATAAGAGTTGTTACTGAAAATGCTATTATTCCAAGGATTGAAAGAAATGGCAAACGAAAACAATTATATAACATGCCAGAAGGAAAGAAACACAGCAAATTGAAACATTTGTTTAAATGACGTTCAAAAATGTTGAGAAAAAATCTCATTTATATACTAATTAACAACATTTTTAGATGGCTAAATTTCTTATGTCTCAATGAAATTTTCGGCGAAGATTATACTAGATGTACATAAACTTGAACGATAATAAAACAGTTCTACAATAATTCTAAAATCTGAATATCAGTCATTAAGATGAATAATGAAAGTATATTTATCGACCTCGAGTGTATCAGCCATGTATTCAGCACTTCGGTGTTAACTTGTATATCAGATTAAATTTAAAATTTTTGACCTGGTATCTTTGATAACTATTGGCATGCCAAAATGTACTATTGTATTATTTATTTGAGTATTTCTCTGACTTCAATATTCTTGCATTTATTTGTACTGTAGTCCCGGCATGTCATGTTGTCATTTAAGTGATATATTTAACATTGCCATAAAAGTGCCAGGTTTGGCTAGCCACAAACATAGGTTCAACCCACCATTTTTTCTTAAAATGTCTTGTATCAAGTCAGGAAAATTGTAGTTGTTATCTTGTAGTTCATTTCTGTGTGTTTTGCATTGTCGTTTTGGTTTTTTGTTGCACTTCAGTGTTTCTGTTGTTTCGTTGTTTTAATCTTATAGTTGATGTGTTTACCTCAGTTTTAGTTTGTAACCCGGATTTGTTTTCTTTAAATCGATTTATGTTTTTCGAACAGCGGTATACTACTGTCGACTTTACTTTACTTCAGTTAATAATTTGGTGTCATCTCGAGGAACTTCACCCAATAATTATACAAATTAATTCCAATCCAATTGAATTTAATATACATGGTCCAACTGTTTGATTTGTTACCAATGGTGATAACCTGAAATATTTCTTGATTAGTTCTAAGTTTTGTAATAACAAACCAATAAATCAAAACTTTCCAAATGCTAATGTATAACTTATAATCCATTTAATCAGCTAATGAGTGTGAAAATGTATTGTAATCTGCAATTTTCGTTGATAGTAGTGTTTTGTGACAAGAAAGAATGAAAATTCCTACAAAAATGGTCTATAAACTGCTGGTATCTGGCCATCAGTGACGTCACTATGGGCTCTTTTATTTTTGTTGTTATTAACATTTATGACTGAACAGACGTGTCTACATAGCTTAGCGTAAAATTGCCACAGTTCACACCTCTACCTTCCCTTTCAAAGAACTTTGACACAACCGGTATGTAGTTGTATACCTCTGACTATTCTTCTTACATGTTAAACGTCATCTAATTAATATATCATTGACGTTCCAGGATATTGAAGAATGATTTTATACTTTTCTAAAAGATGTAATAATATGTTATCGTTGAAGGTACTAACTATAGTTTACAAGATAAGACAAAATCTTTATTCAGCAGATTTAAGGTAACCCGCCATCAATAGTCCGAGAAAAGCACGATTTTTGGAATAACATAATATAAGAATCGACAGGATGTAAGATTATAAGAGTTTAATTACTGTTAGCCATACATATTTACAAAATGAATTCTGCAACCGATAAAGACAATATTCAATGACCAAACAGTCTGTGCTCTATGTTGTTTTTGAGCACTTTTGTTTGTCTTTTTGATGTTTTCGCTTTTAGTCATGCAAATCTAGTCGTCTTTCAAAGGATCAATGAGTTTTCATGTGTCTTGTGTAAATTAACATATTCTATTAAAAATATTACAGTTAAACTTTTGACATTATATTCAGTTTGAAATATGACATTATCTGGAAATGGCAAAGGCTAAATCCAAAATCCAAATACTCGTTAATTACGAAGGAGGAATATATACAAATTAATAATAATAAAAAAGAAATAAGGTTATCCAAATTAATTTATCTTAAAAAGATGAAAATCTCATAATAAACAAATCATTGGTTTAAAATCGAAACCAATTAGAACCAATTCTTGACAAAATGTTTATCAAATAGTGACCAAGACGAGATCAAATATTACCAAGTTGTAAAGAGGTGTCAAATTTAAAATAAGACAATTACAAATACCTAAAACTAAGTTAAGCGCCTGTGCCAAATATAAGTATAAACAGATCACATCTTCTTGTTTATTTATACATTTGACATGCGCACTACATGAACATGTCATATGACAACACAGTAAAGTTTTCTACAAAACCAAAAGACAGCGTCGATCTTAACCAGAAAAGTACATACGAAATGTATAAGAAAGTAAATTTCTAAGTAGCTGGATGGTCATTGATCTTAGGCTGCATCAGTCATAAAACTGAATTTAACAATAGGAAATGTCATAAATATGTGCGAAATTGCTATTGTTTGTTACTAGCATTTGTTTTCTAATTTTGTCAAAAAAAATCGTAGTGGGTTCGGTAAGACCATGTGTCTTTGTGAGTATCTGTTTGTGTTGTTTTCCATCAGGGGATATCACAAGGATATTTTTAGAATCCAACCCAACGATAAAAACATTTCCCCTGTCGTCTACAGTAATTCCTCCTGGTTTCTTTAAAATACTGTCATTCTTGAATTCCCAAACTAATTTTCCTTTATATGAACAAAATACTGTATTCGCCTCTGGTACGCTATAGACATAATTGTCACCATGCTTTGCAATGTAAGAGTCGTTAGGCATACACGTGTTTCGGATATCGGTACAGCAAAAATCTTTACATGAAATATGTATGTCGTTACCGTAAGAGCAACAAGTCAATGATTCACCATCGAAAGTAATGCCATAAGGTCTACGAGGTAATGCAACGAACCTTTTTACTTTTCTGGTGGTCAAATCAATAAGCATTACACCAGTAGTTCCATGATTTGAAAATCCTGTAGTAACAGCTACTATATTGTCGTCTATACATACTAAATCGAAGGCGCTATATGACCGTGAAAGATTAATGGTATATTCAGCCTTACCATTTGAGTTCAATGCCACAAGTTTCTCCTTACCGCCAGAATAATCTGTAAAAAGGTATCTACATTTCGCAGTTACGCAACATCCCATCGTTAGGTTGCATGACGTTTTTAGTTCTCGCTTAAACTTTAATTTGATATTGTTTATAGACTGTTCTACTGTTGCCAATATCTGAGCTTGTCTGTCTTTCTTCCTGACGAATTCGATGATATTAGTTTGGCAGCTATCAACTATAATGGAACCAAATTTTCTAACATTAGTCAAAACATCTCGTAACTTAGTTTCGACATTAAAATCTAAGTCGACTCTTTCTAAATTCTTATTTTGAACCATAGACTGAATGCAGTGCCCGCTTGTGTTTATATTCTTCTGGATTTCTCTCATGCCAAGAAAGGCTTGTAAATCGGAAGCATATTTCTTTATGTTTTCGATTTCTACATCGTACTGAATTATTTCAGTATCCTGGTCATTGATAGATGAAACGATTGAATAGATCTTTTCGCAACATTCAGTTTCTACTTTGTCAAGTTCCTTCAAAATATCCTCTTGCAGCTGATCAATATGCAAGTTTATCTGCTTTTTAAAGGAACATACATCTTTGACGATTTGCTTCTTCTTGTCTTTAATAGTTATAATATTGTACTCTCTATCTTCTCGAATTTTATTGAAATTAACCTTAAGATCATTCAAGCTTTGTTCCATATCTCGGAACAACTCTGATGATTTTATGTCTCGTGCAAGATCTTCTAGAAGAGCCAGTTCACCGCAGTTACCATGTTCTTTGATACATTTGTAACATATTGGACATTCATGTTTTACACAGTATTGTGTGTACTTCTCATTGTGATAAGTGCAGAATGAGTTAATATTGGCGATAACCGAAGGAACATTGTTGTAGTCTGATATAGGTATGACTTGATGGCCTCGTGATGATTTCGAAAAGCTGTGATGTTCCTTACAGTTATTGCAAAGTGATTCCTCACATTCTGGACACCAGTGCGTGGACGTTGCTGTAAGATGTCGAAGATCACATATCGCACACAATGATGCATTGGTAGACATTGATGGTTGGTCTCACTGATAAAATATTTAAAAACATATGATCTTTATTTTCGTCATATAATTAGATATAATAATCAGAAGAATTTAGATATCAAAAGTGTAATCTGCTTTGTTTTTCGAGCACGGTACTGACCTCATACAAATGTTGTAACATTTCAATGCGGATGTTATACTAGTATCTGAATTTTGAAATGTAATAATTTGAATATGTCTTTCCAAAATAATTTGTTCATAAATGTTAACAATGCTTTATCGATATGAAAATGAGAAAATCTATTATATAATTTGTAACGCACAAGTTTTCAATGTTTAATTGATGTTTAATCGTTATATTCTAGCTCGAGACTTAAACAAAATAAAAATAAATAGGGAATGTGTCCATGGGACACAGATGATGCCCCCGCTTGCAAGTAACGTTATAAAGGGACATATATTAAACACTGTAAAAGTGATGCTACCCTTATTTACCGACCGTGCAAGGGCTGTATAGCCAGTCAATGTCGTTAAAAATTTCCATTTGTTGTTGTACCCTTATTTGTACTTGATCTGATTTTTGTGTAAATAAGCATTGTGTACACATTTCATTACATTTGGTTGTGTCAAACTAATTTAAAAGGAAGTGAACAGAAACCAAAAACTCAACATTTGTTTCATTTGTAAAGGGGTATAACTCTTGAACGGTAAAAGTAATGCCACCATAATTCAAACTGGATCTGTGTTTTATGGTAATGAGCTTTGCGTATAAGTTAAATAACATTTGTTTGGGGGAAACTAAAAAAAGAGGACAAACGATAAATTCAGCCATTTTCCATTCGTAAAGGGGTGTAACTTTAGAACAGTATCAGGGATACCACCAAAATTCAAACTTGATCTATGTTTTAGTGGTAATAAGCATTCAATTTTTTGTGTGCATAAGTTTCGTAATATTTATTCAAGAGGGGGAGGACAGGGATAAGGGAGACAGGGAGAAAGGGTAGGAGAAAGGAGAGGAAGGCTGGGAGAAAGGAGAAAAAGTTGGAGAAAGGAGAAAAAATAAAATATCTCTCCTTTTAAAATTTTTTCTAATATTTCAAGAAAAAATATCTCAAAAGGAGATGTTTTATTCTAATGGGAGAAAGGAAAACGGTGGTAGGAGAAAGGAGAAGAGGGGTGGGAGAAGGGTTTCCCCCTGTCCTACCCCTCCATTCAAGGCAAACTTAATTGAGAGAACGGTAACATTTTTTTGTTGATTTGTTATTAATATTTATGTGTTCTCTGTACCACTCCAATGTAAATGTTTCATTGAGAAATATATATATACATATATTGATAACCGTAATATTTATAGTTTTTAATAAAAGTAGGTAGAACAAATGTAGGGCAAACGTACTCTATGGGCGAACGAACTCGGGGAGTTAGAACCCAGGGCGAACATGCATGCAATCAGGTAGAACGGGCCCTATACCCGTACAGACGAATAACTGTAAAACTTATTGCCCCCTTTGTTTCAGAGGGGGGCATAAAAACGTCATAATGGCATCAGCGGGTAGCATAAAAACCCGTCATATTGGCAATTAGGACGCTTGAGACTGACACTGTGTGTTGTGTTAACTTGGAACTGAGTAAAATTCCACGAAATATGTCATCAGTATTGTAATATGATCTAATATTGGCGAAAAAATATCACGGTAAAGCATGACATCATACGAGTGAAAACTCTCAAGCTAATGACTAAACCGTTACCACTTATCGAGAGTCTGTATAATTAATATTATAAAAAGAAAACACACAAAAAAAAAAACCTTACCTGTCGTAACAAGGAAGTATGGCAGGCGACACACGAACGTTGTTTACATAATCGATAGATAAAGATTTGAGTTATCGCTCTTTTCATTTCTAAATGCTAAATGTGGTAGAATACGAATTTTATTTGTAAATTATTTTATGCGCCATTTTCTGAAGAAAAAAATAGGCAATCTAGCAAAAAAAATCATTTACAAGATAGATTAGCAAGATTCGGCACAATTTGGAAAATTTTATTTCCATTGCTGTTTATAGATACTTTGGCTTTGCAAATTATTAATCGATAGTTTTCATAATTCTGATTTTGCAGCTTTATTTACTGTTTTATTAGATTTTCATTATTTGTTTAATTCAATAACTATTTTAATTAAATAGTCATGATAAATAGATAAGAGTTCAAAGCACTATTTACTTATTATTATATGTATAATATTTACTACAAATTTAAAAATTCAAAGGAAAATGTAATTGTGTAAGACCACCTGAAGGAATTGAATAAAATTTCATCTTTTATGGTTATACAATCTACGTAGCTAACAATCTTTGGCATTATAGTCTTATCATTATAATTTTACAGAGTTCCGTAACTTTACAGTCCAAAAACGGAAAATTAACAATAGCGAACGAAAAATCGTCCTTATAATCGGGTATTTTGTGCAGAGATTCACGTTTAAAAATTGATTATATAAACCTTGTTATAGGAAAACATGATTTACAGTAACTGGTTAGGATTATTTTTTGCTAAAACCATTGACCATTAGATTCTAAATCAACACAATGAATATATAGCCCCCCCCCCTTTTTCAGATCAAGTAAAGATAAGAAATAAACAAATACGTCTCCAAATAGTTATCAAAGGTACCAGGATAATAATTTAGTATGTTTCGTCTACATAAGACTCATCAGTGACGCTCATATCGAAATAGTTATAAACCAAACAAATACAAAGTTGAAGAGCATTGAGGATCCAAAATTCCAAAAAGTTGTGCCAAATACGGCTAAGGTAATCTATGCCTGGGATAAGAAAATCCTTAGTTTTTCGAAAAATTCAAAGTTTTGTAAACAGGAAATTTATAAAAGTGTGTTGCTATCGATGATATTTTAAAAAAATGATTTGTCTTTCTTGATAACGCGTGAGCTTCCTGGGGGCTTATATCGCTGGAACCCATGTACACTAGCTCTGTATGTTGCGTTCACTAGGCGCCTCTCCGAAGTTCGCATGTTTTCGTGTTGAAAATTGGCTTACAAGGTCATTAGAAAAACAGGTTGCCGGGGCGAAATTTTAAAATTGAATGTCCAAAGAATAAGCAAGTCCAAACCTTGTATGTGTAGTCGTTGAACTCTAGGTTCCCACGCAAAGTTAAAATGCCCCTATTTCAAGAAGAATAAACTGACGAAAACACGAAAAACATCACTAAATTCGCGTTCATTGTTTTGATTTTGACCGCCTGACAACTTTACGGCAATCGTAACTACTCGGCCATTCTCGCTATGCAGTACAATAACTTTATTTCTTCGTGCAACCAGAAAGGCCGAGAAGTTCCGATTGAACTTTACGGAAATATTAGAGTGATTGTAAATAAGGACTCTGTGACGGGCAACTTATAATATCCCTGTTTACTTTTAAAGATTTTAATGATATCAAGCAAGTCCAGTTCAAACTATTATCACGTGGTACATTCTCATTTACATATTATAAATATTAAGTAGCAAAAGCACTACTAATTTCTGGCTATTGGACCTACACTTAAAAAATGCCTGGTTACGCCACTGCGGGAAACAACTTGAAGTCGGGTACTGAGTATTCGTTTAATTTCAAGCGTTATTTTTACAATAATAAGACCCCTTTCATCGTCTAAATATCTACGGGTATGATGACAAATATTTATCTAACTGTGTTTCGTTGGGTTTTTATGAAATAGTGATTTATTATATGAAATGATATAGGAAAGGCCGTATCAGTAAAACACGTTTTTCACTTATTTTTCGTTTTTGGAGTGACAAAAATATTTATGCAAATTAGTACATTATGCTATGTAGATATTCAATGAATCAGTTAGTTAATAATTAATAATTTAATTATGGATGTAACGCGTCTTCTGATTTGCTGACGTTGTTTTGTTTATCAGAAATTATAAGAAATGACTGTAATATTTTTTCTGTCTATTCGAAATAACATAAAAAATGTGGTGCACACTTTGAAATAACCCGCTATTTTTTATGTTATATCGAACAGACAGAAAAAATATAACAGTCATTCCTTAAATAATAAAACATTAATAGTGACTATAAATAATTAATCAATAAAAAAAAGTGGAAAGAAATATATTGACCGTGTAATCGCATATTTCCCAGTCCCAGTCAATAATTTACTAACTAGACATGCATATACATGTTAGCCCGAGGATAAATATTACAAAATAAAGTCTATGTACATATTTGTAAAACAGGCGCGTCGTACAATGAACAGTTGTACGTGACAGCTCTCAGCATAAACATCTGTGTATTTCATAAAAACAACAAATCGATAAAATAAGTAAATTATGGCGACGGAAAAGAAGGAAATTAAATCTTTGAAAAGTGATGAAACAGTATATGTATCATTTCAAAACAGATCTCCACGGAACGTGACACTTTATTGGCATGACTATTCGGGGAAACGTGTACGATACGCTGTAATAAAATCAGGAGGGATTTACAGTATAGATACTTTTGTGACACATCCTTGGTCAGTTTCCGACAGTAAAACTGGAGATAGATTGTTCGTAGATAATCAGTTTGTTTTCTTCCCGAAAGTACAACCACAAGAAGGTGACGAACCTCGATACGATAGGTTTTTCATTGATTTACCAGGTAAACAAGTTAAACTTATATAGTTTATTTTTTAGGTACACTGCGTTTAAAAATACAACTGAAAGCTTGTTTTCTGATTGCGGGAAAACGCTGTGTAATTATTATTTTTTGTCACTCATTCCATAAATTGATTCATTGGGGAGTGAGGGGTTCGGATATTATATAGAACCCCATTTTTAGAAAAATACTGATTCTGACACTATTTAAATCATTATGTTAAGAAAAAAAAGCGAATCGAAATATTTCAACAATAGAAACCAACAACATAGATTACGATCGTTAATAAAAGATCATAATAGACAGGCCGGTGTCTTCACAAAATGTCCAACTATAAGTTCCTCGAGTCATGAAGAAACTGTTGTATGTTTACTCATTCTTGGCCTCCGACTAACCCACTTGCTCTCATCTTAAAGTTATATATAAATGAGTTTCCTTAGTGCGTAATTAATTGATTGCTGAGTGCATAACTATGATAACGTCCAGTGGCAAAAATGCCATACATGATCATGACGAGATTTTATTAATTGACACATGAAGTCACGTGAAATGGATCTCCGTAGATTGACTGATACATGATACATGTCCGTATAAAATTACGAACAACAAAAACCATTGCAACCTCATCAATATCAAAATAGAGTCATTCGTCGGCATGACTGAACAACGTTTTGAGGCTGAGAGAAACCAGCCACCAGAGGAGCCCGAGCGCTACTTAAATCCAAGAAAAAAACTGATAATGAAATACGTTAATTTTTTCACGAAAACTCATAAAAAGCAACTAAACGATCAAAAATTTACAGACAAAAGTATTGCGTTTAATCCTAATGACTTGTAATTTATTTTTAAACGCTGTGTACTTTTTTAAACGAAAACTTAAGAAAGATAATAATTATAGACACATTTTCCAAGGTATCTGAATATCACAGCATGCACCTGTTCATATAACATCATACTTCTTTAAATAATATATCGATAAAACGTACAGCGACAAATTTAAAATACGCCCTCAAACACAGGCACTTGTTTCTATCCATAGGAAGGTCGACTATCCATATAGAAACAAGTGCCTGTGCCCTCAAACCAATTTAGTATAGTTAAAATTGTTACAGAAGTTTGCGATTAAACATATTAGATGGTATAACGGGCTGCCCTAGGCTAAGATTCAGTCACGTTAATTTCTTGAGTGCCCTTTCCCGAAAACAAAATTGCTAATCTACATTTACAGCTTTATACAAAAAATATTATTTCTTATTTTTTTCAGTGTACCCTCTTTTAATAAGATGTCTACAAGAAATAAGAAAGAAAATACCTAAAAATGAAATGGACAGACTTCATATTCCAGATAATCTCAAACATGCTCTTAAATATGTTCCGGACCTCAAGTGTTCTACATATGAACGATTTTCCATAATTGATCATGATCAATCATAAAGTGGAAAATATGTTCGATTCTCTCGGTGATCATCCATGGGCATAGAAATATGGCGGGAAATATGCAGTTGAACGATTAAAGGGAATAAAAGGACTTGTTTCTTTCGTATACAAATTTGGCTAGCTACAGTCCTGGATTTGTCAAATGGTTTGACATTTATCTGGTGCATATTTATAATGTAGTTTATGGGTTTAAGACTACATTTATGATACAATTGTGAAACATTGTAAAGTATGACGTCAGACAACACAAGAAGCTTAAGAGTATTGGACAGTTGTGGATTGACGAATAATAATAATATTTTACAATATGGAATTTGTTGAATCAATGGATAAATAAAAATAATTTTTAGTCGAATTTGAGTAGAATCTTGTAATTATCCATTAAGTTACAATTTTGTTTTTGAACTTTTTCCAGATATTCGGAATCCTCTGGTTTTATCCGTGTATTACCATTTAAAAAAAAATTCTCTCCATAATTTGATTCTTCAAACGAAAACCTGCATAATTTGATTGAATATTGAACAGATATATCATGTTAAGGAGGGGTATTTGCGAAAAATACCAGTTGAGAGAATGTAAAATTTCACGAGCCTTAAGGCGAGGGAAATTCATTCTCAAGACTGGTATTTTTCGCAAATACCCCTCAATAACATGATATATCTGTTTAATTACACCGAATGTTAATGTACTAAAACGCATTGATGATCGTGACGTTACAAGCGTCCAGTCGGATAGAGTATTTTTTTGGCAAATACCACGGCAGAGAGGGTAAAAAAGGCATATCCTTTTAGCAAATACCCCGGCGGCGTTAAAAATTAACGATATTCATTTGATAACAGTAAATTGGTGAAAAATACACTGGCTATTAACCAATCAAAACCCCGGATTCTTACATAAGGTGTAATTAAGCTTAAAATGTCATCTTTGAAAATATTTGAAATCCTCGTTATTTTTTCGTCGTTTTTGGAAGAATAAAGGCGCCAATGTTAGTGAATGAAAAGTCTAGAATACCTTATTACTATTGAGGTATATAGGATTTTTTTTATGAGACAAGTTTTACGGTACATGGGATTTTTGTTCTGAGAAAAGTGCCTGTACGTGGTGTCATATCAGAAATTAATATAAAAACAAGGAAGTTTATTTTAATCCATATAAACCAGTCACCAAAGTTTCCTGAAAACAGCTGCATTGCACTTTTGAGTCGTCTGAAAAATGAAAAATCTCCCCTTTAAATATGAATAAGATATTTCATAACTCGAAAGCATTAAATCTGAAATTTGATAAAAAAAAAACATGTACAAGTCAACACATTTTTGAGTAATTGTCCGAATACTTAATAGTACCCATTTTTTTTATTAATGAATAAAAAAAACACTTCGGAATTAAGCATGGTTCTTAACAATAAATCGAATTGGAGCTCAATAGATGGAAACAAATCAGCAAAGTTTCATGCAAATTGGTTGAAGCGTTTTTGAGTTTAGTTGTTCGACATGTAGACCACGGACGTACGTACGGACGGACACCAGTTAACCATAAAACGGACCTAAAACGCTCGTATAACGATGTTATTGTTAGCTGCCATTTCCGTATGAAAGTGGGTCCCTGTCGTCAATTAGTTTCGGAAGAAACCATATTGTGTTTGTCATAATCAAATCCCGAATTCCATTTTCTTTTCCAATTTTTCTTTTCGTATGGATAGTTGTTGTATTGTGTACAGGGAGATTAAAGGGAAACAAATAGTTATGGACAGATTGGCACACCATACAATATAATTTTACGTTAGAGATATAAATAAACAAACATTGAGATCAATATACTTATATTTAAAACAAACTAATATGGCGACAAAGAGTGAAATAAAATCTTTAAATCACGATGAACGATCGCATGTAGCTTTTAAAAACCGGTCATGTCGAAGAGCAACATTGTTTTGGCATAATTATGAAGGAAATTTAATACGGTACGCCATTATTGAACCAGAGGGTGTACACCGGATGAACACTTATGTAACACATCCTTGGTCTGTATCAGATAGTGAAAGTGGCGACAGACTTTTAGTCGATAATAATTTCGTGTTTTATCCCCGATCACAAGGGGAAGATCAAGGATCAAACTATGAGAGAATTTGCATTGACCTTCCTGGTAAGAATATACAAATTATATATATATATATATTATAAAGAGAGAGATAAAAAAAAAAGGGGGGGGCTTCGGTTCTGTATTTATTTCAGAACCACAATATTCTCAATAGCTTCTTAGTTTTTTGGCTTATTTTTCTCTAATCTTTATTGTTTCCCTTTTTTTTGCCGTATATATCTATTGTTCTCTGCTTTGTTACCCCATCCTGAACTTCATACATTGACATTACGGAAACCGCGGGTAGTTTGAACAAACTCTGTTTGAGGCTACTTTAATTAAGACAATGTCTTCACTTTATAAATTGAACACCCCCTTTTTTTGCCTCTAATTTCCTTTACGAAAGTTGATTACAGCCTGCCACAGGCATATTGTGCACCCAATATACATTTTTGATTACATTTACCAAAGAGTTTTATACTTATTAGATGGGTAGTACATCAAGGATACAAAAAAATCATTGCATTCCATGTTTGACGTCATTTTTATCACGTTTATTTCTAGAAAACAAGACAATACAAAAAAATACATAAAAAGAAAAAGAAAACAGTAAAATAACGAAACTTTCAAGGAAAATTCAAATCAGAGAGTCCTTTATCAGATTGCAACAGCATGAGCTTAAACACATCAAACGAATATAAAACAAAAGTTATATTCTTAACTTGGTACAGGCCTTTCCTTATGTATACAGAAAATGGTGATTAAACCTGGTTTAATAACTAGCTAAACCTGTAACTTGTATGACTGTCGCATCGAACGTTATCATATTGACAACAAGTTTGAGCAAAACAAGCAGACGTTACATTTAGGTAAAAATGTCAAAAAGCCGTAACCATGGTAACGGTTATGAAATCCTACTGGCATGACTGGCCCTTTAGTAAAACTTTGTTTTCATGTAGGCCAAGGGCATTTATAACTTGTTATATGCGGTATTGGTTTTTCTCATTGTTGAAGGTTGTACTATTACATATACTATTCATTTTGGTCTCAGGAGGATAATTGCCTCATTGGGTAATTGCATCATATCTTATATGATATTTAAAATATATTTCATTTTAAATAAAAAATTTAGTACCCAAAATTATGAAAAACACTAATTAATATACTATAATTGTTTCAGTGTATCCATTATGGATCAGATGTCTACAGGTTTTACGGAAGACGATACCCAAAGATACCATCGACAGTTTACAGATTCCTAACAATCTGAAACACGCTTTAAATTATGCACCAGACATCCATTTTACAGACTATACAAACTTTTGCACAGTCAATGCACAATGAGTCTGATTGGAGTACATGCATCAATATCTAGTCATCAGTAAGTTTAAAATGTATAAATGCATTTTAATCTTGAAAATTTCTTAAAGAAACGATAATTATGCCAGTAACCGTGAACCAATCAGTAGTTGTTTTGAGGAGCAAATCAAGACCAAGGCTATCATTCATTTGGAGGTCGATATGCATGGGCGAAGTTGTTTGACAGAAGACCACTAAGTATATAAAAAGACGAGGAGGATTACGGAGAAATGTTAATGGTGATGATGTCGACCGTCGAACTATGATGTAGTTTGAGAAATTGTTTTGCCAGATTTACTAGAATGGACGAAATTGCACAGCTTCATTTTACAATAAACACTAATAAACATTTGAAATAGATGTCGATTTCATTGTTTTATTTTATACACATATATATATTTGGTAAATAAAGGTACATAATAAAATTGAGTATATGGAAATGGGGAATATGTCAAAGAGACAACAACCCGACCAAAGAACAAACAACAGCCAAAGGCCAACAATGGGTCTTCAACGCAGCGAGAAAATCGCGCACCCGGAGGTTGTCCTGAATAAAATTGTGTACTAGATCAGTGCAAATGGACGTCACACAACTTCAAAACATATAAAGGAACTAAAATGAAAGAAAAAAAATCCAAGACTAACAAAGTCCAGAGGCTCCTGACTTGGAACAGGCGCAAAAATGCGGCGGGGTTAAACATGTTTGTGAGATCTCAACCCTCCCCCTATACCTCTAACCAATGTAGAAAAATTTAAAGAAATAATCCCGAATAATCAATTATATTTAAATTTGCATAGCGACGGTGGTTTTAGTTTGAGGGGCCGTTATCATAATCACGACAAACTACAGATCGGTTCCCTTCTTTTGTGTTTTTTTTTTAATTTTTTTTTATAAAACAATGTTCCCTTTTAAAAACCTTGGTACTGACATGAACATCTGATTTTATTCTCCAAACCAAAAACCTACAGAATAATCATCTAGCACAAGCTGGCTGCACATTTTTCATCACACCAGTACATTGAAAAAATGACCTTATGTTTGTTGCCTTAGAGTCCAGTTGCAAATATTTCATGTCATATAAGTAACACAGTTGGCGAATTCGAACTAATGACCACTGGCAATCATTGGCAATCATACCACATCTTCTTTTTTATACTATGTATTATGTGGCTTAAAGGTAGTCATAGGAGTGGGAACCATGGGAATGGTTGATTTTGTGAAATCGGGAAATACATTTACGAAGAAGATAAAGAGATACTTGGTAAGGTGAGAAAGCGACCAAGTTAAAATTACAAGTGTATACAGGTCATCATACTTATAATTATGAAAATATTGACTGCATAAAGTAATGTCCTATCTGTGTGAAAGTTTTTCGGCAGACAGTTTTGTTTAAAGCGCAAGGACCGTAGCACCTGATAATACAGACCCAATATCAAAGACGTATTTGTACCCAGTGTGGGATCTACGGGGTTCCAGGGGTTGAAACCCCCCTTTTGGGGACAATCAATGCATTTGTTTCGGGACATACATTTACACTGGGTAGCTAGCATCACCCTCTTTTGAAAATGACTGGATCCGCCCCTGGTGCCGGTATAGGTACATACATAAGTTCTTGGTGACAGGACAATTTTTTTAACCCTCAACATGGTTCAACAGACATTGGCCATTGCCATTCCAGTTAACACTTAATTTAGTCATGTAGAGTCACTGCTTTATTCAATGCAAAAACATGCAGTCTCTGCAACTTTTTAAAGAAGATAAAAAGTACCTCAGCAGCAGACAAGCCAAACGAGATAGTGCAAAGCGGAACTGTAACTTCAATTTTTTAAAACAATCCACAGAACATTAGGCAGTTTTTCCATAATTTATCCATGGAACCAAGTTTCAAGCAAATTTTCAGGCATTGAATAACTGAAATTTAACCCAAAGTTTTAAGCTCAACTGGCTGATTGGATTTTTTAAAATAATTTTCGATTGTATGCCTTTAACCTTGAAAAAAAAATAAAGAGGAAGAAATTGTTAACAACAAAATCGATCAGTCAATGTGTATAAACAGGTGAGGGGTTCAGGCTCTTAGCAACCTCTTGTTAACCAGTTTTCAAATTAGGTTATATTATTGTAATGGAACTCATGTTGTTCTGGATGTCTTCTTCTTTGCTATAAATTGTAATATGTGATGATTGATAGCTGTTTGCTATACATCCAGTGGCAAATATTTCACGGACTTTCAGGTTGAGATGATGATTTGAATAAGAAAAAAATCATGGAGAAGATTTTGACCACCTCTTGAAGGAGATTTAAAATATTAAATTTAACAAAATGGGTAAAAAAATGTTAACACAGAATTGATATGTCTAGCATGTCAGCATAAAATTCAGAAAAAAGACAATCTGACAAACAGTCAGTATACTAATTAATTCAGTCACTGAATCAAGAACTAGTTGGCAGGACCTTCAACATTGTCAAGAAACCGAGATTTATAGCAGTAATCTTACTTTGTAGAAAATAGTGTTGTCTATTGCAAATATACCCATCAATCTAACACAAGCAGAAAAAAATTGAAATTGGTAACCAATTCGAAGTCACTGGACCATGACCTAAGCAGAAAACTTAACAACTATTGACACCATCAACAATGATGCTGTCTTTACCTGAAAAGTAATGTCTATGGCTGTGTTTGGATATACGCATATGGCGGCCTATGGTTACCCATAGGTACCTTTGGGTAACCATGGTTTGATATTTTGATACATAAAATATCAAACCATAGGCCGCCTCAGGCATATAATAATAATGAAAATTTATAAATAATAATAATGAAAATTTATAAAGCGCCCTATATAAAAAATAAAAATTACTCTAAGGCGCTGTACATACACATGGTAATTAAAACATATCAATGACAATAACATAAAACATAAAAAATACATCGTGTCAGATTCAAATGCTGAAATAAAAAATGCCTACCATGAAATAAAAGGTCAATACGAAATACATGTTAAAACAAAGAATAAAAAAATAACAATATAGGATAAAAGCATGCAGAACAAGCAAAAACTCAATATATCCAAACACAGCCTATGTCTTGCCTAATAGACCCTAGGGGAGATTAAGATTTTTCTTCAATAACATTGTTTATTAGGATAATTAAATAAGCATCCTTATTCACATTCATATTACTAGTATGTCTTTCTGCATCTGGATTCTATTACCAATTTCCTTCATTTTGCGACTCATACAAGTGAGAGGTTTAGCTAGCTATCAAACCAGGTTTAATCAACCACTTTCTTGCTGAGTAAATGCCTGTACCTGGTCAGGAATAAGACAGTTGTTATCCATTAGTTTAATGTGTTCCAGCTTTTGATTTTGCCATTGGCTTAGGAATTTTCCTTTTAGAATTTTCCTCATAGTTCAGTATTTTTGTTATTTATTTTTTCTGGAAAAATAAAATGAAATAACACTATAAGGGCATAAAAGTATAAAGCTATTATGATTTTTCTTGACATACTGCTGTTCAAACTCTGTGTGTTTTGCATTAAAAACAAGGGTAAAACCTAATGCCCCCTACGCTACGGCAAGGACATAAAAAAGAATAGTTAACATTTTTTGGGGAAATTTGTTTTCCCTTTCAATGCAACAGTTGTATTTTAGGTTAAGTCCAATAGAAACAAAAATAGAGGATATTATTGATTACATGATCTGCTGACAAAAAGGACATCTGTCATTATTTTCACACAAATCTTTGGGGAAAGAATACTGAAAAAAAGTCATGTGTAACACAGTATTTTGAAAAAATATTTTGTGAAAAATGCTCCTGGTTTCATAGTTCTAATCAAATTGAGGCCTCTCTCCATCAATTAGGGAGGTTTATGAAACATGAGAATAAGGCAAAAATTTTGTCAATAAGATCATATTTATTATGATAATTATATAATATAAACATCCATATTCACATATCACAGTTAAAATAGATTTGAAAAGTTTAAAAAATTAAAATCACATAATATAAGGAGTATAAATCTAATATGTACAAGTCTGTAAGGACTATTCCATTAAAATGGAGGGAGGAAGGTCGTATGGAAAGTTCCATTTCAGGACATTGGGTTGTTGGTCAGTTGAGATTGTATAAATAAAAAGGAGATGTGGCATTATTTACAATGAGACCATTGTCCACCATACACTAGAATGTTGATTTATTGTATGCAAATTTCTTGATTAGGACATGGGTAGCATTTTATTTCATAAATCTCTTCCTATCAACCCTCATCTGTTTTTATTCCTTCCTATCAACCCTCATCTGTTTTAATGGAATAATCCTAACTATAAAAAAAATTGAATTAATATGTATATATTTTGCCTATATTTTACCATTTTGTTATTTTATAAAATGTCTACTAATGTTACCTTCCACTCAAAGTCAGCCTTTTACAAGAAACCTTATAACAAATTATTAAGGAAATTACTGACTCAATTTAAACAGTACTACCTACTTCTTTCATGCAAAATTCTTTAAATTTATTTTTAAGCATTTTGATCTATTTGGTTTTTTAACAATTACAATTATCGCGAATATAAATGCTATTAATAATTCTGAATTTCTTTAACTTTAAATAAACTCTTTTCTTAATATTGGCTGACAGTCAAACACAATTCACAACATCAAAATAGAACTAGAGGCTCTAAAGAGCCTGTGTCGCTCACCTTGGTCTATGTGAATATTAAACAATGGACACAGATGGATTCATGACAAAATTGTGTTTTGATGATGGTGATGTGTTTGTAGATCTTACTTTACTAAACATTCTTGCTGCTTACAATTATCTCTATCTATAACAGTACTTTCTGTGGAAAATGTTATTGAAAATCTTCAAATTTTAAGAAAATTGTTAAAAATTGACTATGAAGGGCAATAACTCCTTAGGGGGTCAATTGACTATTTTGGTCATAGTGACTTATTTTTAGTTCTTACTTTGCTGTACATTATTGCTGTTAACAGTTTATCTCTATCTATAATAATATTCCAGATAACAAAAAAAAACAGCAAAATTTCCTCAAAATTACCAATTCAGGGGCAGCAACCTAACAACCGATTATCCGATTCATCTGAAAATTCCAGGGCAGATAGATCGTGACCTGATCAACAATTTTACTTCCTGTCAGATTTGCTCTTAATGCTTTGATTTTTGAGTTATAAGCCAAAAACTGCATTTTACCCCCATGTTCTATTTTTAGCCATGGCGGCCATCTTGGTTTGTTGGCCGAGTTACCGGACACATTTTTTTTAACTAGATACCCCAATTATGGCTAAGTTTGGTTAAATTTGGCCCAGTAGTTTCAGAGGAGAAGATTTTTCTAAAAGATTACTAAGATTTACGAAAAATGGTTAAAAATTGACTATAAAGGGCAATAACTCCTAAAGTGGTCAACTGACCATTTTGGTCATGTTGACTTATTTGTAGATCTTACTTTGCTGAACATTATTGCTGTTTACAGTTTATCTCTATCTATAATAATATTCAAGATAATAACCAAAAACAGCAAAATTTCCTTAAAATTACCATTTCAGGGGCAGTAACCCAACAACAGAACGTCTGATTCATCTAAAAATTTCAGAGCAGATAGATCTTGACCTGATAAACAATTTTACCCGGTCAGATTTGCTCTAAATGCTTTGGTTTTTGAGTTATAAGCCAAAAACTGCATTTTACCCCTATGTTCTATTTTTAGCCGTGGCGGCCATCTTGGTTAGTTGGCCGGGTCACCGGACACATTTTTTAAACTAGATACCCCAATGATGATTGTGGCCAAGTTTGGTTTAATTTGGCCCAGTAGTTTCAGAGGAGAAGATTTTTCTAAAAGATAACTAAGATTCACGAAAAATGGTTAAAAATTGACTATAAAGGGCAATAACTCCTAAAGGGGTCAACTGACCATTTGGGTCAGGTTGACTTATTTGTAAATCTTACTTTGCTGAACATTATTGCTGTGTACAGTTTATCTCTATCTATAATAATATTCAAGATAATAACCAAAAACAGTAAAATTTCCTTAAAATTACCAATTCAGGGGCAGCAACCCAACAACGGGTTGTCCGATTCATCTGAAAATTTCAGGGCAGATAGATCTTGACCTGATGAACAATTTTACCCCATGTCAGATTTACTCTAAATGCTTTGGTTTTTGAGTTATAAGCCAAAAACTGCATTTTACCCCTATGTTCTATTTTTAGCCATGGCGGCCATCTTGGTTGGTTGACCGGGTCACCAGACACATTTTTTAAACTAGATACCCCAATGATGATTGTGGCCAAGTTTGGTTAAATTTGGCCCAGTAGTTTCAGAGGAGAAGATTTTTGTAAAAGTTAACTAAGATTTACGAAAAATGGTTAAAAATTGACTATAAAGGGCAATAACTCCTAAAGGGGTCAACTGACCATTTGGGTCAGGTTGACTTATTTGTAAATCTTACTTTGCTGAACATTATTGCTGTGTACAGTTTATCTCTATCTATAATAATATTCAAGATAATAACCAATAAACAGCTGCGCCATGAGCGCATGATACGCCCGACGTCTTGTGTGGAAGTTTTATGCAATAATCATAAATAGTTTCTGAGGAAGTTTTAAGCAATAACCATTTATTGTTTTTGAGACATGGCGGGACATGTGAAACACCCCCCCCCCCCCACCCTGTTTTTTTTTACAAATATCACTAAAATAAAATTTTGAATCAAACCAAAAAGTATACAGATCTTTAAATTAGTATAACAAAGAAGTGTGTACAGTTTCAAGCAATAGTCATAAATTGTTTTTGAGATACGGTGCGACATGTAAAAAAAAAACCTCCCCCTTTTTACACAATACTCAATAACTCAAAAATAAAATTTTGAGTTATCACCAAAAAGTATACAGATCTTTAGATTAATATAACAAAGAAGTGTGTAAAGTTTTAAGCAATAATCATAAATTGTTTTTGAGATACAGCATGACATGTAAAAAAAACCTCCCCCTTTTTTACAAAATACTCAATAACTCAAAAATGAAATTTTGAATCATCACCAAAAAGTATACAGATCTTTAGATTAATATAACAAAGAAATGTGTAAAGTTTTAAGCAATAATCATAAATCGTTTTTGAGATACGGCGCGACATGTAAAAAAAACCTCCCCCTTTTTTAGAAAATACTCAAAAACTCAAAAATGAAATTTTGAATCATCACCAAAAAGTATACAGATATTAAGATTAATATAACTAAGAAGTGTGTAAAGTTTTAAGCAATAATCAAGAAACGTTTTTGAGATACGGTGCGACATGTGAAAAAAAACACACCCCTGTTTTGGTTACAAAGTGCCGTAACTCAAAAAGTTTAAATCTTATTTTCACCAAAAAGTATACAGATCATTTGACCATCATAAGAAACAACTATTTTAAGTTTCATGAGATTTGGATAAGTCGTTCTCAAGTTACGGTGCGACATGTTTACGCCGGACAGATGGACAGACGGACGGACGGACGGACAGACGGACGGACAGACGGACGGACACCGGACATTTGTATACCATAATACGTCCCGTCAAAATTTTGACGGGCGTATAAAAACAGTAAAATTTCCTTAAAATTACCAATTCAGGGGCAGCAACCCAACAACGGGTTGTCCGATTCATCTGAAAATTTCAGGGCAGATAGATCTTGACCTGATGAACAATTTTACCCCATGTCAGATTTGCTCTAAATGCTTTGGTTTTTGAGTTATAAGCCAAAAACTGCATTTTACCCCTATGTTCTATTTTTAGCCATGGCGGCCATCTTGGTTGGTTGACCGGGTCACCAGACACATTTTTTAAACTAGATACCCCAATGATGATTGTGGCCAAGTTTGGTTAAATTTGGCCCAGTAGTTTCAGAGGAGAAGATTTTTGTAAAAGTTAACGACGCCAGACGACGGACGACCTTTGGGCCAGGTGAGCTAAAAAATAATAAAAAATTGCACTAAAAACTGAAATATATTTCGTATTAAATACTAAAACCCTTATGGGACTAGGATCCTTAAAATACATCCAACAATTCCATACTCAGAGTACAATTTTGATTCGTTAATTTCAATCTGCAGTACGATAATCACACTTGAAAGTGGCCTGGGCTCTCTGTCATAAAATTTTACTTAGTACTCACGAGTATAAAAATTTACAGTAAAATCCCCAATTCTGGTTTTCTGATTGGTTGACTTTTTGAAAGTCTTGTGTACAATAATCATGCTTGAAACATTTATGACAGCAGGGCCAGAAATCTTTTGCAACCACAAAAATATGAATAGATAAAAAAAAAAGTATGTTGCTAAGTTACATTATTCATTACATTTATCAATTCTTTATTCATTACATTTATCAATTCTTTATTCATTACATTTATCATACATTTATCAATTCTTTATTCATTACATTTATCATACATTTATCAATTCTTTATTCATTACATTTATCAATTCTTTATTCATTACATTTATAAATTCTTTATTCATTACATTTATCAATCCTTTATTCATTACATCTATCAATTCTTAAAAACATGATGTCAGGGAAAATGTATAGTCAATCTGCTCAACAGAAGCCATGTTTTTCCTGCAAATCTGTACAAAAATATATATTTAGTATTTACAGACTAAATATTGCACATATATAATCACATAATACTTGACTAGGTTAGATATCTATTTAATACAAAAGACAAAAAAAAAATATCTTAATAACTGTAAATTCAGAAATTATTGCAGGGATTTTATTAATGTAAATAAAGTTGAGTTGAAGTATATAAATTTGGTGAGTATAGCGATAATAAGACCTCACCTTCTTATATCTAATACATATATCTGTCTACCAGTTTTCATGTAATCGCAACCACTAATCACCAATTATTTTCCATTTCGAAGGAAAATCACAATGAAAATATGAGTGCAATGTTTTCTGAATTTACAGTACATTTGTACTAATTCTTGAGATACTATTTTCTATGAATAACTAAGATAAAGTTGAATCAAAAGTTTAAATAAAATACAATTATTTAATAGGAGTATACAAAATTTTTAAAATCTAGTATTCATGAATATATAATTATCTCTCAATCAACAAAACTATTGGTATCCATATAAATAGCTACAGTATCAAATTATATAAGTGGATAGGAAGAAATTGGCGAAACATTATCAATTTTGTTTAAGCAGCAACAATATCCCAAAAGGGCCCTGCTGAAACCATCTTTGTTTTTTGTACGTTATCATGCTAATTGGTCAAATATTTTTAATCTTGTTAAACCTAACTTTATTCAAAACTTATACATTAATAAGTATTTTAATTTATCAGATATTTAGGTTAAAAAACATTTACTAAATAAAAATTACTATATTTTTTTGAAAGAAATGAAAAAATCTTACTTGAGAAGAAAACAACTTTAAAAACTATGTAAAATGTGATATAAATATGTTAATTTCACAAAAGCATTATTCAAAAGAAGATTGAGATATGTGCACATATAAATGCTTATAAAGAAATCTAAAATACCATTATACATAACACATTGTTTGCAGCAATATTAAGTATCATATGCTGTTATTTATTGTGGGAATACCAATTTTTGTGAATTTCGTGGGTAAAGGTGATCTGAGAATTTAAATGTTCAACGATGTACAAATTTTCAATAAGCTTGAATGCAGACAAACTTATGACATTAAAACTGAAATTATACAAATTATTTTACTGAGAAAACAATATTTTTTACCTAAAAATATGAAAATTCTTACAAGAATGAAGAAAAAAGTTCCATTTTCAAACCTTGTAAATATCTCATACAAAAAAACTTGCCATTTGAACTTTTTGTAGATTGCAAATATCACAGAAATACATGTGCAACAGAAAAGATATGATATTTTTTTTATACCAAGATACTAAGAGTTCCTAAAAACAAATTTCCCTTTCTGTTCAAATTTTTGTATAATGCCAGAGCTTAAATAAATTAGCTGTAATTTTTTCTTTTAAATTAAATTTCAGAAATTTTATGTGAAATGCAAATTAATTTTAATTCAAAAAGATAAACAAATTATGACTGATCCAGATGAGTTGTTGTCATGGAAATATGGAAGCACCATTTATTTTTTCATTGTTTTTTTCTAATTATTAAATCTATTATTTGATTTACATAAATTCTAAGATAAGACTTTTCTTGTCCATAATAGATACAAAATAAATATACCAGTAGCAAATTCACTGTTTCAGAATCTAATGCATTTTGGGTACTATTTTCAAAAGCATGAAATTACCCATAGTCCTTAAAATTCTGTATCAGCAAAACTGTGTATTGTTTATAATTTCTACTAACAAATCCAGATTATCTATAGATAATCATCATCTTAATTCTGCAACAAAACATTTCAAATGTCAGGATGAACTGTTGTCTTTCCAATCAAAACATTACAAAGATCAAGATGAACTGTTGTCATGCCAATCAAAACAATACAAAGATCTGGATGTACAGTTGTCATGCCAACATGGAAGCATCAGTAATTTGTATTCTGTCTAAATTATACCATTGCACATTATCGCCCTCTAGGTTAATGTTCCGTAACTTGATGTAGACAGCACCTATCAAATTGTTTTCTCCCAACATATCGTGGTCCCATACACTGACTTGTAGAGTCTTCATACGCATATCGTTATCAGACATTTTATATTCAATCTGTAAATAGAATTCAATAGTTAGTTTCATACAAAATGTTTAAAAATACCATTGAAAATCTATTTATCTATTGACATCAAATTAATACCATTGAAAATTTATTTATCTCTTCATATGGGTGGTTTCACAATTTGCAATTAATTCCCATTATATAACTGAATAAGTTTCTATCATTCTATCCTACCTCTCACCCCCAATTTAAGTTCTGCAAATGCAGCTGTGACCTTGACCTTTGACAACAAATTAAATTTGGACCTTTTACAAGGTAACTCGTTAGGTCATTATCAAACAGAGTTTATTGGCTCAAAAGAAACTATAATGTTTTTACATGCAGACACCAGTACTACATTTATACTGTAAACTTGATTTAACCTTTGTAGTTTTTCCTTAGATCAAAGGAGTATGTCCGGTAAGGACCGATTTTGGCCTCAAATTTCAGTTTCATCTGACGAAAAATTTTAACCACTTTTTAAACACTTAAGTGTCTATTTCATATGATACAATTAATTTATGTGAAAGAATTTAACTTATTTAGTCATTAAAAACGATCCGATTCAGGCTCAAATATGAGAAATCTACCAAATATGCGAAAAAATGTCACTTTTCAGATGGTTTTTGTCAAAAACGAAAGTGGCCGCATCCGTGTTCATCCTCAATCTTTATATATGTTATGTATTATCATCAAATACAACTTCCATTTCAATATTTTGGATGAACACAAATGCGGCCACTTTCGTTTTACACGGAAACCGTCTAAAATTTAACTTAAATGCTGGAATTGTGAAGATTTCAGTAATTTAGCATGAATTAATGGTGCTAGTTCTCAATATATGTGCATTGTATTGTCAAATAGAGCCCATATTTATGTAACAGAACCTTTCTACTATCCAATAAATGACTAAAAGTTTACATTTTAACAATTTTGTAAAACTGCTATATTTTGGGGCCAAAAAGAGGTCTTACTGGACCTACTCCTTTATCAATGAATAAAATGACCTATTGTTTCAAAACCAACAGAACTTTGTTGTGCTTAACCAGCTGCCTCATTGATCTGAACCACTTGGTAATACACACACACAGAAAAATATTCACTATATTAAATTAATTTTTGTTGGATACCAATTTGCATACATTTAGTGGGTAGGTACAGGTGATTAATAAATTTAAATGTTCAACAAAATTACAAATTTTCATATAAGGTTGTATGCACACTTTGGTAAAACCTTGAAATCAGATATTCATGAAAACACATGCTGTCCTCTTTCCAAGAAAATACATATCCACTAAAATAAATGAATGAAACTTACAACTTCATTATATGTTGGATGTGTGGAGTCTTTTACAATTTTAGTTTTCCTTTTAGTTTGTTTATCTGGATCTGGTAGGAGGTAAATCTTCACATAGGGACTAGGCAATGTAGAACCACCAGGCTGAAATAGACATATTTGCATATTCATAGAATATTCTAATTAATTAAACCTGAAATATGCACACACAAAAAGTATGAGTTTTTGTTAAATACTCTATCTTTTTCCTATAAAAATGGTTTCAGCCAAATCTTAAAACATAGGAAACCTGAAAATCTGTTGTATACATTGAATAACATAAAATATCAAAATTAATACTGTAATTACAGTGCTACCATAAAACTATCAATATTTTATTTATCCAATATTGATTTGTTTAATAACGGATAAAAGACATCACAATTAAGAAGATAGGATAAAGCTACACTTTAAAGTTTATGAAATGCATACAAATACTTCCACTGTTCAAGAGAAATTTAATTAGTCTTTCTGGTATCAAACCATCTTGGGCAAGGGGGGGAGGGGGGAACAAAAACAACAACAATTTTACTCACCAAGTCTTTTGCATGCATCACCATTATCATTAGAGTACTCTTCTTGTATTCAAGCGACAGCTTCACTTGACCAAATGGGGAGCCTTGAGGGACTAACTGGACTTGACTTTCTGAAATATGATTAAAAAATGCTTCAATTATATTATTTATATGATAATTATAAGATAATTGTAGATAGTCATCTTTTTCTGTAATCATATGAAATTCTATCTTGTAAATTAAAAAAAATCAAAGTTAGTAAGCACCAGAAAAATTTTCCTGTTTTGTATTTTTTTTTTTAAATATGTGTCAAAAATTAAAATGTTGGTGACAATGAAAGATTGTATCCGGTATTATTGCATAGCAATATAATATTTCCCACAGAAAGTAATCAAAAGTTAGCGTGCAATAAATTCCAATATTGCATTAGTGCAATAAATCTTCAAAATTCATGACGTCATCAACAGTCAGGGGCGTTACTTAAACAAGTTATTTTTTTTAATTACTTATATAAGTAATTTTTTATTTTAAAAATAATAAAATTACTTAATAGAGTTATTTTAATTTTCAATAGAAACATAGACTAAATGTAGTCTTCATGATTTTAAACAACATTTTATATCACAAAATAAAGAATTTATCAGATTTGAGAGGAGTATAGAGATAAAGGGTTACTTTGAAAATAATGACAAAAATATTACTTGAATAAGTTATTTTATACATTTTTGAAAAAAATAGCAATTACACTTATCTAAGGCACATATGTAATTGATTTAGGTTACAAATTATAAATAACTTCAGGTCTTAATTAATTCACAAGTATCTATCTATTTATATCAGTCTACCTTCAAGATTTTAGAGGAAAATGATAATTTAATAGTCCCAAGAGACCAATCTTTGACCCAGAAGCGTCGGTATGAAAGATAAGTGAGTCGGAAAGTTAATTAGTGTTTCTGAAGAATTAGTTTTTATATATCAAGGGAAAAATAACCAGATAACTGTGAAAATTATCTAAAGCTAGTAAAATCTGTATTCTTGGACACCTATAAAAATAATATTAAGAAAAATAACTTATATAAGTTATATTTAAATTAGCCTCGTTTTCAACATTACTTGTATAGGTAATTTTAATTGTTACTTGTTTAAGTAATGCCCCTGACTGATCAAGGACAAAATCTTAGTTTAAACCAATTTTTACTTTCAAATATTATATTGCTATACAATAAAAGGGTTATTGCATGAATATTGGTGCATATTGTCCCTCGTAGAACATATATTGCACTCGCAAGCTCGTGCAATATAAAATTCTAATCAGGAAAAATTCCCAAATATTCATGCAATAACCCTATATTATTATTATTAAGGTAAATGCTTTTCCCGTCCTGATTTTCAATGTACATTCTTTTATGACTCCAATGTTCTATGTTCCATTGGTAAGGGCATCATGTCAACCTAAATTTAAAACATATACAAACTGGTTTCATTATTGAAAACAGATAACTGTATTTTACAATCTTGCTACCAAGAAATGTTAGAAAGATCGATATTAAAACCTTGTGACAAACAAAATTGGGCATGTGAAATAAGAAACATATTATTATGATTGTAAAGATGTATGGTTACACCAAAAGGTTATTAATGTTGATAATTTTTTGCTGGAAATTGTTAATAGAATAAAAGGTAGTTTTGTCAGTGAAATGAATGCTTTTTTCAATGAGTCATCAAAGTGTAACTTTTATAGATATATATACACGATCCAGATACTCTACAATTTTACCTACAAAAACCTGTAAACTATGTGTTTAAGCCATATATTAGTAGATATAGATTGTCTGCACACTGCCTTAACATTGAAACTGGTAGATTTTGTAATATTGAAAGAGAAAACAGATTATGTAATACGTGTGATAAAAACATGATTGAAGATGAATACCATTATATTTTAGTATGTGAGAAATATTCTGATATAAGGAAAACATATATAAAACCATATTATTGGAAAAAAACATCTGGTTATAAACTTATACAATTATTGTCTGTTCATAACATCAAAGAGCTTAACAATCTAGGTAAATACCTTTATTTAGCTGATAAGATTCGTTATTCATAATATTATACTTATATTTCATTATTTATATTATTTGTTGTCATTCTCTGTCATTGATACAAACTGTTTGTAATTATAAAACACGTATGTAATTATTCACTGATGCTATTATATTTGTATATGTAAATTCTATAAGCTGTATTGCTTCTGAATAAAAGACTATTATTATTCAAGACAACACTAGCATTAATACGAACACAGTCAAAATTATTTTGGTAATATGTTAATTAATATTGGATCTGATAAACTTGTTATTGTGTTTCATTAGAAGTACAAGTAGTTATGGTTATTTTGAATGAGATCATACAATAATCTCAAGTTGTCTTTAAATTAGATGAATGAGTTGACCAGTGGGCAATCCATGTCAATGATGTCATTGATCAATCTTGAAATAACATAAGCATTGTGATGGGAAAGTGCAGGAATTTGAAAATCTACTATTGCTATGTCAACTTAGCTAACTCACTCACAAATTGAATAATGTAGATTCAAATATTAATGCGTCCAGTTTCTTGGTGAAGAAACATAACTCTTGTCAGGAAAACTAGCAACGCTAGGCTATTACCATCAGAGTCAAAAGCATCTTTATTTAACCGTCACCCTCTGGACCATATAAAAGTGACCTTATAAGAAAGGTGTCTATTGGCTTGAGGAGTGTATAGGTATTTCTAAAGCAGAACTCACATGTTCAAACTCACACAAATTTTTGTTAACACAAATGATTAAGACATGGTGTAAGTACATGTGTATATGTGTATATGTTAAGACACTGTATTGTGAGAGTGTGTATTTATTTTCCATTTATTGTGCAACCATTTTAGCTATGTATGGTCAAGGTGTTGTGTATTTTTTTTAAATGCAATGTGATCACTTATACACAATTTATAAACTATATCAATCCTAACATTTTACTTTCTGATACCTTGATATAGAAAACTATTTAAATACAGTAATAAATCCAACATGCTGAGAAAATTATCAATAATAATTATAGGTCTACCAAAGTTGTTTACAAAATTTCTGAACTGATTTTACATTCATAGTCATGCTAAGAGATACATTTCTGTCATGAGCATAGGAAAATATATGTTGAAATCTATTGCACTAAGTTAATAAAAATTTAAAAACATTTCATATCACTCCACTGAAATAGGAAAACTGTATAAAGAAAAAGAGAAGAATTAGCTTAAGTGAGACATTCCTAGCACACATTATCATGATTGTTAATCATGCACTTCAAAAAATGCAGCATAGCTCTATTCATCATAATCTTATATACGCATTTTCTAAGAAAGCATTAGAACACTTAGAACCTTCATGGCAGTCTTCAGAATAGCCTAAAAGTTAATTACAATAACCTGCATGACAAAAGTGCATATGTAAACAGTGAAAGTAAAGCTGCTGTTGGATGGACCTGGCTAAAACATGATCATAAAATTACCTTTCGGTGAAGGAAGCTCTACAAACATATATCCACAAAATGTATATGCAATTTCTTGTTCTGTTTGAAGGTTGCAAAAAGCATGTTTAAAATTTGATTGATTCATTGATTAGTGTTAAATGCTGCATCAGCGCTTAATGGATATATTATGAAGATTTATAATTTTAACTTGAACAGAAATATAACCATGGTTTCCACTGTTAGATGTTTTACTTCATAATGCGTTACATCTTTATATTGATATTTTGCCTGCCATTCCCAGTATTTTTTACTTATCTTAATGATGTATTCATGATACACATTTGAGTCGATTTGACCAAAAAATTTGTCTATTTTTTTGTATATTGTCAAAGAAAAAGCCAGATGCTGTTTTGCTTGCAAAGAAAAATTTATGTTTTAAAATTAAAATGCAAAAATTAAACAAATTAAGAAGCATAGTTTTGCTTTATTATTTTAAAAAAAGAAGCAAATACATGTACTTTTAAAACCAGATTCAGCATCTATAGAAAAAAAATAAAATAAATGAAAGCAAGACAAAAATTCTGTGAAACAATTAAGTACTATCCAAATTAGAAAAGATCAAAAACATCTTGGCAAAATCAATTTCATCTGTAAACTAAAGCTATAATGACTTCCAAATAATGTACTATCTACATGCAATAAAATATGTCAACTTTTCTAATCAATAAATTTGTTTACAACTTATCATGTCAATTTAATACCAGTACCTCTGAATTTCTGTATCCCAAGATTTTCTTTTTGAGCCTCTTGTTCATCTCTGAGCAATGGATGGAAGAATGTATAAACAATATCGCTCTGAAAAAGTAAATATGTCATGTTTATAAATGTTTTGCTACATAGTTGCCTAACTAACACTATTTTAAACCAGATGCTCCGCAGGGCGTAGCTTTATACGACCGCAGAGGTTGAACCCTGAACGGTTGGGGCAAGTATGGACACAACATTCAAGCTGGATTCAGCTCTAAATTTGGATTGTGATTAAATAGTTAACACAGCATAGGTTTCTGACACAGAATGAATGTGTTCTAATGAACTTAAAATTTTTGTTTTCTCTTAGAGCAATTCACTATGCTGTTGAATATTAATCCTCTCAAAAAAATGTTTGAAGAAATTTTCTTTTTTATTTATGAAATTTCAAATGAGAAAAATTGAACCCAATTTTTTTAATCACATCCCCCTTTCCCTTATTCCAAAACTAATCTCAATTAAAATTTCTAATGGAGTTTGCAACAATAACTACTCATTTAAATACATCATAAAATATTAAGATGTAAAAAAACTGCTTGTTATCACTGAATGGTAAAGATTATTTTAATTTATCAGTTGGTAGTAAAAAGTGAATATACATTGTATATTGTATATAACAAAGATTTAAGTTGATTCTGGACAAAGAAAGATAACTCCAATTAAAAAAAATCTTGCTATTGCACAATATTTTGCAATTAGATATTTCTTGCTTACTATTCTGGACAAAGAAAGATAACTCTAATTAAAAAAAAATTTGCTATTTCACAATATTGTGCAATTAGATATTTCTTGCCATTGCGCAATACTGTGCAATTGAAAAGACTTGCTATTGCACAATACTTAATATAATAATTTTAGATCCTGATTTGGACCAACTTGAAAACTGGGCCCATAATAAAAAATCTAAGTACATTTTTGGATTCAGCATATCAAAGAACCCCAAGATTTCAATTTTTGTTAAAATCAGACTAAGTTTAATTTTGGACCCTTTGGACTTTAGTGTAGACCAATTTGAAAACAGGACCAAAAATGAAGAATCTACATACACAGTTAGATTTGGTATATCAAAGAACCCCATTTATTCAATTTTTGATGAAATCAAACAAAGTTTAATTTTGGACCCCGATTTGGACCAACTTGAAAACTGGGCCAATAATCAAGAATCTAAGTACATTTTTAGATTCAGCATATCAAAGAACCTAACTGATTCATTTTTTGTCAAAATCAAACTAAGTTTAATTTTGGACCCTTTGGACCTTAATGTAGACCAATTTGAAAACGGGACCAAAAGTTAAGAATCTACATACACAGTCATGACAGTTAGATTCGGCATATCAAAGAACCCCAATTATTCAATTTTGATGAAATCAAACAAAGTTTAATTTTGGACCCTTTGGGCCCCTTATTCTGTTGGGACCAAAACTCCCAAAATCAATACCAACCTTCCTTTTATGGTCATAAACCTTGTGTTTAAATTTCATAGATTTCTATTTACTTATACTAACGTTATGGTGCGAAAACCAAGAAAAATGCTTATTTGGGTCCCTTTTTTGGCCCCTAATTCCTAAACTGTTGGTACCTAAACTCCCAAAATCAATACCAACCTTCCTTTTGTAGTCATTAACATTGTGTTTAAATTTCATTGATTTCTATTTACTTAAACTAAAGTTATTGTGCGAAAACCAAGAATAATGCTTATTTGGGCCCTTTTTTGGCCCCTAATTCCTAAACTGTTGAAACCAAAACTCCCAAAATCAATCCCAACCGTTCTTTTGTGGTCATAAACCTTGTGTCAAAATTTCATAGATTTCTATTAACTTAAACTAAAGTTATAGTGCGAAAAACCAAGAAAATGCTTATTTGGGCCCTTTTTGGCCCCTAATTCCTAAAATGTTGGGACCAAAACTCCCAAAATCAATACCAACCTTCCTTTTGTGGTCATAAACCTTGTGTTAAAATTTCATAGATTTCCATTCACTTTTACTAAAGTTAGAGTGCGAAAACTAAAAGTATTCGGACGACGACGACGACGCAGACGACGACGCAGACGACGACGCCAACGTGATAGCAATATACGACGAAAAATTTTTCAAATTTTGCGGTCGTATAAAAATACTTTAAGTTTATTCATAGGGATACAGAAAAGTCCATGGGTTCAATTTTTGCTGTTTATTTCTAGGCAATATTCGGTGCATTTTAATTGTTCTTGTTTAAATAAAAGATGAGATTTTTTTTGCAGCTCATCTATTGTACTGGCAAAATTATCTATTATAATATTTATACACCTTGAAGTAAAGCTTTCCTAGTAAAATTGAAACAAAGAGTTGAAATCATTGCTGTTTTTATTTGGTGACCTTTTTGCATTATGTATTAAACGTCTGAATTTTTCATAGTTACCTCAGATATTTCTGCAGCCTTTGTCCATAAATCTTGTAAAAAGTTTTCAATTTCTTTTTTCCTTATTTCTGCTACAGCTTTAATGTGAGATCTGCCCCAAATTACTCTGTAAATAAATAATTACAAAATAATAAATAAATATGTCAGGAGCCTGTAGTTCAGTGGTTGTTGTAGGTTCATATTTTTTTTTCTTTCGTAAATTGTTTTGTTGTAAATTATACTGTTGGTTTTTCAATTGAATAGTTTCATATTTTTTATGTTGGGGCCTTTTGAAGCGGACCCCAAGGTATGGGTTTTTCTCATTGTTGAAGGCCGTATGGTTGCCTATAATTGCTAACATCCATATTATTAATATTTCAACTTTAGTAGAAAGTTGACTCATTGATAGTCAAACCACATCTCCTTTCTTTTATATTGGATATTTTTTGGGTGTTATTTCCGCAATAGGGTAATAATATGATAACATCAAATACAATATAGACTTTATGATTTAGAATGTTGCAACCTGCCCCAATTTAGAAAATAAAAAAAAAATATCTCTGCAAATTCTGAATTCACAGTCTTACATATTTTTTAACATTCTATGATCTTACTTGCTAGACAGGTGTGGCCATGGTATCAACGGGAACATCTCTATCAATTTATTTCTAAATTCTACAAATTCTGAAAAATGACGGAAGACATAGCTTGGCACTTTCTGATTATCTCTCTCAACTCTCAGGATAAATATCTGTAATCAAATACAACATATACGGTTAATAAATCTAATCTGCACATACGCTTTTTTTTTAAAAAAAGACTATATCAATGATTATATTACAAGCCAACTGTCAATAGGTGCAAGAGATGAAAATCTTCAAATGTGGGAAAATAAATGGTTATAAGATTCTGGTATAATTACGCACATTTTAAGTAAAACTTTAGATTGATTGTTTGGTGTTTAATAAAGATTTTTAGCACAATTTTGGTATTTCGTGGAGATCAGTTTTTTTGGTGGAGGAATTCCAAGCTGGAGTGTCAGGAGAGAACCACCAGTCTATGGTAGGAAAACTGACAATCCTAGTCAATTATTAAAGATGGCAGCTCATGCACTGCGGGATTCAAACTCACAACCGCAGTGTTGAATGGTTAGAGATTTAGTGGTTTGACTACTTAGATGACTGGAATACCATGAAAAATTCAGATCATCATTCACAGATTCCTTATTTTAACACATGTGTTGTGAAAAAAAAGAAGAGCTTAATATGATTATGTCTTGTTGATTTGTACCATGCCCACTTTCAATTTATCGTATATATTATTATTCAAATCAAAATCAAATATATTGATTTGATTTGATTATTATTCTATTATTCATCACCAAGATTAACATGATAAGTGTACTTACATAATGTCTTTCTGGAGTATATCGTTTCTGGTAACTATGGACTTCAACTTTACTTATTTTACCATCTGTGTTTAAACTGTAAAACAAGCAAACATAAAATATACTTATGAATCACCACACAAACAAATATTCTTGCATTTAAAAATAGGTTTTATACTAAGCAAGACACTTCTGTAATAAATGCTATCCCAACTATATAATAAGCTTCTTAGAATAATAATAAAATTTAAGATGCAACTTGGTGCCACTTTGTTTCACTTTTCTACCATATATTATGCAATTTTATTGAAAATGTTAATTCTGAGACTTTGTTAATTCCTTTGACCAAGAAAAAGATATATGAGAAACTAAACATTCAGATTTTTCTTTCAGGTATATATCATGTGCAAGTTTATTGAAAAGATATGTTTTTACAATTCAATTCTGAGAAATAGTAGTCTTTTTTCCTTTTTTCTGTTCTTACAATTACTTTGCCTCCAAATTTATAGAGGTATGTAACATAACAACAAATCACAATTATTCCACAAATGTCATTGAAAAAAAGAGAAAAAGAATATTTTGTCAGATCTTCCAAGAAAAGCATGGACAGATGGTCTGCATTAAAATCAGAATAGCTCAGAAAAGCTCATATTGCATCCCCATCACTAGAAACAGTAACCTAGGCAGTAAAAAATTAGATGATTATCAAGAATAATGTTTAAAATTTTACTAGCCATTCAAATTTTGTATTGTTTGGAAACAATTACCTAACAGTAACAAAGAAAAAGATCCTCAAGAGTATACTAGCTGTAAATGTACTAGAAAATATGTTCTTAAGTACACATAGTACTAAATGCATGAGAACATTTGTTCCAAACGTTTATGAGATACAGAAAGTACAAGTCCATACACTGATGCAGAACATGCAAGTATGTTACAGCATAAGTCCATTTTTTGTATGTGGTCATTTAAAAGTGTTAGTTTAAGAATTGGTTATATTTTGTTTTGGAAATCAAAACTTTATTTGTTGAAGGCCGTACAGTGACCTATAGTTGTTAATGTCTGTGTCATTTTGGTTCTTTGTGGATAGTTGTCTCATTGGCATTCATACCACATCTTCTTTTTTATATTTACATTTGAAAGTTTTAAGAGTAAGGAAAGTTATCTAAGTCTACCTTTGATATTTTTCAAGGCTTTTATAACCAAATAAATAGAATAGACCTCTTGTAAAATATAAGTTCCACATAAATGATATATGTTGTAAAAGTATTCACCTTTTATTTTTATGTGTTCATTTATTTGTATGTAATTTATTTGTATGTGTTAATTTATTTGTATGTGTTAATTTATTTGTATGTGTTCATTTATTTGTATGTGTTAATTTATTTGTATGTGTCCATTTATTTGTATGTAATTTATTTGTATGTGTTAATTTATTTGTATGTGTTAATTTATTTGTATGTGTTCATTTATTTGTATGTGTTAATTTATTTGTATGTGTTAATTTATTTGTATGTGTTCATTACAGTAGAAATATTTGGTCAATATATAGCACATTTAAGGAACAACAGTGCTGTAGTTGAAGAGCAGTTTAGCTGGCAATATGAATCATTGCCAGTAAAATATATATTTGTGACCGTCAACTCTCTTATTGATGTCTGCAACTATTCAACTGCAGAACAATATTCATATTCTTGAGCATCACAAAAAAACAGAAGAAGTTAGAAAGTATGATATGTCATCATTCCCTTATTCCAGCTTAAAACAAAGAACTGTTCATGCTGAGAGACTCAAACTTCTTGATACCTGCTTGGAGATATTGCTGTAACAACTTTCTGAAAACTACAGTTGTAGGACATTTGATTCATTATTGTATTTCTTAAACAAATCTCGAAATTATCAAATCAACTTTAATACAAGATTTCTCATTTTTATCACTCTTCAGGGAGTTATGTCTATCTGAACTCCTATCAATCATTTAGAATGTACAGCTGCATATTTTAAATCTAACCTGTAGGCTTTAAAATATGGATTGCCTTTGTGCAAATTGAAATTAGCCTATTATTTTATTTTTTAATTGATGTTACAATCTTGCTATCATTTTTGTTATTCTGCAGGTCAACTGATGCATCCACGCTCTCATTGACTAGACTTGATGTACCTTTCATAGACATTTTCCCTCTGTAATCATTTGATCTGGATGTTTTTATTCTTTAATCATCTTTTTACACAGACCTTTAGTTTGAAATTTTGGGCTACCATTTTCTGGTGTTCAGCTAAGTTAATAATTTTCTATTTAGAAAATTATGGTATTTTCACCTTTTACATTCGATGGTTGTACCATACATGTGACACGTTCCTTATTTTTCGTATACAGAAATAAAATGTATCGATAAAGTATACCAACCTGTAAGTTTTAGGTACAAATGATAAAAGAGCACCTTCCTGATGGCTGGAAAATTTGAGCTGAGCTAGGTTGTGTATGAAGAAATTAAACTGGACAAACACAGACTTCAGACTCTCTTCTATCATTCTGTGGAAAAAAAATAATACATTTCATTATTTTATAACATTTGATTAAAAAGTTCTGTATCTGCAATAAAAATATGTATGAATATATAACATAATTGGGAATCATGTTTATCAGATGTTTCGTAGATAAATAGATGAGATCTGAACTGAGGTCTCACAAGGTGACTTTGAATAAAGTATGTGATATTGATAATGATAAAGATGTCCAATTTTTCTTTTAATATGATATGGTACTTTTTTTAATTTTACTTAAATCCCAACTTATGAATTTAATACCCTTTACATTACATACAAAATTGAAAATGATTACAGCAATACCTGTTAATACACCAATCTTGAGATTTTTTATGAATTACAAAAAAAATAGTTCTCCTGAGGGCAATCATCAAAAGCGTTATCAAACAAATCGGTTTACTGTAACATGCTATTCAAGATCCAGCATGAACTTATAGATATAGACCGTCACCAATATTTGACGCCGAATGATAACCGGACCAGAGGTAAAAACCGCTTCTTCCAAGAAAGAACAAGTACAGACACCTACGGCCAATCTTTCTTCCTGAGGACAATCAGGGACTGGAACAACCTATCAACAACAGTTACAGCGACCAACACCGTTGAGGGATTCAGAGCTGCCCTGAAGGCATGCTCTGAAAGGAAGTAGGAAAACCAGTTGTAAATAATTTTAATTGTATATTTTTCTGCGAACGTTTTAAATGTAATTTGTAAATAGCCAAGAGAAATCTTTCTGTGTTGCCCGACACTGCGTAAAGTTTTCGCGCGGAACCATTAACATTCAGCAATGAATCCGGTTCCTTACCTGGAAGAAGAAGAACATAATAACACAAGCATTGTGATGGAAAAGTGCATGAATTAGAAAGTTGTCTATGATAGCCTAGGTCTGATCTGAAATTCATTGAATGACAATATTGACTTTTTATTGTGAATATAAAAGTTGTAATTACGGTAAAGAATCCAATATTTCTCATCTTATAAAATAACCCTTTTAAATGCATTTGCACATAATCTGAATGCTTTGTACAATACCTGGTAAATATAGCCGAGGCCTGAACTGATGTCTGACTGGGTAACAGTACTCTCTGTATATATCTAGCTGCATCTTTATGGATACCTGGGATACCAGATTTGGACAACTGAAAATTTAAACAAATGTTTCAAATTGGTGTCTATACAATATGCCAGGATTTTAAGGAATCTCTATATTCTAAAGAATTTTATTTCAAAAACCCGCCACCAATACCACACTCCCAAAATAATACATGTAATAAAAAAGAAATAATTAAAAACTGAACTGCTCATGTACCTGTCATTGAACAGACACAAGCACATGTGGCGGATCTAAATAGGCTTTTTAACAGATTTCTTCTAAATCATTTGGTTTATGGTGGGGAGTGCTCATTGGCAATCATACCACATTTTCGAATTTGTATAATCAAGTATTCGACATTCATATGCATATTTATATGGTTTGAAGCACTATTATGAGAAATTCATTGTACAAGACAGGATTTTATAGTAGCTGTATGGGAGATCTAAATATATCATAAATGCTACAACTCAACATTACCAAACTACAGATGAATATGAAATCAAATCCTTTTCATAGTGCTTGACATATTGTAGTGCCTAGTTATCTTAAAATAAATATTGATATACCAGTATTGAAAAACCGAACATTTAAAAAAATTGAATAAATAAGTAGTTAAACAACTACTTACAAGAGCAAACAAATTAAGGAACAGATTGGTATTCTTTCTAAGGATATTGAAGGCTTGACAACACATATCAACAAACTCTTGAAATTTATTGTTTTGTTTTTCACCATTGTTGATGACATAGGCCATGTCAGATGTCAGCACAAATGGAACTCGATCTCTGGAAATAAAACATACAAATACTTTGAAACTATGACAATGTTTTACGATTTTCGTAGATTGAGGAATTTTTTTATCCTCATGGATATTTGATTTTGTGGTTTTAACAAAGTCTGCTCATTATGTATTCACCTGTCCCAATTCAAGTGCTTGTAATTCAGTGTTTGTCGTTTGTTGCTGTGTATCATATTTGCTTTTCGTTGATTTTTTGTGCATAAATTAGACTGCTAGTTTTTACTTTTGAACCGTTTTACATTTGTCATTTCAGGGACTTTTAAAGACTATTCAGTATGGGTTTTGCTCATTGTTGAAAGTCATCAGGATGACCTAAAGTTTTTAATTTCTGTGAAATTTGGTCTCTTGGCGAGAGTTGGTCTCATTGACAATCATATCTAAGCCTAATGTAGTCTGTACAGCGTTGGATTGGTTTCTATGTCATCAAAAGAAGTACATTTGTCGTTGATCCATCTATCAGTAAACCATCATCGTAGGTAGCAGGTAATGGTGAGCTTACCCAGCACGTTCTTTCAGTTATAATGACTGAGACGTGACTGATGGTAATGTGTTATTTATATACTATATATTTTAGTTATCAATTTATAAAAGTTTTTTTAAAAAGCTTGTTATCATGAAACAGAATAGCAATCATCCTCAACCCTCACTGTAATAACACCAAAGTTATCTTACTATCTAATTGAGGATTTCAGCAAACCAGGTGCTCCGCAGGGCGCAGCTTTATACGACCGCAGAGGTCGAACCCTGAACAGTTGGGGCAAGTATGGACAAAACATTCAAGCATGATACAGCTCTGAATTTGGATTGTGATCAAATTTTTGACATTACATGGTTTTTTTTACACAAAACAAATGCCAAGATTTTACAAATCAATTAAAGATTTCTTCTTCAAACTTTTTAAATCTAAAATTAAATAGTTGACACAGCATAGGTTTCTGACACAGAATGAATGTGGTCTAATGAACTTAAAAGGTTTTTTTTGCCTTTGAGCAAATCACTATGCTGTTGAATATTAATCCTCTCAAAAAAATGTTTGAAGAAATTTTCTTTTTATTTATGAAATCTGAAATGAGAAAAATTTAACCCCCCCCCCCCCTTTTTTTTCACATCCCCGTTTCCCTTTTTCAAAACTGATATCAATTCAAATTTCTAATGGAGTTTGCAACAATAACTACTCATTTAAATACATCATAAAATATTAAGATGTAAAAAAACTGCTTGTTATCACTGAATGGTAAAGATTATTTAAATTTATCAGTTGGTAGTAAAAAGTGTATATACATTGTATATTGTATATAACAAAGATTTAAGTTGATTCTGGACAAAGAAAGATAACTTCAATTAAAAAAAATTCTTGCTATTGCACAAATAGGATATTTCTTGCTTACTATTCTGGACAAAGAAAGATAACTCTAATTAAAAAAAAAATTGCTATTTCACAATATTGTGCAATTAGATATTTCTTGCCATTGCACAATACTGTGCAATTGAAAAGACTTGCTATTGCACAATACTTAATATAATAATTTTAGATCCTGATTTGGACCAACTTGAAAACTGGGCCCATAATCAAAAATCTAAGTACATGTTTAGATTCAGCATATCAAAGAGGCCCAAGAATTCAATTTTTGTTAAAATCAAACTTAGTTTAATTTTGGACCCTTTGGACTTTAATGTAGAATTTGAAATTTGAAAACAGGACCAAAAATGAAGAATCTACATACACAGTTAGATTTGGCATATCAAAGAACCCCAAGGATTCAATTTTTGATGAAATCAAACAAAGTTTAATTTTGGACCCTTTGGACCTTAATGTAGACCAATTTGAAAACTGGACCAAAAAAACTTCAATAATCAAGAATCTAAGTACATTTTTAGATTCAACATATCAAAGAACCCAACCGATTCATTTTTTGTCAAAATCAAACTAAGTTTAATTTTGGACCCTTTGGACCTTAATGTAGACCAATTTGAAAACGGGACCAAAAGTTGAGAATCTACATATACAGTTAGATTCGGCATATCAAAGAACCCCAATTATTCAATTTTGATGAAATCAAACAAAGTTTAATTTGGGACCCTTTGGGCCCCTTTTTCCTAAACTGTTGGGACCAAAACTCCCAAAATCAAAACCAACCTTCCTTTTATGGTCATAAGCCTTGTGTTTAAATTTCATAGATTTGTATTTACTTATACTAACATTATAGTGCGAAAACCAAGAAAAATGCTTATTTGGGTCCCTTTTTGGCCCCTAATTCCTAATCTGTTGGGTCCTAAACTCCCAAAATAAATACCAACCTTCCTTTTGTGGTCATAAACATTGTGTTTAAATTTCATAGATTTCCATTTACTTAACCTAAGGTTATTGTGCAAAAACCAAGAAAAATGCTTATTTGGGCCCTTTATTGGCCCCTTATTCCTAAACTATTGAAACCAAAACTCCCAAAATCAATCCCAATCTTTCTTTTGTGGTCATAAACCTTGTGTCAAAATTTCATAGATTTCTATTAACTTAAACTAAAGTTATGGTGCGAAAACCAAGAAAATGCTTATTTGGGCCCTTTTTGGCCCCTTATTCCTAAAATGTTTGGACCAAAACTCCCAAAATCAATACCAACCTTCCTTTTATGGTCATAAACCTTGTGTTAAAATTTCATAGATTTCTATTCACTTTTACTAAAGTTAGAGTGCGAAAACTAAAAGTATTCGGACGCCGGACGACGACGACGACGACGACGACGCAGACGCCAACGTGATAGCAATATACGACGAAAATTTTTTCAAAATTTGCGGTCGTATAAAAACATTTACAGAAAACTAACCATACCTTTTAATATTTCCAAACATTTGAGCATCACCGAGGAATTTGTTGAAGTCTATATGGAACATGTGACCCGACTGTTTTAACATGATATTGTCATTATGTCGATCACAGATTCCAAGTACGTAGGTAGCTACACAGTAGCCTGCACATGATCTAGTGAAATTTTCTACTGCCTAAAAATAAAAATACAAAATATTACATAACTATAGATCTAATCGTTATTTTGAATTTTGCAAGATTTGACCTAACTGACTTGATTTTGTGCCGCAATATTGAACATTTTTCTTTTGTGTTTAAATTTTACAGGAATGTGTGTCATATATGCTATAATAAAAAACAAAATGCAATAACTTGTATTAACAAATACAAAATGTTATACAGAAGTATCAGATGAAAAATTCGGGTTAAGTGTCCTTTAAAAAATAAATGTTGCAAAATTAAAAAGGTGTTTTCCTCAAGTGACTTAAAAGAAATTACTTTGTCTTTTCATGTGTGGAAAATGTTTTGGTTTATATGGTGTTTCCTCTTTATTCAAATCCCTGAAGTTTGTTTTTGCTTATTATGACACTGTGTAGAGAACCATTGTTGCCAGGTTTATTTTAATTCAAGTCTGCACCTCTAGCCACAAGTCCTATGCCCCAGACAAGTAAAATTTAATTTTGACTAGTAAGTTTTTGCACTTCTTTGATTAAACACATAAGAAAGTGTTGGAATATTGGACTTCAAACTAGTAGCAGGAAAAATATTTGGTGCAGACAGTAGTTCTATAATTGTTATCTCAAAATTTGGAATAATTGATTAAATAAGTTCTCCAGTTACTACAAACAAAATCTTACCTTCTGATATTCTAGTTCTGTTGGATTATGTTTCTGTAACCACTCTTTGATTGGTCGATCTTTAAATGACCCTGTGACCCCAGAGGATACTTGTATTTTTCGTAAAGTGTCAGATTCTGTTACTATTTCTACCATTCCTGGAAATAAAACAGTAAAACTGATTTTTTTTGGGAAACCTAAATTGTGACCTCTTTCAACAGGTTTTATATCGTATCCTTATCAAGTACAAAGATATAAAAAAAATAAATACAGGTAATATTATTTATATAATATTTTAAGATATTCAACAAATATACATGTATGTCAATTTGTTAAAAACAATAAATATGATTTTAACACCAAATTGGAATAGACTACTGTTTTAAAAAATCATGTATCAAATACACATTTAAGTAGTTTAGCTGAACATTACTTATAATATTCATAATAATAAGGTTCCGTTCACCAATATACAAAGATGAGTTTTAAATAAAAAGCTTACTTTGTCGTTAAAAAATGCAAACTACCTTGTCCATCTCAAAACAAATGGCAAATTTTATTTTTTGGCAAGGAATGATTTCAAATTAAGATGTGCTTATTCTTCATCAAGCAGGGAACACCAGAAAAAGGTCAGTTATAGTGTTAGAATACTATAAATTCAAAGATTATTGTGTGCATTTATTATTGTGACTTTGCGATTTTAGACTTAAATTTGAAAAATCATGTTTAATTCAAATAAAAAATTTCAAAATAAGAATTTAAATTATTGCGATTATGACCCTGTCACATTTTTAGCAATAATAAAAATATCACAATAATTTCTAAATTTACAGTAATGTGACTGTGTAAGTTGATAGATTTTGGTTGGCTTTTTTTCTTCTTTCTCTCTGGGTGCTGTCTCACTACGGTATACAACACCAACTATTTTGATTAATAATCACATAATTAGCAATACACTATTATATTACCCTTTTTAGGTCCTGTAGCAAGACAAGAAAAAGTAATCATTTTAAGATCTAATCCTTGTTTTAACCACAATCTGTCCATAATCCTAATCATCTGTAGGGTTAACATGTCTTGTCGTAAATCATCACCAACCTACAAACAAACAAAATTAGTGTCATTATTATGCAAAATTAAGTTATACAGAAATAACTGTTTAGTGTCTTTATATATCAGATTTATTTGTAAGAGGCTGAGAAACAGGTGTAATGCGAGCTCCAGTGAAAACATACAGCAATTAATTTTTTATTTTTTTTCCTCATCCAAATCGTTATTTGTTTTTGAATAAAATCGACATGACTAAAACACAGACTGCAATAAAAAGCTAAATTGAACTGTAATAAAAACAGTAATTTGACATAACTGTTCGCTTGCAGCAGACACAGGATACCAGTAGACTATATATGTCTAGTATAGGTTTAATGCTTCATGCTATCTGTACACATGTATCAGTAGAGTAGAAAGGTCGATTGCAGGATAGATCTGTTTATTCAAAGAAAAATCAGTGAAAACCAGTTACAAATTCAAAGCAAGTTTTAAAACCAGATTTAATCCACCATTTTCTACATAAGAAAATGCCTGTACCAAGTCAGGAATATGTCAGTTGTTATCCATTCGTTTGAGTTTGTGTTTGAGCTTTTCATTTTGCAATTTGATTAGAGACTTTCCATTTTGAATTTTCACCAAAGTTTAGTATTTTTGTAATTTTACTTTTGCCCATCATGTCGGGTCCAAATCTTATAATAATTTGTGTCTAATCATAATACAACCAATATGTCTTTATATATATTCCTTTATCAATGAATAATCTTACCTTAAACATAGAGTAAACAGGATCAGCATGCTCCTTGGAATTCTTAAACACAAGTTTTAATGGAACGGCATTGGAATTAAAATATGAACATGACTGAAATGAAAAAAACATATTGAACTTATTATCATCTTAAATATACTGGCAAATAATAAAATTTGCTTGGTCATTTATTGAAATATGGTTCCAATATATTACAATTATATATACAGAATTATTTGCAGATTCAGAATTTTCTTGTTTTGCAGTACATTTTAAAACAAATTAGACTTTTTCAACATCTTTACTTATTACATACAAAGACGTTTTTTATTATTCCACTGCATGTTGATTTTGATAGTGAAATCAATATTTGATTGGTTGAAACATTCACACATGACTTCGAACAAAACTTCATATTCACTTCTGAATATCAAATCCCATCTGACATGTCAGGACTAAATCGTGTACGGGAAATAAATGTATAATATTCTATTAGTAAATGCAACTCCCATGTTCTCCAATACTTACTTTCAGATCAAGACCACAAACTGATATACCAGGGTTGTAAGGCATCAAAACGTCTCCTTTGTCATGGAATAACTCATATACAGTTTGTAATTCTCTTTTTAGTGTATTCTGAAATAAAAATTAAAAACTTAGGAAATATCTTATACAGCATCAAATACCTAGTAGTAAATTGTATATGTAATATAATCAATGACAATCCTGCTTTGTCAGCCATCAATGATAATTGATATCAGTCACAGTTGCAAAGGCTTTATCAAACCCCTAATATGTAAACGTCATTTATTATATAGAAAATAATACATGGCAAAATCCGTATCATATGTTGTATCATCCCGAGACACCAATATCAGCCCAAGGGCCTTTAGGCCGGAGGGATGATATTGGTCGAGGGTGATACGGCATGTGATATGGATTTTGCCATGTTTTATACGCTTTATCATATATTTCAACAGAAGAGTATTATATTATATGAACTGTTTTCTGATCCATAGCACTGGGTTACCTTCAGTTCTACTTTTGTTTTGTTTCAAAGGCCTTAAAAGAACTGCTCAATTACTTATCCGAAGCACCTAGGTTACCTTTAATACCATTTGCGTGCTGTTGTTTTAAAAATATTTTGTTTATTATTGTATTTTTTTGTGTGTTTTGTATTTTTTAAAGTTCCATTTAGTGTGCCAAAAAATATGAAAACTTGACGTTCGTGACGTCACATACCAAACAATGACGTCATTCAATTAATTGCGTCACGCCCGAGGGACCGTTCTATTGGACCTGTTTTGAGGAAAATTTTTCTTAAGCAAAAAAAAACAAAACTGACTTTATGTAAAAAAAAAAAAAAAAAAGTAGGGTGTGATAAAGGGTTGGGGTGTGATAAAGGGTAGGAGTGTGATAAAGGGTATGCGATAAAGGGTGCGCATGAAAGTTGCGCGATGTGGATTAAACAGCAGGCTATTTATCAAATATGCAAAACTACTGTATTTACTACTAAACATATGATAAATACTTTGTAGTAAATAGAGATGAATTGCATATGTAATACGGTCAATGTCATTCTGTTGTATCAACTACCAGCAATGATATCAACCCTAAACCAATATAATCCCTCGAGTAAGATTCTTGGGCTTACATTGATGTCTCGGGTTGATACAGATGTGAAAATGAACTAGTGGCTCTCAAGAGCCTGTGTCGCTCACCTTGGTCTATGGGCATATTAAACAATGGACACAGATAAATTCATGACAAATTGTGTTTTGATGATGGTGATGTGTTTGTAGATCTTCCTTTACTGAACATTCTTGTTGCTACAATTATCTATATCTATAATGAACAGTAATTACAGTGGAAAATATTTTCTAAAAATTTACAAAAATTTATGAAAATTGTTAAAAATTGACTATAAATAACTCCTTAAAGGGTCATTTGAAAATTTTGGTCATGTTTGACTAAATTGTAGATCTTTCTTTGCTGAACATTATTGCTGTTTACAGTTTATCTCTTTCTATAATAATATTCAAGATAATAACCAAATACTGCAAAATTTTATTTTAAATTACTAATTTGGGGTCAGAAACCCAAAAAGGGATTGTCTGATTTGTCTGAAAATTTCAGGGCAGATAGATCTTGACAATTTAGTACCGGGTCAGATTTGCTCTAAATGCTTTGGTTTCAGAGATTTAAGACAAAATCTACATGTCACCCCTATGTACTATTTTTAGCCATGGCGGCCATCTTGGTTGGTTGGCCAGTTCATGCCACACATTTTTTAAACTAGATACTCCAATGATGATTGTGGCCAAGTTTGGTTAAATTTGGCCCAGCAGTTTAAGAGGAGAAGATTTTTGTAAAAGTTAACGACGACGGACGACGACACCGGACGCCAAGTTATGGGAAAAGCTCACTTGGCCCTTTGGGCCAGGTGAGCTAAAAAGCCATATGATATACTTTAATATTTACTCAGTATCAGTCATGGTTACAAAGGCTTTATCAAACCCCTAATACGTATTCTGTTATGTGACATGAAAAACATTGAGGCACAAAATATTTGTCATGTATATAATAAAGGCCTTTAAATTTTCAATATCACACACCATATCAACCCTGAACTTATATAATCCCTTGTGCAGGCAAGGGATTTACTTACATCTTTGTCTTTAGATACTTGGACTTTTTCTGACGTTTGTGTCAGACATTTAACCATTTCTTCCTGTTTTTTAAACTCTTGATACAGAGCATCTCCAGCCACACTGACAAGTGCCACAAACATTAACTCGTATCGTCTTTTATATCCCTGGTCTTGAGCCGCACCTTTTAACAACCTATAAGTATTGAATGATATATCAATGCCCCTGCAACCCAGTGGTTGTCATAAGTTGTAAATCATTTAAAATTAAGGGAAATATCTTCTTTATGCTAAGCTTATGTCTGATTCCTTGTCTGGATTTTTCTAAGCCAAGGGTCCTTTTGAGTTTGATTAAGTCTGGTTTTACACATTAGATTTTCAAATATTATGGCCTTGGTCATCACTGAGGAGACATTATCTGACGAAATGCACAGTTGGTGTCGTAAAATTGGTACAGTTTATGTAATTGTCCTCTACCATATTTGTAATTGTCCTCTACCATATTTGTAATTGTCCTCTACCATATTTGTAATTGTCCTCTACCATATTTGTAATTGTCCTCCATATTTGTAATTGTCCTCTACCATATTTGTAATTGTCCTCCATATTTGTAATTGTCCTCTACCATATTTGTAATTGTCTGTCCTCTACCATATTTGTAATTGTCCTCTACCATATTTGTAATTGTCCTCTACCATATTTGTAATTGTTCTCTACCATATTTGTTTTTTGTTAAGGAAGTTCGCTTATTTTTCTAAGATTTTCAGAATCCTCTAATTTTATACATTTGAATGCCTTAAAAAAATTTGCCCATTGACCCTCATTTTTTTTGTTATATCTTTTACATGTATAATAATAAGCCATCTGTAAAAGTCTTATAAAATTTATAATTATTTTTTAATAGTTTTTGAGAACTTAAACTTGTCAATGATAAAGCTATGAAAAGACAAGAGAGAATATTTTCCAGCCAAAATTTAAATGGCTAATATCTCGTAAACAATCACACTGACCTATATAATTTTTTGTTCTTTTGATTCCTTTTTTAATCCCCCATCAATATAAACTAGTGTTTTGAAAAGCTAATTATTTTGAAACTGAGAAGAGAACTCCCTTAATTTATTGTACATGTAGCTTAAATAAAGCTGTTTGTTTTCTCTGTTCAATTTCTTCACATTTTGTCATTCAGTAAAATATTAGTTTATAATATGCATTAAGTGTTATGCTAAATATTGAACCCTGTACCATAAGATGATTTATTTTTATATATCTTTGACCTTAAGGGAGTTCGCTTCTCAATTTCAAATAATTAACTTTTCAAAACACTAGTTTATATAGATAGGGGATTAATAAAGGAATCCAAAGAGGAAAACAAATATATAGGTCACCGTGCTTGTTTTCGAGATATTAGCTATTGAAATTCTGGCGGGAAGATATTCTCTCTTGACTTTTCATAGCTTTATCATTGACAAGTCTAAGTCTTCAAAAACTATTAAAAAGTAATTAAAATTTTATAAGACTTTAACAGACAGCTTATCATTATACATGTAAAAGAATTATAAAAAGAAAAATGGGGGTCACAGGGCAAATTCTGTTAAGGCCTTCAAATGGATAAAACCAGAGGATTCCGAAAATCTGACCAAAATTCCAAAACATGACAAGCGAGCTTCCTTAAGGCCTCATGGACAGTTGTCCTATTGGCAATAATAACACATTTCCTTATTTTTTTTATGAAAACCAAATACTGTGAAAGTACTTTTATTCGTGGGGTACCAATTTTCGTTGTTTTCGTGGATGACTTTACCCAAGAATTTAAGTGTCTAACGAAATAAAACAACCATTGTCCAAATCAAGACATGGAAAGATCCCCATCGGTAGGTTTCACTACTGAAATGATCTCAGGAATATATTGAATAACGCCAAATCTGAAAATACTTTAAAAGCAGTCACAGAACTACAACCGCATGCAGGATTAAACCCATATAATCTTTAATAAGCTAAACTACAACTTTTGATCTTTTAATTCTCTTAAACAAATATTTTTGATCGATGAAAGTCAGATTTCCGGTATTGATATGCTAGTATGATAAAGTGTTCATTTTATATCCTCATAGTTCTCGTACATATGAGAAATTATAATTTCATGCTGGGCTTGATTTTGCTGAGAATTATTTGACAATTCAAGAAACATTTATAGCATTTGTTTATGTTACTGTTTTCTTTAGGTGACATGTTTATGGCCTATTTAACACCTTTGATGGTCTTTGATCTGTTGATAACTTTATTATGGGTTAATTAGTGTTATCACTACGATTTACACTTGTCAATGTCTACTTTGCAATTTCCTCAATCCAGACTATTTGTAACCTTCGTTTCTTAATGCTTTAATTTTTCATTTTTTTTTTAGAAAGAAAACTAAAATCCATGAATTTAAAAACCCACGAACATGTAAATATTGCCCAAACCAGGAAAATTGATACCCACGAATTAAAGTACTTTCACAGTATACACATTTCTTAATATGGCGAAAAGAATTTGTTTAAATTAACGGTATCAAATAATAAATGCCAGTGCCATATTCAGTTTCCAACTAATGAATAGAACATTAAATGACTCTTATCAAAGAAAATTTGAAGCTGGTTTTACTAACTCATAAACAATGGGAAGTTCTTCGTTCGTTCAGATTTGTTTCAAGCCTGTTCATTTATAGGTATAGGTTTTCCCCATTTTGACCTTAAGTCTACCTTTATGTTACTTGCAATTTTCTATTCTTACCAAAATAACTGATGAGCAAATCTGATACTTTTACAAGCTTGCTCCAGTAACAGTTTAGCTAATGCTGATCCATGATAACTTTCAAACTTCAATGCCTGAAAAGAATAATAATTTCTTTTATCTCTCACTATATTTAATTTTAAGCCAATAGCATATCATTTTGTCTTCAGATATGACTGTTTTTTGTTGGTCCCACCCACAACTTTAATGAAAGTCTTCAACCAAATAAAAGTTATTCACCGTTAAATTTTGTTTCATAGTCATGATTTCATGGAAACTATTCACTTGCTTAGTGAAAGAGACACATTATTCATGAAAAAAAGTATTAATATTAGTATGTAAGGCTGTCCTTTTGCCATATTAGCCATATTTGTTTTTCGTAAAAAAAATTGTTATAAATGAGCCTATTTGTTTTCTCCTTTCAATTGTTTCCCATCTTTTCATGTCTGGGCCTATTATAGTAGACTATACAGTGAGGTTTTATTCTCATTGTTGAAGGTTGTTTGGTGACTGATAATTTTTTTTAACTCCACATCTCCTTCTTTTGATAGGTATAAGGACTTCAAATACTACTTAAAAATCAAGTACAACTTCATACCTGTATAAGCTGAGGAAGAAAATCTATGAGTTCATCAGTTGGCATATCTTGTAAGCATCTACATGCAAACTCTCTCACGTGTGTGTCTGAATATCTGTAAACAAAGATATATCAATCAGTCAACAATTATACGTTGCTCAAATTTTCTGCTTCTAAACAACTTAACAATATAAATTGGTGATGCCTTAAGTTTCATAACATCCTTTTATCTTAACTTTTATACAAACAAGAATGTGTCCCCAGTACACGAATGCCCCACTCGCACTATCATTTTCTATTTTCAGTGGACCGTGAAATTGGGGTCAACCCTCTAATTTGGCATTAAAATTAAAAAGATCATATCATAGGGAACATGTATACTAAGTTTGAAGTCGATTGGACTTCAACTTCATCAAAAACTACCTTGACCAAAAACTTTAACCTGAAGCGGGACAGACGGACGAACGAACGGACGGACGGACGCACAGACCAGAAAACATAATGCCCCTCTACTATCGTAGGTGGGGCATAAAAAAACACAAAAATTTGTATATTTTCTTTCTTCATAATTATAACATGTAATTTTTTCTCTAAGCAGTTTATTAACCACATTGTTTTTTCTTTAAATGACATTATTTTTATATTTTTTTCAATTTATAATCAAGAATTTGTCAAGTTACAAAAACAAACAAATAAAAACCTACTGAGGAAGTAAAAGTTCCAATGACTGCATAGGATCTAACTTCTTCCATAGTCCTAATAAATCATAGATTTCTGATAAATGTGAAAAGTCCCAGTTTATCTGTCCCTGTAGTATCCATGGTAACAGATTCGAATAGTCATATAAATAATGTCTATATTGCCACAATATTCCTAACTCATCTGCCTGGCACCTGTAAATACATATTAAACATAAAAGTAAATACCCAACCGCATTTTTGTGCCTGTCCCAATTCAGGAGCCTCTGGCCTTTGTAAGTCTTGTATGATTTTTAATTTTAGTTTCTTGTGTTTAATTAGGAGTTTAGTACGACGTCCATTATCACTGAACTAGTAACATATTTGTTTAGGGGCCAGCTGAAGGACTCCTCCAGGTGCTGGAGTTTTTCCCTGCATTGAAAACCCATTGGTGGCCTTCGGCTGCTGTCTGCTCTATGGTTAGGTTTGTTGTCTCTTTGACACATTCCCCATTTCCATTCTCAATTTTATCAAACATAAATATTTCTTAAGGAGTTTGTTTGTTTTATTCTGTGTATTGGAATGTATTTATAATGTCTACTTTGGATCATTTATTTTCGTGGGTAATAATTTTCATGGATTGTGGAAAAATTGTATATTTATAGATTATTGGTGATCATCTCAACGAGAATGACCGGCGAAAGCGAGAAAGGCAATCGAGTTGAGATGAACAATGATAATCTTTTTATCGCTATTTTGCCTATGACGACGTTGTAAATTTTATGTCAATTTCTTTAGCAACGACATGTGCATGCTTAGTTTTTAGCGATAATTTTCCATCTCAAGCAAGTAGCATAATATGAAGATTATCACAAATAAAGATCAAAAGGAAAAATGCACAAAATAGCAATAATTGTAAATATCTTATTTTGTTGACTTGCAAAAGACACATACTGTCGATTCATTTGTTTTAGTGGGTATTAATCCTAATTGATTGAGGAAAACTTGCATTTTCATTGATATTTGTTATCATGGTTTTGCCAATCTCTGTATATAAAGGGGGTTTTATTGGGGGGTTCCGATCCCGGATCCCGCTTACTGTTTTGTTAAGATTCCCGTATCCCGCTTACACTATGTATGTAAGCAATTCTCATTTTTTTGTCATTTCCCGGGTCCCGTTTTCACGCCACAATAATTTGACTTTCACGTGTCACCCTTATAAAAAATCGTCAATCCCGCGTCACGCTTAGACCCCAATGAGACTCACTATAAAGCCGATGGAAAATGTAATTCATTGAACATTTGAATTTGTGGTTCACCTATACCAACGAAACCCACAAAAATTGGTATCAAATGAATAATAATGATTCCACAGTACTTAGTCTATGGTAAATATTTACACACTAATCATTGGCTCTAAAACTCTCTACAAAAACATTATTATTGAGTTGTCTGCCACTTTGTCATTCTAGAAAATGATACATTATTGAGGGTGGTAAAGGGTTATTTTCATGCAACGTGTTTTGCCATTTTTATTTCACGTGCAGCCGTGAAAAAGGTTCGTTATTCACCGTGTTTCGTGAAATCGGTAAAAAGATCAATGTGCAAGAAATTTTTAATTGTTCGTTCATCGTGAAATGGCAATTTTATTTCGCGTTCTTCCGTGCAGATACCCCCCCTTTACTCCCCTCATTATTGGAAATGGTTATAGATGAAGATGATAATTGTGATTTAAAACTTTTTTTCTGTTATTGTATTCCATTAGGACAATTGATCCTTTGCTGTTTAAAACCACAACAGTAGTTTTGTTAAATATTGACTTACCATATAAATACTAAAGTCTAAACCATAAGAACATATCATATAACTAGGCAGCAAGATCAGATAAAAGCAAAAGTGAGTACAATATAAGACAGCCCTTCAGATTCCTGAGAATAACATAATAGATGGGGGATAGGAGGGGTCCTGATCCCGAAATCCCGGTTTTAAAAACACGAAATCCCGAAATCCCGGGCTTAAAAACACTCAAATCCCTAGGTCCCGAAATTCAGAAAAAGAATTCCCGAATCCCGAAAGGGTCAAAACCGAAATCCCGAGCATAAAAACACTCGATCCCAGAGTCCTGATAAAGGTCCTATCCCCCCTCATAATAGAACTGAGCCTTTTAATATTACCATTGTTTATTCTTCTAAAATAAACTTGTAAGTAAAATGTACCAACCATTTAATCTCATTTTTTTTTTTAGAAAAAGCCACTAAAAATAATGGCCACATGTCCTAGAATTTTGTATATATTGTATATGAAAGGTGAAGATTTAAACTATATATATTAAAGTGTTGTATTGATAAGTTGAAGCCCATTTTGACAAATTAGACAAGCAAAGAATTTCAGTTAGAAAAATGTAAAATTTCCATTCAAGATATAATAGAACATCACACATTTTCTTCCATTTATATTTGTCAACTTTTCTCATTTGAAATTTTATATAATCAAATACATGTTATTTGTGTTTTTTCTATTTTTTCCTACCCCTGATCAAAATAATATGCCTTTTAGATTATGAATGCATATCCTAGCTAATGTTGATAGAAACAAGCAAGTATATTATTTACTATGTAGTAGTAAATATATCTGAATTATCAGAAACTTACAGAGCCTTAGAGAATAATGATAGCAACTTTTATGAACTAAGCAACGAGCCTTAGAGAATAATGATAGCAACTTTTGTGAACTAAGTAACACACTCTCCATAAACTTTCCTGCAGATCATATTCATTTTGTTTACACTCAAAATAGTTCAGAGGTCTTATATTGTAGAGGAGTAAATACATTCTTCAGCATGAAGTAAATTAAAGTCCTTACAATGCAATCACAAGTCAGATATACAATAAGTAGTACAAATACATGGACCAAGAAAATTACAGTTGGAAAAAACAATTTCTTACCAGGAAAAGTCTCACCTTTCAATTATAAATCTAGTAAATTGGAAAAAAATAGTTATACTAATCATCTATATTATGTTTATTTGTCAAATGTTTTGCAGATTATAACTTAAGGATGTTCGCTTCTCATGTTTTGGATTTTTTGTCGGATTTTCAAAATCCTCTGGTTTTATCAATTTGAATGCCTTCAAAAAATTTGCCCATTGACCCCCATTTTTCTTTTTATAAATCTTTTACATGTATAATTATAAGCCATTTGTTAAATTCTTATAAAATCTTTTTTATTTTTTAATAGTTTTTGAAATCTTTAACTTGTCAATGATGAAGCTATGAAAAATCAAAAGAGAACATTTTCCCGCCAAATTTTCAATGGCATATATCTCGAAAACAAGCACATTGACCTCTACATTTTTTGGTTTTTTTTTATTCCTTAAATAATCCTCTATCAATATATGCTATTGTTATGGAAACTTATTTATTTTGAAACTGAGTAGCGAACTTCCTTAACATTATAAGTTTTTCTTTAAATAACTGCGTCTTATCTGATTTACACATCCTTATCGCTATTTGTCAGCCATTACTTGACATCACAAAGGTTCCTGTAAATTTTGACACCACAATAGAAAATAACTGAGGCCACAATATTAATGGAACAAGAAAAATGCTTATGTGGGCCCTTTTTGGCCCCTAATTCCTAAACTGTTAGGACCAAAACACCCAAAATCAATCCCAACCTTCCTTTTATGGTCATAAACCATGTGTTTAAATTTCATAGAATGCTATTTACTTTTACTAAATTAGAGTGCGAAAACCAAATGTCTTCGGACGATGATGACGACGGACAACGATGACGCCAACGTGATAACAATATACGACCAAAAAATTGAATTGCGGTCGTATAAAAAGGATTGTTGTATGTCATCAATAGTTTAAGGGGCGCAGATTCTCATGTCTAGAGATGCAAATTGCAAAATTGTGATAATATCTATTGATAACTTTGACATGTGTTTTATGATGCATTTGCAGGAGCAACCAGTAAAAAACACCTACTAATGAAATCTTTCTGAAATACTATCATTAGTCACCAAAAAAACAAGACATTGTAATAATTGTACGAATCAGTTAATCAGAAACTTTTACAGTCTTTTACTTACGATGAAATACAATCTTTCTCCATCACAGCTTTAATAATTTCTTGGATTTCTGGTAATAATGAATTAAAACTTTTCTTTTGTCTACAATAACATGAATAAATAGTAATAATATTATAAAACAAGAATGTGTCCCAAGTACATGGATGCCCATCAGCACTATTATTTTGTATGTTCAGTGGACCCTGAATATGAGGTTAAATCTCTACTTTGGCATTAAAATTAGTAAGATCATATCATAAAGAACATGTGTACTAAGTTTCAAGTTGATTGGACTTCAACTTTATCAAAAAGTACCTCGACCAAAATCTTTAACCTGAAGCGGGACAGACGGATGAACAGACCCACAAACCAGAAAACATAATGCCCATAAATGGGGCATAAAAACAAAAATTCTATTCATCTTTTAATTGTCTTGCAGATATTTTGAATTGAAATCTTAGTTCCGGTGTCACTGATATCTGCCTCATGTCTCTTTTTGTTTACTGTAATCCAACTTTTCGGCAGCACGATTTATATTTAAAATATTTTTTCCTCTTGTCCAAGTCGAGAAATTAAATTAATGGAAAAAATTACTTTGTCTGTAGTAGATTGACTTTTATTACCACTAAAATTGATAATATAAAATGTATATTCAAAATAACTCTATCATATCTTTTTAAGGTGGTACCCAACACCTTCACTAAAATTAATATGGCTCGTTTAATTTTAATAAAATTTTCAAAGTATTTACTTCAACCCTTTGAAAAAAATATAAAAATCTCAAAAAATTGAACCAACCATTTTATCAGAAAAATTACACTGGTTATATAGCAGTTTGACAAACACTAATTTTGATCATTGAGAAACTTAATATTTCTTTTACAACACAAAGTAATTCAAATGTTTAGCTGACTTTACAGAGTTATCTCCCCGTAGTGTTAGGTACCAACTTAAGACTGAATACTGTTATATTCCTAGCGCACTAAAATGCTCAGAAGAAACTTAATTTTTCTGCAAAACAAATTATGGTAAAGCTATTAATTTTTTTTTTTTTTTATATCTGTTATTTGATGAAGAAGATGGCCATATTGAATTTCATATTATCACCCTCTTTTCAAAATTTTGAGATTCTTACAAAGAAACACTTTACATGATGGGGATAGCTGGTATGGATTTAAAATCACAACCATATTTTTTTTATTCTGACACCTTCATTAAATAAGTAACAAATGATAAAATATCCAACTTACGAAATTTTAGATGTCATTACTGTAGGGAATTCAACATGACAACCAAAATCTGGAAAATTTATCTGGAAGACAAAAAAAATATACCCATCAATTTTAAAGTCAAAGCATTTAATACATTCATTATATATTACATTTCAAGTCTTGTCATATGCAATGGAACATCTTGGTAATCAAATGGCATTAATTCAAATGAAAAATGGTTGGATTATGTGTGAGCCGATACTCCATACCGAGGGCTTTACTTTGACTTATAATTGTTAACTTTTTACACATTGTGACTTGTTGTCTCATTGGCGCTCATACTGTGGATTCATTTATTTTCGTGGGTACCAATTTTCGTGGGTTGAGGAAAACTTTTAAAAATGTTTGTTGATATTTATTTTCATGGTTTGGCCAAAGTATGCATACAAGCCTATGGAAAATGTTTCATTACATTTAATTTTGTGGTTCACCTGTTCCCACGAAATTCACGAAAAATTGGTATCCAATAATGAATCCACAGTATCTATTTAAGGAATGACTGTAATATTTTTTCTGTCTATGAAGAAATAACATAGAAAATTTGGTGCACACTGAACAACGTGTGTAGCGGGTTATTTAACAGTGTGCACCACATTTTTTATGTTATTTTGAATAGACAGAAAAAATATTAGTCAATTCTTATAATTTAATTCTAAATTTCATTTTAAACCGTAGAAAACCATGAAAAAATGTTGATGACGTCACGGTAATATGACTAAATTATGTCTATGGTCTTATAACAAAATAACGTCAGCCAATCAGAAGACGCGTTACATCCAAAATTAAATTATTTGATTACAACTGTGAATAATTGTTATGTTTAGAGAAGCATTATCTGTTATCAAATTAAATATTAAAATTTGGATGTTAAGGCCAAGTTTATATCTCTATTATGGATAGAAAAAAGAACTATTCCAAAATTTATAAGGTAGGTAGATGGGCGGCACTCAAAATAATGAAATTTGTGCAGTCGCATTTCCCTTAGAACTTTTTAAGAATTATAAGTCCAATGAAAATTTTTCCTTCGCGGGTTGTCAAAGTTTTTAAAAATTGCCTCCAACAGCATGCCCCACGAAATGTTTCATTCTTAACTGTAAGTTTTTTTTTGTACTTTGTTTTTATATGAGTTCAATACTATAACTGTCTTTACCTGCATCAATACAGTATCATTCTGTATAACAGAACCAATAGGTAACAATGGATCAGCTGCAGCGTGCATTCTTAATGGAACTAGGTGACTTCCTCGTATTAGTTCTCTACAAAAATAAAAAAGAAGATGTGGTATGATTGCCAATGAGACAACTCTCCAAGAGAGATCAAAATGACACAGAAATTAACAACTATAGGTCACCATACTCATTTGTACAACATTTTCCAAGTCTTGTTGGAGTTAATTTCTTATCATGAAAATACATTTAAATTAGCAAAACTGGCCTGCTCATTGGAATTTATTTTCTTTATATTGAAGAGGGGGGTAAAGGGTTATTTTCATGCAACGTGTTTTGCCATTTTTATTTCACATGCAGCCGTGAAAAAGGTTTGTGATTCACCGTGTTTGGTGAAAACGGTAAAAAGATCAACATGCAGGAAATTTTTAATTGTTAGTTCATCGTGAAATGGCAAATTAATTCGCGTTCTTCCATGCGGATACCCCCATTTACGGCCCCCCATATTGAATAGATTATTATACATTTTAGTAAAAGAGTGACAAGGATTTAAAGCAGAAAATATCAGCACTTTTTGGAAAAATTATGTTTGGCATAAGTCTTTTGCTTCCTTCTACTTTTAAACTTAAGGTAAAGATACAGTAAATATGTCATATCAGGGCTTCCAAAACGGTCATATATTCCGGTCATTTGCATAATGTCCGGTAAAAGTTCGGCTGGGCAAAGCATGAAACGGTCATATACTTTTTAGTTTTCAAGGCTTTTTTGGTCATTTTAGCATAATTCATGATCTGTTTGAGCCAACCTTTTGCCTTTTACATCAACACATTTCTGGTCATAAATATAAATTACTATCTAAACAACACCTACTTCAATACTTTCTAATTTTAATCAAGGCTAATTAGTAGTTGGACAGCTGAAATTTAACTGTTCAGGTGACAGGTGAACTATGTTCAGTACCGGACATCGTATAAATTGATCGGTTTATTCACAATTATTTCCTTACATTTCAGCGGTTTGTATCTAATTGATTTAGTCTAAAAGATTAAAATTATAAGAAATTAGTTTATCAACATGATTTGATGAAAAAATTAACCAGGTGCTCCGCAGGGCGCAGCTTTATACGACCGCAGAGGTCGATCCCTGAACAGTTGGGACAGGTATGGACAAAACATTTAAGCGTGATACAGCTCTGAATTTGGATTGTGATCAAATTTTTGACATTATATGGTTTTTTACACAAAACAAATGTCAAGATTTTACAAATCAATTAAAGATTTCTTCTTCAAACTTATCTAAATCTAAAATTAAATAGTTGACACAGAATAGGTTTCTGACACAGAATGAATGTGGTCTAATGAACTTAAAAATTTTTTTGCCTTTGAGCAATTCATTATGCTGTTGAATATTAATTCTGTCAAAAAAATGTTTGAAGAAATTTTCTTTCTATTTATGAAATCTGAAATGAGAACAAGTATGGACACAACTTTTAAGTTTGATACAGCTATAAATGTGGATTGTGATTAAATAGTTGACACAACATAGGTTTATGTCACATTATGAATTTGGTTTAAGAAATGAAAATTAGAATTTAAAGTTTTTAAATTTAATATCAAACTATTATGGTTCAATATCCAAAATGTAAATAGTCATGTCTGGCAAATGTCCAACATACATTATCTAAAAACATTTTAGATAAGATAAGGAAAAAAAGCTTCATCAGCAACATTTTATATTGGCAAATTTCCAATGAAGTTATTTACATAAAGGTATTGGCAAATAAAAATAGAAAATGACATCATAGTCATGTCTGGCAAATTTCCAACATATATAATCAACTACTATTCTATACAAAGAAAGATAACTCCAATTGAAAATTAATTGCTATTGCACAATATTGTGCAATTAGATATTTCTTGCTATTGTGCAATACTGTGCAATTGAAAATTTCTTGCTATTGCACAATACTTGATATGGAATCCTGATTTGGACCAACTAGAAAATTGGGCCCATAATCAAAAATCAAAGTACATGTTTAGATAAAGCATATCAAATAAGCCCAAGAATTTAATTTTTGTTAAAATCAAACTTAGTTTAATTTTGGACCCTTTGGACCTTAATGTAGACCAATTTGAAAACTGGACCAAAAATTAAGAATCTACATACACAATTAGATTTGGCATATCAAAGAACCCATTTATTCAATTTTTGATGAAATCAAACAAAGTTTAATTTTGGACCCCCATTTGGACCAACTTGAAAACTAGGCCAATAATTAAAAATCTAAGTACATTTTTAAATTCAGCATATCAAAGAACCCCAAGGATTCAATTTTTGTTAAAATCAAACTAAGTTTAATTTTGGACCCTTTGGACCTTAATGTAGACCAATTTGAAAACGGGACCAAAAATTAAGAATCTACATACATAGTTAGATTCGGCATATCAAAGAACCCCAATTATTCAATTTTTGATGAAATCACACAAAGTTCAATTTTGGACCCTTTGGGCCCCTTATTCCTAAACTGTTGGGACCAAAACTCCCAAAATCAAACCCAACCTTCCTTTTATGGTCATAAACCTTGTGTTTAAATTTCATAGATTTCTATTTACTTATACTAAAGTTATGGTGCAAAAACCAAAAATAATGCTTATTTGGGCCCCTTTTTGGCCCCTAATTCATAAACTGTTGTTACCTCAACTCCAAAAATCAATCCCAACCTTCCTTTTCTGGTCATAAACCTTGTGTTTAAATTTCATTGATTTCTATTTACTTATACTAAAGTTATTGTGCGAAAACAAAGAATAATGCTTATTTGGGCCCTTTTTTTTTGGCCCTTAATTCCTAAACTGTTGAAACCAAAACTCCCAAAATCAATCCCAACCGTCCTTTTGTGGTCATAAACCTTGTGTCAAAATTTCATAGATTTCTATTCACTTAAACTAAAGTTATAGTGCGAAAACCAAGAAAATGCTTATTTGGGCCCTTTTTGGCCCCTAATTCCTAAAATGTTGGGACCAAAACTCCCAAAATCAATCCCAACCTTTCTTTTGTGGTCATAAACCTTGTGTTAAAATTTCATTGATTTCTATTCACTTTTACTAAAGTTAGAGTGCGAAAACTAAAAGTATTCGGACGACGACGACGACAACGACGTGGACGACGTGATAGCAATATACGACCAAAAAATTAAAATTTTTGCGGTCGTATAAAAAGGTTTTAAATGAAAAATCGTCAGAGCTACGTCGTTTGAACTAGAACACGTGTGCGCATGTGCACAGGTGGGAAATTTAATTATGCATCCTTCATTTCTTCAAAAATGCTAAAGTTATCATTGATACCTGTATCTAACGTTCATTTTAAGTATTTTGTTGAAGAAATAACGTGGAAAGAGCTTCTTCGCTCAGTCGTGCTGTGTAAATGTACACAAATTTTACGTATCCGTTTATGGTCCATGTTTTACCATTGTCAAGTCAACATCCGGTTAGAACACTGTGATTTTAAAAACGAAAGTAAATTTTTTGATAATGTCATTTTGCACAAATAAAGAGTATAAGACAGATTTGAGCACGCAGATGTGCACACTTTGAATGATGCACTGCAAATTTAACAGTGACATCTGAACATCAAATTCATATCATATCAAAGTAAAGTTTATAATCTTTTTTTTTAATGTAATGTCAATCATTGGAATGGCCATCTGATTACTATACTATTGTCTTTTGTGACTAAGTCTTAAGGGATTAAAATCGGGATCAGATATGAAATGTCCGGCTGGCTCAAATATTTTTTGGAAGCCCTGTGTCACACAGTAAATGGTCAGTCACAGATTTTTGTCATTTTTTTTTTGATACAGCTATGGTTTGTATAACTAGACAGAAATTGAAAAAAAAATGCAGTCATAATTTTTTTATCTTTTTAAATATCACTGAATGGATACTTTCAAAATATGAGAGTATTTGTTTAGAAACACATACAATTTGGCACAAAATGTTCTTGAAAAATCCATGTTCTGTGATAATTAATTTTTCACCAAAAACACCATATTTATTGTCCCTGCAGCTTACCTAATGGTAAGAATTCTATTATATTGTGTTACGTGGATTGCTTTCTCCTTAAAGTATGTGTAAGAAAATTGTATATGTGTATAAAAAGTGGAAATAAACAAAACCAAAACAACCGTTTCATTTTTCCCCCTTTATTCACAAGTAAATAATAAGCTAAGTTGGTTCATGTCTGTCATATTTGTTTTTTGGTAAATTGTTTTGTAATAAATTAAATCAGGCAATAAGTTTTCTAAATTGAATTGTTTCATATTTTTTGTGTCAGAGCCTTCAATGGCAATCTATAGGGTATAGGTTTTTCTCATTGTTGAAGGCACTGTTGCTTATAATTGCTTACATCCACTTTGAACTATGAGGGATAGTTGTCTCATTGGAAATAATACAACATCTCAATCATTTTATATTAGACAAAGCAAAAAATACCTCTACTATGGTGGATAGTTGTATAATTGGCAATCATGCCACATTTATTTTTACAGGACTAATTTCACTATAAATCATATTTCAACAATTCAATTTTAAACCAGTCTGAACTGGTACGGATACATACTCTTTTTGTGAGTAAAGCTGTATAGTGACTCCACCCAGAACAGTCTGTAATTTATCAGTAGCATTAGCAGGACTGTTGTTACCAGTAGCAACAGATTTCTGACCATACAAAGTCAGACATAGTCTTGTCTCCCTTGGCAAGGCCATTAATATCACTTTTTCAAAATTAATCCTGAAAATAAAAGATTGACAAATTGTAAGACTTATTAATATCACTGATATTGGAAAATATCTCTTGTACTTTTTAGGACCTTATATAGCTAGGTTTTGATTCTTTCAAATGTACTATATTGTAATAGCTTCAACAACAGCTTCCAAACCTTTGATGAGCCTTCAAAATTATAGAAAAATTGTGCATTCAAAATTTTTTTTTTTGTGCATTTTTAGGATTTAGTAGTAGAAAGGGATTGATGTGTTTTCACTCAAAATTAAAAGGCAATATTAAAGTAAGATTTTTATTATTCAAAATTTCAATTCCACTTATATATTAGCAAACTGTAAAAAAACAAGTTATTAACTTTATGTGACCAATAAAAACTGTATTTCTTTCCTAAAATTACAGAAATTTTATAACATTATTGATCTGTCTACTTTACCATTCGTCCCACAGTATTCTATCACACAGGCCAGTATTATTGATAGCTTTAAAGCTTGTCATTCTGTCCAGCTCAATCTTCTTGTTAGCATAGTACAGAGAACATACAACTTTATATTCATCATATCTGAAATTAGATTAGGGCTATTAGATATTAAATATACTTCCGGAAGTGTTACCTGTTTTTCTAAGACCATCAACTCCTACTGATTGAAAATCATTTAAGTTTATCTATTGTCGTAAATTGTACAGATATCTCTTCATCAACAAACAGTAATAATCATAATAATTCATCTTCTAAAATATAAACTTAAAATTGCGTTAACCATGTTAACCCTGACAACTTACATGATATATCCAAAAGGTATTTCTGAAATAAGTGTACCAGTATGCATTTTATTTACTTATTGTGAACTAGATGCTTTAAACATAATAAATACAGAATGTGTCCATGGGACACAAAAGATGCCCCTGATTGCATACAATGCAAGGCATTCTGAAGTCTTAAGATTTAAAATGAAGGCATGAGTTGATATAACTCAAGAATCTTCAATGTGACACCTTCCAAATTTGAACTTGATCATTGTTTTATGGTAATGTTTCATAACATTTGGTTAAGGAAAACTAAAATAAGAGAACAGAAACCAGGGACATATCAACAGACATACAGACAGACAAGGGAAACACTAAATGCTCCCTCTGCTGCTGTGGTCACATTAAAAAAATAACAAATTCCGATTTTCTTCTTCTTCAGCTATGACTTTTTCAGTTTATTTTGCAACTTATGAGTTTAAATGTCCCTTTCATATTTTTCGCCCCTCTTTAAAGTTCTTAAGTCTGTCATGTATATGGTAATATCAATGATTTAATTAATTTATATATAAACCTCATATAAAATATGGTTAAATTGGAGTATTTTTGGTAAATGACAAAAAAACATATCAACTTTCTTTACAAAATCTATGACTTCATACTTTCTTTGTGTTCCAAACTATATCAACTACTAACTTTTCAGCATATTATACACAACAAAATAGGGAACTTACTTAGTAGACCAGTATGGAGGAATTCTGTGTACTGTTGCTATATGCAATATGAAATTATCTTCAACAGTGGTTACTGATTTGCTGCCTGGAAATAAAAATAAATCATACAATTTGCAGTGTATTAAAGAGCTAAGCAGTACACCATCAAATCAATTTGAAACAAGAATGTGTCCACTTTCATTTTCTAAGTTCAATGGACCCTGAAATTGGGGTAAACAGACGGGAGAACAGACAAACGGACGTACAGACCAGAAAACATAATACCCCTCTACTATCAGAAGTGGGGCATAAACAGAAAAATTTTGCCTGGTGTTGGCCCATTCATGCCCTTAAACGGTGACAAAAGAGTAAAAATAATAGTAAAGTTTTTAAAATGAAACGAACAAGAATGCCTGGAAAAAAGGGCTAAAACAAATCTATTAGCCTAAGTAAGAGTGGCCAATGTTTTTACATTTATTCATCGCAATCAAACTGACAAGAACAGAACCAATCAGACAGTTATTAAGTATACTCTTTATTTCATCTTTGTCGTCACCAATCAAAGAGTATGTTACATCTACTTTAAATATCCCAGTCTGCCTTGACAGTAGAACCAATCAGAAAATCTGTTACATCTACTTACCCCAATCTGCTTTGACAGTAGAACCAATCAGAAAATCTGTATGGAATGTTATGCAGTACATTCTAATGAATTCTTTCACAGCCTTCAAAAGCTGTTCTAAAGCCTCTTCCATTTCTTCTATCAATGAACATTTAATTGCCATACTGAAATATAGTTTAGATAAGTTAAACATATATTTTTATTAATCCTAAGTAAAATGGATTAGACACAAGAAAACTATATATGAATTCCTCTCTGAATTGCAGTATAAAACAATCCAATGTTAAAATGAGCATGCAGTCTTTCAAAATATACAATACTTTACAAGTCTAGGCATTGAAAAAGAATGACTAAAAAGGACAAATAATTGGTAATGATGATAATGATGTGAATAAACCACAATAACACTATTTATCTTCAAATGACTATCAATCTTTCAGACCTTTTCATAAAAACACATGTTTAAATATCTGAACGTTATGTTTATACACCAGGTATGGATTACCAAATGTCAGTATAATTTGTCTATAATATGAAAACAAAATATGAAATATGATCGCAATTACATAGCACAATTTATGGATAAAGCTTCTGAAAAATGTTTTCTATAATAAAACTATATTTTACAATATGTTTTACTCATCTGTTAACCACATATTTTGTGATTGTTCTAAATGTCATTGGTTAAATTCAAGGTGAAAAGGTCACTTATTGCAGATAATGTTGTTTCACTAACATTATACAAATAACAATTTTTGAAAATCAGGTCAAGGTCAGATGAACCATGTCAGACGGACATGTTCACTTTTCAATAATTCCATAAACTAAATATAGTTGACATTTTGCTTATTATGTGAGAATAATGGTTTGCAGATCTGTAATGTTTATCATAAAAAATAAAATAACAAAACATAATTTACAAAACTCAACTGCTTGGAAGAAATATCATAGCAACAGAGTTGAATACTAAGTAATAAGATTAGCAAGTGTTCTTCAAAGCAACCCCAAACCGTACGACTATTCTACGTTGTATATTTGGTATCTATAAGATAATATAACTCTTTTTACATATAAATAGTACTGATGCTTATACTTCAGTGGCGGATTTAGAGGGTTTTTCATAGGGCCCAGGCCCCGCTTTTGAGGAAAAAAATTGGTTGATTATATAGGGAATCATTGAAGCATGACTGGAGCAGTCAATGGGCCCCCTCTTATGAAAATTCCTGGATCCGCCACTGCACTTTTGTTAGTTTTTGGCAGTTAAGACTGCCTAGCAGAATTATATTTCATAATAAAAATCTATTCGTTATACATAAAACATTTTTTCTAATAATGTTAGTTTTGTTGCTACAATACATGTTATGACTTTTTTGTACATTATACACAGAAAAGCTTAGTTTGTTGAAATTATTATAGAAACAGGCTTGGACTTGCTCCATAAAGCATAGAAGACTATTGTTAAAGAGTTTTCTTCTAAAAAGAGGACAATAGACAATAAATTTATTTCTTTTAGGCAAGTGCTAGCATATAGCTTATTAAAGTAATTTCTATTGCAAATAAATGCTGTGTTGTTGTTCTCAAGGTACCATACTTGTCTCAAATGGGGGATTGGTAGACATCCATTTAAAAAACAAGAGTTTAGAGACACAGGTACACACATTTTTCTTATAACATGTTTTCAAGAATAAAAGTATGAAACATTACTTATTAGATATTAAAGTTACTGTAAGAGCCTATTTCAGTAAATCCAAGCCTGCTTTTAGAAATTCAGATTTTACCAATGAAAAAAAAAGCTGCAGTACCAAAAAGCTGTGACCAAAATAACGGCTAAAATTTTACCATTCCATATAATTCTGCTTACTAGATAGGTTGAATATAAACAAAGGGTTGACTACTACCAAACTAAAGAAATGTTAACAAGAAACAGATTATATTAACAGAACAATGTACATGATGTATGTGTCAATGAGACAGCAACCCAACAGCTTAAGTTCATATATTTATACAAGGAGTTTAAAAATACTGTCGTCGGTTAGTTATCTCATTAAACATTAACATATAAACAGTGGATTTAACTCTTTGACACTCATTCTTATTAAGAGGTTTTCAGCCAATCATTTTGTATTGGTGTATTTTTAGGGGAAAATTACCCACAATGCATCTGATTCTGATTATGATGAATTGCTGAGTTGTACAATATGATGACAGGAATGAGTGCAAGAAATCAACTCACAAAATATGCTGTGTAATAAGATAATGAATTTTCAATAGCATCTTTAAACACTGTGTAGGTAGATTCTTCTTTTCAAGACTTCAGGTTATTGTAAGTTCAAACAAAACAGTTTACATGCAATTATGTTCTTCTATTTAGATAGACATCTGATTAATTGAGAGTACAGTTTACACTTTTTTTGTTATGGCTATTCCAGTAAAATTAATGGGGAAGATAAAATTATTTCACAGAGAAATAAATTATCCAATACCAGCAAAAGATAGGTTAAACTAATCACTTAGTGTTTACTCTATATGACAAACACTTGCAGAAAAATGAAGGTTTGAAGAGGAAAAAGAGAATCTACATTTTGATAATCTACATTTCTATAAGAAATACATAGCTTTTATATTAATATCAATAATTTAAAGAAAATAAGACCAGAAAAGGTTCTAAAAGCTTAATGCACGATAGGAGAAAAGACCCTCGTCATAACAGAATATATATTTCAATCAGGAAACATAATTACCCATGTTTAAGATACCTTAAAGATGAAATAACAGTCATGTATACATTCAGGGAAAAAAATATAAGTGTAACGATTTGCCACAAAACTCACCAAATCATGGAAATTTTTCAATATTTAAATAACTGTGTGAAAACAGGCAATTACAGAAAGAATATAATTTTTTTAAACATGTTTCAGATAAAAGCTACTTAAAATGAGTCTAAAAGAAAACAAAATCATATCAACTATTGTTTTAGGATTGTGTTTGTCTCTTTTTAAGGAATATGGACCCTTTCATAAACGATGAAGACCTCAAAATAGTAAATTTATATTTTCGGGTTACTGCAGATCTTTCCTTAACTGTCACGATAAATTTCTGGCAAATGGATATACCTTTAAGCAAAAGTTAAATTAATCAAAACAGAACAAAACCCATTCAATTCAGAAACTAAATATGTACTACAACATAAATGCAAATTAAAGGAACATACAAAAGTAAAAATATGATAAAACAAGCTTAGGGAAAAGTAGTTTTCTAAATATACATTGAAATGGTCGCTGGTCTTAAATTTTGTTATTTAAAGGTTGTTATGGTGAACTGTATTCTGGACTGTTCCAGAATTGTGTTGGAGTTAGAAGGCACTTCAATTAAAATTGATGTGTGGAAGTTATTTTCACAAATATCAGAATTATGGAACTTGAAAAAAAAGTGACTTCTGACCCTGCATACGTTTATTTCAGGAAAAGACCCCAAAAAACTTTGTCCCATTTTGTAATTTGTTATGGAATCTAAACTGAAAATTATTAAAGCTCTTAAAGTATACACTTGATATTTTGTTAATGCATTTCTGAATATAAATTATGATATTATTCTGATGTCTGGTTTCACAAAATCCTATCCAAAACAATCGTCATTTTAAACTCACCCTATGGCTTGCTGTGTGGCATAGTCTTCTGTATCTTTAGACATAACTTGACCCTCCTGGCTCTATAAAAAGTCAAATATTTTACATACTGTTGATTCATCTATTTTTCGTGGGTTTCAGTTTTCTTGGATTGAAGAAAAATGCATTTTCATAGATGTTTGATCTCAAGGTTTTGCTTAAGTTGTCCCGAAACCAACCAAATCCGTAAAAAATTGTTGTCGATTGAATAAGAATGAATCCACAGTATTTAACATACTGCTGATTCACTTGTAAATCAATTATTGTTGTAAGCTGCTGAAAGTTATATTTGTTTTATTGTTGGTTTTGTCACTTGAATTGTTTTTTTTTTTGCAATGTCAGGATCTTTTAAAGCTGACAATTCAATTATCAATTTTACTCAACATTGCTAATTGCTGAAGGCCTAATACAAGTGTTTACATCCATACTTTTTGGACTCTGTTGGACTGTCGTCTAATTAAAAATAATGCCGCATCTCCTTATACTTTCATACTGTGACCAAAATTTTTAAACTTACTGTGAGCTGTGCTACAATGTTTTCTACTCTCTGAAGAGTTTTTGTTATGTCCATAGTTTCTATCTTACATAAAGTCAAACATATGGCCTTCACAGCCTGGCTTAACTGCTGAGATCTGATCAGGGCTGTTTCATTCTGAAAGAATAAGAAAGAATTGTACATAAATTTAAAGGAAACATTGTCATTTAATTGGAAAATAAAATACTTACATTTTTTTGAATTTTTCCACAAATAAATTTAATTTATCCACAAATATAACCTTAATTTTCCTCTATACATAAGGACTTTCTTCAGCAAAAGGAACAGGAAATAATATATCCAATATTTGTGTTTCTTTTTTCATCTGACATTTTCTATCTTCATAAGATATTTTTGTTTTAAATTGTCTTCTAAACATGCTAAACATTTGATCTGATATACATACAAACAAACAATATTTTTTAACATTGTATTTCTTTTCTAACTTTTATAGTACCTTTAGGATATGATCTCTTAATTTCTCAACTTCAACATAAAACGCATTCAGAAGAATCTCCATCTGTTCCCTGGAGGAAAAAAATAATCCATTTATGGTACACAAAAAACAAAACATTTAAAAGTGCAGATAACTTCCAAGAATACACAGAATATAGCAAATACAATAAGATTAAGCTACTACCAAAACTAGCTAGTGTAACCAGGTAAATAATTTGAAGGTTTTATTTTCTGGCTAATTTTGAATTAAGATAAAATCATGAAAATATCCTTCTGTATTTATTTTAACCTTAAGAAAAGTCAGAACATGAAATGAAAATTTGCAAAATTAAACCTTGCAAAAAGATTTGACCGTTGAAAATTGTGAAATTCAAAACTCCACAAAACAAACCACTTTATAGTATTTGTGTGTGTTTTATGTACATAAATGTTATGCTTCCTTAATCATGAACCATGAAGCTAGTGCATAATACTGTATAAACTGGTAGCACTTTATAATACTAATAAAGGGAGATAAATCCGGAAACTTTCTATTTAAATTATATATGTGGAGTTGTCACCAAATATCTCTTTCAAAGTTATTTGACTGACATCAATTATTTCTATGGATGGGTTCATCGTGTCTAATGTTCTTTAAAATATATAGTTCCATATATGTTTCATTAGAAGAGCTTATATATTACCTTTTTTCTTACATATAAAATCCTTAGATGCATTAGATTGATTAATTGATTGTTGGTTGCTTAACGTCCAATGTTGCATTAGCACAACTTAAATAATTTATTTACATATATTAGATAATCAATACATACTTGTTTGCAATCATTTCATCTGTTTTTACATAATCTTTAGGAAAATACAAGCATTGGCTATCATCATCAATCTGAAAAAAGTTATTTTTACTTCAAAATATGATCCAACTGAAGTAAGGGCTATTCCAGAAAAATGTATGGGAGGGTTGGAAGGCACATTGTATTAATAATACATGAGTGATGGGTATCAGAGCAACTTTTCACACTATAATGCACTATAATTCTCAATTACAATTGTCTGGACAAAAACTGCCTTCCAACCCCCCCAACCCTCCTACATTTTTTTTCTGGAATAGCCCTAACCTTAAATTAAGATTTGTTCTTTCATAAACAACATGATAGGTGCTCCAAGTGGAGTTGGATCTGCTAACCCTCAGGCATACCTGAGATCATTCTCATTTTTTGTGTTGCTGTCTTTAGTTTATTTTCTTTTTTGACTTGAGTTTCAATATCCCTTTGATATTCTAGGCCTCTCTATTTTAACAATTGGAAGCTATTACAGAACATCAAATCAAATAAATATGTGTACTTGAAAGAACATGATTTATTATTTAGTTCTAATTAGCTTTGAACAAGCTTTTTCTCTGTTGTTTTCATGCAAGTTGTGTTTTATGCTTCATACCAAGCAGATGAGTCAAGCCTTTATCAACTGATTATTACAGTTAGTTCTTTTATGGTTTTCATTTGAATGATTTCCAAATTTGTCATTGTTGGGCATTTTATAGCTGACTAAGATTTTGAAAAATATTGAATACATTTTAGCTGGGTTAGCTTTCATCATTTTCTAATCAATTTTCCAGAATTGAAAATAATTCCAGATTCAAATAATTCCTTGTTGTATACATTTTTATTTACTGCTCATATCAATGGGTTGTAATTTCAGGCCTCATAAAAAACAAAAACAAATGGTCTGGCAACTCTACAGAGTAAATAAGATAACATAGAAAAAATTTGGTGCATCTAATAAGAATTGAGTTGTAATGCATCACAATACATGTATTATTCATTTCTAAAATTACCGTTCTAAGAAATGGTAATAAGACTTCCTGTCTTCTCATTAGGGTAAACTTTATATCTTCATCAAGCTTCAAACAGTTATGGACATATTCATATCGACACAGTGGAAACTTACTGCAAATAATTGTGAGTTAAATTATTTTCTTTTTTAAAAAGGCATTAACTATCACTTAAGATAAATTGTTTAACAAATCTTTAATCTCAATTTGAATTTTCTTTTCATCTCTTTTAGAGATTTTCTAATTATTCTCTTGCATTGTCAGTATTTTTAACAAGGTGTCGAATGTTCAGGATTTACATAAATGAGTGACACAGATCTATGTAATGTTTCTGCAGAAAATAAATTAATGTTCTACAATTTTAAACATACTATAAACAAGTTTCAAGCATTTTTAATCTAATAGTTGTTTTTTTGCAAGAGGAAAAATATAGGTAATATAAATGAAACTTGGAACTTCTTTTGTATGTAACATCCTGAAAGTTACAAAATTGCTTACTGTGGATTCATTTTTGTTTGTGGGATACCAATTTTTGGATGATTTTGTCGGTATCGATACTTCCCTAGATTCTAAATGCTCAACAAAGTACACACTTTCTAAAGGCTTGTATATAAACAGACTTAGCCTGTAATTCATTTATTGCTTGTTGATGTGTTACATATTTGTTTTCCGTTCATTTTTTTCATTTGAATTGCTTTACATTTGTCATTTCAGGGCATTTTATAACTGACCTATGCGGTATGGGCTTTGCTAAATGTTGAACATTTTACGGTGACCTATAGTTGTTACTTTCTGTGTCATTTGGTCTCTTATGGAGAGGTGTCTCATTGGCAATCATACCACATCTTCTTTTTTAAAATTAAGCAAATCCATGAAATTGAATATCCATGAATATAGTTAAACATGAAAAAATATAAATGAATCCGAAGTATATAAATGGCTGCAACGTTTGCAAGAAAGGGCTTAATGAGAAGATATATATATCTACAAATATAGATGGTAACAGTACAATTATGTCTCAATTTTTCATCAACTTACTTGAGAAGATATTCTGATCTGTCATAAACCTTTAGTAAAAAGTCTGATGTGTTTAAATCTTTCTGTGATGCTCCCAAGGAACTATATAGTACATGGCTTATCACCATTTCTGTGGGATTTTCAACTAAAATAGAAAACAACACAAATTAATAAACTATGGTTATTCTCCTTATGAATTATTTTTAGAGCAAGATATACATCTTCTCAGAAGTATTTTCCAGTTTACATCTATGACATACAATGTCAATAACCCGTTGTTCAGTGGTTGTTGTTGGTTGATGTGGTTCATACAATGTCATAAGTGTTTCTCATTTCTTAGTTTTTATATAGAATATACCTTTGGTTTTTCTGTTTGAATTGATTTACACTAGTCATTTGGGGTCCCTTTATAGCTTGCTGTTCGATGTGAGTCATGGCTTTATGTTGAAGGTCGTACTTTGACCTATAACTATTTACTTTTTATTAATTTCAAATTGGATGTTGAGTTGTCTCATTGGCACTCATACCACATCTTCTCATTTCTATTGAACTTCACCTCAGTCCAAACCTCATATATAATGATACATGTACTAAGACTATGTCTCTGGCCTTTGTTAGTCATGTGTGATTTTTTTTATGTTAGATCATATATGTTTTAGAATATGACTTCCATTTTCACTGAACTAGTACTCATTTTTGCATTCACCATTTCCATTTTTAACTTTAACATACTTAACTATGACATGTATGATGGAAGTTGGATTTTTGAATTAGTCCATTTACTTACCTTCACATGTAAACACTATAGGCTCAGTAACAAAGTCAGAGTATACAATAATTTTAACAGACATGGAACACTGTTGTTTGGTACACAGGGGACTGACTATAAATCCTAGGTTGGTCTTTGTGTCCGTTGACTTGTATCGTGATTTCAACCTGCAAAATAGAGCCAGAAAAAGTTAAACAGTAGTCATGGTTTAACTTAAATTTATCTAGCTTTTGTTTTCTATATAATTATTACAAATAGTAATCTTTCGTACAAGATGATAAAATCAAAATTGAAAGAAAAATTTGCTATTTTAACGTTAATAACAATATTCTAGCCACTTTCAACATACATGAAGGTTGTAACCCGTTTTTTTTTTATTTTTATTGTTATGAAGAGATTTTGAGTTTTTCATTTTTTTTTTCGGTGTGAGCAAGGTGAGTGAAACTTTATGTTTTATCTTTCATGTCCATTATTGTGCAACACATTTTCAGTTTTATTTTTTAGTTTAAACACTACAAAATTCACAAGTTTTAATGATTTAACAATCCAGGAATAACACATACTCAACAACCATCTGACAGAATGCATTGGACTCATCATCTACAAACATGTGCTGCCTCAGCCTCTCAAACGATTTATCCTGAAATAGACAAACATCAGCATGATCAGTTACAAAAGTAACTACAAAAATGTATATATAATGATTTTTTTCTGAAATTGACATGAAAAAAACATATGTGTAATTATGCTTATCATGTTTATTATATAAATTTCAAAATTAATTCAGAAAACAAAACACATTCCAATTACGTCATACATGACATACAAGGTTACAGGTACATTTTGTATCTAAATCATTTGTAAGCCCTGTATATGTGTAACCTGAAATCTTTCTATACTACTCTTGAATTAAAACTTGTAGTTTATATATTTCTTCAGTACTTTTCAACCATTTGAACTTGTGTAAACAAAACACTTCTCTTATATAAACAAAAATTTTCTTACTATTGTTGAAGACTAAATATTGACCTTTTCAAGTCTTTTGGGTCTATGTTGTGGGTTGCTGTCTCATTGGTGTTCATACATATCCTACATCACCTTGTATACATCATGTTCTTAACAATAGAAACTTTAAAAAAAAATAACTATGCATACCTTGGAAATAGAAGGCAAGAAACAAATTATGATCTGTGATCTGATAAAATATCTTGTTAGTTTTAAACTCAAATATACATTTGAGTCATACCTGTGATTTAGGAGGGGGTGGACGAGGGGGTGCCTCTTGTTCTGCTTCTACAACTGGTACTGCACTCTTAAGAAACATCTCTAGTTCATCATGGCTCGCCATTGGACAAACCCCCTTCTCGTCATCCTCGTCTGGAATTTGTGGATATAATGATGAACTGTATCCACTGTCCTTATTACCTCTGTGAACAGGTTGCACATCTGTTGCCTCTGCGAACACAAAAGAGGGAAATCCCCCTTTGGGTGTTCCGGCCGAAACTCCTTCTCTTGAACAAACAGACTCGCTTCTTTGCCGTCTATACAATGGATCAAATGATTCTAAAGATAAATATTCTTTTTCAACCTCATCTCTTTCTTCATCGGACAATTCAATCAAATCACTTCCTTTACGACTTCGTGGTAGCGCATCGTCCACAAAATCACGATTATGAAAGTTGTCCTGAAAAACATCAGAATCTGTTTGTTTTTTATCTCCCCTTATGTTGTCAAATTCACTAGCACTAGCAGTTCTATGAATACCTGCTTGAGGCACATTAAGTCTGTGTGTTAACCATGCATCAGTACCATGCATACTAGATGGCCTGTTTGTATTAATTGTAGAGCTAATGTTTGGTGTAGGATTATAAGGATGTGGTTGAGAAAACTGATGTTGAAATTTACCAGCCATGACAGCCTGGTTTCCAGTTTGTTGTAAATTCGGAGGTGGTGGATGCATAGGAAGCACCTGAACCAGTCCATGTCCAATTTGTAAATTTGTAGGATAAATAATTGGGACATTTGAAAGACTTTTTCTAGGAGGTAATGGGGGTCCAGAAGTAGTCACATTTGTCATGTTTGTAGCACTATTCACAGCCCAAGGATCATTAGATGCATTATTAAAGTTTGGATTAAAAAGTTCTTGGTTCCATCCGTAACTTCCAGTTTGTCCAGAGGACTGCCAGGGGGTCGGTAATCTAGCACCAAAATCGGTTCTTGATGGTTCTCTTCTTACTTCTCTAAATGCATGACTAATATCAGGATATGCTGGGTTGTTTGGATTGGAAGACAAGTTTTCAGATGACGAACTTGATGATATCTTATTAACATTTTCGTTACTTCCTGAATTGTCAAAAGATAGCCCTTGTAAATCCATGCTGTATTTAATATGACTAAAGTCCTTTTCATGTGTAACTGTGGGTTGGTCAGGGGACAGAGCTATCAAAGAGTCTCTATTTTTAGAAGTAGGATCAGGCATTGTCAATTGTAACGGACTATTATTTCTAGGTATGCTAGTTCCTGAGGAACTTGTATTATTTTGCATTGAAAAATTTCCTGTGAAATTATTTTGAAATGAATCTCCAAATGGGTCTGATGCTGGGTTCATGAAATTTTGATCCACTGTAGAATTTGTTCTTGTGTCTGAGAAATCGGGAATATTCCATCCCATTGAAGGCGGATCTGACCTTCGCGATCTTTGAGGTATTGGTGGTGGAGGGTTTAATTGTGGCACTGGGGAATTGTTTGTACCCCTTTGTTGGTAGTTGAGGGATTTTCCGTCCATCCCTTGGGAACTTGTAAATGCCATTTTTCAAGATCTTATCATTTAATCTTTATTTCATCTGTCAAGATTCTGTAATAGAAAAAATATCATTTAACATTTAAAACTCTTTATACATGTTATAAATCAACTGCAAGATATGACAACATTTTATTACTGTTCCTTCCAACTTTTCCTTTTGAAGATTTTCAACTAAGTCATTCCTCAAAATTTCTATAAAACAGATGAATTTTAGGTTGCATTAAGAGTCTTCATACATATTTTACTATTAACAATAACCACAATAAACCTATTTCTCGTATCAAACATAAACTAAAAGAAATAGCCAAGGAATTTGTTTTTGTCCCGGCCGATAAAGCTGCTAATAATATTATTATTGTTTGACGTAAATTTTACTTTGAGGTTCTGAAAAAGGAAATCCCTAATCATGCTAATTCACCAACATTCCAACTGACTCCATTTTCAGAAAACGAAATCTGTAACAAACATAAACTTTTAGCCACCGCTTTACAAGCAGAGCCAAATACAATGAAAGTCCCAACTACATTTGTATGTATTGGCTTCCGAAGCTACACAAAACCCCTTACAAATATAGATTTATTTCGTCTTCAAGCCATTGTTTATTGTCTATTCTTCTTACCAGCACACTTGGTACAATAAAAAACCTGATAATAAATTGTTCAAATAAGGCCTTCGAAAATATAAATTACTTTTGGAGTGTCAAGAACTCGTTGGAAGTACTTGATAAATTGCATGCTTATATTGGTGATTTTGAATCTGTTCAAAGTTTTGATTTTTCTACCCTGTATACCACATTGCCTCACATTCTCATTAAGAAAAAAATTCACACACCTAATTAAATGGGCATTCAAAAAATCAGAATGTGAATATATATGTTCAAATTCTTTAAGGACATTTTTTAGTAGCAATAAACAAAAAAACTATGTTAATTGGACATGCTTTGATACTATATATGCCCTTGAATTTTTACTAGATAACATTTTTGTTCGCTTTGGGGATTCCGTATATCGTCAGATTATCGGAATTCCAATGGGGACTAACTGTGCACCAATTATTGCGGACCTGTTTTTGTATTGTTATGAGTTACAATTTATGACAAAAATAAGCAAAGACCCATCCAAACAACATCTGATAAACAAATTTAATAATTCTTTTAGATATTTGGATGATATTTTGGCTCTCAATAATGACGACTTCAGTATGTATATTAATGAAATTTATCCTGTTGAACTTACTTTAAATAAAGCTAATACTAACAATGACAACTGCCCTTTTCTCGATCTTGATATCTATATCACTAATGGAAAACTGAATACTAAAATTTATGATAAAAGGGATGATTTTTCATTTCCTATCGTTAATTATCCGTTTTTAGATGGTGACGTTCCCTTGTCACCATCTTACGGTGTTTATATATCTCAACTTGTATGATTCGCTCGTGTATGTAACAATGTTTTAGATTTTAACGAGAGAAATTTATGTATTACTGAAAAATTATTACACCAGGGTTTTCGATATCACAAACTAGTCAAAACATTTACTAAATTTTATCATCGGTATAAAGACATCATTCGTAAATTAGCTCAACATGCAGACTTCTAATACGTTCAGGTATTTCACATCCAATTTTTTATTGAAATATTCTTTATAAAGCACAAAGGTGTCAGTATTCACCTCAGAAACTTACAAAACCTTTGAATAGACTTATTAAGAAGGGATATAATTACGATACTGTTGTCAAGTCATTAAAGATTGCATATTTTGGCGTTAATACTGAGTCACTGATAAGGTCTTTGCATCGGAACTAAACACATTTATTCTAAAAAAACAGTTGTTGGCATGACACAGGTTATGTTCTTCTCATATATGTTATGATGGTATGATACTAAACCCCTAACGGGAAGGATTGTGCCTGATGTTCATATGATGAAATCATAATCTTTCAGTCAGTTTAATTGAAGTCTGGAGCTGGCATGTCAGTTAACTGCTAGTAGTCTGTTGTTATTTATGTATTATTGTCATTTTGTTTAATTTCTTTGGTTACATCTTCTGACATCAGACTCGGACTTCTCTTGAACTGAATTTTAATGTGCGTATTGTTATGCGTTTACTTTTCTACATTGGTTAGAGGTATAGGGGGAGGGTTGAGATCTCACAAACATGTTTAACCCCGCCGCATTTTTGCGCCTGTCCCAAGTCAGGAGCCTCTGGCCTTTGTTGGTATTGTATTATTTTAATTTTAGTTTCTTGTGTACAATTTGGAAATTAGTATGGCGTTCATTATCACTGGACTAGTATATATTTGTTTAGGGGCCAGCTGAAGGACGCCTCCGATGCGGGAATTTCTCGCTACATTGAAGACCTGTTGGTGACCCTCTTCTGTTGTTTTTTATTTGGTCGGGTTGTTGTCTATTTGACACATTCCCCATTTCCATTCTCAATTTTATAGAAATCATCATTTCTTACATAAAAATTAGAATTAAAATCTGAATGTTCCCATTTTGTGTAAACCAGATGACATCAATTAATATTTATGGATTTAATTGTGTTGATATGGATTTTAATTGCAACCTGTGGACTTTTCATGGCAAAATATGATGGAGTTCTATATTCTTTCGTAATTTTTTTTTTTACATGTACATAATGTCATACTGAGATTTTACTACATGTATAATAAAATTTGTAAGAGTGTGTCTCGCCTACTTTTGCTGTAAATCGCAGGCTAAAACAAAAATGAGGAAAAAAAATCAATAAAAATATTCCTCTTGATACTATCTTTATTGATCTTTTGATTGTGAGAAGCTTCTGTCCAAGTTTGGTAAAAATCCAGGATAGTTTATGAATCTAATAAATGTTTCAAAACTTTAAATGCAGACTGTATGTAATGTTAATAGTCAGAGCTCAGACATAAATAAGTCTGAATCTGCTTTTGACTCATAGAGGTCTAAGTTTGTAAGTTTTAGTATTTGTCTCCCTTTAATGCAAGACAAAATACAAATTAAATAAGTCCAATATTGTTTAGCAAGAAATAATTGACCAGAATCAAAAAGTTGCAAATATCGACTCCTACAAGTCGATAAGTTATCAAAATTGGTTAACTTCAAGACCCGCGCATATTTATAAAAAGGTCATGCATCTAAATCAAATAATGACAACATTGAAAGACAATGTTTTGTCTTCTTAAGAAAAATAATTAAATATGAATGAGAGTCTAAAAAATCAGAGATAATGTTTATTAACCTTAACAATGCAACCACCTGGAACCACACTTAATGACGTAAAACATCTGTGTTTAGTAAGGATGTTCAATTAGATAATTAAATATAGATAGCTCAAGTCCTTGTGAACTCTCAGACAGGTTTTTGCTGTCATAGGTGGTGTACTTTGGCCACCAAGTAAAATTAAGTTTTTTCATCAACATAAATAGACCTAAACAAGTCTGTCATTTTCTGACTTAGGGGTCATCCATAATTGTCAACCATTTTCCAAAGTGTACAAAACGTACACTTTTTCAGACCCCCCACCCTCCCTCAAAAAGTGTACATCAACCATTTTCAGATTTCAAGAGAAGAATCAGTCATTTTTAATAAAAAGAAGATCCTGTCTATTATATTTTAGTTTAATATAGAAATTTGCATTGAAAAAAAAACTAAAACATGATCTGACTGTTTTATTTGATGACATCTATCTGTGATGCTTGTGTTTTGTCAGAATAAAGAGTACACAGATTAGTGTTTCCCGTATCACACAGTGGGAACTTGATGATGGTAACTCCAATAAAAAGGGGACATAGAGCATGCAAAAGATTTACAAAAGAGCACATAAATTATGCTTAGAATCAAAGAAAGGGAAATACATGATTATATTGCATTGGTAAAGTATGGACTGACAGTTGTTGATGGAATCAGAGCTCAAGACAGCAATTAATAACAGTGTAATGTTTTAAAAACATTTTGAGTTTTTAAATTTCCCGCCTGTATTTCTATTTAAAAGGTCCCTGTAAATATACCATTCATGGCACTATTATCGTTTATGTATATATACTGTAACGTGTACATATATTGGATATTTTTTAAGTTAAGGTTAAACTTCATATGGAGGTGCTCCTAATTAAAATAAGCTTATACTAAGAAAAATAAGTTTACTTCCGGTTTACTGGTTTATTTTTTTGGAATGCATTACAAGGAAATTAATCGAAGGACCAGTTTAAAATCTTTTCACAAAATGGCGTCTTGTCAAAATCAAAACATTCAAAGAATTTAGTGTTTCCATCAATTTTGTTTATTAAACAGAGTAAAACGATATCGATCAATAATAAAGCAGGTGAAATTGACAATCGGGGGTACTGAGAAATGCTTGCAAACTTTTTGTTTAAATAATTTTACTAGTTCACATTTTTGAAAGATTTAGTTTTCATATGATATGATCTTTTAATCGTTCAATCCTGATTGAGTAGAATTATGATATCGAAATCATTATCATCAAGTGAAAATAATAAAGAAAAAATAAGAAGAGAAACACACCAAAGCCTATTCTCGAGTTTACAAATCGCGGAAACGATATGAATTCCGGAAATTAAAAAAAAAGCGTACGGTAAAAATGTTGATTTTTTTACCCCCTCCCCCCAAGTGTACGTTTTGTACACTTTGGAAAATGGTTGACAATTATGGATGACCCCTTAGATAAGTCTAAAATTGAAATCACAATTTTATAATAAATACATAGTTTGACTTCTTTAAGTCGAAAACAAAAATCGACTTGTTTATGTCTGAGCTCTAACTGGTTAACTGGAAGAAAAACTAGGTCCATTTACAAGTAAAATACATGTACATGTACAGATAAACAGGTACAAAATTTTAACAAAATTTCCTTCTAGATATAAGCTTTGGATCATTAAGATACTGTCCAGTCCTAGTTTGGTAAAAATCCAGGATCTTAGGATAGTATGAGTAAGTTATTAAATTTTTTAAAACTTTAACCTCAGAGTGAATCACTGTTTCCTGAAAAAAATAAGTATAATATGGAAAAAATGGATTTTTTTTTTTACAAAATTTACTTCTGGATATATACTACATTTTGTATCTTATGATTATTCTGTCCAAGTTTGGTACAAATCCAGGATGGTTCAAGAAAGTTATTAAAATTTCAAAAACTTTAACCATAGAGTGAATATTTGAGGACGCTGACGATGACGATGATGACCCCGATGACGCCGACATGTAGGATCGCTATGTCTCCCTTTTTCGACTAAAGTCGAAGGCTCAACAAAAATCATTCTTTTTAATCTAAATTTTCAAAAGATAAATTTAATTATTACCAAAATTAAAGTTTGGTAGAACATCATAAATATTACTAATACAATATGTAAAAAGTCAGTCTACACATATGATATGTATATGTACAAATGTATAGCGATATACAAAAGTAACATGATATAATGTTATTTTCATTTTTGTACATAAATTTTCTAGTATGATCGAGAAATGGAACATGTATGTCACAGTACGTGTGATACATACTGTACATGTATATATAATATATACTCATTTCTACATATTTGTAATATACATTGTAATGTATGTTAGCATTCTGACACTGGCGCTCAGCCAAGCTGCTCCATTAGCATGATTAGTTTTTAAAGCAATTGAAATTATCCACTTTGACTATCAAAGGACATGTTCATGTATGTCCATCTCAGAAAAGGCATAAGAAATTGTAAATAATATAAAATTTTACTACTTCAATATGATTTCATTGATATGACAACTTACATGTATTTCAACATGTTCAATTTTCACCATATCAAAAATCAGTTTTTGGTTAATAATTCCTTGTTCTCTGGTTCATAACAAGGTTTGGTTAATATCTCTTGGTTCTTTAGTTCATATTAAGATTTTGGGAGTTCCCCAGAAATTGTTGTACCTTGTCTAGACATGGTTTGGTCAACGAAATTTAATAAAGGAGGTGTGTCAAAGTGCATGATGAGACAGTAATAATGTTTTCACTGACTGTTTTTATCTAACATGAACACGATGGATAAGTGCTTGCTATTTAAGTGCAAATTATACCTTGCAGCTTTGATTAAAAATGTCTAACTAGAGTGCAAACACTAGGACTTCGAGTATGACAATGCAAAAATCCAGCAAGTACTTCTTCAAATTAACCAATCATCTTAAACAATTCAAGACAAGGTCTTTAAAATTCATCCTGAGTATTAATTGAGGAATATAAGAACGGGGTTTATAATGTCAGTTAACTGGTGTAAGTACCGTTATTGTAGTCACATCGGCCCTAGTCACATAAAATTATGACATTGTTTCAAAATCCACTGACCAAAAACATGACCAGGATGTAAAACACAGGTGCTTTGAAGAAGTGAAAATGAAAGTGGAAAATGTTTCTATAGCAGAGTTTGTTGTCTCCGATTTATGAAGATCATACCCATTGAAACTAGAAACGAACTAGCTAAGATTCTTCCATGTCCACAAACTTTTTTAACAACATCAACCCACTTCCGGTTAACAGTATAACTGATAACATTTCATAAACTACCTATGCTTGAGGTGTGATATTAAGTAGAAGTTAAATATCATAGAAATAATGTGAATCAATTTTATCTTACAATTGATATTTCAATTGTTTCGATGTCCTGTAAGTATCACTAATGTTATCTTTTCGTTTGACACTTTTACTAGAATGAACGATAACTCTAAATTCATGGTCCCCTGTCAAATAAATGCTCATTTCGGCCTACATTAACTGTTCTTAGGTCACAGTCTCTATGAGGGTCCCAACGAGGAATGTCGAACGTAAATCTGAATAAAAAATCAACTGTTATTGTGGCTAAAATATCAAATAGGTTCAGAAAAAATGTGAATAACGTTATATACTATTATCTTTTGAAACAACATTTAAAAGTTCAGATTAACATTGTTCTTCTTCTGATTTTTCTAATTTATATACATATGTAACATAAGGGATCATTAGGCTTTATGAGACAATTTAGAAATTTCAAAACAGTCAAAAGGAAAAATTTACGGATAAAAAATTTGCATAATAAAAAAAGTCACAGAAAATAAAGTAACAATGAACATAATAGAGTTTTTTTTTTTTTTATCTATTGCATTAAATGTATTTTTTATATGGAAAAAGTCAAAAGAAAGAGCACGGTTTTCGAAATTGTAAAGCATATAGTAACTGAATATTATTCAATTTTACATCAACATCTTTAAATGTTAAAATACAGGGGCATACGGTATAAATTCTATGTTTCTTTACAGTGTATATGGTAAATAAATAAATTTTCCAAGATTATAACAAAAGGTTTTTCATGAAAATTACTTTTGAAAAGTTCTGTATAACTGAATACAATTACACATTGATACAAAGAAAAACGGACATTATTTCCGATCAGATTTGTGACTTTCCTCCTGCATTTATCAAATATGAATCTTTTTCTGAACGGCCGAACGCGGTAGTGACTTTTTCCCGTTTACCTTCTGAGAACATGTATGATATTTCAGTTTTCAATGATTCAGAACAAAAGTGAGGATTTTGGGTTTCCTATATTGTTAGTTTTCCTTTGTCGGACCGTGATAACCCTGAAGCCCCTTGTGCATCTAACTTGGATACTACCCCAGATCGTTCACCATATGTCCGTGTCTTTATAGTGATGTTTTTGGTTTTAGTGAAAGTAATCTGTGAATTACTGGTAAACCAAAGATTTCGTTTATACAAATTACGTAAAACCGGTAACAAATTCTTCAATAGATGCAAAGATTTGGTTTACAATTTTTGGCCTAGAAAACTTTTTACAAAAGGATATAGCACGTCTTAATCTTTACGGTGATGTTGTCTATCAATATACCGTCTGGATAAAGTAAATGATTTTTCAGTGTATTAGTCGCTAATATTGGCTTTTATAATTGCTTTCTGAGTAAGTGTGAGTATACTTTGTGTTTTTGTTCCAGTTTTGTGCATTATATCGATCTTATAAACTAAGCCCTTCCCAACTGCATGATTTGTATGGTTTGTCCTCATGGTGTGTACACGTGCATGCTGCATGTTATATACACCACCGTCTCTTCTATGGGAGGATTGGGCGATTGCAAACATATCATGTTTATTACCCCTCAACATTCTGTATGTGTCTGTTCGTGGTCAATAGCCTTTAATCGGTTGTTGTCGTTTGTAGCTGTATATCATTTTGGTTTTTTTTTCCTTTATTGTTTTGTACATAAACCAGGCGATTAGTTTTCTCATTTGATTTTTTTTTACATTTGTCATTTTGAGGGCTTTTATAGCTTGTTGTACGATATGGCTGTTTTTTCTATTCATGGCGTTGAAAGCGATACGACGATTAATATTTGTTGCTTAATTCTACATCATTTTGATCTCTGGTCAAAGAGTTATCTTATCTGTACTCACACTACATCTTTCTTTTTCAGATTTCAAATGCTGTAATAGACTCAGTGGTTGGCGATAAGACTCAAAGTAATTAAACTCAACTTTACGAGAGGATCAGTTACCAAAAAAAAAAAAATAATACCGTAAATTTAAAACCTGGTTATACAAAAGATCTAAGATCATCTAACACCTCCAATGCAAGCTAAATAAACTAATTATAGATACCATTTAAATTTTGTATTTACGCCAGACGCGCGTTTAGTCTACAAACTTGAGACTCATCAGAGATGCTCGAATCAAAATAAAAATAAAAAGGCAGAATAGAGTACGAATATGAAGAGCATTGAGGACCAAAATCTATTCCTGAGTTAGAAAAGCCTTAGTATTTCAAAAATTCAAAAGTTTTGTAAACAGTTAATTTATAAATATGACCATATCCATGATAATTCATGTCGGCACAGAAGTACTGCATGACTACTGGGCTAGTGATATCCTCGGCCGGGGAAGTAAAACTCCACCGGCAGTGGCATCGAACCAGTGGTTGTCAATAAATTCATCATAGATACCAAATTAAATTTTGTATTTACGCCAGACACGAGTTTCGTCTACAAAAGACTAATTGAAGACCGCCTCCGGGTGCGGGACTGTTTCTCGCTACATCGAAGACCAAAAGGTGGCCTCGGCTGTTGTCTGCTCTATGGTCGGGTTGTTGTCGCTTTGACACATTCCCCATTTCCTTTCTCAATTTTATTGTTCAATTCTGAATTTAGCCCTTCAATTGTGTTAAGAATGGAAATGTGTCAAAGAGACAACAACCCGACCATAGAGCAGACAACAAACACATACTTAACAACTATATCTTACCGTACGGCCTTAGACAATGAGCAAAACCCATACTGCATTGGCAGTATAGAAGGTCCGAAATGACAAATGTAACACAATGCAAACGAGCTAGAAAACTAATGGCCTAATTAACATTCATGATTACTTGGGACGGTGGTGTTCATGTTCATCAAAAGTATCTTCTTTTGTGATGTTTAAATACTGTCATACTTGTTAGTGTTGAATTCATTAATTTACTTTATTAAAAAAAAAAAGTGAAAATGAAAAATTAAATGTAATGTTTTCCCCGGGTGACTTTGGCAATTCCAGTTTTAAAGAGCCCATTGTTATTTATATCATTTTAAGATTCATGCGCGTACCCCCTCCCCCCCCCAAAAAAAAGAAGGTTATAGTCCAATTAAAGAGGAACGAAAGATACCAGAGGGACAGTCAAACTCACAAATCGAAAATAAACTGACAACGCCATGGCTAAAAATTAAAAGGACAAACAGACAAACAATAGTACACATGACACAACATAGAAAACTAAAGAATAAACAACACGAACCCCATAATAATGGTTTGTCTGATATCTAACACAATTAGATTTTTTAAAAGTCAAATCAAAACCACAGTAACCTTCATAAATTAGACCAGCCGGGACGTGGCATCGGGACTGGGACCAATTAAGATGCCAACATTTTTAATGTTGGCCAATACTTATATTTTCAACTAGACTAGTCATAGTGTATACCATATTTTATTATGAAATTAACTACATATTATAATATGAATTATATTGTGGCAAATAGGAACTTGGCTAGTTGTCTTATATGTCTGTGTTATTGGTTTTTGCTCTCGTTTTTATGTCTTGTCACACACCTTAATCAAGTCTTTATATAACAATTGTATAATGAAATATTGAATCAAATTGAAATAAATAGAAATTAAAATTCTAAGCATTCAACACATAAATACACAAAGACTTTAATGCGTCATGTAGTATTAAAATGTAAAGTTCTTCAATATGTTTAGCAATGTTAACATCCTGATATCTTCACTTCAAACACCTTAGCATAGTTTGGTGTGCTGTCTTCTAGTCGAGTGCATCCTAGATAAAGCTGTCCTGTATGTGTAAATGCAAGAGCAAAAGGACATTTTATTCCTATGTCGTTTGTTTTGAAAATTGAGATTAGTTGTCCAATATTATTAGTTATGTGGAGGGTTTCGGTGAACATGTCCACAACTATAACATTGTCTCTTGCAGTTTTTACTAGGTCTACTGGTCTGAACGGCTTCGTCTTGTTGATTGCTTCATGACCACTATATGTATTGATTAAATCACCGTTCTGTCCTAACATCACAACTCTATGCCTGTCAGAGTTTGGACTTCCATCGATCACATGCATATTTCCCATATTGGTGGTCGTTAGTCTCCGTGGATAAGTGAATATACGATGATTATGTTGATCATGTTCATACTTATTTGTATGGTTTCCTGCTTCATCAATCACCACCAATGCTCCTTCTTGTAGGTTGTTAGTGACTCCAACTATGACTTTATTGTCGCTGGTCACATGGATGGATGTTATAATTAACGGTTTTACGTTATATACAGAGTCTGAAAGGTAGCCATTGGAAATATTGAGCTGTTGTAATCTGTCTTTCTTAAAAACCTTTACGATTAGATCACCGGTGTTAGTAATTGCCATCGCAGTGACATTGACGTTGTATACGGTAATTACTTTCAAATAAGTTCCTTCTGATTTCACTTTCTGTAATATACCATCAGAATTATTGGTTATCCATAGCGAACCATCTGGGCATGGACACAAAGTACCTACTCTGGAAAGTTTAGTTTGATACACTGCGTTGACTGTTACCCTAACATTGGTTTCAGTGTTGGAACTATCAGCACTAAGTATTCCAAAATGAGACTGGGTGATTGTTCCTGGAACAAAGAAAGGTATGGACCGAACTAGTGACTTTGGTTCTGGTACTGAAACCAAAACATCCATAGACCTTTCCATTTTGTTTACCTCTTTAAAGAATTTTGAAACATCAGTTACTCGAATGAATTCCTCCACTTCTTTGTACTTTTCATCAGAATATTTCTTACTTATGTTGACATATTTTACATTGAAATCAGTGGATTCGGAAACAGCTTTCTCGTGATGATCTAACTCATCGATAAGCATCACTGCATACTTCCTCAATACATCATTCAGGGATTTCTCTTGTGCAAGGATATCCTCTTTGACTTTGGAATACTTCGAATGATTAGTAGTTTTCATTTCTTTTAAGTTATTCAAATCAGTATCTAATTTAATTTTATACCTTTGAACTTTACCCTGGCCTTGTCTAAGTCGGGTTATTCTAAAATTGTATTCTTCTCGTATTTCAACTAAATCATGCATCTTGTGAAGTTTAGCAATGCAGACTGGACACACTAGAATGTCACAGGTTTTACAAAAAAGACAGTTAATGTTTCCAGAATGTTCTTGACATTTAAAATTCGTAAAATCCAATTCTTCTGGCTGGTCTCCAATATCTTCGATATCTAGTATCCTGTGTTCTTGTCCCCCTTTAATTTTCAAATGTATTTTGTCCTTGCATTTATCACAAATCAAAAGTTCACAGTCGAAACACTTCCATTTAATCAATTTCTCAGTTTCACAAAATTGGCAATTGATGGGAGTTTGAATCTCTGACGAAGAGGACGCCATTATGAGATCTAAATTAGTGTTACTTCCTTGTTTGGTATCTTATAGGGAACTATAAATACACCAAGTTTTGTCAGACAATCAATAACATGACACAAGGACGCACTCCGTACATATACATGATATAGACTAGAATAAGAATAGAATATACAGTTGATATAGATAGACAACCAACAACATGAACAAAGTTCAGTACAATGATGAAACCGTTAAATGCCACAAGTTTTCGACACCCAGTTGCTTTTTTAAGAAGGAAACCAAATAATTTCACTTGTCCTATATCAGTTATTTTTTTGCTGATGCTGAAACCATGGAAACGGAATTATCAAATTAACTTTCAGAATCAGAATCAGAATCAGAATATCGGTATAACGAATCAAGTGTAATCAATTATAACAGTTTTGATATTACCGTAATCTGGGACTTTTATATACTAACGTCAGTGATCCGGACTCTACCATGTCTACTACAGATTCAGGAAGTTTATTCAACTCTCTATTATTTAATTTTTTCGAATTACATGAGAATTAAGTAGTATTTTTTATGCTTGTTGTGAGTCTCACAGCATTTCTTTATAATTTATCTCACCTGACTTAACAGGGCCAGTAAAAGGTTTGACATCAATTGACGTCTGTCGTTTGTCCGTCCGACGTCGTTAATGTCGTCCAAACGTCCGTCATTCCTACGTCTGTCGCCTTTATCATCGCCGGCCGTCCGTTGTTTTCGTCGTCCGAACGTCCGTCGCCCATCAGTCCGACTCTTCTTCTTCTTCTTCTTCGTCTTCTTCTTCTTCTTCTTCTTCTTCTTCTTCTTCTTCTTCTTCTTCTTCTGATACTGAATAATAAATTCTCACTTTGTGAAGCGAGAATCAGTTACAGTTTTTATTCAGCAGGATTAAACTGCTTTTCATTAGTCATTCCGACGTCTGTCGCCGTTATCATCGCCCGTCCGTCGTTTTCGTCGTCCGAACGTCCGTCGCCCATCAGTCCGACTCTTCTTCTTCTTCTTCTGATACTGAAAAATAAATTCTCACTTTGTGAAGCGAGTCACAGTTTTTATTCAGCAGGATTAAACTGCTTTTCATTAGTTGTGCGAGTTGGTAGGTCTTTTATATAGATATATTTTTAGATATTTAATTATTTGATATTAAAATACAACAGTATACAAATCTTTTAAGGAATGACTGTAATATTTTTTCTGTCTATGAAGAAATAACATAAAAAAGTGCACCACATTTTTTATGTTATTTCTTATAATTAAATAACGTCTGTCGTCAGCCAATCAGAAGACGCGTTATACTTCCAAAATTAAATTATTGTTAAATAAATCATAAAAGCTAAGGCGAAAGGAATACAAAAAGAATACAAAAAAAAAAAAATAGGGCGAAAGAACATAGGGCGAACATGTATTTACGGCGAACAGACCCGATACCAGTTTTCATAGGTTCCGTCTATCTACGATAGGATTATTTGCTGACTTCTTTTGGCTTTTATTTCGAAATCTTCGTTTGTAGAGATCCATATGTTTCATATACATGAGTCATATATTTACTTAAACATATCGAAAAAAAAAAGGTTTATGTTTTCAACAAATTGAAACTCCTTTTAGACCCCCATATTGCAGTAGAGTTATCTCTCTTGTACAATTTCTCAATATTTATAGATGGCGTATTAAAATTTGCAATTTGTCATGGCAGAGAGCACTGTAAGTCACTTTTAAGCCAATCATTTAGGGATAAAATCATTTTTTAAGATTATTTTTATGATCTCTGTGAGAAGAAAGTCACTATAATCCTTTGGAATTAATTGTCAATTTTAAAAGTCAACAGGAAATATATTTTTTCGCCAAAATTGATAGCTGAACCCGCCCCCGTCCGATTTCAAAATATTTAATTGACATGACAGTTCATGTGATTATTATGAAATTGTATAAACACTTAAGTTTGAATAAAATCAATGGTTATGAATATATTTTAAAGAACTTTAATTTGGCAGTTATGTTGTCCTAATCTGAAACATATTTCCATCATATCCATGATTAAAAAAATATTTAGATTTTCTCTTAGAGACCAATAACTTTTTTTCTCTGAATCACAGAAGCTTGTTTGGTAGATCAGAAGAGGTTTTACTGTCCATGGCAGTCATGTGTCAGACAAGATATTACTGTCAATGGCGGTTGTGGGTCAGTTAAGGTTTTACTGTCAATGGCAGTCATGGGTCGGATGAGGTTTTTACTGTCAAAGGGGGTCACTACCACCATTTACAGTAAAACCTCGTCTGCACACTAAATAAGCCCCTGTGTCTGAATATAGACTGCCACACGGTTGGAATTAATCGGAATCTAAAAACCTTTATATATACAATGTATCTCTATCATTTGTCTATGGACTTTACTCTAAATAACCATAGAATTATACTCTATTAGTACTGGGAACAGTATATTTAACTATATATATATGTTCCTGATTAGTATTAACATGATTAATCAAGGGAATGCATTGTAAAGACAGTAACTCGTTAACAAATGAACATGGGTAGTATGACGATACAAAATTAACCCTAGCCTCTAAACTAACCCTTACTTGTGCCTAACTTAAACCTTAATCTTACATGCAATGACATGATACGCCCTGGTCTAAAAAAAAATCCTTATATGTATGCACTTAATACACACAAGGCCATGATGACATAGTTATCTCCCATAAGGATTAAGCTAGATAATGTTTTCCATTCTTGATAATTTGGTTCTAATACATGTCATTTTTGCATGTACATTGTAGTTACAAGGAAATATTAAAATCGCTGTAAACCTCAAGCAGTTTTTGGTATCTCAAAATGTACATATAAGTATAAAAACACACAATTGACACTGACTGACTGAGTTTTAAATTTTTGTTTACCTGATTTCTAACCAACTTTCTCTAGAGACCATATATTATCTATTCTACATGTACATAAACAGTCTTCAAAATGCTGGTAGTATAGTAGTCTGACAGTTCTGTATGAGGACTTTAACTTAAGATTCATACAATAAAAAAGAAACAATTAAAAGAACTAATCAGGAAGGAATTTCATACTTCATAGTCATGATAGTACATGTAGTTTAGTTTAAACATTTTTATTTATAGTGGATTGGGAAACAAGTTTTGCAACTTATATTAATCCCTTTCCACTTTGCGGGTGCGAGTGCTGCCTTGTAGCGGCATTAGCCTGCACTTTTTCGAAATCTACAAGGGTGTCTTTAACGTGCAAGAGATATGGCTCTCTCTTAACACGGGTCAGCCATTTATCATCCCCTTCCGACGGACTATCATCGTTTCCTCAAGACCATACTCGCAGATGGTGTCAAGGGAGAGCCGAAAATTCAGTCCCTGAAATTTTCATCCCAAACGGGAATCGAACCAGGAACCTTTGTGTTAGTAGTCCGATGCACTAACCACTGCACCACGGCTCTCATACATGTAGTACACATGGTACATGGAACACTTACTATTAGTTTATTTAATCAATTAAAATCCCACAGTTATTATCATGATTATTGTGCCCTTATGTCATTGTATACATGTATACTTGAAATACACAATTTTTTATGTCCCTTCTTACAGAAAGTTGTGTTAATTTAATTGTTTAATTGAACATATATTTTGTAAAAGGGTAATGTTATTAATCATGTCTATACATGCTATACAGATATTGTATGGATATTGTTTTCATGAAATTTGCAGTCATAAATATAGGGAAATTGTTTTAAAAATGTGAAAATGAGGGAAAATATCTCTTATTATGCAGACGTATTTGAGGGAGCATCAAGTTACTAACTTAAGCGAGGATCAAACCACGAACCATTGTGTTAGTGCAGTCCGATGCACTAACCACTACACCACGGCATCATGTGTGATAATGTACACATTCCCCATTTATTCAAAAATGTGTTCACAGACGTCTCAACCAGTAAACTAAACTTGTGTGAAAAATCAGAGTTAGTTTTGATGTAAAAGTAATTTACACAACATTTCAGCACAAAAACCATGAAAACTATGATATATATAAAAAACATTGATCATGATCAGTACATACAATTACATCAATATATTCATGTCAGTCATGATACATGTATATTTAGTTTCCAATTTTTATATATTATCAGATTATATATATACATACACAACAATGTAAACAAAAATCATGACTTGACTAAAAAGGTGAAAGGTTTAAATCCCATCATCTGATGAATCTTAGCAATATTGTTATTTATCTACTAAATTCAACTTTTTCCTGACCTGTTGATTATTTTCATTTAAACAATGTGTGATTGTTAGACCACTGTTCTTCATTGGTAAAAATTTAATTATGGCTTCAATTGTTTTTACTTTTCTCTAAATTTCCTATAGTGATATCATGTTATAATGATGATACTTATATATCATTCAAAAGAAGGATGAAGATTGTCTGTTTATCGTATAAATATCAATAGAGAAACTGATTCCTGGCACCAACAAATCTCATGCAATACGATATTTATCCAATCTCGACAGATAAATATCTCGTTGAACTTCACTTTTTAAATTTTAAAATTTGTCTGTTTGACATGTTTGAGGGGATACATGTAAATATAATTGCATCACACTTGATGCTGAGTGGTAGAATCTATTCTTATCATGGTTACATTTAAATGTATACATGCATGTGTATGTATATATGTTCAGTCCAAGATCAACATGATAAAAGAAGAATTCTTTAAATTTTGATTAGGCATGAATTGATGGAAAAATTGGTTTTATTCCTAGTTCATTTGTCGTTATTCTGGTGTCAGAATTGTCCAGTTCTTACATGTCTTATAAAGTTGAATATTTCATGTCTAGCTTCTTAAATCTATTTTGCTAAATAAATAGACAGTCACATAATTATGTTTAAAATATTAATCACATTTTACAATGTTTTAAATCCACTTAATTTTATGCAATATGACATGTTTTCTCATCATGCTCAGGTGACAGAATTTTTTTTAAATTTTTTAAAGTTTGATGCTTCACAAAGTGCAAAAGGTGATTTTATTTGTTTGTCTTAATCATCATGATCATGTTAACACAAATCATGTAAATTTAAATCAATACTTTATTTAGAAAAAAAGTCCTTTTGTTGTAATTCTAGTCATTTCTACAAGTGCCATATAAAGCATCCATAACAGTTCATTAATTTAAAAAATCATTATATTAAGTGCTGTATGGTTGAAATGAGGATGTGATGAATTCCCCCTTATATGAGTGTCTGGATAGAGTATACATGTACATATATTAGATAGTAACCTACCAATGATAAAAAAGGGCTAAAAAATAAAGAAAAGAATTATAAGTAGGGCCTAAATCATGTAAATTAATATATATTGTTTGTTTCCCCAATCCCGACCCTGCCAAGCCAGGTGTGGGTAGGTAGGTAGGGAAATAATTTTATTTTTCCAAAAAGCTTGAACATTATCAGACGATCCAGCAAGCCTGTAAATCAGAAATGAATAAAATAATATTTGACTTAGTTTTGACAATAAAATTTTATGAGTAGCACCATTTTTGCAGGGTCGGTCGGGATTGGGGAAACAAACAATATTTTATTTTAGGCCTAGGCTAACAAATTAAAAGACTAAGAGCTAGTAGGCCATTAAAATAAACAAAAGCATGAAAAGAGAATTAAAACAGGGGGGATAAACATGATAAATATAAAGAATAGAGAAAAATGACATAAGAAATTACAGTTCTGAATGACATGAATATAGGACCCCATGTCCAGACTCCAGAACCTTATAAATATATTTCTGAAGTTCCTGGTTTAAGTTAACCAAATGCTAACTTGTAAGACTTTAACATTGCATTTTTGAATCTCTGACAATTACATAGATAATACATTATGTATCAGGATTTATGTCCCTAATTAGCAGGTCTAGGTAAAACCTTGAAACTCTTATTTCACATCTTTCAGTATACTTTTCTCAACACGTCTCTAGCCTAAGGTTGTTATAAACCTGAATAAATATTACTAATGCTTCATCAACCAACAGGTAAACAGACAAAAAAATGAAATGATTAATTCTGATGAATTACGATAAGAACATCTTTAATAATCGGGTAAATAAACCCTTGTTACTGACCGAGACGTTAATTTGAGTCATTTAAATATCACCTCAGTGTATTTATTACTAATAAGGTGGTTCTGTTTTAATCATTTAGTATAATTTGTGACTCATGTTTTGATCAGTTCAATTGGGGTGATTTTAAATTTGTTATTATTATTCAATTTTACACGAAAATAGGAAGAGAGATTTTTATTGGAAAATGATTCAGAAAGGAATGAAGGTAAAATATTATTTGTGTGAAAAATATCGATATTCCGAATTGATCGATTATAGACAATGATATTTGTATGTATAACAATTATAAGTATCGAACATATTGAATTTAAAGATGCAGGTTTATATATTATGTTAATTAATATATTTATGTGAGAGTACATGTATTTGTAAACAAGGACAGTATTTTGGCAAGAAAAAGAGAGACTATTTCTGTATTAATATATATGATAAATTGACTTGTTCTAGGCATTTATAAGAAAAGAACTGTATGCCAATGCATATTACCAATGAAATACCATGGATCCAACAGATGTATCTATGTTTAGATGAACCATACAGAAAATAATAAGTTAATAATTTACATTTATATATTATGTATATATATATATGTAACATGCAAATTGACAATTACATTTTATTGCCTTTCTGAAAAGCAGATGTTGAAAATATAAGATTTCAATTTTATATTCTTTAAATATGTAATGAACAGACTATTATTTGAACTTGGAATTATTTTTAATTGTGGAATTTGCATAATTGCTTGTGATTGAAATTTTTAATAAATTCCATGTTTATTTGGTATTAACATGATTTAGGCGGTTCATAACACTTTCCATACAATGTATTTTGTATATGAGATAGTGTTGTGCGCGGCACAGTACATTCTATTGAAATTGTACTATCTTCTTTGAAATAAAAATTGTTGTGCGCAGCACAGAACTTTAAAGTACAGAATAAACATGGAATTTATTAAAAATTTCAAGAACAAGAAATTATGCTAATTCCATAATTAAAAATAATTCCAAGTTCAAATAATAGCCTGTTCATGATAATCCGTGGACGATCCAGAATTTTTCATATGATGGGGCCCACTGTCTGCTTAAGAGGGGGCCAACTCCAGTCATGCTTCAGTAATTCCCTGTATAATCAACCAAATTTTTTCCCACTGGGGGGCCTGAAAAAAACTCTAAATCCATCTCTGGTAATTTAAAAAAACAAACGCTCATATGACAATTCATTATATAAATTCAGCTGAAATTTTCTAAAACAACAGCTTTAAAAAGACCTATTCCAACATATATTCTTATAATCATCATGGACAACTTTTACAATGACACCTCACATGTCATAAGAAACAATCTGTATCAGAGTTAGTTTGTTTTGTCGTATGAATGAAATCAATTATGTTATATGTACTCCACCCCTTTTTATTCGATTAATTCGAAAGAAATAGAACATTTGAAAGGTTTATTAGCGGAAACAGAACTTTTGTATTGAATCAATGAAACATTAAATCCAAGATACACAGTACTAGTTATATTTAACACATGTTTAAAGATAAATTGCTTTTTTCATTGCTATTTTTAGGGATTTAAACATTTTACAAATTGAAAAAAAAATCTTAATCGTCTTTTAAAAGGAAATGAATTAATGACTCAGGCGAGAATTTTAGATTGAAATTAAAAAAAAATGCCCCGTAATCAATATTGGATGATTGATATTGAGTGATTGATATTTTAGAATGATTGCCTAATTAAAACATGATTAACTCACATTTCATCAAACTACAGTGAAACCTACATTGTATACTGGAACAGCCCACTAAACTTGCTTTTCTTCAATCTACAGTGAAACATATGTTATCACTGCAATGAAGACCCATTGTGGTGGCCTTCTGTTGTTTTCTGTCCTTTGGTAGAGTTGTTGTCTCTTTGACAACCCAATTTCCCTTCTCAATTTTATTGTATATATTTGACAATAATATACTGCAAACAGCCTAACTTACTTGCATTCCATCAAAATCGGTGAAACCTATAACTAAAACCAGTTTAAAATATATATCAGTCTTCTATCAATATTAGGAAATTATCTGGTATGCATATGGTATAATTAAGCTCCACTCTTTTTTTTACAAAATATTTAATCCATCAGAGGTATTAGTTTATTAGGTTTCAATCAGTGAATATGCTCTGGATCTATGATGAAGATGTATATTATTTTAACACCTATATAAAATCAAAAATGTCAAAATGTTGGCTTCAAATGTCAATCAAAAAGAAGAGTTATCCTACTGGTCCCAACTGCTTTCTTCTACATTAAGACTATATATATGCAACAGTTTTGATATCTATATTATTTTCTATTTTCAGGTTAAAGTTTTATATGATTTTGATGGTGATCCAGATAATGGAGAATTGTCTGTCAGAGCAGGAGAAGAATTAACAGTTACAGCACAGGTGAGTAGATTGAAGAAATAGGGTAGAGGAGTGGATTGACCAGGAGTGGGAAGTGTGAAATCTGACTTTCTACTCTTTAAAGTTGGGGAGACTTAAACGTTGGATGAGGGAGTCTCAAAAACTGTTTTTGGTGATTATTCTTGTAAAGTACAGTGTTTTAAAGTTACCATGGACATCAGTGGCTGAGTGGTCTAATTAGTTAATTTACAGTGATCACCGAACATTCAACACTGGGCTCCCTCAGCCATAGTCAGTGTAGTTTGAAACCAGCTCCTTTCGTGGATATGTTTAACTTCAATCTTAATTGACAAATTTTTCCTATCAATTATCATGGTTTTCTCTTGGTACTCTTGCTTTATCAACCAATAGACCACTTTCGAGTTCATCCATCACTCGAAAAAACTCGTCAATTATACGTGCCTTTATGACGTCATTTACCAGATAGAGGGGGTCGCCTGTATCCCTGCACTATTTACGTTCATCAAGCGTCTTAGTGATCGTCATTGTGCAGGATAAACTAGAAATAATGGTTGTTCTGTAGGTACTTAATGACAATTCCCTAATGACAGCAAGGCTGATTGTCAATTTTGAGAATTCAATTTGCTGAATAATTCGTACAATATAGAATTATAGTTTTCAAACCACTCGCTCGACATTGGAACAGAAGTGACGACGCCTCTAAACGCACAAATGACGTTCACTAAAACCAGAGTTTTTGACGGAAATGCATCAAACTCGAAAGTTGTCTATTAAAACCGGCAACTATGATATATAAAGAAGATCATTTAATGTTGTGCTTAAGATATTAAAATTTATTCTACATTGAAAGTGGTATTATATTACAGTCTTCTCCTTCTTTAAGTTTCCAACTATATAAGTTGAACTATGAAATTTTAAAAGCTGTACTTAAAATTGTTGTCAACCGTTCCCTGAAAAAAGGAAAAGTATTAAACTATTTTTCTTTCCAGAATACAGTACATAGTTATTTTACAGATGCACGTAGTCAATATTTTCACGTTAGACATATCTTATTTAGTATACATGATATACATGTGTCCTCATTGACTTTATACTATACCCCACATTTCCTTCAATGTATATTGATTTTATATATAATATTTTATATATCATATAGACCTTTTGCCCCAGGAACAGTTATGTTTTTGATATGAAGAAAAGTACTTTTATAATTATGTAACAGGAAGCTGGCTTATCCTTTTTTTTTTTTTAGGAAAGTTTGAATTTAAACATGGATGTAAAAAAAATATGACATTCAGTAAGATATGAAAAGGCAATAATAATAAAAAATAAAAAATTAGAAAATCAAATTTTATTCTCTATGATCTTACATTACCCAATTGTACTTATATCATGTATATATTTATCCCCTGAATGTATTAACCAGATTTTGATATAGACAAAAAACATAAGATCACAAAAATACTGAACTCTAAAGAAATTGCAAAATAGAAAGTCCCTGACATCAGCTAAAGAAATGGCTGAAAAGTAAAATCACAAAAATACTGAACTCTGAAGAAAATTCAAAAGGAAAAATCAAATGGCAGTCATGATCTAATTCAAGAATAAGATAATAACATGCATTCACTGAAAATAGATGAAGATTTCCTTTGAACTTTAGAGACAACACATTAAACAGAAATTGGAAAGATTAGAATTTATTTCATATACATGCTTATTGAATTAATCTCTTGGCTAAAACAGAGTGTGATATAAGGGTTTCCTTAATGAGTTAAAGCTTTATAAGTTTAAGTTCCTTATTTCACGGAAAATATATTCATCAATATTTTTACCAAGTATAATATATATATCTATATGTCATTATAGAGTGTTTAAATTATATCTTTATAGATAAGTAGCAATACAGATTCGTAGTTTCCTGTTCAGAACAGGAATAAAACACTTTTGTTCTGATTAAGTATAGACTGAAGTACTTGAAATATTGAAGATGACAGTTGACAGTCTCTTAGTACATGTACTGGTACTATCCACGCTTATTAATCTTGCCACTTAAAAATTTACTCTTTTTGTACCTTTGCCTATTATCTTAAACAATAAAGTCTCATGATTGAAATCATCAGTAGAACCCTCCCCTTCCCTAGCATGCCTAGATTGTCCATAGAGTTATTGCCCTTTAATGATGATTTTTACCATTTTTTTGTGTTTTTGCCTTTTATCCTAAAAATTATAATAGCCTTCTTATAATTGCAACATATTGCCATTAAGACAACTATACACTAAAGTTCAAATGAATTTGATGTTATATTGTTTTATAATTGATTTTAGTAGCTTTATTATTTACTAAAATTTTATCAAAATAGGGATTTCATTTTCCAATGTTTGGAAGGGTCAAATTAAAGGATGACACTTAACAGACTTAATAGATATTATCTTCAAGTGATTTGTATTGGCCATTATCAGGATTATCAATAAATTAATCATTGAATCAATGAAATTTGGAATAATGTAAATCAAAGTGTAATAATCTTTCTAAAATAAAGAAAAAAAATAATATACAATAAACTATTTATAGAATAAAAAATGTTTCCTAAAAAGGATTATATATTGGACTGAGTGTCATGTAGCCTAAAAGTTGATTATGTTACTATAAAATTGCTACATGTAACTTTACTTACATTAGCTAATTGTGTTGCTAAAGTGTCAGATAAAACACAGACTCAGGTAACTTTGAAACATCGAAATCTCAGAAATTATTATGAGGTTTTTATTAATGCGAATAATGCAACAGTGTGTGAGTATCTCAATAATAAGAACTCACATTTTGATATTTGATACTGTTACTGTTAGGGAGCTACCATTTGATTTTTATGGGGGGGGGGCTAGGATGAAATTTGAAAAAAATAGGCAGGACAGGAGTTTTGAGTAAAAAAAAAGGCAGGATGACAATTTAGGTAAAAAAAAGTCAGGATAAACTAAAAAAAAAAGGCAGGACCGAATAGAGTGAAAAATAAAAAGGTAGGACAGAGATTACAGCTAAAAAAAAATGCAGGACAACATTTTTCATCCTAGCCCCCCCATAAAAATCAAATGGTAGCTCCCTTACTGTACAAATATCTGTTTGCAAATTGCCGATTTTCAAGAAATCACAATAATCAATATCGCAGTTTTCGTAATTCTCCAAAAATCGTAATAATATACGCTTGCTAAAATAATAATTTCTGAATTTACAGTACAAGTTCATGTATTAATTAACACCTGCATGGCAGGAAAAAAAATATCTCAGATCATAGCATCCATGTTATAAATGACAGTTATCATGGTTATAGGGTGAAATAACTATGTCATGTCATGTCAGTCCTGACCACCAAAAGTCAGTTTGGTCTACCACTAAGATTGTAGTGTACAACTGAATGTTTGTGGTGGTTTTGTTCCTTTTGGGGGATTAGTAAAGCTCTTAATTACAATAACAGTTTTATATCAATTTTTGAAAATGGAAGTATATAATTATAAAGTAAATTTGCTTAATTTTATTTTTGATAACTTCATGAAAGTATGACCACCAAATTTATTTGAGACCACCTGATTTGTGGTCTTGGTGGTCTTAGGTAATAAAAGAACTCGTGAATATATGGCATTCAACAGGCTGTGAATGTTGTAGATGCTAATATGACGTGCTTCTTTCGCTTTGTAAACAACACCGTGTGAAAATTCTCAATATATCTATACTTAGCGCAGAATCAGAGAGATATACATAATAATGGATGTTACAATATACCTCCCACGTAAATCCACATGTATTTGAACCTATTTGCAAACGCTAAAATGCCAATTTTATTGTATTAGAAATTATAATAAAACAAAATTTCAAAAGAACTTTTATTCTTATTCTGATGCATAATAAAAAGAAATTAATATACTGCAACTAGTTGTGTTTATTTCCTAAATATAGTAACACAGCTATATTTTGTGCAATGTCAATTTCATCATGGAACACTTTCTCCACAATCAGGGGTTCATTAAGGGATGAAAATAAGCTTGACATTTATGTTAAGATTTTAAAAGCTATCAATATACTAATTTAAGTTGCAGTATAAAAACAATATTAAGTCAATGTCACAAAAATATAAACTTTTTTGTAACCATTAAAGTTCGTATAACAGGGCTGTAAATTGCCTGCCCTGTAAGAGGAGGCAGTTTATTATAGCCTCGCTCCGCTCGGCAAAAATATTTTGGACCCATTCCATGCAGAAAAGGATATTTTTCGGGCCTTTTCCTAGTATGCAATGTACCTCCCAAGAATACACGACTTGTTAATTTTTTGTTACATTTCAATAAATATGCACCTGGAATAAATTAAAAATAGTTATAAACCATGAGAGTTAGATTACGTGTCCTTTATGACTCTTTACAAGCTATTTTTACTTAAGTTTAGGGAAAATTTTGCAAAGACTTAAAATGAAAGCCCCCTAAAGTTGGTCATTTTTTGTGGTTTATCTGGCTTATTTGGCTGTCCAAATCGAACTAATTTTGACTTCGTTTCAAAGACACAATTTTCAAACCTTAAAATGAAAATGCATACTCAATAACTCATAATGTTATCTATCAAGTTCAAATTATTAAAACGTAACAATGTTTGTATACACCAAAATGTTTTATTCTGGCTTTGTCAAATGCTAAGGTGATTATTTCTTCATTACGAAATGTCAATTTTGGATTTCACGATAGCTTACGAGAAAACATGTAAATCAAAAATCGCAAATATTGGGTTTGAGAATTAAACATATTTTTTTCTAACGGTTATCAACGAAATAATCAGTGCAAGCTAAAGATTTGTGAGAATATTTGAGATTTATCTAACAAGGAGTAAAAAATAACAGCTACACACACAGCATACCCACCCTCACTTCAGTATTTGAATGAACTTATTTGTCCTATTAGAATCGAAATAATTCATCATGAAGCCGTAGATTTGTTGTAATTTACACATGGCATGGGCCGTGATATTCGATAACCTTATCTCTCACTAACGCTCAGGATAAAATTCGAATATGACGGCCCAGGCCATGTGTAAATTTCCAACAAATCTATGGCTTTCATGAATTATAGACTCTGGGTAATTTTATTGTTGTATCCCAAAATGATAATAACATCACATCATTGGTTGAATTTCAACTGTTTAGGCCATTGTTAGCCAACCACACTACTTTGGTGTACACTTTTGAAAATACTACCCAGAATGCATTAGATTCTGAAACAGCCAATGAGTTTGAGAGGTCACTGGGGTCAGTTTAATTGGCATAGAATACTGTTCAATTTTGCACCTTCTCGACCTTCAATGACTTTGGATCCGTGTTTTAAAAAGAAAAAAAAATATTGAAATTATAGCTTGTTTATACAGTATGCAAATGATCTCTTTCTTCAAGCTATATTTGTTACTGCATAGAAATCAAATGACAACTTTTCATAGTCTTTTAATTTCTGTAAAATTAGGCATTGATTTGATCGTGATAGGGTGGGACGTATTAGCATTGATTTAAGAATAATTTGTATTTCAAAGAGGTTCTGAAATGCTATAAATCTTAAAAGAATTGAAGAAAATTACCAGTTTATGAAAATAGAATCAGGACATATACTTTTTATCTATGTGGGAAAAAGTTTGTTTCTTTTGTTGACATACAAATGTATCAGATTATAGGACACACACACATGATTGGATAAAAACAACATATTAAGTGTGAGAAAAGCCAGATTCAGGGCCTGGGGCCCAACATCAAACCAGATATCATTGTAAAGGTCATTTATTGGAATGTTGTTATGATTAAATGTGTTGATAAACTTGACATGAATTAATATCACCAAAAAAGAACATGAAATATGTTAATTTTGTTTTTTTCCCGAAATTTGACAAATTTTTATTGAAATTAAAATTTCAGGCTATTGTTTCTTACATGTCAGGCAATACATATTAAAGAGTTTTAGTTTTGGGTTTACAGATTAGAGGATAGATCTATTGGACAAAAAGTTTCAAAATAATGGTGAAACAAGAGAAAATAGAAAAATGATAAAGCCTAAGAGAAATATGGGGTGCTCAAATATAAAGAATAGAGAGAAATGGTCAAAATAATTAAAAAAATATAGAAAAAATAGTTAAAAATTTAGAACACAGAAATGAAGGACTCTAATCGTGAACCTGCAGTATTACAATTAAGAATGTTTTACAGAATATCAAATTGAAAGTTACTCAAAAAAGGCCATATTAACATGCAGCTTTTAAAAAAATGTTGAACTTAACTTTCTAGAGATTCTAGACCCTCATACATGTAGTTACATAATGATTATTACATGGTTTACTTAATAAATTCTTTTCTTGACAATGATCTATATAAGAGTTTTTGTTCACCTGTAGAACACTCATGACATAAGGAAAATAAAGAATCATTTTTTAAAGACTAAAACCTTTTATCATGTCGTATTGATTTTGTCTGGTGAGGAAAGAAAAAAATCAATTTCATGTTTTTGAATTAAAAGCTTTTATGTAATTTTAAACATTTTTACGGAAGTGTTTTATGATTTGTATTGGACTAATTTACGTTTAGGGTCAATAATTCGCTGTTTTATGTTTTCTATACACAACAAAATCAGCAGAAAACATAAAATATTTCCCTCCTAATTGTACTTTTTTTTTAGGATATTGGAGATTTTGTAATTTACAATGTATATATACTAAAATTATTTTCAACCCGATACCACAGATATATATATATATATAAAAACCCAAACTATATTTTGTCTGATTTATTAGCACATTGACTTTTTATACATCATAAACATGGTTTATATATGTAAATAGTATTAGAGCATTGACTTTTTATACATGATCATGGTCTATATTAATAAATGTACCTTCTTTTTTAGGATATTGGAGATGGCTGGTGGGAAGCAAGAAATAGCCTAGGACACCAAGGATTGATACCTGAGGCTTATGTACAGGTGAGAAGGACCTCAAAGGTCACTGACCTCTTGACATGGATGTCATAAGGACATGATAATGTTCACAAGATTTTTTAAATGTGTACTAACATTAACTGGTGGTTGCCAAAAAAAAACAAACCAAACTACATCATATATGTTATTCTGAGTAAAAGAATGAATTTATCAAAGACCATTAATACATGTATGTCACCCTGTATTGCATATATATATACTGCCATGATTGTGAAGTTTGAAATTTTTATGAGGATTTTCTAATTACAAAAGATGTACAAAAATTAAAATAAAACCAAAACTAAAATTTTAAATTTTAAATTTTGAAAGAGGTATGAGTTTTGTCTGAACATGTCTCCAGTATATTAGAAGTAGAAGTTGTCTCATCAATTTGTATGATATTGTTCTGAATATGCACATCTATAATAAATACTTGTAATATTTGCAGCTGGACATTGGACATGTTGAACATGTTGAGCATGTGGAACATATTGAGCATGTTGAACATGTTGAGCATGTGGAGCATGTTGAGCATGTTGAACATGTTGAGTATGTTGAGAAGGTAACATTTATTCAATGAATCAGCCATGTTCCACCATTGTTAACCTAGAAGACACCATGAAAGCATTTTTATTAAGGAAATAATCAGTTTATCAGTCTCAAAATATGTCTTTTGGATGAAATAGTCACTTTTGTCTACAATGAAATATCTTTATTTACAAATTGGAAACATTTTTTTACCTAAAATTGCATTCAACCTGATATTTCATAGGGGTAACATAGGAATGTTCATTTCTGAAACATATGTGTGGCGTTTTCAGCCTCATGGTCCAGTGACTTTCAATTAATTCCCTATTTTCTATTGAGAGATTTCATTCTTTGAATAAGTTTGTTTGATAGGAACATCTAATAATAGACAAAGATAAATCTTTCAAGGCCACCCCCCACCCCACCCTAAATTTTCCGGCAACTTTTGACTTAATTACATGTTGCTGTAAGATTATCTTTTTTTCTTAATTTTCTGCCAACAGCCATGACATATCTCTGTATCAACCGTTTATGTTATTTTTGTTCTCACATTCTCACTTACTTACCCCACATCCCACAGCCCCACTTATTTTACCACCTAAATCCCACATCCCAAAAGCATGCCATCCCCTAAAAGTTGTTTCAAATGCCAAATATTACTAGGAATCAAGTTCAATTAACCTAACACATCCTATCATCATATTTCCCAGAGTAGCCTACTTAGAAGTAATTACAACCCTAAGAGTTCAAGGTAAAAATATATTACAGTACATTGTCATATTTATATATAATTTGACAATTGTTTATCAATATGACCCAATTTAGGAAGGATGAAGTAGGCCAAGTGCATGTCGTGTTTATTATGAAAAATAATTGCACCGTCTATAAATATTTGGTACTAAAAATGTTTTGGCATAAATATATATATATTTGACATTGGGATTTACTACTTTCTCCACCCCTGGGGTTTTGCCAGATTCAATTGTTTTTGGTAGGGAGATGCATTACCCAGTCCATGTTCATATTTGCAGCACCTCCACACATACAATTTATTTTTTTGGGTCAAATGAAAGCTGTGGTAACAAAAACACTAAAAAAAATATTTATCAAATTTATTTAGGAGGGATGCATCAAGCAGCCTTTGTTTATATTCGCAGCACCTCACGTTATGATTTTTTTTGGTCAAATGTTAAAGCTGTGGTTAATAAACCCCACTAAAACATTTTTTTTATCAAAATGTAAAGTGTCATCTGCACCTCAAGTGTATAGGAAATAAGCAATGAATTATGTTCACAATAAAAAAAAAAAAGAGGAAATTACAAGTACCAAAAAAATTGCTTATAATTATAGAAAAATAGAACCTGAATTGAAAAATTATTTCATTTTGTCCATCATTGGCAGCTGCCCACTATTGTTAACTAAATTTAAATCTAAGATTTAAAAAAAAAACTGAATACAGACGTCAATTTCTTTTGGCAAATTTTATTCTGGTGAAGAACAATCATAGTGTGTGTCCTCTACATAAGGTGAGTATCATGGTATAGGGGATCTCCTATAAGTTTGTCCACCCTATGTTACTTCCCCTGTTAAGGAAACATTTATATATTACATGTATTAATGAGACAACAATTGCATCATCCACAAGCATATTAAATTTCAGAGCAATATTTACACAAGATAACATTTGTACATTTTATAAGTGTGTGTATTTTATACACACTGCCAACTAAAAAATGATGCACTGGATTAAAATTATTCATAAAACATGTAGAAATTGATTTGTTTCCTTTAAGTTTCCTTTTATCTTTATGTCTTAATGCTAAAATTATTTGTATGTGTTCATTAATTAATGTGTAATTATTTCTTATTGTTTTGAAGAAGACATTGGTTACCTTTAAAGCATCTGTCTGGTCCATAGCATCTGTCTGGTCCATATGTCATTTTGCACAATGAAACATTAACAAAAACATCTGTTTGATGTTATATAAAAAATTCTTTATTTCTAATTTCAGTTGGCAGAACCTCCTGAGCCCTCATTTCCACCCCCTCCACCTCCCCCAGGTCCTACTGCCCCTCCTGCAGCACCTCACTTTACGTCTGAGTCGTCTGATGATGTGAATGGTTACCCTGACAACCAGTATAATGGAGGTCAAGGTTATCATGGTTATGATAATCATGGGCAGACATTACCACAGCAGTCTTCACAGGAGGGATGGGACGATGATGATTGGGATGATTTCGATGACCAATCATCAACTAGTACGGCAGGTCACGACAACCACGTAAGTAAATGGACAGAAAACATTTAACTTATTTCCTGGATTTTTTTTTGGTGGTTTGTTAAAGTACTTTTCATTGAAGTTAAAACTTTGAGTTTAAATTTTGGGAAAAAAAACTTATCCATGAAATTAATCATCACCAAAAATTTCTGCTTTTACATTAGTGTTTACGGGACATAAACTGTTATAAGGGGGTCTCAGTGGGGATTCTGCTTACTGTTTTGACAGATTCCTGTATCCCACTTACACTATGTACTTAAGCAATTCTCAATTTTTTGTAATTTCCCGGGTACCGCTAGATTCCATTTCCCGTTTTCACGGCATAATAATTCGACTTTCACGTGTCACGCCTACAAAAAATCGGCAATCCTGCGTCACACTTAGACCCCAATGAGACCCTCTTATAAATTGGGGGTAGAAAAATAGTAAGGTCAAAAGGATTAGGACATTTTCAGATTGCAAATGACATATTTTTAGAATAGAAATTGGAATTCTAAGAAATTTCAAAAAGAAATTTTGCTTCCTGTCAAATTGAATATTTCTGGGAAATGTCATAGATTTCATTAATAATATAAACTAACTTATTTTTCATGGAAACTTCTTTCATCTATTTCCAGGAACTTTCTTGGTGATTTATTCTTGTAACCATTTAGATGTAATTATATGTTAGAAGATCCTTGTTTAAACAAACCCTAAGGAACAACTTATATTTGAAGCATTTTCTACTTTAAACAAATTTGCACTAGAAATTGTTCATGTATATTATTTGGTTTACAGTACTTTATAGTAATTGATTTCTTTGAGTGTTTACTGTATACATTAAATTGATTGTTTTTCTATTCTACAGGATTTACAAGGTCAAGGTAATTTTGGTTTGTCAGTTGCTAAACGAGAAAAAATATCACCAACCGGTGGTCCTGGCGGTGGTGGTGAAAACTTATCAAGATACGGTACAGTCAGAGTCAGTAGGTGGGTATTTTATGCCTCAAGTCACTAGGCAAAGGTGGCATTAAATGGCTGATTTCACTTGAAACTCTTAGTCGATTTTAGAGTTTCAAGAGCATTAGGTGAACTCGCTTGATATTTTGGAACAACTCTAGCTAAGGCCAAGCATAACAAAACCTGATTGGTTTTGCGTCATTTAAGAGTTACTTGAGTTTAACCCTTGCTCAGTGAGAATGGATAATTGGGTAAGAGGGATATACTTGAGAGGTTTAAGGTGGTACCTAACACTACAGGGAGATAACTCTGTAAAATCTGCTAAACATTTTAATTAATTTATGTTGTTAAGGGAATATTAAGCTTCTCAATGATCAAAACTAGTGTTTGTCAAACTGCTATATAACCAGTGTAATTTTTCTGATAAAACGATTGGTTCAAATATTTTGAAATTTTTTATATTTTTGTCAGAGGGTCAAAGTAAATACTTTGTTACAGTTTTAGGAAAATAAACGAGCCAAATTGATTTTAGTGAAAGTGTTGGGTACCACCTTAAGTAAACTTTGATTGTTGAAATTCAAGTCAGTTCAGTTATCTCAAGAGGTTTAAGTCAACTCTGCCAGTGCTACCCTAGGTCATTTGTTTTCTGACCCATAATAGGTTTCTGTTGTCTAACTATAGATTGCCTCAACCAAATGTTATGAAACTTATTCTCTATGCTAATTACTCTAGAGCACAGACAGTTCCTATTTGAGTGGCATCGTTTTTACAATTCTCTGATTATCTCCCTTGATAACATATGTGATATACAAGCTGGGCCATCTTCTGTGTCTCATGAACACATTCTCCATTTATTTTGATATGTTTCAGTTTAAAAAGGGCAAGATAAACCTTTAATTTGTGACTGTTTATTGTTCTTGTTTTGCAACATTGTATGCTGTACTTAAATGGACAGTGAAAAATACTTATGGCAAAGATAGTACAAAACTAGACACACACCAAAGTTTCTGATATATGATATCAATTTCATATAGAGTAGGGCGCCCATATTCGCCGTGGACACAATTTCGCCGTTTTATGATTTTGAGGTGTAAAAACTTCAAAGGATGGTTGGTTTGGAAGAAATATGCCGTTAAATTATATTTTTAAAACAAATATGGTTATTTTTGAAAATGAGAGAAAATTTCAGCACTAACCGCAAAGGACCGAAAAATGGACAACGATTTTCAGCAAATTTCCTGAATGAAAAAAAAATTCAAATAAGTCTTTCTTAGTAATTCTTAGACTGATTGCTCTAAATTTCAGTTTTTTACACCTTTCGAATGTCTGCTATTCATCTATAATGAAATTTATTTGATAAATATTGTTTAAAGCTGCAGTTATTTGGTTTTAAATAGATGTGTAAAAACGGCGAATATGTGTCCCCCGTTGACAAAAAATCAGGAAATTTCAAACACCCTTTTCAGATGATTTTTCTCAAAACAAACACTTTTTCAAGCTAAGAATAATTTGCACTTGAAGTTATCTTCATTTAGAAATATCAGTACACTTCAAAAACATAAAAACCTGAACATAAACTGAAGAAAACATGGAAAGATATGGCGAAAATGAGCACCCCACTCTAACATAGATAAGTGATTTATGAATCCGACAAAATCTGTAACCAAATTCTTTAAAGCATCAAAATAATTAACCCGAATAATTCAGTCGTTATATTCTGCTTGACAATGAAAAATCTTCAATCAACCATTCGGAATTAGCTTGGGATTTACCTATCTCGATAAAATTGAGCTAATTGCTGATTGGTCACCTCTTTTACAGGGCACCAATCAAAATCCAGGATTCGTGAAGAGTTTTTATCGTGTAAGGAATTCAGGCCCTCGCAAGTAGGAGAGATCGATTACGGGGAGGGACTGAATTATTCGGGTTACAAAATAATAGATTATATAAATACCAAAGACGATCAGTATTGACATTACAAAAAAAAATATTTTACAGCTTCTGCAATCTGATTATTCCAACATTTTCAATTTTTTTTATTAACTGGCATGAAAGAAGAATGAAAAAAAAAATCTTTTACATTTTGTGTCAAATTATATAAGAATGCATAAATCAAAATTGTCTCTGAAATATAAGTAGACTGTGATCATGGTGATCTATATAAAGTAACAAGAAATTTAGAAGTCAGAAAACTTTACTAACCATTATTTGATAATTTCTATAATTTGACGTTTAATTTCAGATTTTCAAATTTTGCCAAGGCAGGTGGAGAGGCATTTTTAATGGGTCAAGCAACTCCTCCAGTACATATATCTGAAGGAGATAAAGTAAAAATTATTGTAAGTATATAATTCAGTATATACAATAAAATTACAATTATATTTTGTATATGTTACAGGCATTTTCTAAATTTAGGCATTTTGTAAAATGACTGAATTTTTAGGCATTTTCTAAAATGCCTAAAGTTGACAGGCATTTTGTAAAATGCCTAAAAAACCCTAGTCATTTTGTAAAATGCCTGAAAATTTTAATGAAAAATACACAAAATGCCTGGTCTGTTTCAGGCAAATTGTGTAAACATGCAATACACGAATTAGATGATAGAAACATATTGTAAAGCTACAAAAAAGTATTGATTAAAATAAATTTAAGATTATTCTTTATAAATCTAGCCTGCAGGTTAAGTTTTTATGTTTTACTAGTTTTAGTGTCTTTAATTAGAATAACGGACGTGAATTTACGGCCAATATTATCAAAGAACTGAAAGACATGTGGACAGATTGTACAATAGTTCATGGAAAACCTCGACATCCTCAATCACAAGGAAGTGTTGAAAGAGGAAATGCAGATATCAAAGACATGCTTGTTATCTGGATGAGAGAGAACAACAGTAAAAAGTGGAATATAGGGTTGAAATTTGTTCAGTTTGAAAAAAACAACAGTCATCATTCTGGTATTAACAGATCACCATACAAGGCAATGTTTGGCTGTGATGCTAAGATAGGACTATCGTCATCATCACTACCTCAAGAGATTCTTGGTTCTTTACAGACTGAGGAAGATCTGATTCAGCATTTTCAAAGCTCTGATAAGCCAGATGAGATAAGCAATGACAGGCCAAATGAGTTATGCTCTGATAAGCTAAACGAACTTGACGAGGAAAACCAGCTAAATGCAGCATTAAATCTATCTGAAACTCAGGAAACAGAATTAGATGTTCATATGTGTGCCGTGTGTGAAAATCTATGTTTTTCGAATATCCAGTGTTTGACTTGTGCGCAGTACGTACATGAGCTGTGTTCAAAAGGAAACATATCTGATACTATTACTTGTCACTTTGTTCAAACGAAGAGGTCATCAGAAATGAGAGAAGGCATGCATCAGACTCAATGACAAAACAAGCTGTCAGGATGAGAAATCTATCGGAAAGAGTTTTAACAGAGGTGGATGTTGGAGCAAATGTATTAATTGCAATTCCCCATGTGGATCGAGGTAAAGGCGACCCGCGTAACCTTATGGCTGTTGTTACTGGTAAGGAAGAGCATGGTTATAAACTTGGAATTAAAGATGGAATACTACGTGGGCTTTACACCAGGAATCAGTTTGAACTATCTGACAGTAATTTTATTGCTATTCATTGTGTGAATTATAATAATGAAATATCCTTTAGAAAAGCTGTCAGTAAAGTTTCTTTGTGTGATGGTCAGGGTTACACAAAATGTGGCTGTAGTGCTAGTGGTAAGACTAGATGTAACACTAAACGTTGCCTTTGCAAAAAGTCAGGACAAATGTGTAACAGTCGCTGTCATCCAAACATTACATGTATCAACAAATAATTGTCATCTTCAGTGTTTATGTAAATGATTGATTTAATTAAAATTATAAAACTTTTACTGTTTAAATAACATGCAATATTTAATGATAGAATAAAATTATTTATTTGATATTTCTAGTCGTTAAAATTTGTATTCCATTTAGTTTTAGTCTTTTAGGCATTTTGTAAAATGCCTTACAATTTTTTCAGGCATTTTATAAAATGCCTGAAAAAAATAGTCAATTTGTAAAATGCCTAAATCATCCAGGCATTTTAGAAAATGCCTAAAAATTTCAGTCATTTTACAAAATGCCTAAATTTAGAAAATGCCTGTAACATATATAAGGTAATACAGTGGATTTGTTATTGTTTCTGGAATACAAAATAAGTTGATCAACAATGATACATTTTCTATAAGCTTGTATGCAGACCAGGGTTCTCACTAAGGATTTTTGAAGGCTAGTCTAAAGACTCATCATTTTTGTCCATGATAATAGTAAGAAGAATTTTTTTTGCAATATAATGTATAGTTTTAGTCTCCCAGACCTTATATAGCAATGAAATGACATTAAATTCAGGTTACTTTTAAACTTTTGCTATCAAATGATGATATGTGTGTTCAATTTATAACAAATATTTCAATCTTGATGCATCTTTGGACTCACCAGTTTTTGAAATTGGTGAGTCCAGACAGATTTTCATGAGTCCAGGACTCATGGACTGGCCTTAGTGAGAACCCTGCAGACTTTTGCAAAACCATGAAATCAAATTTAATATCTCATATATTTCAATTTTTCTAATCCATGAAATTTGGAACTGGCAAAACTATTTGAATCCACAATAACCTTTTAGTGTATTGTATTTTAAACAGTTATCTATTGCACACTTTTAGGAAACACACATGTTCTATTTTTGGATATTATTTTCCTGTGGATTCATTTATTTTCATGGGTACTTATTTTTCGTAAATTAAGGAAAAATTACATGATCGTGGATATTGAATTTTGTGGTTTGGCCGAAGTCTGCATACAAGCCTATAGAAAAGTTGTCTCCAATTGCAATAAACCTTTAATTTGTGGTTTACCTGTACCCACAAAATCCACGAAAATTAGTATCCAATGAACAATAAAGAATCAACAGTATTTTGTCATTCTCTTACTGTTACCATTTTTCTCATTTTAGGAGACAAGAGATGGACCTATCTGGGCAGCCACAGAATCCTACACATGTGAAATCAAATCTCCAAAGAAAGAATCCAAACTTAAAGGACTTAAAAGTTTTATTGCATACCAAGTTATTCCATCAGTAAGACTTGAGGATTCCACTCTATTTTCTGCAAATTTTATGCCCAGAATACAAAAGTAGGATGGCATTTTTTTTATTTGGTCTGTTTGTCTCTCCATCAAAAGTTATGTTCCTCTGATGGTAACTGATTAAAAATATAGTCAAGGTACCACATTTTACTGTATAATATGTGGCTTAATATACTATTGACAACATAGTTTGAAAAATAAACTTTCCATAGTTACCATTTATTATAAATATGAGATGTTTATGTTCAACATTAACAATGACTATTGGCAAAAACGTCTACTCATGATTTTCACAATTTGAATCGCAAAAGGGTGTCTTACTGTTTTAACAAAAAAAGACACAGAAGATATTAAGGGGACATTCAAAATTCATAAATCAAAGACAAACTGAAAATATCATTGCAAAGAACAGAAAAAAAAACACAGAGAAAAACAAATTCACAAAACACAACATAGAAAACTTAAAAAACTGAGCAAGTTAAATCCCATCAATATATAGTAGCTTGCTGCAGAAAATTTAAAAAATGATATAAATGTAGCAAATTGAGAATGCAGTATGAAAAAATAATATTTTATTGTAATTTCTTTTTCAGTTTAGTAATATACAAGTTAGCCGACGATACAAACATTTTGATTGGTTACATAAAATGTTAAAAGAAAAGTTTATATGTATACCAGTGCCTCCATTACCAGATAAAGCTATTGCAGGTAAATTACTAGTTAACAATAACTACAAATAGTTATCTCTCTTATTTTACAGTAACTACAAATAGTTATCTCCCCTACTTTACAATTACTACAAATAGTTATCTCCCCTATTTTACAGTAACTACAAATAATTATCTCTCTTATTTACAGTAACTACAAATAGTTATCTCCCTTATTTACAGTAACTACAAATAGTTATCTCCCCTATTTTACAGTAACTATAAATTGTTATCTCCTTTATTTTACAGTAACTACAAATTGCTATCTTCCTTTTTTTTTCCGGTAACCACAAATTGTTAATTTACAAAAAACTACAAACTGTTATTTCCCCTATTTTTAGTTACTTCATAGAGTTATCTCCCTTATTTTTCATTAAATACACTCATGATGTCATCATTCACAGTGAATGTTAGTGGTTGTTGGTAATTTACATAAAAAGACATACAGTGAAACCTGGGTAAACTGAACCCTGATAAAACTGAATTTCAGTTTAAACCTAACAATTTTCAAAGTCCCACAAAATTTCAAAATTATTTTGGTGTCGACTTCCGTTTAACTCTCCACCCAACACCTGTGAAAACCGAACAAAACGCAAAGTCCTGTGGGTGTTCGGTTTCGACAGGTTTCACTGTATATGTATCTTGTTTTCGATATGATATAACAGGATGCTAAATCAGATTTGTATAAGTATCACAATGAATCACCAACAATCACTAACAATCACTAACAGTCACTCTAGATCTGTTTCATGTTGAATATCTTGACACCACCAAGAGTCATTTTTGATTAAATCACATTGACTTTACTGTAAATAAACAAATCATTATGTGTACTTAAACCACAAATCAGGAAGAAATATATTATGTAACAATTAGCCCATATACATTGTACAATTAGTACTTGTAATGAAGGAGGAAGGGTATTTTTTTAAGATTGACTGATTTTATATAAGATTAGTGTGAGGTAATATTTAAATATTTAAATGTAAATTATAGCAGGAAAAGAAAAAGTTTGGCTTTTGCAAAAATATATTTGCTTTGCTACATGTAATAAGACCATGTATAATAAGTTTCTTTTACAGCAATGTGGGAAGAAGGGAATTTTATATTTTATGATCAACTGATTTTTATTAAGATAAGCATGAGGTAGTGTTTAAATATTTGAAATGTTAATTAAAAATTCTGAAGAAAAAATCCTTTGGCTTTAAAATTAAACACATTTATTTTACTCATTGTTAACTTTAAAACAGCTACATTTTAATGGTAAATGATTTCAGGATGTAGGTTTTAAGGAAATCTTTGGGCACCTTGCTTTCTAGCTGAACCTTGAAGTCATTATAAGATTAGGTAAACTACCTTCCTTTCAGAGTGGTCTTTTCCTAAAGACAGATAGATTGGATTATAGCTCTTCATCTTTTATATAAGCTTTGGATTTCAAATATTTTGGCCATGAGCATCACTGAAGAGACATGTATTGTCGAAATGCGCATCTGGTGGAAGAAAATTGTTACTGTTAATTTTATTTTATAGATTGGTTATCTGTTGGATTAGTCTACTCTTAAAGGTTACCTAACCTTATAACATGTATAATGACTTCAAGGAAGCTTTTGCACGGTTTAATTTTTGCAAAAACTGCAAAGGTATATGTAATATATGTCACAGATAATATAAAAAACTTGCATTTAATTCATTATAGATTAAGATATCATAATTTAGCTTTCCTGAAATTGCAATAAAATGAATTAACTCGCAGTTGTGTTTATTTTCGTAAAAATCATGAAAATAAATAATTATGTAATTAATAGTCAATAATTTTACAGTGCTGTGAATTCAGAAATTATTGCGTGCATTTATTATTGCTATTTGGTCATTTTGGACTACAATGCAATTTTAATTTTGACAATTTTGACAAAAATCGTGTTTAATTCATATAAAAAAAATTGGAGTTTAATTTATTGCGATTATAACCCTGTTGGATTTTTCAAAATAATAATAAAACCATTGCAATAATTTCTTAATTTACATTATTTCTGTCAAATATTGACAAATTATCAAATCATCACATTTTTCATTACATATTTCAGCATCGTATAGAAAATCTACAGGTTTGTTTATTCATATGACTTTCAGACATCTTTTTCTCATTCTGTATAACTTGTCTGTAGGCCAGGGTTTATTTGGATTTCAGAACTATTGGAGAATGTAACTACTTTTCATTGATTTCAAATGGGAAATGTGTGTGTTAAGTTTGATAACTAGTGTGTAACATGGTAAAAAATCAAAGAAATTCAGTCGTCAGTTGAAAAAAGTTTCATTCAAGAAGCATTTTTCCATGAGCACAAGCTAAAAGTAGTATGCTGTCCCTCGCTAACCGCTGCTTTCACTTAAAAACACATCTGTAAATAGGAAGGCTTTTGAATTCATGAATTCATAGTAAATTGTAACTAGCCACATTCAAAATAATATAATGATCGTGGTTCAACCATTCAAATTACAATACTTCTATAAAAAATATTATACAATAATGAACTGTTAGAACTTTAAAAAACTCTTATAGATGAAAAAAAAAATCATTTCGTCACAAGTTATCTCCCCTAAAACAACTTTTCACTGAGAATTTCATTGCTTTTGGCTGTTCAATGAACTTGATTGATAAGAATTTATAAACTCATGTGCATTTTTTCGTCATATTTGAAAGCATAGAAAATGACAAGAACTCCCCCCCACAACCCCTTTAAAAGAAAAATTTAAAAAAATTCTTGTATCACTGTGACCTTTTGTTTTTTAAAGCTAGAGTTTAGTATCAAATTTAAACAAAACTCTTTTAAACCTGTTATGATGTCTTTGTCTGGAATGAAACATGTCTGATTTTTTTCCTGAAAAAAAAAAACCTTGAAATAAAACATTAATACACTTTGTTCATTCCTTTCATATTTCATAGCTATTGGTATTGATAAATGACCGTTTACTTACAGCATGGCTATGCAAATATACCTCACTAACATTTATTTTAACAAAGTCTTGCAGTTTTATTTTTTTAATGGTTTTCGATTTTAGGGAATCTGGTGTTGCTGTGAGATCTTTAATGGTGTCCATTAATTCTGATAACAATTTTCTGGATTCAGGACTATAATGAGTCTGATATTTAATATAAAGACAATTTCCAAGTTTTTGAAAAACTTTTGTCGACCTCTAGATGTATTTTTTGGTCATAAGTTGGATGCTGTCTCATTAATGCATATTGAACATTTATTATTCATGAGGATCTGGAAGGGGCTTACAGGATAGATATACAAGGGCCAAGTTTAGAGAAAAATGGAGCAAAAAAATGAAGAATAGAGAAAATTGGACCAAAAAATAGAAAGAATAGAGAAAAATAAACACAAAGTACAATAAATAGCAAATAATGGACAAAAAGTATAAAAAAAAATGACTAGAAATATATAAAAAATTCAAAAAAGGAAAACCCCATCTAGGCCCTCATTTTCACTGAAAGTAGAAATTTAATTCATTGTAACATTAGAATTTTAGTATCCCAAACTCTGATGTCGTCTGCGAGAAATTAAGCACCCCCTCCTCCCCCTATTATCTCAATTAGTGGATGGAAAAAAGGTTCAGATTCATTTCCTTTTAGAAAATATATAAAAAAAGAGGCCATGAGTCATCAGAATTAAGATGGAATATAAATTTTAAATAAAATTTGATCATCATATAGTTGCATCAGAGCTCCAGATAAGCTGCGTATTTGCGTGATCACGCAATACAAATAATAAAAAACCCATTGCAATTGCCCATTGCAGGGTTCAATAACCCAATTAATTCAAAGGAAAACCCAATTATATTCCAAAACCATGAGTTCTCAACCCTTTTATTGGCTACCATTTGCGTTATTTACCCTTATCTGCTTACAGTCGTCGTGTAAACTATTTTTATAATATTTATAATTGGAAATTTCCTATCGTTCTAAAAATAGATCCCTGCATCAAGTAGGTGAGTTTTCCGTTGCTCAATAGGTACACGTGTTTTTGAAAACTTTACGATCTTCTCGGCGTTTATCCAATTAGCGTGTGTCATGAAGTCATATTTTTTTCGCATTGCTCGGGATTTATCATAACATACATTGAATTAAAACAAAAGTGAATGTCCGGTAAAAATATTGAATAGAAGCATGTTTTCTGCTTCTTTTGAAAAGCTTATATTTAGGGAAAGTTATGATGATAACAAGACTCAGCCAATGTTTTTAGGAAGCGTCCATCGAACACACAGGCGTGTGTGCGTACCTTAACAAGAACATTGCTAATAAAAGCAGGGTTTCCTCAAAAACGAAATCAGTTGGAAAGATGAAAGGCCAAATCAATTATCATGATTATGACATGATAAAGAATCAGAAACTAAAAGTTCTAATAAAAGACAACTAAACCCAGATTTATGAAAATTGGAATAAAACAGTATAATTAGAGTTTATATACTATTTTTTTCATTTTACAGTTAATTAATGAATACACACACAGACACTGGTCTCAGAATTTATTATATAAAGGTATAAGACGAGTGCCTGTGAATACACATATCCGTTTTTTTTACAGTTTATATGAGAAAATACAAAACTGGCAGAAGGTTTGAAACGGAACACAAATTAAACCTACAATTGCTTCTCAGTCAATAAACCAAATAAAACAGCTAGCAAATAACCCTAACCCTAAACCAAATAAAACAGCTAAAAAAAGAAAGAAACATATTTAAGATGGAAAAAAATCTGGGGTTGATATTGCCTAAATATTCAATATTGTGTTGATGAAAAAACCCAATACATTAAGGAGCTTGGTGGTGAAAAACCCAATTTGATATTAACATGAGGGGTGAATTGGAATTGATAATGCAATTAAAAAACTTTATCACCCAATTATATAAGAAAATGGTGGGTAAAAAACCCAATTTGTGAATTCTTATCTGGAGCTCTGGTTGCATTTTAAATTGTTTTGTGGTATATGCTAAAAATAAAAAAAATGTTTTTTTTTTTTTTTTTCACAGGTCGATATGAAGATGATTTTATAAATGAGAGAATGAAACAATTACAGTATTGGATGGATAGAATGGTCCGACATCCAGTAATATCACATTGTGACACATTTAACCATTTCCTTACTTGTACAGACGAAAAGGTAATAAAACTTATATCATTTGCATTACAACACACATTATGACCGATATGATTTGAGTCTTAACACTTTTTTGACTACAATTGTAATAGAAACTATATGAAATTAAGGTAGATGATGATGGAAGTATTTAACGACTTTAACTAGCTACACAGCCCTCTCACTGTCAGGTTATTATGATAGATTAACTGTATACTGCCATCTTGGATTTTAAAATAGAAGTTCACAATAGGTCTAATTCTTTTCTTAAATCTGCAAACTTCATAACAAATTGGTTAGACTGTTTTTTTGGGAATTATGAAAAATAAGTGATTAGGCCAAATAAAAAAGTATGTGTGGTTCCAGTTACATCTGAAAAAAAGTTAGGATAGGTAGATAGGGATTTTTTTTTATTTGATGGGTTTTTTTAACATTGAGTCTATGGGAGCAACATTCTGACTTTAACAGTGCTTGATGAAAAATGACAATAAAATCTTTAGGGTAGGCTATTTTTAAGCCGAAAACGTAGGGAAGGTAGGGTTACTGGAACCACACATATATTTTTATTTGTATTACATTGTATTAGGACTGAATTATCAAATACCAGATATTTATGTTTTTTTGAATCAAATTATCAACCTAGTATTTAAAGGGGAGATAACTCAAACAATTAAATTTTATTAAGGAATGATAGAAAAAATTTTGTTTTTTACTTGTAGGACAACAAGGTCGGTGACACCATTTATTTCTATTTATTATCTTATAGCATATTATAGAACATATCTTTTTTAAAAATTCTATCTCAGTGATTTTTCATGAATAATCTCTGTAATTTCGGCAACTTTGCATGACTTGTAGCTTGAAAAATAACACAGTGATCCATACTTTATATTATACTTTTGCAAAAATCTACACTGTGACGAAGTATAAGAAAATTTCTATCATAGGAAAAATGTACCTTTAGTATTCAAAATGACATATTAAAACATGCCACTTTTTTCACATATACTATGTCAATTAGAATAAAGTTTATATGACTGAGATCTTCCATTTAATTGTATTTTTATATGTGAGCAATAATTATTTACTATGCGAATACTTAATAGCTTCGTTATTGCTATTTTCTTAACTTTTGCTTTCATATATGACATCACATCCTAATAATGTAACATTGCAGACCTATTGAAGAAAAACATTACCCATTTACAAAATTTTGAATTTTTGGAAATACTAAAGCTTTTCTACCTCAGGCATAGACTGCCCTTAGCTGTATTTGGCAAAACCTTTAGGAATTTTGGTCCTCAATGCTCTTCAACTTTGTATTTTATTTGACCTTTTTAACTTTTTTGGATTTGAGCGTCAGTGATGAGTCTTTTGTAGACGAAACGCGCGTCTGGCGTATATACAAAATTTAATCCTGGTATCTATGATGAGTTTATTTACTCTTCAATATTTTTTTGTGATAGAGATACAGGAATTAATAGTTGTTTGCAAGAATAAAACATATGGACGTTTTTGTGCCTTTATCATAGCCATACGCCTTATTGCTATTTGTCTGCCATTACTTAATATCACACAGGTTCCCGTAAAATTTTGACGTCACAAAACAAAATATCTGACGCCACAATGGAAAAGTGATTGTTGTATGCGTCAAAAGTTCAAGCGGCCGGGTCAGCCAGGATTAGCAATAAGGTGTATTGTGGACACATTTGTCCCATAACCAGCGAAAGGGTTAAAAATAACCAGTGACTAATGTTTTGATTTTTTTACCCCAAGGATTTTATCCAATTACTACACATTTATTATAAACACTTTTAAAATTCATATTGATTTTTTCAGAAATGGAAAGTTGGAAAACGAAAGGCAGAAAAGGATGAATTTGTTGGTTTTAAATTTTTCTATACATTAGATACACCTCGACAGCCACTAGATGTTAGAGATGTGTAAGTTTATACATTAGATACACCTCGACAGGCACTAGATGTTAGAGATGTGTAAGTTTATACATTAGATACACCTCGACAGCCACTAGATGTTAGAGATGTGTAAGTTTATCCATTAGATACACCTCGACAGCCACTAGATGTTAGAGATGTGTAAGTTTATACATTAGATACACCTCGACAGGCACTAGATGTTAGAGATGTGTAAGTTTATACATTAGATACACCTTGACAGCCACTAGATGTTAGAGATGTGTAAGTTTATACATTAGATACACCTCGACAGCCATTAGATGTTAGAGATGTGTAAGTTTATAAATTAGATACACCTCGACAGCCACTAGATGTTAGAGATGTGTAAGTTTATATATTAGATACACCTCGACAGCCACTAGATGTTAGAGATGTGTAAGTTTATACATTAGATACACCTCGACAGCCACTAGATGTTAGAGATGTGTAAGTTTATACATTAGATACACCTCGACAGCCACTAGATGTTAGAGATGTGTAAGTTTATACATTAGATACACCTCGACAGCCACTTGATGTTAGAGATGTGTAAGTTTATACATTAGATACACCTCGACAGCCACTAGATGTTAGAGATGTGTAAGTTTATACATTAGATACACCTCGACAGCCACTAGATGTTAGAGATGTGTAAGTTTATACATTAGATACACCTCGACAGCCACTAGATGTTAGAGATGTGTAAGTTTATACATTAGATACACCTCGACAGCCACTAGATGTTAGAGATGTGTAAGTTTATACATTAGATACACCTCGACAGCCACTTGATGTTAGATACACCTCGACAGCCACTAGATGTTAGAGATGTGTAAGTTTATACATTAGATACACCTCGACAGCCACTTGATGTTAGAGATGTGTAAGTTTATATATTAGATACACCTCGACAGCCACTTGATGTTAAAGATGTGTAAGTTTATACATTAGATACACCTCGACAGCCACTTGATGTTAGATACACCTCGACAGCCACTAGATGTTAGAGATGTGTAAGTTTATACATTAGATACACCTCGACAGCCACTAGATGTTAGAGATGTGTAAGTTAATACATTAGATACACCTCGACAGCCACTAGATGTTAGAGATGTGTAAGTTTATACATTTTTGTTGGTTTTAAATTTTTCTATACATTAGATACACCTCGACAGCCACTAGATGTTAGAGATGTGTAAGTTTATACATTTTTGTTGGTTTTTAATTTTTCTATACATTAGATACACCTCGACAGCCACTAGATGTTAGAGATGTGTAAGTTAATACATTAGATACACCTCGACAGCCACTAGATGTTAGAGATGTGTAAGTTTATACATTTTTGTTGGTTTTAAATTTTTCTATACATTAGATTCACCTCGACAGCCACTAGATGTTAGAGATGTGTAAGTTTATACATTTTTGTTGGTTTTAAATTTTTCTATACATTAGATACACCTCGACAGCCACTAGATGTTAGAGATGTGTAAGTAGATTCATTTTGTATGTTGAGTTTACAAAATTTATGATGCAGGTTCATATTATGCACCACCTACACGGGTACAGGGGTGTTTTGTTTTCTGTTTTATACTTCATTTTGTTTGTCTTCTAGTCTGTTTCTCCTTATGTTCATTCAGCCACTTAATATGAAAATGTGACATTTCAATTAGCACTTTGTGTTCTATGGATGTGTATTCTATTTGATCATAAAGTTACGTAATCCATTGAAAGACACATAATCATAGCGAAAAAAAAATAAAAAAAAAAAAAATAGACACCAACTCAACTCGGAGAAAATTTAAGATAAAACCGACATGGATCAATCCCAAAACTGTGAATTGAGATGCTGTTGAAGGTTGAAAACGTTTCCTGCTTCACTATTTGCACCTATTATGTTGCCCACTGCAAGTGAAATTCTGCAGGTAAGTTGCAATTGGTGATGAAATATTCAAGGAAATGAAGATTGGATTGTTACTACAGCTACTAGACAATGTCCATGGTCATTGGTTACCAAATTGTCTTGAGTCTGTAAAACTTTTCAGCTTTAACATTAAAAACATTTACTTCAATAACTTCCTTGTTAGAGGCAACCCTCATTGAGGAAAACATGATAGGAAATGCAAGCATTAGAATTATTTTGCAAAAATTAAAAGTCATGCAAGCAATCAATTAAAAAAATTACACCTTAATATAAATAAAAAGTTATATTTTCCTCTGAGATCAGTATTTTTGTGATTTTACTTTTTATGTACTAATACTGCCTCGGTAGTCAGTACTTTAGCAAAGATTTCATTATTAGATGTAAATCCTAAATATAAATACTCTTTGTTCATTATTATTGGTGGGATATCAAATTTCTTGAGTGAAGGAAAACCATGAATTCTAAAATGCAGGCTTTGGCAGACATCAAAATGAGATGTCAGAGAAATTATAAATATTCCTCACTCCCTATGAAAATAAATGAATTCACTGTATCAGAAATTATTACCTTTGTATTTTTCAGTGAAAGTAAAATGGAAACCTTTCAAAAGTTTGTTAAAGGCATGGATGATAATGTTAAGAATTTAATATCTGTTTTCCATGATAACAGAAAAAGACACACAGGGCGTAAGTATGAAGAGATATATCAAACCAATTAAGTTATTTTTTTATTCTTGTAATTTCCTCAATGTTTTACATTAAAATGGATAGGGTTGGGTAGGAAGACCTTGATATTCCTGTACAATCAACACACTTTCCATGAGTAGTTTTACATTCATCTAATAGACATTCAACAGTAAATGACCCATGACCTATAAACAAACTGACTTGCCTACCCCATTCTTTGAAATGGCATAGCACTCGGGTATTGTCTGTAGTAACAACAAAAAGGAGTTATACCATCAATTTTTCATCAAGGCTTTAGAAGGTATCCTCTTTTGGAACATTAGACATAGTCATAGGAAATCTGTTTTAATAGTTGTGTCTATGGTCTATTTCAACCAAAAATATATTTCTCACACAGCTGGTAAATTTTTGATGACAACACAAATCTAGATGACATTATCACAAATTTAGTTGACATTATCACAAATTTAGATGAGACATTATCACAAAATAAGATGACATTATCACAAATTTAGATGTCATTATCACAAATTTAGATGTCAATTAGATGTCAATTAGATATTAAAATCGCAGACATTATCACAAATGCAAGCTGTTTAAAGCTGTGTGCATTGGTTGAATGGTAGAGTCTTAATTATACATAACTATACATTTTATAAAGCCTGTACTGGATAAAGCAATTTTGCTTAAAAAATTGTTGAAGTACATAAATCAATAATTTTGTTTTGTTTGATTTAAGTTCTTTAAATTTTATATTTTTTATATTAAAATATTCTGGATTTTATGTACAATTGATGAAAAGTTTAAGTTATTTATTTACCTCTTAATTATTGTAGACTTTTCCTTCGTGTCATTTTGAATATATGAAAACATTTATTTTTATTTGGACCGTTTAAATTTTATCAGTTAGGGTGATATGAGGCACTCATTTTAATTGAATATGGAAAGTCGCATTTATCATAAAAGTTTTGTAAGAAATACAAGAAAAATAGTTAATTTTGGGGTGGTCAGGCCTGAAAATAGTGCCTTGCTTGCATTTAACTCCAGAACAGCTTTTTGTGAATACAGAAATTAATGATCACAACTTGTTCAAGTCTAACATTTTTTATTGATCTTATTTTAGCTTTCAAGAAAGAATTCTCCAGGATTGGTGGTGCTTTCAAAGAAGCCGCAACAACATTTAACATGGATATAGGATCATGTAAGTGAATGAATTTTTTTACCTGCGTCACCAAAGACAAGAGCAGCTCTAGAAACTGGTCCTTCTGTTAGAAAGACCTTGGGGAAAAAACTGCTGTTAAAGTTTTCTTGTCTAGTATTAAAAACCAAAATGATTTTACATTTGTTGTGCAGCTTGATAAAGATGAGTTGAAGCATGTTAGAAATTTTTATATCTGCCCAGTAACAATTTCCTTTTTGGCGATACTTTGAAATTTCACAACACTCATTGTACAAGAATACATGCAACATGAAACAATTAAATGCAGGGACACAGGTACAGTCCCTGTAATGGTCTTCAGTATTTGATAATGAAAATAAAAGAATATATTTTTTGTATAATTGATTTTACTTTTTGATTTTGATATATGGACTGCAGATTCTCAGTCTGGTTGTTTTGATAGATAGCCAGTGTTTTCCCACCTGAACCAAAACAATGAGATAAAAAAGGTTACGGGTGCAGGAGTTTCTGGCTACATTGAAGACCCATTGGTGGCCTTCGGCTGTTGTCTGCTCTATGGTCGGGTTGTTGTCGCTTTGACACATTCCCCATTTCCTTTTTTTTTTTTCCAATTTTATGATGTAAACTTGTAAATCCATTGTTTAGTCTGTATGAAGTCCCAGAAAAGATACCTGTGCATGCTGTTTCCGGCATTTGTGATGTCACCATATATATTACATAACTTGAAGATTTGACCATTTTGTTGGTCCAGTACAAAGCAGGGTCCTTAAGTACATATGTATGACTTTTATACCTTCCAATCCTGAATAATGTTGAAAGAAAATTTGCTAGATGTTAAACATTTGTCAAATGAAAGTTTTTTTTATGCCCCAGCTACAATAGTAGAGGGGCATTATGTTTTCTGGTCTGTGCCTCCATTCGTGCGTCCGTTCGTCTGTTCGTCCGTGTGTCCGTTCGTCCGTGCGTCCGTTCGTCCGTGCGTCCGTTCTGGTTAAAGTTTTTGGTCAAGGTGGTTTTTGATGAAGTTGAAGTCACATCAACTTGAAACTTAGCACACATGTTCCCTATGATATGATCTTTCTAATTTTAATTTCAAATTAAAGTTTCGACCCCAATTTCACGGTCCACTGAACATGGAAAATTATAATGCGAGTGGGGCATCCGTGTACTATGAACACATTCTTGTTATGGTCTGTTTAAAATTGAAATAATAATGTCATGATTTTATTTTAATAAGTAAAAGATTTGCATTTCAGGTGATAATACGGGTAAGATTTGATGTACACCTAAACACATGACACAGTGTCCCTAACACAACAAAACCCTTATTTTATTATACCCTTTAGTTTAGATATGGTACAATTTGTCATTTATTTGTAAATGACAGCTTGATTTATAAAAAAAAAATTGGTTAGTGAAAACATACTGGAATACCTGTGGATTTTTTTGTGAGATGTTTTAATGTATATAAAAATGTTGAAAGACCTTTTTCAGCTTATAAGTCAACTGAATGGATAAGAAGCAGTCAAATTTAAATGGAAAACGCCCACTTTTTTTGTGAAAGTATTTTTATATTCGCTGGAATAGATGGGGAATATAATCGATTGTTGTAAGGGTTCAAGGGTTATGCAATGGTGGGTTTCTTTAATAGTTGTAAGTTTCGTCAAATATGTTGGGTTTTTATGTTAAAGCTTTATGAATGGTTTGTCATTTGTTTTGATATATATTTATAGTAGGTCATGTTCACTTATATTCAAAAACTGATAGAAAAAAAATAAGTATTTCCTTAATAAAAGAAGACCCCTAATTATAACCTTGCATCTAAAAATGATTAACTTATATTTCTAAAGATTGAATGGAAAGATTATTTTTACCTATTTGAAAATCAATTAAATAAGTTGGCTAACATTATTCATGGCCCTTTTTTGAATTTTATTTTCCAAGTTTTTGATTTTTTTCTTAATTTTGGACATGGGGCTTTTCCATAAAAAAAAATCCTGGTCCCTTCAGTTTAAAGCTTATTTAAAGAAACAAAACCGCAGATATTATTGTAAAATTAGTTTGGTGACATCGTTAATAATTAGCTAACCTTTGGGATGCTTTTCAGATAACTTGTGATGGTGACTTGATATATTTGCTCTAAAATGTTGGGCTTATGAAAGAAAACAATGTGGTTAAAGAGTGTAGTTTAGGAATTGTAATCTCTTAAAGAAATTTGAGAAATATGTGTCGTTGAATAACACTAATTGATATAAAATGCTTCAGCTTTCATCTAATTTACTGTTTTTGAGGTTTACAATGACTTAACAATTTATCGCAAATCTAACTGCTGTTTACAAAATGATAACGCTGGATTTTAAACTTCGAATGTTTTCAGCTGTGATGCTACATAATTTTGTACAATGCAGACAAACTAAAAAAAATGGTTTGTTAGTTTCAAAGTAACTTTATAGAGCAATTTTTATAAAAATTTTAAAAAATTCACAGTAAAAATTACCAGCAATGAAATTTTGATTTTAGATTCCTTTTCCCTTTCTTTTCAGGACACAATTATATTATATTCATCTTAAGAATAAAACCTCATCCCTGTTAATTGTGTTTTATTGCGCAGTTGTATGAAGCAACATCTTCAAGGCAATAGTGTAGACCAAATTTCTGACACTTTTTGCACTCAGCCCCTTTTAGAAAACTTATAGAGATTAGGATAAGAACCAAGTTTGAAATCACCGTAACAGCTTAATTTTATTGGTATTTTAACCTCAGAGAGTCACCCAATTGAATAGCTTGAGAAAATACATTGTTTAAAGTATTTCAGAGAAATAGGAATTGATTATAATTTGAGGGTATAAAGTCTCAGAAATTCTTTCCCCTTGAACTCACAGGTACTTGAGGGCAGGATACCCTTTGGGTGCCCCTGAGTCGGAGTACCCTGAAAGACCTCCCATGAAGTTTGAATTGGAATAATTTTTTATTTAACGTTTATTTGAAATGTTTTCACTCAGAATATATGGCAAAGTTACTGACAAATAGCATTTGAGATTTCTGCCAGTCGTATTATATGTATATCATGTATATAGAGATCTCAAAAGCTATTTGTCAGTAACTTTGACATATATATTCCAGGTGAAAACAATTTAAATAAACGTTTGATAAAAATTGAATCAAAATGCAACTATTTTGAGGTCATTCGAGGTACACCAACTCAGGAGCACCCAAAGGGTATCCTGTCCACAAGTACCTGTGCTTGAACTAATAAATTCAGAATCTTTACTAATCCATTTTATTTATTTCAGATTCCCGAGATTTGACAGCTGCAATAGATTACACAGGCGATACATACAACCAGATAGGTGAAATGTACGCTAAACAACCCGAAAAAGACATTGATCCCATGCATGACATGTTATATGAATATAAAGGAATATTAGGGGTGTTTCCAGATGTTTTAAAAGTTCATGAGGTAGGTTCATGGATGACTTGTTATATGAGTATAAAAGAATATTGGGGGTGTTTCCAGATGTTTTAAAAGTTCATGAGGTAGGTTCATGGATGACATGTTATATGAGTATAAAGGAATATTGGGGGTGTTTCCAGATGTTTTAAAAGTTCATGAGGTAGGTTCATGGATGACATGTTATATGAGTATAAAGGAATATTGGGGGTGTTTCCAGATGTTTTAAAAGTTCATGAGGTAGGTTCATCAGAAAACTGAAAGAATAAGGACTTAAAATTTTGAAAGCTTCCTGTGGGTGTAAAATAACATATTGCTGAAACTGCTTGTTATATGCATTGCTACATTTTTTACTGTACTAGTTCAGTCACTTTTATAGTTATAATGAATCATAATCAAAGTGGTATTTTATGCATTTCAGGGTTTATTAAGTAAACCAAGGGACCATTTCATGCTCCTAAACTTTTACTTTACATTTTAGGGAGCCTAAGGTAGGACTGAGCACCATTTCATGTTCCTAAATTATAACTTTACACTTTTACTTTACATCTCGCAGAGCATAGAATAAAGCTAGGGACCATGTCAAACTAAATAACTTTTACTTTACATTTCAAGGATCATAAAGCAAAGCTAGGGACTGTGTCGAACTAAATTACCTTTACTTTTCAGGGAAAATTAAGTTCAGCTTTGGACCATATCAAGTTGCATAACTTTTACTTTACATTTTAGGGAGCATTAAGTAAAGCTAGGGAATGTGTCAAACTACAGGAAGATGGAAAAATGCAAGAGAATGAAGTGACAAATGTGATACAACAAAGTGACATTATATCATACGGTACTATGGCCGAAGTTCAAAACTTTCAGAGACAAAGAGTAGCAGACTTTAAACATACTATGCAAGTGTATTTGTCAGGACAGATAGAATTCTACAAAGAGGTAATGATGATTTTCCCATTTGCTATACACATAGATAATTTCATGTTTAAGTATAAACAATAATTAGCAATGCATGCATCTGTAGTTATTATTGTGAAAATATAGATTTATCTATAAATCAAACCACTAAAAATACTCATAAGTTATAAACATTTCAGTGTATAAACTTACGATCAATTTTTGTTGTAAGATTTGTAGTGAAAAGAGCATCTGATCCATGGTAGTTGAGAAAAATTCACAAAATAAAATATTTGACGTGATTCAGAATTAAACTCAAATTATATTCGTGTATCTATATTATGAAAATGGTTTGTCACCCATATACCTTATTACATATAGTGTCATTCACATCCAGCTGTACTTATACCAAAGGTTTTAAAAGGTGAACTATTTTTCTGGTCCCAAGGAGGACTTTTACATACAGGTTGACTATTTGTATTGAATAACAATGCAGCTTCAATATTAGAATTTTTTTTCAGATCACCAAAAAGTTAGAAGACGCACTTACCCATGTGGACAGCTCTTAGCTATTCTCTGTGTTATAATGTGTTTCAAGCTTACACTATTTGCATTATCTCGACTTGCTGCGGGCTCAGATGCATCATCTGCATCTACTCCTTTAAGGCCTTTTTTGATGTGAGCTTAGAGATATAATGAGCAGGCAGGATAGTAAATAAGCTTATTTAATAAAGGCTTGGATTTTATGTGAAGTTAGCAGTGATTAAACAAGTGGATTGATTAGTAATCAAGAAAAGAACATCTTCCTCTATTGCAGATGAAACTCATCAATATCATTCATTTCTGCTGTTAAGAACTTTTAATTGTGTAAATTATTCATAAGTGTCATATTTGTATGATTTAAGATTTATTTCATAGTACCATGAGTACAGCAATAGTCCATTTTCCAGTTGACAACTTTGTATCTAATTTTAGAATTGTTTGCGAAGGGGAACATCTCTTAGGTTGACAAACTGTATCTCTGTCTATAAAGAGCAAGTAGAAAGAGCATAGTTTGTGTATTAAAGTGCAATGCAGATTTATGTTATAAATTGGTTTACAAACTCAATGATTTTTCAAGGAAAGTTCATAACAGGTTAAATACATAATAAAATGCTCTTTCCATTCAATTTTTAATGTGGGTGAATACATTTTTGTAGGAGTTGTTCCCCTTAGACCTTTGCAAATCAAATATGTCAATAAATACTCTTTCCATATGGTTTGTATATGGAGGAATAAAACTTATTTATGAGTTGTTTCCCCTTTCTGAATAAATCTAAAATTAGAAACAAGGGAGATAACTAGAAAATTTTCTTTTTATTCACTGCATCTATTGTAAATTCTATATAATCTCAGGACAAATTATATTTATAAATTATCATGTATGAAAACAAATTATATAATTGTAATATTTTCTTAAAACTATTTAATACATATTTTCTTGTTAAATTTACTTAGGGTGGTACCTAACACTACAGGGAGATTACTCTGTAAAGTCAGCTAAACGTTTTAATTACGTTGTGTTGTAAGAGGAATATTAAGCTTCTCAATGATCGAAATTGGTGTTTGTCAAATTGCTATATAACCAGTGTAATTTTTCTGACAAAACGGTTGGTTAAAAAAATTTTAAATTTTTATATTTTTATTAAAGTCTCAAAGTAAATAACTTTGACAAAATTTTAGGAAAATTAAACGAGCCAAATTAATTTTAGTGAAAGTGTTGGGTACCACCTTAATACATATTTTCTTGTTAAATTTACTTAACCATGTTGATTGTTGTTATTGTTGTCTGTTTTAAGGGATGGTCGGCCATTTTGTACAAAAATGAAATTATGTATTTTTGTTAACAGTGTCTGAAGATTTTATTACTAAACCATGAACATACAATGTCTTAGTGTCGTGATCAGTAACTACATTGACATAGTTTTTCTTGATTCATTATCCTTAACATACTCCTGCTGTATGACATTGAAATGAAATGAAATTCCTTAGGAGAAAATTATTAATAGTTTTTTATGATTGTCAAGTCGAAATTCAGATTGGCCATTCCTCCCTTGATTTATGGATAGATCAGCTCAAAATTTGAACAAATGATGAGTTTTTTTGCCTTTATGATAAGGCAATATAAAAGAATGATTTACAAATAGTTCAATTTCTTAATCACTTTATTTAATACAATACTTTGAACTGGGATTAAAATACTTTGGAACTCATATGGGTCAAATTGTCTTGCTCAAGATAAGAGTAACTAACTCAATTCAAATGCTGTGATTTTAAGCTATTTCATTCTGCTCTCATGCTATTGGTTGGTAATTTTGGAAGAGTTCCATTTTTGCTTTAAATGTTTTTAGAAGTGTTACACCAGAGTTTCTTTTGAAAAAAAAACATGCAAGAAACACATCCTCCAAACTTGTAAACAATATTTCTTAAGTCTAGAATAAATGTTTTTTTCTCAAGCTCTCATTTTGAAAGTTTAAATTAGTGCTGTCTGGAGTCAAGAAATTTTGTTTTTCAATCACAAAGAAGGAGAATTTATATTTTTATTGTTTTATTAATTAGATTTATAAGAGATACAGAACAAATATAGTAAATGCTGAGATTTTTAAAACCTAATAAAACTATATACTAGGTAATTTTTTTTTGTAGAAAATGGAACATGAAAAATGTCAGCTTGGAAGTTTTTGTAAGGTAAAATGACAAAATAATTGACTGAAAAGGTACCCAGGAAATATTCAAAAAGTCAACAGTTCTTTGATTCTAATTCTTGCCCTTTTCAGACAAATAGTTTTCTTTTCTTTTGTAGTTTACTTTATTTGGTTGATTATATGTACATTACTTAGGTCCTAACAGAAACCATAATCTTTTACTGTTCAGAGAAGTTTAGTACTGTTAAAAAATCTAGTATCCAGGAATTAATGCAGAATTTTAAGAGATTTTATTTACACTATTATTATTAAAGTTGAAAACATGTCTGTCTTTTTAAAGTTTAGCAGAACATATTTGGTGTAGATTTTTTTTTAGAAAAAACAGCATGTAGCTATAGATTACAATACCAAGGAATAAATACAAGAATTAACATGTTTTAATGTACACAAGATCTTTTGTGTACAAGACAGAGAAATTAACTTTTTTTATTGTACACAAGATTGGGAATCATATAACGGTATGAATTCGCCGTTTCAGAATCTATAGGACTATGGGTGATCTCATTGTTCGTACACTAAAATGAAAATAACGTTACGTCATTGGTTGAATTTCTATTGTTTATCACGTATTTCACCAATCAGAACGTTTTGATGTATGCTTTTGGAAATATTACCCAGAATGCATTAGATTTTGAAACGGCGAATTCAAGTAAGCAACTCAAAAGTTTTTCATTCTACAATGGATATATTTTTTGATATTTATTGATCTATAACAAATTATGTTGCAGAATATGATGCAGATTTACTACAAAACCATTGGGAGAATTTGTTGAAACCATTAGAGGATCAACATAAATAATATTTTCCTTAAGGGAGTTCGCTTCTCAGTTTCAAAATAATTAGCTTTTCAAAACACTAGTTTATAATGATAGGGGATTAAGAAAGGAATAAAAAGAGCAAAACAAATATAAAGGTCAAGGTGCTTGTTTTCGAGATATTAGCCATTGAAATTTTGGCGGGAAAATATTCTCTCTTGACTTTTCATAACTTTATTATTGACAAGTTAAATTTCTCAAAAACAATTAAAAAATAATTAAAATTTTATAAGACTTTTACAGATGGCTTATCATTATACGTGTAAAAGATTTATAAAAAGAAAAATGGGGGTCAATGGGCAAATTTTTTAAAGGCATTCAAATGGATAAAACCAGAAGATTCCGAAAATCTGACAAAAATTCCAAAACATGACAAGCGAACTCCCTTATTCTATAAAAAATTTTGTCAAACTACTCAAGTATCCATTAAAATTATTTTTACCCTCAACCCACAATTGTCAAAGCAACTGAAATATCAACAAAAAAATCGCCTCAATTTCCAGTTGTCAAAATCACTCGTCTGACTAAAAATCTTTTATTTTAAATAAAACAAATGTGTACTTTCTGCTGATTCCTGGACTGGTTGTCAATTTATTATATGATACAAATCAGCAGTTGTACATATGCTTGTCAATTCAATTTTGAGATAAAAACCTTATTTGCTATATCTTGTTATTGCTTTGCAAAGATTGTGGTAAGCTCAATATGGAATGATTCTCTGCATCATATAAATTTTGTTGATTTGACCTTGAAATATTAAATCTATGTTATATAGCCTAAGCTCTTTGAGATGATATTAGCACTAATGTAATACCCTTTTTCACATTTGATTAACCAAGCACAGAACAAAGTCTTTAAAACTAGTCAAATCACCAATACCTGTAGATTTGTATACTGTAAATCCATAAATTTTTGCAATGTTTTTATTATGGCCAAACTTGCAATGGGAAAGGTTTTGGAAAAATTAAAACTTACAATTTAAATTATGAAAGCATTATTTGCGTGTATGCAGCATTTCTTGAAATTGCAATATTTTATCTTGCAATTTTGGTTTATTTTTAAAAAAGCATGCAAAAATTTCTGAATTTACAGAATTTATTTATGATATAATTAGCTGTATACTAGTGCTTTGTTAATACATTGTTAAAGTTTGATAAATATTGATGTTATAAGTAAGAATCAAGGTCATCCTATGTTGTAGAAATGTATTTGGAATATAAGATCAGAAATGTATGTCCTGTTTTCATTTGTTGCATTTTCAAAGTCTATTCTTTTAAAAATCATCCGCTTTACCTCCTCACAGATTTATTTCATTTATGCACAACAAATCTTTACAGTATAGCTATACAGTTTCCAGCTAAACTTAAGAATTATTGAATATCATCACTTATGTCTGAATATGTGAAGGATGATGTATGACAGATTATAAAACTTTGTGATTTTCAGATTCGAAGGTTCAAAAGTTGTGTTGTGATATTCCTATCCTAGAATGAATTGTGTGTATGGTGAGTGTGAAAGACAATTTGAAAATATTGGTTTTCAAAACCATGTTTATTCACAATGAACCTTCCATTTCTAATTTAAAGTTGTATCAAAAGGGATTTAGACCTTTCAACACACACATCCCCCTTTTTCTTAATTTCTGAATCGCCCATACCTTCTCCTTTGTGTTTGTATTGTTAGAGAAATCCAGCCAATAGGAAAATGCTCAGTCGCTTAAATTGTTGAGATGAAACACATCTATATGTATCCACACTAATTGTGGTACAATGTATTACTCAAATACCTTTTCTTAAATATGACATGTCTGCATTGGGTACCAGTGTAAATTATGCCCAGTCAGGTAAAAATCAATTACTATTTGTAAAATAATTAATACTGTATTTTTTATTATTTTTCTTCATAAGAATTAAGAAATACAGCAATGAATAAAATAATTGAAAACAAATAAAAGATTAATTGTGATAAAATATTGTTTTATTTATGCTTTCTGTTATAGCTGAACAAAGTATATGTATTTCAAAATGAAAATTTTTTTTACTTTTGTTTTGTTTTGTGTCTGTATGTCAAGCAAGCATGTTAATCTACATAAAACACTGAGACCGAATGTCTGTGAAAGTCAAAAGGGGGAAACAAAAAACAAACAAAATTGTAATTGGTTGTTAAA